>NC_133649.1:151299840-152499840 GCF_009905375.1 Apium graveolens | reverse complement strand
TCTGCTTCCCCTTTTGGCAGGCATCACACAGTCCATCCTTAGGAAACTCCACTAGAGGAATGCCTCTGACCAGTTCTTTCTTTACTAGCTCATTCATGGTCTTGAAGTTTTAATGGGATAGCTTCTTGTGCCATAGCCAACTTTCATCCTGACTTGCTTTACTGAGAAGACAAGTTACAGATTCTGCATTAGATGAGTTGAAATCAGCTAGGTACAGATTCCCTTTTCTCACACCAGTGAGAACCACTTTATTGCTTCTTTTATTAGTCACAACACAGGCTTCTGAGTTGAAGGTTACTAAATTGCCTTTATCACAAAGTTGGCTGATACTCAACAGATTATGTTTGAGACCATCCACTAAAGCAACCTCCTCAATGATGACATTGTCCTTTGAAATCAAGCCATATCCCACAGTATAACCCTTGATATCATCTCTAAAAGTAATAATTGGGCCAGCTCTCTCCTTAAACTCTGTGAGCAGGGCAGAATCACCAGTCATGTGTCTTGAACAACCACTATCCAAGTACCAAAGATTCTTTTGGTTTCCCTGCATACATCAAAATCAAATCAAGTTGATTTTGGTACCCAGGTTTCCTTGGGTCCTGCCTTGTTAGCTTTCTTTTTCTGTTTCTTAGGCTTTATCTCATTTGGCTTAGGAATTTCAGATTCATCCTTAGTCATTTGAGTTGAGCCTTTGAAACCATTCATTGCAACAGAATTATCATGCATATTATGACTAACAGGAAATGGCATGCTATGTGTAAACATGTTATTCCAGTAAGGTATGCTAAATGGCATTTGTGGCATACTATATGCAGCATAATAAGGACTAGGTGCAAATGGCATATTAGCAAACTGTGCATTCATGTTCTGTGTAGACATAGCATTAACAGGCATAGGAGGCATGGCATTCATGTTAGGAAATTGAGGTTGCACAGACATGGAAGTAGGCATGGCAGATTTGTAATTAACAGACAGATGATTTACACTACCACACTTGACACAGATTTTTCTAGGAGCATATTTATCAGGTGTGTAGTTATTGTGTTTGTTAATCCCTACTTTACCATTCCTGTTGTTTTTCCTTTTAGTCTCTGTTTTTACCTCAATCTTTTCAAGTCTGTCACTTAACTGTTTGACAGTCATGTGACCAACATTAGCCTTTTTCCCTATCTTAACTTGACTCGACTCTCCTGAAACAAAGTTCTTGGAAACAGACCCATACTTCTCATTCAGCTGAACTAGTTTGGCTTTACTGATGGGCTTGCTCACAGCCAACGGATGATGATTTTCATCATTCGACGGATAACACTTTTTGTTATCTGACGGATGATCCTCATCATCCATCGAGTCTACATCTGTTAGCAGTCCATCTACCGAATTAGGTTCTAGTTTCTCTTTGTTCTTTTTCCAAGCTTCATCACAGAAGGACTCAATTCCTTGAACTTTGGTGATTTGAGCATGGACATCCCTGGATATTTTCCATGCCTTAATCACCTCTTGTTCACGCTCGAGCTACTTCTTCAAATTTTCTTCCTTTTTCAAGGACTCGGTTAATTCCTCCTTAGCAATCTTACACTCAATTCTTAATTTCTTAAAATCAATAAACTGAGACTCAAGCACATTATTCATCTCACTCAAAATAAATTATTTTCTTTGATTTTAGCATTTTCTTTAGTAAGAGACTTAAGTGTAACACGCAAATGATATAACTCTGTAGACATGTCATTAATGGCATCATTACACTCAGCTTTAGATAAATGTGCAAGGTTTGTAGTAATTACCTGATTGCCTGAGGAACTTGTTTCTGTCTCATCAGACTTGGCCATTAGGGCTAGATTGACATAGCTGACATCTTTATCTTCATCCAGACCATTTGCTTCCCAGTCATTTTCTTGTGTAATAAAAGCCCTTTCCTTTTGCTTGAGTAGATCAAAGAATTTTTGCTTATAATCCACAGACTCAAACTTTTTCTTACTGGAATCTGACTTTCTACACTCACTTGCAAAATGCCCTGCCAAGCCACATTTGAAACATTTGAATTTTGATTTATCCACCATGTTTCTATTTGGCTTGGCTGCTCCAAAGTTCTTCTTGAACTTGAGCTTGGAAAATCTCCTAGAAAGAAATGCTAGGTGCTCATCAATGTCCTTCATGTCATCTTGGCTCAATGAATCTTCACTTTCTACTGGAAGCCCCTTGCCCTTGTTTCCACAGACCTTTGAAGTTGATTCAACAGCTTCCATCTTCACTTCCTTCTCCTTTTCCAACTCAGCAACTAGTGCAATGGATCCTCCTTTCTTCTTTCCTCTCTCCATCCTTTCATCCTGCTCTATTTCAAGCTCATGGGTTTTGAGGATGACATACAGTCTCTCCAAAGTAAACTCCTTATAATCCTGTGAGTTTCTTAATGAGACTGTCATTGGTTTCCATTCCTTTGGAAGAGATCTAAGGAATTTCAGATTGGAGTCTTTTATCTGATAGACCCTTCCATGCAACTTTAGAGCATTTAGTAGTTTCTGAAACCTACTAAAGATGTCAGTGAGAGACTCACTTTCTTCATTATGAAAATGCTCATATTGCTGAATCATGAGCTGCATCTTATTTTCTCTAACTTGCTCAGTGCCATCACAGATGATCTGTATTGTATCACAAACTTCCTTGGCAGTTTTGCAGTTGATAATGTTGTCAAACATATCTCCATCAACTCCATTAAATAGGATATTCATGGCCTTTTTATCCTTCCTGACTTGTTCAATGTCAGGATCAGACCATTCATGCCTTGGCTTGGGGACTGATGGCTCGTTTCCTGTTGCAGCTCTCATTGGAACATGAGGGCCTCTTTCTATCCAGTCCACATAGGCCTCATCTTGAGAAAGCATGTGAAGATGCATCTTTACCTTCCAATGATGGTAATTATCTTTATCCAGAAAAGGGGTCTTGACTCCAACATCCTTCTTGTTCATCTTGATGTACTGTTTTGATCTTTAAACTCTTTGTAAGTTAAGAGCTTGCTTTAATACCAATTGTTAGTCCCTTAACAATATGACAAGAATTACAGAAGGGGGTTGAATGGAATTCTTAAAACTTTTTCTTAAAATAAAATGTTCTAACTCAAATATAAATATAAGTGTATTGATTAGCACAATGCGGAATAAAACTTAAGTGAATCAAAACACAAGTAATTAAAAACAATAGTCTTTAAAAACTTTCTGGTGGATTTGAATGATTCCACCAGAGATATATATTATATATCGAGAGAACTCTGTGTAATGCTCACAGCTGCTTACAAATATAGAACTACTGAGAATACAGAGAAATGCTAAGAATTCTGCTTACAAATGTTTCTCACTTTTTGTATCTCAGATCCCCTGTTTCTATTTGCTACTTCTTGGTTTATATATTACCAAGATTATAAAGTCAAAAGACAGGATCATCATAAAAACTACTGAGTCTAATACTTTGCTACTTTGTTCTCTATTACCCAGTTAATAGGCTTTCTCATTCCATTTGCATACACTTCGACGCATGTGACTATGTTGTCACTGTCAACGGATATTTGAATTCTTTATCCATTGAGTACATGATCATTTGTCGAGTTTATGATCATCCGTTGATGGCTTTATTGATCATCTGTCGACGGCTATATTGATCATCCGTTGATGGCCATTTGATCATCCGTCGATGGCTTTGTTAATCATCCGTCGGTAGCTATTTTGGCACTTGACTTCATTTCATTTATGCAGAATTACAAGACATCATCTATGTACAATTAATCAACCTATTCTGCATATCTAGTTAAAGTCAACATGACTTTTATGCTACTACAGAATCTATACAAAGGTGTATGCAAAAATGAGCTACAGACTCATTATTACATAAGCTCCTCACTCGATGGATAATAGGTCATCATTCGTCGGGACTATATGAGTTATCCGTCGGGACTATAATTTTTATCCGCTGAGTGCTACATTATTTCACTAAGTAAAATCTACTAAGGTATTTTGTTCATGAAATCATCAAGTACACAACATATACACAACAACTTTATTGTCCTAAACACTATTCACCTCAAGAACACAGAATCACTAACCGAACACGAAATTATATATATCCGCAAAAGATTCGAATTTTTTTTTGATTTAGTTAGTATCATATTCACCCCACCCTCTTCTACGATACTTCAGGACCTAATAGTTAGCTTGTATTTATTTACCACCTTAGATTGACCTATATCTTATCTTTGATTTTATCATGTCGATTAGGGTTTGGGTTTTGGTATCAAGTTTGCAAGGTCAAAACTCTCCTATATTTGAGCTTCAAATGTGTATCTCCTTCCCATGACTCAAGTTCTTCTATGTCTGGATATCGAGAAACCAAGTTACCATCTTAGCCATCCATTTTTTCCTTCAATAAGATGTGTAAAAATCCTCTACCCTGAATATTGAGTATATTGAGAAGCTCAAAAGCTGTTGGCTGAAAACCGCCAGCTTCGTGTGAGAACCATCTGCTTTAGCTGAACATTGATAACCTTGTTAATTAAGATTGAAGCTGTATGCATTACTCAATAATGCTGGTTTGGATAACTCAACATAGAACGAGGACTTGCAAATAATCTATGCGCCACTTGAATCAGTAAAGATTGAAGATTAGATATATACAAATATTGATTTGAGAATTGTAGTGAAGATCACCTCTATAGAAGTTTGGGTGAAGATCATTAATATGTCCATGCATCATAGTAATAAAGTTGAAGACATTCGAAGCAGTTCTTCAGGTTAGTGTGAAGATCTCAAGGGATCAAGTGAAGTTGATTGAAGACTATAGAATACTTAACAATGTAATGCAATGATTATAATATGAAGGCCTAAGAATGGAACTAGTCGCATGTGAACCAGACCATTGCACTAGGTATCAGTGATTCGTGAAAGGAAATTGAGTATTATCTCTGTAAAGATTGTTAAGTAGAAACTCACATATCAACATGGATCATTGCTAGTGTCGACATCTAAGATTTAACAAAAAAATTAGTCGACATCTGGGCTAAAAACCAAGAAATTTTTTAAGGAAAAATGGAAGTAGTCGATATTTAGGTGATGTCATGGTGTTGGTCAACTTCTGACAAATCCAAGGCACTTTGATAGACATCTAAAGGATATTGGTTGAGCTCGGTCAATTCTTGACTCTGATTGAATGGCTCTTGTCACCTTGAAAGCTCCCAATAATATGCTTGTCGATGACTAAGGGGATGCCATTCTTGTAGTCGACATCTCACAAGAAAAAGAGGAGAATATGTCGATATGTGACCCCTACTGGCTCTTGAAAATTCAAATGAGTGGATGAGAAGAGGCCACATTATCCTTTCCCCTTATCCAAGCTAGTATCAGATCTACAACCTATAAAACAATCAAATCAAGTAGCTTAGAAAATCATTTATTTGCAATAGCTTAACGAAACTCTGCAGAATTCAATTCTTGGAGAATAGTTTGATTCGATTTGTTGAGTTTTGTAAAGAGAAGTACTTGCTATTTTTAGTCTCACCATAAAGTCTTACACTCTTGTAAACACTCATTTGATTTAGCACTTATAACTTGAATTGATTATTTTTGATAAGATATTTATCTTCTTAGAGTGATAAGAAGCATTAAATATTGCATTCTTTGTTATAAGAAAAATCCTGGGGTATATATTCTTTTTAGTAAAAGTATATTTATCTCGAATTGTATATGTTTGATCGTTTTACATTTATTCCGCTGCTTCAATCGATTAAAAATGAAGAACATACATTTATCCCCTACGTATGTGCTCATTGGACCTAACAAACCTGTTTACCACGGGTGAATTTCGACGAACCTTCCATATAAGTAACTTGATGAGGTACGACCTCTTTCGATTTACACTAGATACACCATATTCAGGGGACTTCATGGCATTATTTATAAATGAATCATCCAAGAATAGCTTTATAACAACCATCTTTGGAGTCTTATGCTCACATCAACCAGTTTTAGCCGTGAATTGGCTCAAACCTCCAATTTTATTAAGAATATTTCACGTCCTCGATATCCGTTCAGGTTCGACTTTTTCTTCATCTTGGTGGAAGCTACCCCTTGTATAACAACAGTCACTTTGAAAATGATGTGAACGCGTCCGATCTGATTTATTTCTTTTTCGAATATGCATATCCATTCCAAATGAGATTCTTTTATTAGCTTCATTATTTTCTTGAGCTTTCGTAGCTAATACTTCTTCTTTTAATGGGTTGATAAGTGAACCTCACACCAACTTCGACATGTACCAATATGCCCTTTTATACTTCTTTCATCCTAAATCTTAAGCACACTGCGAAGCTTCTAAATCATTGACTAAAATAATCAGCTTTAGCTCTAGCTAAGCATCAATGAACCTCCAAACTGGAAACTGCGAGTTACATATGAATATAGGTGAACCTGGGGTCTATTATCTCCACGCGACTAGCTGTGAACCTACGACTTGTGAGTTACATGCAAGTAATACGAAATATTTTCAATAAGAATATATATTCATGAAACTTGTTAGCATTAGGTGGATACTAGGAGAGTTGCAAGATGTTAGTCACATGTATATTTTACAAATTAAATGTAAAGGTGAATGAACATGCATCCATCAGTATATGTCATTGAACTTTCTAAGCTAAACATATAAAGATCATGATATCTTCACCTGAACCGGCTAAATAACTGGAAGTGCCACTGAACTTGCAAATTGTTGGTTACTTCCAATGATCCTGCAAAGCTGTAGTTAAAAAAATGAATCTTCCAATTGTTATGCACTAAGTCGAGGTCTTCAAGAAAAAAATCTTCTAGATATGGGGCAAGACTGTGTACATCGTAATCTGCCAAGATTTTGCTCTAAGCTGGTTATATGGGTACGTTTGATTTTGTTAATTTTATATTTTCTTTTGAATTTGAATAGTTGCGTCATTTTTGGGTCTTAAATTTTCTTTATTTATTTTAAATCAAATCTTTTTATGGTTCAATAAAGATTTGAAAACTGTTATTTTAAATTTCCACTATTATTTGAAACAAATCTTCACTATTATGGTTACAATCAAATCTTTTTATAATAATCAAATCTTTTTATGGTTTAATAAAGATTTAATTATTATTATTTTAAATTTCACTTTTATTTAAAACAAATCTTCACTATTATGGTTACTATCAAATTGCCATTATTATTACTTAATAATAATGATATCATTGTATCAAATCTTCAAATTAAATTTTCAATATTGTAAATTTAAATTTTCAAATTGCTAGTTCAAGATTTCGTATATTATTTATGCATATTTCAATAACTGTGATCTTTGTTTTTATTTGGAAGTCTCATATTTTCATTCTTTATCTGACATTGATGTTAAAATATACACATTTTTTAGTGTTTAATTACTATAAATCATTTATAAAGGTCATATATATAATTTATTTTTACGGGTCTGGTTATTTTATAAATTTATTCCAGCTAAAGCACATACTAGCCAATTATTTTTATAAAAATTTTCTAATTCAAACACGCATAACTATTTTAGTTCAATACTTCTCTAAGTACTTCACATGAAACTACTTTAAAGTTCAAATTATTAAAATAATTATAATTAAAATATTTGTAACAATAAATATATTAAACTAACAAGTGTATTGTCGAAGTTATATTATAAAAGATAAAAACTTAAACGTTGTTACTCAGTCGTACTGTATTTGTACTTAGTTCTAATATTTAGAGTGGGTATATAATATGAATATATTTTTACTACTATTTTTCTTTCAAGATATTTTGATTACTATTATTTTAATAAAATTTGATTTTTTTAATTTTAATTTTCAGTTCTTAATTCTAATTAATAAACAATAAAATTTAACTATACATGCTAAATTATTATAAGCGAAGTAGAACTCTTTTGTGATTTATATTTTTAGTTATCCAAGTATTTTAGGATCGTTAAATTATAGACTAAATAGATAAGAATTTTGATTACTTTAAGTAATTTTTAAATTGTTAGATTTTAAACTAAATAGATAAGACCATTAGAAAAATTATCTGATGAAAGAAATTTTTCATACTCCCAAGTTCAAACTCATCAATATCATATTATAGGTATAATAATATATTTATATAATTTAATTTCTAGCTAATTTTATTGATCCAGCATTATTTTATGATTACATATTTTTATTATTTATTTTCAAGATAAGGGATATATATGTTTTAATATATATATATATATATATTTATCATCAGATAAAGAAATTTTTCATACTCCCAAGTTCAAACTCATCAATATCATATTATAGTTATAATAATATATTTATATAATTTATTTTCTCGCTAATTTTATTGATCCAACATTATTTTATAATTACATATTTTTATTATTTATTTTCAAGATAAGGGATATATATGTTTTAATTAATATATATATAGTCAAGTGCTCAAATAAAAACCAATATTAGAATACAAACTACAAACCAATAACACAACCACGAGTTTAATACCTTTCACTCTCCTCCATGTGCACTATGTATTAATGAATATATTTTCCCCTTCATTTTTAAGTTAGTCGGTTAACTATTTTTAAAAAATAACTTCACAGTATTTTTTTCATCTCCCACTCATCAATTTGCATAGCATATTGCTATATTTTGACGAAAAAACAGTATATAAATTTACCCGAATCACTAAGCTGGAAGCGTAGATTTTAGTGATTCTCGTAGGCATAATTAGTGATATATCGCCGAAATATATCAAATATGGTATTCATATTGATTGTTGGAGGATGTAAAAAAATATAGGGAAGTTAGATTCCAAAAGGTGTTCACCAGTTGATGGAAAAATTCAACTAAAAATGGAGGAAATTAGGTGGAGTTGTGTGTGTGAAGGTATATTTAAATTAGGTATGGTGCAGTTTATAATTTGTATTTTAATTTAATTTGTGTTGGAGTAAAACTATATATATATATTAAACTATGATACTAAGATAAAAAAAATTAAAAATATCGGTCACTGGTCAATATTAAAAGAAACAAGGTCTGCGTCAAGGCGACTTATTGTCTCCATACCTATTTTTAATGTGTGTTAAAGGGCTATCTCGATCTATACAGAAGTCAGCAGAGGAAGGTCAGATTAAGGGATGTCGTATTCATGAGCTCGCTCCATCGATCCCTCATCTTTTATTTGCAGATGATAGTTTCGTATTTTGCAAAGAAAAAATGGAAGAAGTAAGTGAAATTAAGTCGATATTGCAAAAGTTTGAAGCACATTCTAGCCAGGCCATTAATTTCCAAAAATCAGGGATTTATTTCAGTTCAAATGTTAGATTGGACAAGCAACTGGAGATAAAGAATGTTCTGGGAGTTCATAATGATTTAAGTGAGGGCAAGTATTTAGGGTTACCTTCCCTTATTGGTAAAGCTAAGAAAAATGTGTTTAGTTTCTTGAAAGATCATATGTGCAGCAAAATACATGGGTGGAGTATTAAATGCTTGTCGAAAGCAAGGAAAGCTGTCTTGTTAAGGAATGTTGCTCAAGCAGTACCATCCTATGCAATGTCATGTTTCCTGATAGGGGTGAGCAGAAAACCGCACAAACCGCAAAAACCGCTCGAACCGCACCAATCCACACCGCAAAACGCGGTTTTTAATTTTCGTGGTGCGGTTGCGGTTTGAATTTTTAATAAACCGCGCGGTGTGGTGAGGGTTGTGTTCTTAAATTTCTGAAATATGGTTCAAACCGCACCGCACCGTAATATTTAATATATATATAATAATTATATTTCATGATTCCATTTATTAAGTTTGATTCCATTTAACATACTATGAGTGCTTTCTTAGTGATCATCTTGTTTCTACAAGATCAATTATTGCATGGTGATCATCCTATTTGTTAGTTATGAATACAACACAGAGGGGGGGTGAATGTGTTTTGGCTTAAATGTTTGATTTTCGATCGACTTAGGCTTTAGCAGTTGGTAGTTGTTAATGATTTAGTAGAATGGATGTTAAACATAAATAGTTGTGCAAATATGTAAAACAAAGATCTTCAAAACTCACTTAATTTTATATTAAAAATCAAGCAGTGTTTTGCTATAAAATCTCTAAGTTCTTGTTTTAGAACTTAGCTTCTTCCTTGAGAGAGAACACACAAATTTACTATTCCGATTGTTCTCTAACTAGAGGACCAGTGTTAACTTTATAACTCAGTTAACTGCTGGTTTACACGGTGGATAATAAACATGCTATTAGCTTTTCTAAACTGTCACTTGTCATTTCTATTTATAGAAAGCAAATCTTCCATTTCTGGCTTAGCATATCTTTAGCTTCCGTGATTACTTAAATCTCCTCTGTCAGTTAATCTTTGCCATTGATCTTGCACATCTCTCAAGCTGCTTTTTGTAGAATTGTCAATCCAGCTGTATGAATTGTTTATTGATTTGCAACCTTGGATATTAAACTGTTCTGCAATTCTGTACTTAGAGAAATTTCTTCAATTCGAGATCTTCAATTAAGCTGTAGAGAACTCGACATCTCGATAGGCATGTTAGCTTGTCGATATCTATGAAACTTCATTGTTAACTTGACTTATCGACAACTCTGAGTTCTCTAGTGAATTTTGGTTTATTGATAACTCAGAGTTCTCTAATGGACTTTGGCTTATCGATAACTCAGAGTTCTCTAATGAATGTATACTTGTCGATATCTCTGAGTTCTCGACAGACAAAAATCTCCCCCAATTTGTGAGAAGATTGCTTATCACAAATTCATGCCTATTAACAGGACTAACTCCAAGTTAAAGAATGAAAATAAAATAATACAAAAGCTAATACAACACTTGTACAATGAATATTTGACAGTTTACAATAATTAAGTAAAGACTGAGCTGTCTGATTCTTTCTCAATTATGTTCTTAATTTGCACAAGTATTTCCAATTCTTCTAGGATAGGGGTGTCAGTTAGAGCCTCTATTAGTTTCATCAAATCTGGCTTAAGATATCTAGCTAACATCCATATCCTATAACTTAACAAAGAGCCAGCTTTTATATTCAGAAATCTTTCATCCTTTGATATTCTGCTCTTGCCTGCTGCCTTCAACTCTTCTGATCTTCTGATATACTCATTAATGTCATGCTCATACTTTCTCCTCCTTTCAGCTAGCAACTCTTTATGCTTATCTCTCATCTCCTCTCTGTTAACCACAAACACTGCCAATAATGTTCTTCATGCCTTAGTGGCCGAATCTTTACCATTCATCAAGCTTATCACCCTTTTCAGTTCAACAATTGAGAGATTGTCCATTAGTCTATCTCCAAGCTTTTCAAAGGACCCATCAATGTAGTAGATTCTGACTTCTCTAATGTTAACAACCCAAATTCTGACAATTCTTTCAGCTAGCTGTTGGAAGTAGTCTTCATCTGAATCAACAACATTTAGAGGTTTGAAATCATCTTGATTATATCTGTTCCAGATGGCCTTTTCACCAAATCCATGATCATTGAGAAATTCAGCTGTCAGATGTCTTCTGATTCTTCTCTTGACCTTGGCTTCTTTTGGACCTATTCCAACTATTTTGAAGTGTGTTTTATGGGGTGGCTTGAATGAAAGTATAGTTTTGAGTCTTTTCAGAGAAGTATGGCTGTGAGTGATTTGAGTTTTGAGGAGAGAGTTTGCTGTGAGCTTGTAGAAATATTTAGGATTAGAGTTTTGAGGTTGAGCAGTTTTTGATAAGATTGAGTGTGAAGGTTTAGCAGTTGGTATTTGGATATTCAAGGTTTTGAGAGATTGTGAGGTATCATTCTTTTGTCTTTGCCTCCTTCCATCCCTCCTTTGAGTCTCAGATCCACTTTTCTTCTCCTTCTCTTTCTCACTATCACTTTTTCCACCAATTGTCTTACTAGATTGACTTGAGTTTGAGCCAGAAGGATTTTGACTGTCTTTCTTCTGCTCATCATCACCCAAGTCATCTGTGTTGATTTTAGTTTTAGGCAAATTGGCTTCAGAGTAATCAATGTATCTCCTCAGAATCTTGATCATAGCTTCATCTTCACTAGTCTTCAATTTCTTACTTTTCAGCCCAGACTCAAGCACCATTATCAGTCTTCTGTTGGCCATGATACAATTTTTAGGTACTTGGAAATGTTTCAGTTGCTTGGTTGTAGAGCAGATATAGTACACCCCTTTGCTTGGATGTAGATAAGCTTCTGGGAATGCAGCTTCTTGAGCCTTCTTCAACTCTGCTAGTAGCATTTTCTCTTCATTGTTGATTATTCTGACTTTGTTAATCAGAATGTCTATTTCAGATGCTCTTCTAGAAATCAGATAATTGAAGTTGACTTGCATACATCTGTCTACACCAGAATCATTAAGAATGATCACTATCCTTTTCTCCAAAAACGGGTCCTTGATTGGGATTTGCAGCACCCTGATATAATTGATAGTCTTTTCCAAGGTCTTTCTGTAAGTGAAGAAATTGTTGTTGAGAGAGTTCCTTAACCCAGTGAGAAAGTTGTCAAACTCTTGTGTCATTCCTGGACCTTGAGCAGCCATAAGGAGCCTCTCTTGTTCTCGGCCTTGTTCTTGACTTTTGAGTGTTGATTGTGCTAGTGTTGATTGTGCTAGCCTTGCATCTATCTCCCCCTTAGTCTTGGTGACAGGCATGAGTAGGGGAGTAGGACTCTCAGGTCTTACAGCTTCAGGCAATGCTGGCAGTGGTATGTTGAGTTTTCCCATAATGGCTCCCAAAGCAACTATAGTCTGCATTTGTAAATGCTTATGGGACTCCACTAGGGCCTGAATATCATGATGTTGAATATCAACCAGTGCAGTTAGAGCTCTGACTTGTAAAGATAAATCTGAGTTGGAAGCTTGAAGTGAGGAAACTTGATCTTGAAGTTCTTGTATCTGAGGAGTATATGTTTTGGCTGAGAAGGACCCAAGGTGTTCATCAACAGCTTTTCTGACACCCTCCATGAGAAGAAATGAAGGCTCATACCTAGCAGTATGCATTTGATTTAGCTTGACCCTGGTATCATTTGAATTTGTCATATGAGCTTGAACTTGATCAAACAGGGCCTTGAAAGAGCTCCTCATTTTTTACATTTCCTTCTCTATGGAGGCCAGATCCATCCTTGACATTTTCTTAGTGAAAGACTGGAATTGATTTTTTATGTCTTTTTGAGAAGGCACAATGTCATCCATCTGTTCCTTGATCAACCTCCTGACTTTATCTTCATTGACCAGTCAATTTTATTTCAAGGGCCTTTCCAAAGAGACGGAAAGCCTTGAGTTGAGCTTTATGCACATCCATAATGGCATCATAGACTTCAGGAGGAGTGAGAGTTTTAGGATGGCTTCCCAAGATAGTTGTATATTCTCTCCTGAATCTAGCCAAAACTTCATCCATTTCTGCCACTTGATCACCAGACAACCAGGCTTCTACATTTCCATCCTCTTCAGCCTCATCTACTATCTTCTCCTTCTGTTGTTCAACCTCTTCATTGAAGTATAGCAGTATAGCTTGATAGTCCTGGTTCCCCATGTCTGAAGTGAACAATTGCTGAGAAAGATTTGCCAAGCCTGAGATTTGATCTACCAACATGTCATCAACTGTAGAAGGTGAACTTCCATATCTTGTAGCCATTGTGCCATGACATGTGGTTGATTGGGTTGAGATGTGGATGGCTGTTGAGAAATGTTCACAGTACCACCTGTGACTGAAGTCACAGTTTGACTCACAGATAGATATGTGGTTTTGACAGTTTGTTGTTCACCACATGTAGTAGGAACCTCCATTGGAATTGAAGAGGATTTGACTGGGTTACTGTCATGTACACCAGCCTCAAACCTTTGTGTACCTTGCAGAGCACTGTCACATAAATGTGATGAACTTGCCTCTCCCATAACAGGGTCATTGGCAATTGTACTCCTAGCTTCAACTGTGAAGGCAATTTCAGCTAGGGTTTTGAGGGGAGTTGTTCCTTCTAGAGGAACCTCCAATTGAATTGGAGAGGATTTAGATAGCTCTCCCTCAAGAGTACTACCCTCAAACCTATTCATCTGTGAAGATGATTGTGCACATGAAGGAGCAAGAGTGACCATGGGGTCTTCAGTAAAAACTGATAAAACCCCCATGTTTGTGATGGTGTCATCAAGGTCTACCCCAGCTAGTAGCCTCTCACCATCTAGATGTTGATTCTGGGTGGTGAGCACAGTTTCATGAACCATGTCACTTGAGTGTTGGTGCACTTGAGAATCAGATTCAAGTGCTCTATATGATGAAGAAATTTGGGAGATTAGAGAAGTTTGCTCAATTGTGAGTGTTGGCAGCTCCCCCTGAATGGATGAGGGAGCTTCAAGTGATGTGCCCTCACTGTGTGTGCCATCCTTATTTCTTCTACCATACACTCTAGGCGCAGGTTGTACTGACTCAGTACAGGATGCATTGGGGTGAATGCTCTTTTCAATAGATACACCTTGTTGAGAGGATGCATCTAGTAACTTTTTACACCCCATTTGTTCAACTATGCCCTTTTGGGAGGACACAGAGGTGTCTAGAGTGGTCAACTCTGGTAACTTACTCTTCTTTGGTTTCTTGACCAAGGGTGACTTTGGTTCAGTTTGAAGTGTTTCACTCTCATTTATAACAACAAGGGTTGGTTTCTTTCTCTTCTTTTTACTCACTTCAGTCTTTTGAGAGACTAAAGTGGTTGGTTTGCTAACATCTAGTGGTGGAAAAGAAAGGGTTGCAGCCTTGGAAGGTCCCTGTTGGTGTGCCTGTGTTTGTGCTTCCACGGGCTCAGGAACCATAGCTGAACTAGCAAATTTAGGAGCCCTCATGTCTAGCATAGGGTAAGGATAAGTCCTGAATCTCTCCAACATAAATGGAGTGATTCTGAGACTTACACTCACCTTATTCTTTGAAGTAAGTGAGCCAAATATGATTTTGGACACTTGCTTGCAATTGCCAATTCTACTACTATCAATACCAGCTAACAAATGTATGTCATTGACTTTATGAGCTAAAGTAGACATAATAAACCTTGGCAAAAAGATTTCTTTACCTCTATTCTTCAAAGGCATTGTAAGCCTGGTAGCCAGCTCCTCCAGAATTAGACCTCCAACATTCAGATGCCTGTTGTGAGCTATTGAGAACACCAGCTTCTGCACCACACTTGAGATGTTGTCAAAGCAAGTTTTTCTACAAGTGAAAGCCCTTACTACAGAATCAAACACAAAGGACCATTCCTTCCTAAGGTTTGTTCTGTTCAGGCTTGCCAAGTTGATTGAGCCACTTTAGTTGATAAGGTCCATGAATTCACTCAGCTCATCTGCAGTTGGCATCTCTCCATAATTCTCAGTTGGCAATCCCAGGGCTGTATTCACATCAGCAGCTGAAAACTCGATTTCCTGGCCTCCAATTATGCATGTGACCACCATAGAAGTGACATTCTCTAGAACAACTATCCTAGTTATAGCTGATGCCCAAAATTCATGAAGAACGTCCAAATACAGCACAGGACTTGCAGTTAAAGCACCTGCAATGTAGGATTCAGAAAGAAACTTCACAAACCCCTCGAAACTATCAGGGCCTTGGTTAGCATCAAGAAAAACAATAAAGTTAGTTCCCTTTTCTGGAATGATAGCTCTAAAAATGTTTTGTGCCATTGTAGTGTTTAGAAGTAGTGGGTAAGAAAAAGTTTTGAGAAAAGAGCAAAAACGATAGAGAAATCGCTTTTTGTCTGAAAGCTAGGTCACTTGAGATCTCGAGAAGGTGTAAGTACAGTGTGTGTATCGAGAAATCTGGGTATTTATAGAAAAAGTAAAGCACTTATCGAGAAGTCAAAGATGACTTATCGAGAACTCTGATAAATACCCAGTTTATCCAAAAAGGACTAAAAATATTTCTAATTTATTTGAATTGAATCAAATTGAAATCAGAATAAATTTTCCAAAAGTATTTGTCTAAAATAATTCATTGAATTAAATTATTTTAGCTCTGAGTTATTAATAAGTCTCAAAATATCCTTGTCGAGAACTCTGTGAATTAACATTATTAGAGAACTCTACATGGTCTTATCGATAAGTCATAATAGAGCTTATCGAGAAGTCATTCGAGAAGTCTGTAAATAGACTTATCGAGGACTCACTCAAGAACTCTAAAATAACTTGTCGATAAGTCATTTTGACTTATTGAGAACTCAGTTCTCTATACCTTTGAGTACTGTTTTTCTGCCTTGTGCTAATTTTTACACATTTAAGATGTAAATTAACAACTAAGCAGTTTACTTAGAATTTGAAATATTCTAAGTTAATTTTTGAGTTTTTAAAGAAAAATAAATATACAGAGATTCTGAAATATTTATAATTCATATTTCAGTTAATTTCCAATTAAATTAAACTGGGTTGATTTATTAGAAATTAATCTGCTGCAAAATATTAGCTGAGTTCTTGCCTTAGGATGAAGAATTGAGCATTTCAATTTCACTCACAAATCTAGTGAAGGTTGCTTCATCCAAAGGTTTAGTAAAAATGTCAGCTAATTGTTTTTCTGTTGGAACAAAAATGAGCTCAATGGTACCATTTGCAGCATGTTCCCTGATAAAATGGTATCTAACATCAATGTGCTTTGTTCTAGAATGATTAACTGGATTAGCTACTATAAATATGGCACTAGTTTTGTCACACATAATAGGAATTTTGTGTAACACTAGACCATAGTCCATTAGCTGATTTCTAATCCAAAGCACCTGAGCACAACAACTTCCACCAGCTATATATTCAGCCTCAGCTGTGGAAGTTGACACAGATTGCTGTTTCTTACTATACCAGGACACAAGTCTTTGACCAAGAAATTGACAGCTTTCACTAGTACTTTTCCTATCAACCCTGCATCCAGCAAAATCTGCATCTGTGTATCCAACAGCTTCAAAACCAGTTCCCTTAGGATACCATAATCCCAAGTTTGGAGTTCCCTTTAAGTATCTGAAAATCCTTTTGACAGCCATCAAATGTGATTCCTTTGGATTGGCTTGAAATCTGGCACATAGACAAGTAGCAAACATGATGTCTGGTCTACTAGCAGTCAAATACAGTAATGATCCAATCATCCCTCTATAGCTTGAAATATCCACACTCTTGCCTTTCTTGTCTTCATCCAACCTGGTTACAGTAGACATTGGTTTAGATGCTGGTGAGCTATCCACCATACCAAATTTCTTCAATAAGTCATTCACATATTTGGTTTGGCTGATAAAAATACCATCACTTCTTTGACTAACTTGAAGGCCAAGGAAGTAACTCAATTCTCCCATCATGCTCATTTCATACTCACTCTGCATTAGCCTAGAGAATCTTTGACAAAGCTTTTCATTTGTAGATCCAAATATGATATCATCCACATAGATTTGAACTAGGATCATATCTTTACCATGCTTTTTGTAGAAGAGAGTCTTATCAATAGTACTTCTGGTAAAACCATGTTTGAGTAGAAATTCTGACAGTGTGTCATACCAGGCTCTTGGTGCCTGTTTCAATCCATATAGAGCCTTAAGTAATTTGTAAACAAAGTTAGGAAATTCTGGATCTTCAAAGCCAGGTGGCTGTTACACATAAACTTCTTCTTCTTCTAGTTCACCATTGAGAAAAGCACTCTTGACATCCATTTCATACACCTTGAAATTTGAATGTGCAGCAAATGCCAGAAAAATTCTTATTGCTTCTAGTCTTGCAACAGGAGCAAAAGTCTCATCATAGTCAATTCCCTCTTCTTGTGAGTAGCCTTTAACAACCAACCTTGCTTTGTTTCTGGTAACAATTCCATTTTCATCCATTTTATTCCTGTACACCCACTTAGTTCCAATTATGCTTCTGTTCTTTGGTGCAGGGACTAATTTCCAAACTTTGTTTCTCTCAAACTGATCCAGCTCCTCCTGCATGGCACATATCCAGTCAGGATCCAATAGGGCTTCTTCAGTTTTCTTGGGCTCTACTTGAGATAGAAAACATGCATGTAGGCATTCATTAGCAGTTGCATTTCTAGTTCTCACACCAGCTGAGGGATCACCAATAATAGCTTCTACTGTATGACTCCTATCCCACTTTCTGGTGTGTGTCTGTTGACTAGTGCCTTCATCATTTTCTTCAGTATTACCATGACTGTCATTTCCATTTTCTCCTTCTCCCCCTGAGTTTGTGCCATCAAATTCAGGTGTCTGAAGAGAGCTTTCATTTCCATGATTTTGTTCAGAGGTTTCTTCATTTGTCACTTGTTGTGTCACAACTTCATCTTCCTCATCAGAATCACTATCAATGGTTAGATTTCCAAATGCAAGGGCTTCAGCATCATTTACATCAAGGCATTCCAAGCCTGGACACTTTTCATCATCAAAAGTCACATATGTGCTTTCCATAATTTTCTTTTGATCAATCACATAAACTTTATAGGCTGTTCTTTCCAATGAATATCCCAGAAAAATTGCTTCAAAAACTTTAGAGTCAAATTTTCCCACATATTCAGAGTTGTCTTTTAGAATATAACACTTGCTTCCAAACACATGTAGATGCTTCAATGTAGGCTTCCTGTTAGGCATGATTGAGTAGGGTGATTTGCCATGAGCTTTGTTGATAAGATATCTATTTTGAATGTAGCATGCAGTATTAACAGCCTCTTCCCAAAAACTAGTTGGCAACTGAGCATCTTGTAGCAAAGTTCTAGCAGCTTCAACCAATGTTCTATTTTTCCTCTCAACTACTCCATTCTGTTGAGGTGTTCTAGCTGCTGAAAATTCTTGAACAATGCCTTTTCTTTTACAGAATTCACTTAATGTTGAGTTTCTGACATCTGTTCCATTATCACTTCTCAATCTTTTCCCACTAACCTTTCCTTCAGCTTGCTTCTCAATTTTCTTGATGTGCTCAATTATAATGTTTGGAGTTTCATCTTTAGAGTACATGAACTCAACCCAAGTGTATCTTGAAAAATTATCAACCATGACAAGGGCATATTTGTTCCTTGAAATGGACAAGACATTTACTGGCCCAAACAAGTCCATGTGAATAAGTTGCAGAGGTGCACTTATGGAATTCACAGATTTTGACTTGTGACTTGATCTTTTCATCTTTCCTTTCTAACAAGCTTCACCAACTTCCAGTTGAGTAAATTCCAGACTGGGCATGTCTCTCACAAGCTCCTTCTTGACTAAGGTGTTGATTGCTTTGAAATTCAAGTGAGATAGCTTTTTATGCCACAGTTTGCTTTGCTCTTCTGATGCCTTGGTGTAGAAACAACACACTCCTTCCTTATTTGTTGAGTCTAAGTCTGCAACAAACAAGCTTCCCTTTCTTACTCCCTTAAGAGCAATTTCACCAGTCTTTTTGCTAATAAAAGCACAATCTTCTTTGTTGAAAACAACTTGAAAACCTCTGTCTGCAAATTGACTAACACTTAGAAGATTTACTTCTAATCCAGCAACTAGTGCTAAATCTTCAATGACAACATTTTCAGAAACAATCTTGCCATATCCCATTGTGAATCCTTTGCTGTTGTCTCTAAAGGTCACCGAAGGGCCAGCCATCTCCTCAAATTGTGATAGCAGGGCCTTATCACCTGTCATATGCCTGGAACATCCACTATCAATGATCCATATGATCTTCTTCCCTTTGCCCTGCACACAATGAGGATTAAGTGTGTTTAGTTACCCAAGCTGTGTTGGGCACTTTCTTCTTGTTAACTGATTTTGCAGAAGTAGAATGAGAATTTTGAGATAAAATAGAATTCATAGACTGTTGAGCATTTTCCCTTTCAGATATAGAACCAACTTTTGATTCTATGAGATCAATTCTCAATTTGTAGCAACTCTTCATCACTTTCATGTTGCAGGGAATACAGTCAAACTTGTCACAGAATGAATAAGGATCATTGGCTTAGCTTCATTGTACTTGCAGACTCCTTCAGATGAATTGCTAACAGTCTTTTTACAAAGATGAGTTAGGTGATTCATTGATCCACAATTCTCACACCTCTTTCTAGGAGCATCTGAAATATAAGCAAAATTATTGCTTTTGTTTATCCCAATCTTTCCATTTCTGTTCTTCTTTTTCTTTTTGACTTGTTTAGCTTTAATCTCCTTCACAGGCTCCTTAGTTTCTTGATTGGCTTTTGGTATTTCAACAGAGATGGAAGACTGGATTGTCTCATCATTTTTCTTTTCCTTGTCCTCATCATCTATCTCCTGTTTGATGATCAACTCTGCTTCACTGAAGTTCACTTCACATGCCTTGAACAAAGGTAATTCAACTTTCTTCAAAATAATTGGAACATCTTTAGTTTCAGTTGATTTCCCTTTGTCACTGACAGACTTCCTCTTGTTTTTCAAATCCTCATTATCAAGACCAATGGCAATGTTTGCACATGGCTTGTTCTTTTCATGATATTGGTCAATCAAATCAGAAGCATTTCTGAAGGATTTCAGCTTCACTTCATTCTTCTCCAGCTTTTCTCTCAATACTGCTTCAATTTCACTTGCACACTTTAATTTATTCTTTAAGTATGCATTTTCTTGATTAGCAGTATCAAGCTCAACCAGCAACAATTTAGTCTCTTATTTTTCACTCTCAAGTTTTTCATTGATCTTTTTCAATCTGCTAACTTCTTCATTTGCAGCAACCATGCTTGTATGAATGTGGAATATTTCTATGCTCATCATTTCAACAGTTTCCTTATATTGACTCACATTTAAATCAATTATGGTAAGAGTTGGTACCTGTGATTTAGATGATGAAGAATCTCCTTGCTCCAAGGTCATGAATGCATAGTTTCCAACTTCTTCATCTTCATCATTATCTGAATCATCCCAGCTCTTGCCCTCAGCAATATAAGCTTTCCCTTGTTGCTTCTTTAGAAGAGCATCATACTTTGCTTCCAATTCAAGATAGGCTTTATCTTTCTTTGCCTTCTTGGGTTTTCTACATTATGTAGCAAAATGGCCCAACTCATCACAGTTAAAGCACCTTATTTTTTATCTATCAACAGATCCAGTTTTGTAGCCAGTTTTGCTATCAGGAGTGTAATTCCCTTTTCCTTTCCAGCTGCTTTCTTTGTTGAAGGACTGTCCTTTGCTCTTGAAAAATCTTGGTTTCTTTACTCTAATATTAGAGAATTTTCTGGCCAAGTAAGCCATTGATTTGTCTAGCTCATCAAGCTCATCAAGAGTGTAGAACTCATCTTCTTCATCCAATTCCAGTATGACTTGCTATTCAGTGTCATTGACTCTTTTCTCACTTGTAGAAATTGCTGGAGTTGAGGATCTTTGCTCATCATTAGAAGTCTGGCCATCATTCACAATCAGTGCACTTGAGCCATCCATTACATATCCTTGACCAGCCCTTAATGATTTCTTTTGAATCATTTCAAGTTCATAAGTTTTCAGAATCCCATAGAGCACTTCCAGTGTGATTCTACTCAAATCCCTTCCTTCTCTGATTGCAGAGATCTTTTGTTCCAAATGGTCAGGGAGAGTGAGCAAGAACTTCAAATTCACTTCTTCAATATCATAAAATTTATCATGAAGCTGCAAGTCATTTATCAGCTTATTAAACCTTTCAAACACATCAGTAATACCCTCTTTTGGTTTAGCCATAAAACCCTCATACTGAGAAATCAATATCCTTCTTTGATTTGACCTAACCTCCTCAGTTCCTTCACAGAGTATTTCAATCTTTTCCCAGATCTGTTTAGCAGTGTCACTGTTGACAATGTTATTATACATTACATTGTCAAGTGACTCAATTAGTATCAGTTGCAAAGCACTGTCTAGGGAAACTTTCTCTCTTTCAGGTTCTGTATACTCAGAAGGATCCTTCGGAGCATAATGAGCTGGAATAACCATATCTCCACATGTGGTTTCCTCAACTCTAACTACAGGAGTGAAGGGCCCATTCTTGAGGATACCAATGTAAAGATGATTGGCCATTCTTATAAACAACAACATTTTCTTTTTCCATAAAGTGTAATTGGCCTTATCAAAGGGAGGAATCTTGATACTACTGATTTTCCGTGTATTCATTTTTCCAAGATCTAATCTGTTTACTTTCAGATTTTACTCTGATGCCACTTGTTAGTTATGAATAGAACACAGGGGGGGTGAATGTGTTTTGGATTAAATGTTTAATTTTTGATCGACTTAGGCTTTAGCAGTTGATAGTTGTTAATGATTTAGTAGAATGGATGTTAAACATAAATAGCTGTGTAAATATGTAAAACAAAGATCTTCAAAACTCACTTAATTTTATATTAAAAATCAAGCAGTGTTTTGCTACAAAATCTCTAAGTTCTTGTTTTAGAACTTAGCTTCTTTCTTGAGAGAGAACACACAAATTTTCTATTCTAATTGTTCTCTAACGAGAAGACCAGTGCTAACTTTATAACTCAGTTAACTGCTGGTTTACACGGTGGATAATAAACATGCTATTAGCTTTTCTAAACTGTCACTTGTCATTTCTATTTATAGAAAAGCAAATCTTCCATTTCTGGATTAGCATATCTTTAGCTTCCCGTGATTACTTTAATCTCCTCTGTCAGTTAATCTTTGCCATTGATCTTGCACATCTCTCAAGCTACTTTTTGTAGACTTGTCAATCCAGCTGTGTGAATTATTTGTTGATTTGCAACCTTGGATATTAAACTGTTCTGCAATTCTGTACTTAGAGAAATTTCTTCACTTCGAGATCTCCAATTAAGCTGTGGAGAACTCGACATCTCGATAGGCATGTTGGCTTGTCGATATCTCTGAAACTTCATTGTTAACTTGACTTATTGACAACTCTGAGTTCTCTAGTGAATTTTGGTTTATCGATAACTCAGAGTTCTCTAATGGACTTTGGCTTATCGATAACTCAGAGTTCTCTAATGAATGTATACTTGTCGATATCTTTGAGTTCTCGACAGAAAATTTCTGAGTTCTCTACTCCCGGTGGATGTTGCTTATCCGTCGGGTAGACATTGTTCATCCATCGAGTAGATATTGCTCATCCGTCGAGTGGATATTGCTCATCCGTCGAGTAGATATTGCTCATCCGTCGAGTAGATATTATTCATCCGTCGGTACTCTCTGGAGTTTAAATGACTTCTCGATAAGTCATTCTGGAGTTCTCGAATGATTTCTCTATAACACTAATTCTGTGACTTGTAGAGATCTTGACTTAGAATGTTTTACACCAAATAGATTTATTCAAATCCAAGCTTCTTTATAATTCTTCTGAGGCATGATCTTCTTGATCTTCTTCCAGATAGAATTCTTAGGCTTTACACTGTTTAGAGAAAAATGCTCCAGTCTGCTCCATTTACATTTTACAGACATTAAGTGTTACAAGTATGAATTACAGATTAAGGTTACAATACAACTAATCTTAGGGTTGTCCGTATGACTTAGTCTTGTTATGATACAGGCATGTCTTGCACAACACTATTTGTGTTTCTTAAAAAATAATGAGACACATAGTACAAAACCACCTATTTAATAGTGAACTCATTTAATTGCCGAGCCAAGCTTCTACGTTAAACTTTACAGTGTGAAATTTCTAATTTGTATTATTGAAGAATATTGACGACTTTGTTATATTATTCAGAAATTTAATTAATTTAAGTTTTGTATTTATTTAAAATTTTTGAACTTGTAATGTACAAACCGCAGTGAACCGCACCACATTTTTGTGGTGTGGTTTATGCGGTTTTTGAGGGTACGCGGTGCGGTTGCGGTTTGGAAATTTGATCTAACCGTATGCGCGGTTTGGTTTGCGGTTTGAGGAAAAAACCGCACCGCCCGCACCGCGCTCACCCCTATTTCCTGATCCCTAAATCATTGTGTAAAGAATTAGAAAGAATGATGAATAACTTTTGGTGGGGTTCTATAGATAGCAACAGAAGGGGAATAAAATGGCTTTCATGGACGAATATGAGTATGACAAAAAGTATGGGAGGTTTGGGTTTTAGAGATCTTTATGGGTTTAATCACGCCTTGTTATGGAAACTGTTTAGGAACTTTGTCAATAACCCAAACTCTTTGGTAGCTAGAGTGTTAAAGCCCGGTATTTTAAATACTACTACTCTGTTCGATGTGACAACTTGTGGGTGGGGGCAAGTTTCATCTGGTTAGGTATACGGAAAGCAAAAGAAGCATTGAAGAATGGTTTCAAGTGGGTTTTAGGTGACGAGAAGACAATTCGTATTTTTGAAGATCCATGGATTAGAGGGAAAAAAAATTATAGAGTGGAAGATAGGTATGCTACCGCTTCAGGTGGAGTCAAAGCATGTGAACTGTTTGTTCCTGGGGAATGTAAATAGGAGTCAAATAAGATAAATAATTTATTTACAGATTGTGATGCTAATGCAATATTAGCAATACCAGTTCCCAGAAACCAGGTTCTTGATCACGTCGCTTGGATGCCCACTGTTGATGGTAAATATATGGTGAAGTCGGGCTATAGCTATTGGAATAAAAATTTCAGTGAGAGCATACAGGGTTAAGGCACGAAGAATGGTCAAAACTTTAGAATCTGGAAGTTCCTCCCAAAATAAAAGTATTCATATGGCGGCTATGTAGGAACAATGTGCCAGTTCGTAACTTGCTAAGGGGACGTGGTGTTATTACGACGATTATATGTCCTATGTGTGAGTACGTGTGAGAGAGACGTTGAGCACCTACTTCACATATTTCTAGATTGAAAATTTCCAAAGGATTGTTGAAGAACAATGGGGTTGGAGTTTAATACAGATGTTGTGGAGTCGTGTGTAGATTGGGTTCTGCAGTACTTAGCAACTAATGATCAAAAGAAGTCAAATCTTATGGCCAATGTGTTATGGGGTATCTGGGTGGCTAGAAATATGAAGATGTGGGAGCAAAAGATAGTAACACCAATTTTGGCGATGCAATGGAGGACAAAACAAATCCTCTAGTGGCGAGAAGTAGGGCTGTCAAAAAAATTCGAAAAATATGATATTCGTCCGAAAAATTCGCATCCGTATCCGAAATAAAGCGGATATTATCTGTATCTGAAACAAAGTGGATATTATCCGTATTCGAATCCGATGTTAGGTCACACACACTGTAGAGGGGGTGAATACAATGTAAAGTACAATCAAATCGAACTTTAATATCTCAAGTAACAGAAAACAAACTTTATTGAAACAATAAACTCTGTTACAGTATAGAACTGTCACCTCTCAGTGATGAAAAAATATCACGAGAGCTGCTAGGGTTACTACAAATAATCTTCTCGAATATGATAACACTTATAGTGTAAACCCTATGTCTGTGTTTATATACTACACAGTTGCAAGATAATCGCTAATTGATATGGAATATAATTCTGCTTCCTAAAATATATCAATCATAAATCTTTTCTTCCAAGTATTCTATTCTTTATAGAATTCCTTCTTCATGCATATCTCTTCTTATGTTTATCTCGATCTTATTTCCTTTAATCAGCTACTGTCCTTATCTGAACGTCCTTCAGCACTTAAGTTCTGATATCCATCTTCTGATAATTATCTCCTGATAATATAAGTACTGATATCCTTAAGTGTTGACTTCCAGTAAGTACTGATTTATCCTGTTTAAGTAAGATCTGAAAACTAAACATAAATCATATTAGCCATGACATTATCAAATAAATCTAACAATCTCCCCCAACTTGTAAATTAGCATAATATACAAGTTTAACAGATATTTGATGATGTCAAAAACATTAAGTACAAATGCATGAGAATTAGACTAGATAACTACAACTTACAGTCCTTAAAGCTTTACCAACATTTAACTTCTGATAACAGCTTCAGTCTGTACAAATATCAGAATTTAATCAGTTATAGATCTTGACTTGGCTTCATCTTCTGATCTCTCTGATGTCAGGAGTTGTTCTGAGATAGTTCTTCAACAAACATCTCTCAGCATATCTAAGTTCATCAATCATCCTCCTTTTAGCATTTTAAGCTCTGCATTATCTTCACCAATTTGAAAAATTGCAGCCCTGAGATCATTAATCTTTGCTTTTCTTATATCCTGATCTAGTCTGATCAAATAAGCTTTATCAGACTCAAGATTGAATTCCACAGCCCTGTAACCCAGAAAGGTAGTTATAATTTTAGCAGTGTTGGGCTTCATTTCAACTATATCAGCCTTGTGATCTCTGTACTTTGGAACATATGTGTTGTCAGACTTAACAGAATAAAGCCTTTTCTGTCTCTGAATCTGATCCTTTAAATAGTTTGCAGCACTTCCTATCAATCTGTCATTCACTTGAAGTAAGAATAGTACATGCTCCAATTCTTCAAAATACTTCAATGGAATGGCATTTTGCCTTATATGATAAACCCTACCATCTGTCATGAAGTACAACAAGATGTGTTCTTTCAAGTAGGTATGGTAAACCATTTGTACAGATTCCAGTTGATTCAATCTCTCAAGAGTTGCTCCAATACCTGGTTCACTCAAGGAAGTTGGATCATTGGTAGTGTTATGTATTCTTCTTTCATCAGCACTTCCCAATCTAGTTTTATCTCTTGCTTCCTTTCCAGTAACTACTCTTGCTTCAAAACCACTTGCAACAGTCTTCAAAAGTTGAGTCTGTTTTGCTTTAGTGAATCCTGGTAGGAGTGTCTTTGATCTATCTTCTGATATCAAGTTAACTTGAGCTATATCAAAGGTTACTTACTTCTTTGGAATATCAGAACTTACTGTCTCTTGACTCTGAACAACTTGAGCCATGTCAGAGGTTGTTTTAAGAACTTTTCTTGAAGTCAGAGCAAGATCATCCTTTTCATCAGTGATTTCTTCATTCTCAGGAGGCACATAAACCTTGATAGGTTCACCAACCTTTTCTTTACCCTTGGATCTTGGATCTATCTGCGGTTGTGATTTAGCCAATGTTGCTTCAGTATTTGTCCTTTCTTTTATCACAATGCCTTTGAGTTTTGGAAGTGTCTTTTTACCAGAAGCTTCAGATTTATATGTGACTTTCTCTGATTTAAGTCTGGCTTCTTCTTCCATTAAACTCTCCAAGTCCATTCCTGGATTTTCCTGAAGAAATAACTGTCTTGACATTTCTTCATCAAGATCTAAAAGTTCATCAGAACTTATACTTTTACCAGTAGCGGAACTTGTCCTGTAACTTGTGATTTCAGCTTTTCATGATGAGAAACCTCTACCTTGACTATGACCTCTACCCATTCCATGGTTTCCTTGATCATCCTTTTCATCATCCTTCCCTTTCAGTGTCTTGGCAGTCTTGCATTTGGACTTAATTACTCTCTCCCCCTTTTTGGCATCAGCAGGTAGTAGAAGAGAGACAAGCAATTCCACTGAGGCTTGGATTTCAGTAAGTTGGGATTGCTGAGAAGCTTGATTTTTTCAGAATATCATCAATCTGAGCTTGTTGTGTCTCTTGAGTCTTCTCAATATAAGCAATCCTTTCAAAGGTAGGTTGGAAGAACTTTTTCTTATCAATCTTTTGAACTTGTTCTTGCTTCATTAGTTCTTCCCTTAAGAGATGTAACTCTGCATGAGTATTTGAATGAAGACCTTGTAAATGTTTAGTACTCAATGCAGTGACTCTAAGCTGTGTTTTGAAATCATCAGTATTTAACATTTTATCAGCTTTTGTCAAGTGCTCAGCCAGATTCTGTGCAGAAGGAGCACAGGTGACTGAGTTCCATTCCTTAGTCCACTCCTGTCCTGCAGGAGTTTCACTCCAAGGCACTGGTGCTTCTCTTATAACAAACTTCCTAACAATTTCAGTTTTAAGAACAGTTTGTTGAGGGACATGTCCTGAAGGACCTGCTTCATCAGCATCTGCAGTCAGAGCAGCATCACCAGTATCTCCAGCATTTGTAGCATCAGAACTTACAGAATCAGAATCTTCTGATAGAACAACAGTGTGAGTAGCAATGGAGGCTTCAGCATCCTCTAATTGCTGATCTGGTTCTAAGTTCTAATCAACAGCCATATCCTGATGTTCACCTATATTCTGATCATCAGCATCTAGATGCAGAGAAGGTGTAGTAGATAACTCTGGAGTTTGAACAGCATCAGTAACAGGTGTTGTTGATGGATTAGTTGTTGTTGGAGCTTCTAAGAGAATTACTTCAGGCACAACCAAGGTCTGGATATCAATATCAGCACTTGTGCCTATATTAACAGAAGATACAGACTTTTGAACAGGAGACACAGATGGTGTGTTGGCCTGTTCAGGAATAGCGTCCTGAGTTGGAGTTGATGGAGAAGTAGTGACTTTAGCAAATTCTTTTTCTTGTGAGATCAGAGATTCCTGATCTCCTTCCTTAGCTGCTGCTTCTTTATCATCTGAAACTGGCCTTTTTGCCCTCTGTTTCTTGTATCTCTTTGTAGATATGGATTCCTTGGGAGTTTCAGGAATAGTCATTCTTCTAAGCCTCTTGAGAAGCCTAGAGCCCCCAATTCCAGAATCCTTCTGAGAAGTCACTTTCTTAGCTTCTTTAACAACAGGTTCTGAAGAAGGAACCTGTTCCTCAGTATCAGATTCATCTCTCGAATCAATCTTCCTTCTCTTTTGAGGTGTTTGAGGAACAGTCTTTGTCCTCTTTGGCTTGGAAGATGAAGGCTTCACAGTAGGTGCTGAGGATGAGGGTTGAACTGTCTGTGAAGTGGAGAGATAGGATTTGATATATTGCCTGAAGGTTGGTTGAGTAGAATGAGTGGTATGTTCTGATGGTTGTTGTGATGTTTGGGAGGTGGTGGTTGGTTGGACATCAAGATAAACAGATCTATAGGAATCAGGATCAGCATTTACTAAGATATGTTTTACAGACTGAGGAATCTGTAAAGGTCTAACCACTGGTTTCTTAGTGTCAGCATTTACCAGGTCATTAAAGTATCGTTTTGCAACCTTAAAAGGTGGAGTTAAGGAACTGACTAAGTGAGGTGCATCAGTACAAAAAGTATATATAAGTTGACAGAATCTAGCAAAGTAGACGACATTCCTATCCTCTGTCATCCTATCCCCAATAAAACCTATTATAGCCGTTGCAAAATCAAAATGAGTTTGGTTTATGATGGCATACTCGATGTGCTGACTCATTATGGGGATGGCATCAAAATTCGAACACTTGTTCCCAAAAGCTTTAGTGATGCAATCGAAGAAGAAACTCCATTCCCTTCTGATATGAGCCCGTTTCAACTGCCCAAGCTTTGCGAAACTCTGTTCATACCCCAAACTGGCCATTAACTCCTGAAGAGCCGATTCCTCTGGAATTGAAAAAGTACATCCTTCTGGGAGATGTAGAGCCTTGCGTATTGTACCAGGAGTGACTGCATATGAAGAATCACCCACTTCGAAAACAATACTAGGAGTACCATTTGGACCACCATTATCAAAGTTTCCAGTCCTCCAAAGTGTCAGAACTTGTTGGCTTGAGAATACTGAAGGTTGGGTCAATGCATACCCAATTTCACTGTGTGCAAGAAGGTCTGCACAAAATGCAATTCAGACGGAGGTTCAGCATTATCAAGAATAGCAACATAATTGTTTGGAACAAATTTAGCTCCATCAATGATTAAATCCTTAGGTGCCATGAAAGTAATCGAGAGGTTTAAGTGCCTGTTAGGTGTTTGATAGAATGTCTATATGAAAAACCAACGTTAGAAGAAGAAAGAGAGTAAAAGCAAGTAGAGAGAAAAAGTATGAAAGAAAATAAAAGATTAAAAAATCTTCTCTCTGTCTTACTTATACTTTTGAAAGAAAAAAAATGTAACCGTTGGACACCTGTCAGACATGCAGTAAAAACGAATAGTTAATGGGCACAAGAAAACAGTAATCATTACTTACCCACTTGCAGTTTTTCAAGGAAAAACCGTTCCACTTACCCAGTTATTCCATTAATCAAGGTGAAACAGTTTTAATTCAAAATTGAAATCGTTCCCACTTATTTAATTATTTTTCACTGCAACATCAATATTCTGGAAAAAAAAATCGAGTGAAAATGACCATAATAAATCAGATGAGCAATTACTGATAAAATAAAATCAGAACTTAAGTTAAACCAGAATTTATATGGTCATCAGAATATGAATATATATCAGGATTTATCAATACATTACAAAATATCTCAGAGACAAGATCTTGAAACAAAAACAAATTTCATTAATATATCAAGAGAATACATTCATGAAATTTAAATTACATCAGAACTTGTACAAGATTTCCCTAAGCTGCTAAACCTAACGTCAACAGCCTTTGTCCTAGCTCAAGAAGCAGGGCAAGGATGATGATGAAGAAAAACAGGAAGAAGAAAATAAATTATTTCTTCTTCCTACTCTCGACAAACAGAATAGCGAGTCGAATGATTCGCTCTTGCTGGCGGAGAGCTTCCAGCCTTTCCTCCTCCAATCGCTCCAGTTGGTGATGGTAGTCCATGTAGAAGAACAGGAGGTGGGTGAGTACCTCCTGGGGAACGGAGTCCCATATCTCATCAGGAATGGCAGTAACGTGCCATTCCTGCTGCCAATCGGCACAGCTCAGCTCCATGTTGAATGTTTCGTAGTTTAAAAACATATTGTATCTGACCATGGTGTTTTTTTATATAAGTATTATGAAGGTGAGTTTGTGATAAAAGATTTGATGGGAAGGCTGATGTGAAGTGGTTGCTTATATAGGCAAGAGAATGCCAGGAGACGCAAAGAAATTTAATGCTGACATGTAGAATTAATTCTACCTCGTCTCCCCAGACTTGGAAAAAGAAAAACATTCATTGGAAAGAGAAAACATGGTTTAATGCGCACAAGAAGCAAGTAAAAGTTGACTGTTCATGTACGAGTACCACTATCCCTAACTATAGTGACTATTAATCTTCCACTTCAACATATTCTGGTTTAATCTGAGACTGTTGTCAAATTTTATCCACAAATAAGTCAAGTAAAGAATCAGACTGTAATATCAGAACTTAGACTTATATCAGAACTTAACAGTCATCAAAACATAATTTCTTAACTCGAAAAAGGAATGCCTATTTTAGTAAGTCCTCACACAAATTCTGATTTATATTCTTCAGAACTTAATCATCAGAACATGCAATCAGAACTTGTCCTCAGAATTTGTGCAATGTGACACAATGACTGTTCATCTAAAACAACATAGATCACCACAGTGATTTTCATCATTCATATGGAGTGGTTAGTGTGTGCAGTAAGCTAAATAACAGACAAGGAGTAAAGTCTGATTCACTTCAGTACATCTTAGAAATAAGGCATAACTAAAACTTTGCTAAAGAGCTGTCATTATTCTGAAACCTACTATTGAATGAATTCATGCTTGAGTCCACCTCAACTATTTTGTGCTAATTTTGTGCATCTTTTTAAATTCTATTTTACAGTGGCTTCTCAGTGTAAGTGAGTCATGACTGCTTATCAGAATTTATGCTATTATCAGAGTATTTCTCCAGTAATCATAGAGTGTGAAAAGTCATCAAAAAATATTTGATTTGCTTTTCTGATGCATATTACTTAATACCAGCAATGCACTTGGGTCTTCCCTTCCACATTTTTACTCTAGATCTCAAAGGAGTACCTGATTTTTAATCATTGTTTCTTTTTCTTTTTCTTTTTCTTTTGATAAGTGAGGTTTATCAGCACCTAGTACATTCAACAGATTTACTAGCATCAGAACTTAACAGATTAGTAGCATTATTCTAGTTTGTGACTTAGTAATAAGATAGACAAAGTAAACTCAACTAAGCTCAATTATCAGAATTTGCTTGTGTCAATAGATTTCCACTGAAATAATTACTTCTTACATGGGATCCCTTGTTTATTGAAGACTACTAGGTCAGCATCTAGCACATTTATCCTCATAGGATTGAATAGTTACCTAAATAGACATATCACTATCAGAGTTTAGAAACATATATCAGACAACAGTCAGTACTTAAACACATTTTTCAATTAAGCACAGAATACACAAAGAGATTAAATTCTGTAAATACTGATCATAAAGTCTGATGCACAAACCAAACTAAGCAGATTTAGAGAAAGAACCTGAAACCATTCCAAGTTCATTTACTAATCTTGTAAAAGTAGCTTCACACAATGGTTTTGTGAAGATATCTGCTAGTTGTTGATCTGTTGGAACAAAGTGCAATTCCACTGTACCTTCATCTACATGTTCCCTGATGAAGTGGTACCTGATGCTGATGTGCTTTGTCATAGAGTGTTGAACTGGATTACCTGTCATAATAATAGCACTTTGATTATCACAGTAAATAGGGATTTTGAAATATGTTAACCCATAATCCAGTAACTGATTCTTCATCCAGAGAATCTGTGCACAACAGCTTCCTGCAGCAATATATTCTGCTTCTGCAGTTGATGTGGAAATTGACTTTTGTTTCTTGCTAAACCAAAAAACCAATCTGCCTCCAAGAAATTGGCAGCTTCCACTTGTGCTTTTCCTGTCAATTTTGCAACCTGCAAAATCTGCATCTGAGTAACCTATTAGTTTAAAATCTGATTCTCTAGGATACCATAATCCCAGATCAGCTGTTCCCTTAAGATATTTGAAAATTCTTTTCACAGCTGTTAGGTGAGGTTCTCTCGGATCTGCTTGAAATCTTGCACAAAGACATGTAGCATACATGATATCAGGTCTACTAGCAGTTAGATAGAGTAGAGAGCCAATCATACCTCTGTAATCAGTAATATCTACTGATTTACCAGTATCCTTATCCAGTTTTGTTGCAGTGGCCATGGGAGTGGATGCACTTGAACAATCTTGCATTCCAAATTTCTTCAGCAAGTTTCTGGTGTACTTAGTTTGACAAATAAAAGTGCCTTCTTCATTCTGCTTGACTTGAAGGTCCAGAAAATAGCTAAGTTCCCCCATCATACTCATCTGATACCTTGACTGCATCAGTTTGGCAAACTTCTTGCAAAGTCTGTCATTTGTAGACCCAAAAATGATATCATCAACATAAATCTGGACCAGAAGTAAGTATTTTCCATGGTTGAGGTAGAACAGTGTTTTGTCTATTGTTCCTCTATTAAATCCACTTTCCAGAAGAAACTGAGCTAATGTCTCATACCATGCTCTGGGAGCTTGCTTAAGTCCATAAAGTACTTTATCAAGCCTGTAGACATAATCTGGATGTTTGGAATCTACAAAGCCTGGAGGTTGTTCAACATATACTTCCTCCTCCAATTCTCCATTGAGAAAAGCACTTTTCACATCCATTAGAAAGACAGTAAACTTTTTGTGAGCAGCATAAGCCAAAAATGTCCTTATGGCTTCTAACCTAGCAACTGGTGCAAATGTTTCATCATAATCAATTCCCTCCTGTTGAGAATATCCTTTTGCAACCAGCCTTGCCTTATTCTTTGTAATTATGCCATCACTGTCAGTTTTGTTTCTGAATACCCACTTTGTACCAACAACAGATCTATTCTTTGGTCTTGGCACTAGGGTCCATACTTTGTTTCTTTCAAATTCATTTAACTCTTCCTGCATTGCTTGCACCCAATCAGCATCTTGAAGAGCTTCTTCCACTTTCTTTGGCTCAGTCTGAGAGAGAAAAGAATTGTAAAGACATTCGTTTGAAGTACCTGTTCTAGTTCTGACACCTGCATCAGGATTTCCAATTATCAAATCAGGTGTATGTGATTTAGTCCACTTCTTTGCAGATGGAAGGTTTTCTCTAGAACTGGATGCTCCCCCATGATCCATGCTGTCTTCATTTTCATTTTTTGATGCTCCCCCTGAAACTATGCTCTCTGAGTTGGATTCTTCAGAATTTAGATTTTCAAAACTATCAGAACTTGGCTTATCAGAACTTGACGAATCAGAACTTGAAGAGTCAGATGTATGTTCTGATGCTTCTTGAGATGTGGTATGTTCTTGAGTATGCTCCCCCTGCATAGGTGCATCTTCCTTTGGCGTAGTCACCACAGTTTCAATAACATCAGAGTTTAATCCATCAGAGTTTACAGTATCAGGACTTAGACTGTCAGGATTTTCAGTATCAGAATTTGAGTCTTCATTTTCAAATCTCAGCTGATCATGATCAATAAAATCTTCAAGACCAGTAATATTCTTGTCATCAAAAGAGACATTGATAGATTCCATGACCACTCTTGTTCTCAAATTATAGACTCTGAAGGCTTTTGTGGAAAGTGGATATCCAACAAAGATTCCTTCATCAGCTTTTAGATCAAATTTAGATAGCTGTTCAGGATGAGTCTTGAGAACAAAACACTTGCATCCAAATACATGAAAGTACTTCAGATTTGGCTTCTTTTTCTTCACCATCTCATATGGTGTTTTTCCTTGCTTGTTAATGAGTGTTGCATTTTGAGTAAAATAAACAGTCTGCACAGCTTCAGCCCAAAAATAGGTTGGAAGCTTTGCTTCTTCAAGCATTGTACGTGTAGCTTCAATGAGAGTTCTATTCTTCCTTTCAACAACTCCATTTTGCTGTGGAGTTCCAGGAGCAGAAAATTCCTGCTTAATTCCATGGTTTTTGCAGAACTCTTCCATTATCAAATTCTTGAACTCAGTGCCATTATCACTCCTTATGGTTTTCACAGAATCTTTGACCAATTTATCCAGATGTTTGACATGATCAATCAAGATAGATGCAGTTTCACTTTTTGTGTGCAAGAAATACACCCATGTGTATCTGGTGAACTCATCCACTATGATCAACGCATATTTTTTCTTTGCAATAGACATGATATTCACTAGATCAAATAGATCAACATGTAGTATATGATAAGGCTCAAGAATTGATGAGTCAGTCTTGCTCTTGAATGAAGATTTTCTTTGTTTGGCCTTCTGACAAGAATCACAAAGGCCATCAGGAGCAAATACTGACTTTGGCAGTCCTCTCACAAGATCTTTCTTGACTAGTTCATTTATATTGTTGAAATTTAAATGAGAGAGTTTCTTGTGCCAATTCCAGCTTTCTTCAATTGATGCTCTACTCATCAGACAGATTGCAGAACCATCAGTACTTGTTGAAAGCTTAGCTTCATAAATGTTACCACGCCTGTATCCTTTTAGAACAACTTTGCCTTTGGATTTACTCACAACTTCACAGTGTTCTTCAAAGAAATCAACATGATAACCTCTGTCACAGATTTGACTTATACTCAGCAGATTGTGTTTAAGTCCTGAGACCAGAGCTACTTCTTTAATGATGACATTCCTAAGATTAATATTGCCATATCCCAATATTTTTCCAATATTGCCATCTCCATAAGAAACACTTGGGCCAGCTTTCTCCACAAAGTCTGATAGCAGGGATTTATTTCCAGTCATATGTCCTGAACATCCACTGTCCAGAACTAGAATATTTTTCCTGTTGCCCTGCAATCACAAAGACCACTAATGATTAGTTTTAAGGATCCAGACTTGCTTGGATCCTTTGGCCTCATCAAGTTTGTTAACATTTGCAGCGGATTTAGCATCCGAGTTTATGTTAACATTTTTCTTATCAGAACTTACACTATCAGACTTTGAATCAGAATTTACACTAGAAGGAACAATGGAAACTTTCTTTAAAGAAGGTTTTATTTGATAATAATCATAGTACAAACTATGATATTCCTTACAAGTATAAATGAAATGCCATAAACTACCACAATGAAAATAAGGATTTTGTGGTTTATATCTAACAGACTGACTCTTAACTCCTGATTTTGAAGGTAAGGAGTTTATGTTCTTATTTTTCCTGCAAAAAGAAGCCAGATGGTTAGACCTTCCACAGTTATGACATGTTTTCCTAGGAGCATCAGGAACAAGCTTATAATCATTGCTTTTATTCACACCTTCCTTTCCATTCCTATTTTTCCTAGGTGATTTTACCTTGTTTGCATTCTTAACATCTTTCAGCTTATGCTTAAGCTGCTTCTTTGTCATTAAGCCTATGTTTACCTCAACTGTCTTTTCCTATTTTAGTTTGTCAGAAGTTAATTCCTCTTTAACTTCTGATTTCTCATTATCAGACTTTACAGTTACAAACTTAACAGGTTTTAATTTTGGCTTTTTGCTTAACAACAGGCTTAATTTCTACAGTTCTTTTATCATTCTTATCCTCTCCATAACCTAAGCCCTCTTTCCAATTTTCACTACTTAGCAAATTTTGAGTTGTTCTGCCAGAATTAGTCCAAGTCCTGATAATCTCTCTTTCCTTTTCTAACTCAGTTTTTAGAGATTCATTCATTTTTAGCACTTCATCCCTAACATAAAAAACATCATCTCTATCCTTCTGAGTTTGATGGAACATAACTAACTCTTTTTCTAAGAAATCATTTCTTTTCTTAAAAGCAAGATTTTCAGAAGTTAATCTTTCACATGTTAAAGTTTGATCTCTATAACTAACAAACATGGTTTTAAGATATCTTCTCAACTCATTAATATCATCAGTATGAAAAGCATGAGTAGTCTGAGGTACCTTTATTTCAGCAGCTTCAGAACTGCTCTCAGCAATTTCTTTATCAGCATTTGCCATCAACGCATAGTTCTCCTCACTTTCAGAGTCTGAGGTGTCTGTCCAGCTTTTCTTCTTTGTGACAAGAGCCTTGCCTTTATCACCCTTTACTTTCTTGCAATCAGGAGATATGTGGCCTTTCTCACCACAGTTATAGCATTTGACATTGGTATAATCTCCTCTATCAGACTTTTCTCCTCTGCCTTCAGATCTTCTGAAATTCTTCTTATCAGAACTTGTGCCTTTCCTGGAAAACTTCTTTCCCTTCCTGAACTTCCTGTATGTAATCTTTGTGATCCCTTTCACCATAAGAGCACACAGCTTCATCATCTCCTCATCAGCATCAGTCTCAGGCAAGCTTTCAGAATATGAGTCATCATCACTTTCAGAACTTGATGACTCAATATCAGACTTTGTGACAAGAGCTTTACCCTTGTCTTTCTTTGAGGTAGCTGCTTTGGGGGATTCTTCTTCAGCCTTAAGAGCAACTGTCCTTGACTTTCCTCCTTTCCTCTTGCTTCTTTGTTCCATCTCAAGTTCATGAGTCTTGAGCATTCCATAAATTTCATCAAGAGTTGTTTCATCAAGATTATAGTTGTCTCTTATTGTTGTTGCCTTCAAATCCCAACATTCAGGAAGAGCTAACAGGAATTTAAGGTTTGAATCTTCAAGATCATACTCCTTATCAACCAATGACAAATCATTCAAGAGTTTGACAAATCTATCATATAAATCAGTCAATGACTCATTAGACTTTGAGTCAAAGTGTTCATACTCTTGAGTGAGTATTGTCTTCCTGTTCTTCTTAATTGTATCAGTTCCCTGACACCTTGTTTCCAGAGCATCCCATATCTCCTTAGCAGTCTTGCAGTTAATTACCTTGTTTGACATTACATTATCAATGGCACTATGCAGTAAGTGTCGTACCTTAGCATCCTTAACAATTGATGTGATATCTTCAGCAGTATAATCACTCTTCTCCTTTGGTACGGTCTTTCATGCTTCACCTGCAACTGCAACATCGAGCTTGGTTGGTTTGTGAGGCCCTTCCTTGATTCTATCAAGATATTCTGGATCTGTTGCTTCCAAGAACATGGTCATCCTCACCTTCCATATGGGATATTCAGATGGTCTCAGTATGGGAACTCCGATGGTCTCATACTGACTTTGAATTTGTGTCTTTGGTGGTTCTTCAGTTTTGGTAGGCTTAGTTGGAGTTTCTGTGTCAGACATGATTGTGTTTGGATCTTTAACTGTATGTGCGTTAACAGATTAGCTCTGATACCACTTGTTAGGTCACACACACTGTAGAGGGGGTGAATACAGTGTAAAGTACAATCAAATCGAACTTTAATATCTCAAGTAACAGAAAACAAACTTTATTGAAACAATAAACTCTGTTACAGTATAGAACTGTTACCTCTCAATGATGAACAAATATCACGAGAGCTGCTAGGGTTACTACAAATAATCTTCTCGAATATGATAACACTTATAGTGTAAACCCTATGTCTGTGTTTATATACTACACAGTTACAAGATAATCGCTAATTGATATGGAATATAATTCCGCTTCCTAAAATATATCAATCAAATATCTTTTCTTCCAAGTATTCTATTCTTTATAGAATTCCTTCTTCATGCATATCTCTTCTTATGTTTATCTCGATCTTCTTTCCTTTAATCAGCTACTGTCTTTATCTGAACGTCCTTCAGCACTTAAGTTCTGATATCCATCTTCTGATGATTATCTCATGATAATATAAGTACTAATATTCTTAAGTCCTGACTTCCAGTAAGTACTGATTTATCCTGTTTAAGTAAGATCTGAAAACTAAACATAAATAATATTAGCCATGACATTATCAAATATATCTAACATCCGACGATTGCGGATACAGATACGAATATAGGTATATTTGTATCCGATAATATCCGAATCTGAATAAATATATTATATTTATATATTTATATATAATTTAAAGTTTATTATATTAAATTTGTAGTGTGTGTATGTGTATATAGATAAAAGGGCGCGCACACACACATACATATATAGATATATATTTAAATATTATATTTATACAAATTTTATATAATTATAAAAAATGTATATAAAAAATTTATTTGAGTTCAACAATTTAAAGGTAACAAATATATTGAAAAGATAAATAAAAATTAATTTTTGAATAAATTAAAATAGGATTAAATCGTTTTAAATCTTATTTGAATTTTTAAAAATGAAATTTTAATTTTAATGTATTTTTTTTAATTTTTTTTAATTTTAAATATAAAAATAAAAAATCTGATTGAAAATCGGATCCGGATCCGGATCCGGATATTATCCTTATCCGGATAGTATCCGTCGGATCCAGATTCAAATATTATTCTTTAAATATTTTGGATCCGGATACTGATATAAGCAGATCCGTATCCGAATTATCCATTTGACAGCCGTAGCGAGAAATACAAAAGTTAAGAGAAAGTACTGGTAACAGAAAAATACAAAGTCGAAGTCTGACTGCAGCACGATGGGTTCCTCTTGATGAAGGACATCTTGAGATTAATGTGGATGCGTCAGTTAGAATGGGATTTTCAGACTTTGTTGGTATGGTTCTGCGTAATCACCGCGGAATTTTCTGCAAAGCAAGAGTGGCAAGTCATAGGGGACAGGTGACCGTGTTTGAAGCGGAAGCTTGGGGGGTGATGGAGGCCATCAGATGGGCAATTGAATCAGATTTGTCCAATGTTATCATATAGACAGATTCAATGCTTGTAGTACAAGCTATCAATAAACGTAGTACAAACTATTTGGAGGTGGGAAACTTGCTCTAAGATTGTCGAAATATGCTAAGTGATCCTCCAGATTTTAGTGTTTCTTATGTAAGAAAACAAACCAATAAAGCAAGGGTGCCTTGTATGGCTAATGGTTTTCATGATTATTCATCTTTTCCACGGATTGTACGGGAGAACCTTGTGTATGATGCTTCATTGAATTAATGCATTTTACCCTTTTTAAAAATAGTATAGAAAATCCAAGTGTACATCTGCAAGTTTTAAATGCAGTATCACCAACCTAAATTGTCAACTTCTGATTGGTTGGTAATTTAAATCCCATCACAAAATGAATGAAAATATATAAATAAGACTACAATTAAAAAAATAATTAATGTTAGTGTACAGCATGACTTTTCTGACTGATAATCAATCACTAGTTCACTACTACAATTCTTTTTTTTTTTCTACAAAAGGCTAAAAGTCAAAGAATTGACTTAACAGATCAAACGACGTCGGAGAAGGCGATACCATTGGAGCCGTCAACAACGAACTCGGACTAGGCGTAAACATATTACTCAAAAACGGACTCATTTCATTCAACAAACTCATATCAAATCCCGGCGAGAACATTCCCGCCGATATCGGCGCCAAACTTGCCGGCGCCGGCGACAAAATACCCGGAAAACTACCCACTTCAAACCCATCAATCATCCCTCTTTCTCTCCCTGACGGGCTTGTCTTCTCAATCGTCGCAAGTCTCGCCGCCGGCGAAATGTCGCCGGAAAAATCGCCGGAAGAAGGGCCGGTGAGTCTTTGGACAAGACCCATGAATTCATTTTCCGTAGTGTGAATGACCTTGGGAGAAACGGCGTAGATGATGACCGGTTGACGAGTCTCCGGCGGCGGCGGCGGCTGTTTGGGCGGCTTTGGCGGCGGATGTATGGGTGGTTTTCTGATTTTATGAGAGTCTTTGCTGACTTGAAGTGGAGAAGGACGAGGACCTTGGAGTTGACGCTTGATCGGAGACGGTTGCTGTTCGCCGGAAAATTCATCCCATGGGTTCATTTTGAGTATTTATTAGGAGAGGAAGAAAAGTAGGGCTGTTATGTGCATGTATATAATAATGTATACATACACACAAATAAAAGGCTGGTTGTGTCATGGGTTATGTAGTAGTAATAAATTTGATACAATGTGTGTTGTATATATTTATGATGGTGACCGCAATACCACTAGGTAACTGGGATGTTAAGTAGATGCTTCCTCCCTCTCTTTGACTAATGAAATCTGGGTGGCCTTCCCTCGTATCTGTCCTTATAGAAAAAAATGACAAAAATAGCCTATTTTTAAAAAATTTAACAAAAATAGTCATTCTGAAAAAAGTGACCAATTTTGGCCGATTGAATACTCCACTGTCAGTTGGGTATCCCAATTTGTATAAGATACTCCACTGGTAGTTGGGTATTTCATATATGGATACTCCACTGCCAGTTGGGTATCTTATATAAAGTGGATACTCCACTGACAGTTGGGTATCCCATCGGCCAAAGTTGGCCAACTTTTCAGAAATTGGTTATTTTTGTCAATTTTGTGTAAAAATAGGCTAAATTTGTCCTTCATCCGTCCTTATATTTGTGTTCACTAATTTTTTTAGGATTCATTAAATACTTTTCACCCTATCATTGGGGAATTTTTGTCTCAATCATAAGGTTAAAAAAAAATCATAAGGTTGAGATGCAAATTCAAAACGAATTTTTTAGGGGGTGTTTGGTTGATGGTTAATATGTTCGGTTAACGGGAATCGGAATCTTAAACCCAAGTGATAGTGCTTGGATTATCAATTTAGTGGTGGGGATTGGGAACTCCATTCCCCCTTGCTGGGTAAATCAAACCCACCATACTCCTTCGGTTTCCATTTCATTCCCATTCCCATTAACCCCCATTCCCATACCATTCATTCCCATTCTCGATTCTCATTCTCATGGTGCATCCAAACGCCTCCTTAGTGTGCTCGTAAGTTATATGTCAAATATTAAAAATTATAAATATTAGCCTATTTTGAATGGGGTCGGATGAACTTAAATATTATAAAAAATATTATAATAAAAATTTATAAATTTAAAACTATATACATTTACAGCACATAACTTTTTGTTGGAATGTTCAAAAATACGGAATTGAGATTAATCGGTAGAGACACATTATAGTAATTAATCGAATAATTAGTTATTAATTGGAATGATTAATTGGAATACTAATTGGATATATTTAAAAAAATATATTTAATTTATGAAGCTTGATATATTAGTTTAAGAAAAATATGCATTGATTAATTGGATTCTAAAATGGAGTCGGTAATTTACTTTTTAACAATTAATCGGGTGATTAATCGATAAAAATTGATAATCTTTGGAACAAAGAATTGTTGGTGCCCAGAACAGGTTTAATGTTTGTATATACTCCAATTCTACATTATAAATGATGTTGCATTCTTAAACGTTCTTACAGTTTGATTGCATGACCCTGAATTTGTATAGGCACGTTATAGCAACCTGTTTCCCTGCCAATATCTCGCCTATATGAAAGGATATCTACCATGTCTTAATTATACGGTTAAACCTCACAATAAGATTAGTAAAATATAAGGTCAAACTGTACTAGTGTAGTGCAAGTGAACTTATCACTAACATTCTCCCTGACGGGCATCATTAATGAACTCCAATCTTGTCTCTGAGATTTTAAAACTTGCTGTCAGGGGATTTGGTCATCATATGTGCCAGTTGATCTTGAGAATTAACATGTACAACGCGAAGATATATAGCCTTTTTGGAGTCTCTTACAGAGTAAAATCAATAGCTAAAGTAGTGGAGAATCAATCCTATTTGTTTCATCCCCAATCAGCATCAGAATTAGCATGCAAGGGACAACCGAGAGTTCCTATGAAATTTAACACCATGATCAGTAGTCCCTCGAAGATACCTTTAACAACTTTTTAAGTTTTTAACAAATGATTAATTTATGTTCAGTCGTCGGTGATTGCTTATACTGAGACAAAATTAATGACTTGCAGCGCTGTCTAGAAGCAAAGTTGCTGTCCGTGGTTATAATATGTCAACTCAAAACATGGTGACTTCTCCGGTCTTCTCCTTTCTTTTCACGATCTAGAGCCTCGTACACGTGGCGTGGGATGAATGGTTAAGTTGCTAAGTGGGGTTTCTGTAACATAGAACCGGAGGGGGGCTGTGTTCCCGCGGTAACTCCGGTGTGAGAATAAGAACGGGGTTTCTTGAAGGAGAAGAAGAAAGAAAGAGTTATTCTTGCAGTGGTGTGTATATATGTGTAGAGAGCAAATTTTTCAACCCTTAAACCCCTTTTTTAGGGCCTTTTATAAGCTCCAAACTTTAGGATTTTATGAGTTTGTACCTCTTTATCCTAACCCTTGATAAATCTTGGTTGATGAATGGTTGGATGGTTTAGATTATTAAAGGGGCCCAGCTGTCCCCTTATTGTTGGGTGTCTTGAGATTTAGACACATGGACAGTTAGGATGTTGATAATCCATTTTGGGTAATATTGGACAGTTGACATTTTAGCTATCTGCCACGTGTCCCGGCGACCACCCTAGTTTGGGCCTGGGATGCCCTTTCTTTGGGCTTTTGTAATGTTCTTTTGGGCCTAATTATTTATGGCCTATCATTTTCCTCCCACTCCCTTATGCGGGTTTTCCCAGATGGGGGAGTATTGTCGTAGTCCGGAGTTGGCTCTTTGTGTTCTTTTGTACTTAGGAGGGTTATTCGTCTTGTTTTTGATTTGTGGCCCCCTAACCCCAGGGTGTTGTTGGATACAAATCCCTGGGGTTGTGTTTAGGCAGGCCCCTTGATTTTTGTAACTTCAGAAAATTTTTGATTTTTTTTTTGTGATTTGTGCCCCCTAACCCCGGGGTGTTTTTGGGTACAAGTCCCCGGGGTTCGGTTTGGGTAAGCCCCTTGATTTTTATAACTTGGGGAAAATTTTGAATTTTTTCTGTGATTTGTTCCCCCTAACCCCGGGGTGTTGTTGGGTACAAGTCCCCGGGGTTCGGTTTGGGTAGGCCCCTTGATTTTTATAACTTGGGAAAAATTTTGATTTTTTTTTCTGTGATCTGTGCCCCCTAACCCCGGATGTTGTTGGGTACAAGTCCCCGGGGTTCGGTTTGGGTAGGCCCCTTGATTTTTATAACTTGGGAAAATTTTTGATTTTTTCTTTGTGATTTGTGCCCCCTAACCCCGAGGTATTGTTGGGTACAAGTCCTCGGGGTTCAATTTGGGTAAGCCCCTTGATTTTCATAACTTGGAATTTTTTTTTCTTTGATTTGTGGCCCCTAACCACAAATCTCCGGGATTGTGTTTGGGTAGGCCCTTTGATTTGACGGGACAAGTACGTGAAGTGACTGGTGTATAGTTTTTGTCATTTTTCCGGGGTGTTAGGCGACAGTTGGGTTTCTGTGTGAATATATATATATATATATATATATATATATATATATATATATATACGTGTACATATATCCAAACGTTGTAGTTTCCCCCTCTTTTCTCTCCTCAAAAGTCGCGCCTGTTAAATAATTACAGCTATGTAATCATTAACTGCTGCAATTACTTTATGGAAGGCCAGGATTGTGCCACGTGTCCTACTCGGGCGGACACAATCTAGAGTTGGTTGAGTGGGTTTTTACCCCCTTTTTCTTTATAAATACCCGTCTCCTTTATTTTCTTCATTCTTTACGCAGTCACAAATACCAAACACCCTCTGAGTTTTTCTTCAAAGTGCATTTTGGAGCTTTTCTGGTTCTTCCTTGAAGCCTTACTCTTTCTCCTGCTTTTTTGTAAGTCTTCGAACTCTTCTCTTTTATTTTGCTTTATCATACTCATCTTTGATTTGATGAATAAAGTAAACTCGAGTTGCTTCGAATGCATGCGCCTTTGTTCTGAACTATATTGTTATTTCTGTAAGGTTTTGGTTTTGTGCCTTTAATTTTGTTTGGATTTTTCTTGCAAAAGTGGGTTGCTATTTTGCAGTTTTCGTGTTTGTGAATTCAGTTTTTTTTTGGTTTTTTTGTATGTAAAAAAAGGGGGGTTGAGTTTGTGCAAAAATTGGGTTTGTGTTTATTGTTCATTATTGTTCTTCGTGTTTTTGTATAAGCATGTGTAAGTATCGGCTGTAGAAGGCATGTTTTGTTTTGATTTCAAAGTTTTCTGTTTCTGAGTTTTGTTATTTGTTTCTCATTTTTTGTATTGAAATGGCATAAACTCCGGGTAGTTATATGGTTAGGAGATTTAAACAATTGGCTAACCTTGAACTTAGATATGCCCGTCCTGCATTCTTAGGATTGCCCGAAACCTCTTATAGTGACTCTTCCATGGATCTAGATAACATGCCTCCCCGTTCTTCCTAGCCTGTAGTCGAGAAATTGCCTACCTATCTTTTACACCCTGGACAGACATTGGGCCGGAGGGACATGTCTTGGGTGGATATAGATCACTATTTTGTGAAGACCCGGGAGAATAGTCCCCCACATGATTATTACTTTAGAGATATTTCTAATGTCTATAGGCCCATAGGGAAGGAGCCTTACGACCGGGCCTGAATGGATGAACTGTTCTATAATGCACCGGGGACTAGCTATGCCCTTGCCCCCCGTCACCCGGACCTTGGCATTTATACCTCTAATCAAATGGATGACCTTGTTAAGGCTGTATTTCATTTCGGGGATGGATTGGAGTGGAGGTGGTCTGAGCCTCATGAGAGGGTGTATCATCGTCCTGATGGGGGTTGGGTAGCCATCCCATTAGAACATCTGCGTAGCATGAGGCCCAATCTTCACCAGTTCACCAAATCCCTCTGTCGTGATGTCTATGGGATTTCGTTCACCTAGTTGGCCCCGAATTCAGTTAAGTGGATGTTAGGAGCGATTGATGATATCAAACAGAAACTATCAGAAGTTCATTTCAGAACTTATATATTAACGGATGATGATTTCAACGGATGATGATGTCAATGGATAATAAAATCAGTATTTGTCACATCAGTTGATCTTCGAGGAGGAAAAGGAAACGGGATTTTCAAGGCGGTGAAGGACTTTATCTCAAAAGCAATAGTATAGGTTTCCTTGTTGTTAATAGAATATGATTCCTTATACATTGGTAGCTGTGCTCTATATAAAGCATAGTTTAGGTTCATGCTATAAACATTGCAGCATTGTTATATCTTTTACATAACCTAGCAGCTCTCAAGGATATTTGTTCATCCTTTCGAGAGAGTACATACGTAATAAGTTTTTATCAGTTAATATAAATAATGTTGATTATGTTGAAGCTTTGTCGAATAGATTGTGTTAACTGTATTTACCCCTATAGTTAATTAAGGGACTAACAATTGGTATCAGAGCTTTTTTTTAATGTACAAACAGTTTAAGATCTGAAGATCAATCTACAACGGCAGATAGAGAAGAAGAGACATAGAATACGAAGCCACAACCCCCAGTCGGATCACAGATAAGCAGCAACATGAGTAGGTATGAAGTAATCAAGGTGTCTATCCTGAAGATATATGAATATCCAATCTGGAAAGTCAGGATGGCCATGTGTTTGGAAGCCACAGATCCTGAATAGTTAAGCAGGATCTATGATGGTCCTCATAAACCAATGAAGGTAGTTGTTTCGCTTACAGGAGAACTAGAGAAGATGATAGACAAAGACATGAAGGAGTATACTCCTGAAGATATTCCGTCTATCATGAGGGATGCTAAGGTTAGACATATCCTGCACAACAGTCTTGATAATGTTATGTCCAACAGAGTCATTGGATGTAAAACAACAAAAGAGATATGAGATGTTTTAGAAGTAAAGTGTTAAGGTATAACTGCTATCAAGAAGAACAGGAGGACAGTACTTACTCAAGAATATGAGCACTTTGACTCAAGGGACAATGAGTCCCTACTTGAGATCTATGAAAGATTTCAGAAGTTGCTGAATGACTTATCCCTTGTCAACAAAGAATATGATTTGGAGGACTCAAACTTGAAGTTCCTACTTGCTCTTCCTGAAAAGTGGGACTTTAAAGTCACATCAATCAGGGATAACTATAATCTTGATATCACACCTCTAGATGAGATCTATGGAGTTCTAAAAACTCATGAACTAGAGATGGAGCAAAGGAGCAAGATGAAAGGATCAAAAGCTAGACCAGTTGCACTCAAAGTTGAAGAGAAGCCAAGGAGAAATCTAGGAGGAAAAGCTACTCCAAAGGGAAAGCCATGATTGCTAAGTCAGATACTGAATCATCAAATTCTGATGATGACTCAAATCCTAATACTGAATCAGATACTAATAGTGATCACAACAACAATGAAGATATAGATCAAATGGTTTCCCTACTGGTTAAAAGTTTTAAGAAGATGGTCTACATAATCTTCAAGAAAGGGAGAAGATTTTCCAAAAAAGGTCCCAGTTCCTCAAACTCTGATAAGAGGAACAACATAAGAAATACTGATTGGAAGGAAGCTAGATCTGAAAAACCTGATAAGTCAAAAGAGAGATGTTACAACTGTGGTGGACTTGGACACTTTACAGCTGACTGCAGAAAACCCAGAGCTAAGAAGAAATAAGCTTTCATCTCAAAGAAGAGAAACTGAGATGATTCATCAGACTCAGATGATGGGATCAACTATGCTCTAATGGAAAATGCTAAAGCTGAGACCGACAATGCTGAATTAAAGGTACCTCAGTCTATCTTGCATTTGATACTGATGATATCTATGAATTAAGATTATTTCTTAAGTCTCTGCATGTTAGTTTTAGGGATCAAACCTTAGAGAACAATAGAATTAAGAGTGAAAACTCTATGTTAAAGAAAAAGGAATGATTACCTAGAAACTGGGTTGCTTTCCATGCTAGAAATTTAAAAGAAAGAGATAATGCTGTTTATGTTAAAGAAAAATTGTTAGAAAAACATGCTTATGTAGAAAAGGAGCTAGCTAAAGAAAGAAAAGTCATTAAACTTTGAACTAACTCAGGAAAAGCAACCCAGGAAATCTTGGAGAATGGTTGTTGGGGATTAGGATTAGGATATTCAGCTAGATCTAATTCTGATAAGAAAAGTGGAGAAGAAACTGAGAAAACAGAACCAATAAAAACTGATAGTAAGGTCAAATTGAACAAGTTTCAAATAAAGACCATTAAGTTTAATCCAAGTGCTAATAATGTTAAATCAATCCATGAGGAAGGCACTACCTCAGCACCTAGACCAAACTTAACTACTGAAAAGAGTGAACAAGTTCACACAAACTCAGTAAATATTGGGTCAATGACTCAGAAACAGCTTAAGTAAAAGCTGAAGGACTTACACATGAAAGACAAGAGGAAAAGGTCTAGAAAAAATAGGAATGGCAAGGTAGGTGTTAATAAGAATGGAAATTATGTGACTCCTCCTAATGCACCTAGAAAGATCTGTTCAAACTGTGGTAGTACTAATCATCTTGCTAATTCTTGCAGAAAGAATAAAGAGATAAAAGTTGTTCCTTCTAAATCAGAGTTAAGGAATAGAACAGCTAGATATAAACCACATAATCCTTGTTTTTATTGTGCCAGTGTTTGGCACTCTATTTATACATATAGAGAGTATCACAGTTTGTATTATGATTTTTATAAACTGAAACCTTCTTTAGTTAAAGCAAAATTTGTTTCTGCATGTATAACTACTAATAGTAAGAATGTTAGCATAAATTCTGATATGAAATCTTCTGCTGCATATGTTAACAAATTTAAAAAGGCCAAATGATCCAAGCAAGTATGGGTCCTTAAAAACACTAACTAATTCAAATTGCTGATTGCAGGGTGACATAAGGAATGCTCTAGTCTTGGACAGTGGATGCTCAGTACATATGACTGGTTATAAATCCCTGCTATCAGAATTTGAGGAGAAGGCTGGCCCAAGCATTTCTTATGGAGATGGCAACTTAGGAAAAATCTTGAGATATGGCAAAATCAAAGTTGGAAATGTCATCATTAAAAATGTAGCTCTAGTTGTAGGACTCAAGCATAATCAGATAAGTGTGAGTCAAATCTATGACAGAGGTTACCATGTCAACTTTTACAAGGAGCATTGTGAAATTTTCAGTAAGTCTGATGGCAAGATCACATTGCGAGACATGGTAGTTTGTATGAATCCAGGGTCTCCACAAGAATTGATAATTCAGAAATTTTCTACTGAGTAGAGCATCCGTGGAAGATAACTGGAACTGGCATAAAAGACTTTCTTACCTCAACTTCAACAATATCAATGAACTTGTGAGGAAAGATCTTGTAAGAGGATTGCCCAACGCAGTGTTTATTCCTGATGGCTTATGTGATTCATGCTAGAAAGCCAAATAAAGGAAGACATCTTTCAAGAGTAAAACTGAATCCTCAATTCTTGAATCATATCATCTACTTCATGTTGATCTCTTTGGTCCAGTGAATGTTATGTCTATTTCCAAGAAGAGGTATGCACTTGTGATTATTGATGAATATACAAGATACACATGGGTGTATTTTCTTCACACCAAGGATGAATCTCTATCCATTATTCTTGATCATGTGAGGGAGCTGGAAAAAAGATCAACATACAAAGTGAAAATCATCAGAAGTGATAATGGAACTGAATTCAAGAATAGCTCTATGGAAGAGTTCTACAAACTAAAGGGGATAAAACAAGAGTTTTCTGCTCCTGAAACCCCACAATAAAATGGAGTTGTTGAAAGAAAGAATAGAACTCTGATAGAAGCTGCAAGAACCATGCTAGAAGAAGCAGGATTGCCTACCTACTTCTGGGCTGAGGTTGTGCAAACTGCTTGCTTTACATAAAATACAACATTGATCAACAAGCATGGAAAAACACCATTTGAGATGGTGAAAGGAAAGAAGCCAAACTTTCATATATTTGGTTGTAAGTGTTTTTATTGTGCATATGTTGTGTACTTGATGATTTCATAAACAAAACATCTAAGTAGATTTTACTTAGTGAAATAATGTAGCACTCGACGGATAAGAATTATAGTCCCGACGGATAACTCATTATAGTCCCGACGGATGTTGACTTATTATCCATCGAGTGAGTAGCTTATGTAATAATGAGTCTGTAGCACAGTTCTGTATACATCTTTGTATAGATTCTGTAGTAGCCTATAAGTCATGTTGACTTTAACTAGATATGCAAAATAGGTTGATTAATTGTATATAAATGATGTCTTGTAATTCTGCATAAGTGAAATGAAGTCAAGTGCCAAAATAGCTACCGACCGATGATTAACAAAGCCATCGACGGATGATCAAATGACTATCAATGGATGTTTAATATAGCAGTCGACGGATGATCAATGAAGCCATCAACGGATGTTCAGAAAGTCGACGGATGATCATATATCCAACGGATGTTCATAAAGTCCAACGGATGATCATATAAAGAATTTAAACAGCAGTTGAACAGTGAAAGCTGAGCACAGCCGTTGAGATGTATACAAATCTACTGTGGAAGCCCATTAACTGGGTAATAGAGGAAGAAAAGTAGCAAAGCTTAAGACTGATAGTTTTTATATTTATTCAGTCTTTTTGACTTTGTAATTTTGGTAATATATAAACCAAGAACGTAGAAAATAGAAACAAGTGAGCTGAGATACAAAAATAGAGAAATCTTTGTAAGCAAAATCTTTAGCATTTCCCTGTATTCTCAGTAGTTCAATTTGTAAGCAGCTGTGAGCATTCTTGCACACAGAGTTCTCTCGATATATAATATATATCTCTGGTGGAATTGTTTAAATCCACCAGAAAGTTTTTAAAGACTCTTGTTTTTAATTACTTATATTTTGATTCAATTAGATTTCTATTCCGCATTGTGTTAATCAAAACATTTATATCTATATTCGAGTTGAACATTTTTATTTCGAGAAAAAGGTTCAAGAATTCCATTCAACCCCCCTTCTGTAATTCTTGCTATATTGTTAAGGGACTAACAATTGGTATCAGAGCCAGCTCTTAATCTACAAAGAGTTTAAAGATCAAAACAATTCAGCAAGCACTTCAAAGCTCTTAATCTGCAAGACATGAAGCCATGAGAATCTTCTTAGCCTATGCAGCCCATGCCAATTTCAAGGTCTATCAAATGGATGTCAAAAGTGCCTTTCTAAATGGAGATTTGGAGGAAGAAGTGTATGTTAGTCAACCTCCTGGTTTTGAAGATCCAAATTTTCCAGAATATGTCTATTATCTTCCGAAAGCACTTTATGGACTGAAGCAAGCACCTAGATCCTGGTATGACACTTTATCAAAGTTCCTTTTGGAAAATCATTTCACAAGAGGTACTGTAGATAAAACTTTATTTTTCAGAAATGTTAATGGCTCTAGTATACTTGTTCAAATTTATGTAGATGATATTATTTTTGGCTCTACGGATGAGAAACTTTGCAAAAAGTTTGCCAAATTGATGCAAAGTAAGTATGAAATGAGTATGATGGGAGAACTAACTTACTTTCTTGGTTTGCAAGTTAAGCAAGTTAGTGATGGAATATTCATTAGTCAAACTAAATATATTTTTGATCTTTTAAAGAAGTTTGATCTAATGGATTGCACATCTGCAAAAACTCCCATGGCCACTGCAACTAAGCTTGAACTAAACACTACTGAAAAGTCTGTGGATATTTCAAGTTATAGAGGCATGGTTGGCTCACTTCTGTACTTAACAGCTAGTAGGCCAGATATAATGTTTGCTACATGTTTATGTGCTAGATTTCAGGCTGATCCTAGAGAATCTCACTTGATAGCTATTAAGAGAATTTTCAGATATCTCAAGGGAACACCAAAACTTGGCATTTGGTACCCTAGAGATTCTGGTTTTAATCTAACTGGTTATTCAGATGTAGATTATGTAGGTTGTAGAATTGATAGAAAGAGCACAACAGGAACTTGTCAATTTCTAGGAAACAAGCTTGTGTCCTGGTTCAGTAAGAAGCAAAATTCAGTTTCTACTTCTACAGCTGAAGCTGAATATATTGCTGCTGGCAGTTGCTGTGCACAAATTTTATGGATGAAAAATCAATTGCTAGACTATGGTTTGCAAGTTGAGAGGATTCCTATTTTCTGTGATAACACAAGTGCAATTTCCATCACTGAAAATCCAGTGCAACATTTAAGGACAAAGCACATAGACATCAAGTACCATTTCATAAGGGAACATGTGATGAATGCTACTGTGAAATTACATTTTGTTCCAAGTGAAAAGCAACTTGCAGATATCTTTACCAAGCCACTGGATGAATCCACCTTTTCAAGGTTGGTAAGTGAGTTAGGTATGCTTAATTACTCTTAAATTTATCTGAGTTATTTTGCAAGTTGTAATGTAGCCAGAAATTTAGTTGATTTTTAAATCTTGGATGAAATTTTGGCTAAGTCAAAATTTGCATCTCGACGGATGACCCTTATCCATCGAGTTTAGTCATCCGTCGATATTCTACTTGCTAATAAAAGTCAATTATTTTTCTGGAATACTTTATGTCTCGACGGATATCAGTTTTTCCTCCTCCGTCGAATTGTCTAAATCTCAGCCGTTAATTCCCTGAACATTATCCATCGAGTATACTTACAGTTTGTAAGCATTACACGACGGATAATGGGTGGAATTTTTACAGTTTACTTTTAAACGACTATTTTAGGCAATTTCTATTGGTTAATTTACTTTTCTTTATTATTTCTATCAGTTATTTTTGAGATAGTATAAAAGCTTATTTCATTCCAATTGTTTTCTTTTATCATTCTCAAATTCAACTGCTTTTATTTCATTCTCTCTCAAGCAAATATTCTCTTTCTCTTCAAGCTTTCATTCTCTAACAATGACACCTGTAGTAAACATTATGTCTCAAACTGGGTTCATTTATGAGAAGAACAACTTCACTGCTTTGGTCAATAAGGGTATTCAGCAATCAGAGGACTATCACAAGATGATGGACTTTGTGAAGAATTGCAAGCTAAATTACGCCATGCTGGAGTCACCCACAATCTTCTGTGAAGTTTTTGAAGAGATGTGGACCACTGCTATCTACAACTCTGCTGACAAGACCATCACTCTAACCATCAAAGGTAATGAGTTCTGTATCAATAGTGATGTGATAAAAGCATGTTTCAAAATTCCTGATAATAATGTGACTTCACCACACAATGACACTGATATTATCAATATGCTTAATTCCATGCATTATGCACTTCCTACTATTAAACTAAGTGATATTAGGAGATTGGGTCTTAGGAAGGAGTGGAGTTTCTTGTGTGATGTGGTTACTAAAGTTTTCTCTGGAAAAGTCAGTAATTTTGATTCAGTGAATATTTCCATGCTTAACATGCTATACATGCTAGTTACAGACAAATTTATAATTTCAGTGACCTTGTCTTGTTTGAGTTAGGTTTTAAACTAGGTGAGTTAGCTAAAAGAGGAAAGAATGTGTATTATGCTAGATTTTTCATGTTATTGGCTAACCATCTATGTCAAGAGATTGTGCTTGAGAACCCAAACAACAAACTGGCTTGTTGGGTTCAAGAGAGAAGACTCATTGCAGATTTGAACAGAGCCAACCATCACAGGGATGTGCCAATGTTCTATTTTTCTGTAATGCAGGCACCTCAGGTAAGTGAGGTAAGTTCATCTATCCCTACAACTATTCCAACCTCCACTATTTCTTTGACTTCTGGAGTAGCTATGGCAACTGTGCCAATGACCAAACAGTTGCGTACCAAAGCCTCCAAACCCTCTACAATTTCCAAATCTAAATCAAAGAAAACCCCCTCTGGCATCTCTCAAAAGATGCCAGTTGAAAAATCCACAAAAGCAAAAGAGGGAAGTGTGAAGGAGGGAAAGTTAGGTGAGGGATGGGGTGAACATCAAAGAAACCCCAAGAATAAGGTTGGAGAGTTGAGTGAATCCCAGCCTAGCCACACTGCAGTTTCCCAACAAACTGTAGTGCTTAAAAAGGATAAAAGCTCACTTCTAGCTGCATCCTCCCAAAAGGATGCAGTTATTGAACAAAGCTCTCAGCCAAGAGCACAGGCCAAAAAGGTTAGGGACACAAGCTCACCCCAAACTTACACAAGAAAGAAGAAATCTAAAACCTCTGGGGATGCACAGGGCACACACACAGTACAAACTGGTGCTAAAGACATAGTTCCTACACTCTCTCAAATTCAGTTTGATGTGGCTCCAATAAATGTGGAGTCACAGCCAAAATCTCTAATAATAGAAGCATCTGATACACCATACTCACCAACAAACTCTCTGGAAGTGGATATGATAAACACTTCAATTCCTGATTCCCCTTCTTTAACTCTGTTGGGGAAGCCAAAATCTAGTGCAAGTGAGCATCATCTTTTAGATGATTTGTTGGCTTACTTGCCAATTCTTTCAGATACTATTGTGACATATGTGCCTCAAATACCTTCAATCAACACAGAGTCAACAATAGTTTCTCTTCCCACCTCATTCATTTCTACTCTCTCGATGGATCCCGACGAGTAGTGATTGTATCCCGACGGATAAGCTTAACAGCAGTTATCCGTCGGATAGTATTACCACTCACTCGATGGATATCACTTATCTGTCGAGTATCTCTGCACTACTTCAAACTTCAATTATTTCAAGTGCAGAAGATTTAGCGGTTGTACAGTCACTCTGAGGACTGAGAGAGGAGATTGTATTGAGTGAGAGGCTGGGTTGCTCCCAGGCAAAAGGAGAGGAAAAGAGTGAAAATCAGCAATCCATTTATTCAGGATTGGCAAAAGTGAGTGAGAGGGGTCCCACCTTAGTAGGTGAAGGTGAGGGTGTGAGGGTGGGGAGCCAGGGTGAGACCCTGATGCAACAAAAGAGAGAACATGAGAGAAAAGCAGGTACAGAAGCTATAAGGGTGGATCCAGCCATTGCTAGTGAGTTGATGATTGTGGATGATGCTGAAAAGGAAACACAATTCCAGCAACATTACAAAGCTGTAATTGATAACATTTCCTTGGATGCTGATACTTTTACTCACCCTGTGTCAGCCTATCAACTGTTGGCTGCTCAGGGCAATGTGGAGGCAGAACAGACTTTGAACTTGGTACACACTTCAGAATCTCTTCAAAGAGATAAAGCTGCTGTCAATAGGATGCCTTCTCAAGCTGGTGAGCCATCTGAAGAATTTGAAGTAAATTCTAGTGATGATGACTCTATTTCTTTGGATGGAAGAATGAACTTAGGGGGAGATGAAGGCCCAAGTTTTATTCCAAATTTACCTGAATGGGCATGGACAAAGGAATCTACACCAGGACAATTTGGTGTATCTTTGGTCAAGCAGGTTATGGCTATTCAAAAGGCCCTTCAGGAAACTTCAGATGCTGGTACCAAGGCTATTCTTCAAGCTCACCTAGATTCTCTACATCTCATGAAGATACAACAATTAAGACAGAATCTGAGTGTGGATGAACTCAAAAAGGATATAGCTGACTTGAAGACCTACAATTCTGAGAAGCTGGATTCAGTAATGCCATATGGTACCATGCAGGATCTATTACTGAGACTGAGGAGAGAATCAGATTCTGAAAAGAAGCTGGCCAAGATGGAAGATAGAGTTCAAGTTATTGAGAATTCTGTGGCCATCCTTCTTCAAAATCAACAGTCTCAGACAAATCTTCTCATGCAACTGGCTAAAGCACAAGGCCTAACTCCTCAACTTGATGATAACAAAAAGGGGGGGGGGAGAGAACCAAGTAAGGGGGAGAAATGACCAAGTGAGGGGGAGAAACTTCAAGTACAAATCAGCAAAGTAATTGTACCTTCAATTACTGTCTCCAAGCCACCAGTTGCAGATGGTAGAGATCTAATTAAAGCAGCAACAGCAAACTTGAAAGTTGCTGAGAAAGGAAAGTTGAGTTTGATCAACTGGGATAAGATTGATGAGGAGATACAGAAAAAGTTTGAACTTGTCAAGGAGCCAGTTAAGTCAGCCATCCATCACTCTCAAGTCAAGCAAATCAGTGTGAATGAGATGAGCATGAATTATCTGGAAAGAGGACAATCTTCCTGCATCAAGTCTCCAAAGGCTGAAATAATTCTTAAACCAAGGGTAAATTATTCAAAATCATCCTTAAAGAACCCCTTGGATATTGTGTATGAAACACCCAAGCCTGATGAAAAGAAACTTCTGTTAAGATCCATTACTTTCTACAAAGATCCAACTGATTTAGCTTCTAAAAAGAGGATTGCTAAGATATTCAGAAATGGGAAGGAAATTTATGTGATAGCTGGACATCCTCAATTTGCTCAAGCAAAGAGAGAAGAAAAGGCAAGATTAAAGCAGGAAAAGAAGCAAGCTGCTCTAGATGCAAAAAAGACTAAACAAAAGAAAGAGCAGATTGCTATCTTAGCCAAGCTACAAGCTGTAAGTTCATCTCAACAAATTCCCTCTCAACCTTCTGAAGCCACTGAATCAAGGAAGCAAATTGAAGAACAGAAGAAATCCCCAAGGAAGAAAGAATTGGCTAGAAGAACAAAAAGGAAATTGGATATTGTTGACAAGGAATTGGGAGATCAATTTCCTAAGGAACCCACACCAGCAACAACTCAAGCATCAAAGCCCTCTGTGGTATTTGAAGACATAAGGGTGGTGGATCCCTACAGGAATATTCATGGTGAACCTATTGTGCCAAATGATGAGCCAATAGAGTGAGATAACATACCGATTCCTAACTTCAGTCTACCAATCCTTAGCAAGCCAAAAAGAACAAAGTCAAGGGCAGTCAAGAAAGTGAAGCTGTCACCTCTCAAATCCAAATCAGTAGTTAAAGCTCAACCCAAAGTCAACAAGGGAGACTACTTGTACTTGTGTGATATCAAAGAATTTTCTGATCTAAACCTCTATCTGGATGAACTAGATGAAGTGAGGGGAATTGATGCATACAGAAACCTACATGAAAGGTTAGTGTTCAAGTACAAAGGAGGAAAGGAGATTGTGTGGCCACTTCACATGATTCTTCAAGAAAGCCAAGCTGTACTGATTAAAGTTTATTCATCCTTCAAGAAGAACTTTGGGTTCAATGTAACTGCAAGAAGACTTGTATTGAAGAAGATTGAAGAACTAAGGAGTATTAGAGCTAAAGATGCACTCCCAAAGACTCTAATCATCCCATACACAGGGAGAAGAGTGCATCTAAGGCCCTACTGGCTGATGGAGTTCATGGATGACAAAGGTGTGAGAAGATTCTTCAGGTTAGAAGACCAATTGAGTATCTCTATCAATGAGACTCTCTTCGAAATGCAAGAAAAGCTAGATCTCTCAGAATCTGATGAACTGGAATTCCACAGGCAGCTCCAAAATCAGATTGATGAAAACAACAGAAAGCTTGGAAGAAGATCCAAACCTTCAAGAAACTAGAAAAATCTGCTCAGGCTAGAGGAGCATCTTGAAATGACTGTGAGCCAAACTTTGTACATTTTGATTAATTGAAGCACTTTCTGTATTATCTACTTATCTTTAAAGCTGTATGTTTAGGATGTTTTGTTATCATCAAGTATCTCTTAATTTATGGCTACAATTTCAGTAGACATAAATTGGGGGAGATTGTTATGCATATGTTGTGTACTTGATGATTTCATAAACAAAATATCTAAGTAGATTTTACTTAGTGAAATAATGTAGCACTCGACGGATAAGAATTATAGTCCCGACGGATAACTCATTATAGTCCCGACGGATGTTGACTTATTATCCATCGAGTGAGTAGCTTATGTAATAATGAGTCTGTAGCACAGTTCTGTATACATCTTTGTATAGATTCTGTAGTAGCCTATAAGTCATGTTGACTTTAACTAGATATGCTGAATAGGTTGATTAATTGTATATAAATGATGTCTTGTAATTCTGCATAAGTGAAATGAAGTCAAGTGCCAAAATAGCTACCAACGGATGATTAACAAAGCCATCGACGGATGATCAAATGACTATCAACGGATGTTTAATATAGCAGTCGACGGATGATTAATGAAGCCATCAACGGATGTTCAGAAAGTCGACGGATGATCATATATCCAACGGATGTTCATAAAGTCCAACGGATGATCATATAAAGAATTTAAATAGCAGTTGAACAGTGAAAGCTGAGCACAGCCGTCGAGATGTATACAAATCTACTGTGGAAGCCCATTAACTGGGTAATAGAGGACGAAAAGTAGCAAAGCTTAAGACTGATAGTTTTTATATTTATTCAGTCTTTTTGACTTTGTAATTTTGGTAATATATAAACCAAGAACGTAGCAAATAGAAACAAGTGAGCTGAGATACAAAAACAGAGAAATCTTTGTAAGCAAAATCTTTAGCATTTCCCTGTATTCTCAGTAGTTCAATTTGTAAGCAGCTGTGAGCATTCTTGCACACAGAGTTCTCTCGATATATAATATATATCTCTGGTGGAATTGTTTAAATCCACCAGAAAGTTTTTAAAGACTCTTGTTTTTAATTACTTATGTTTTGATTCAATTAAATTTCTATTCCGCATTGTGCTAATCAAAACACTTATATCTATATTCGAGTTGAACATTTTTATTTCGAGAAAAAGGTTCAAGAATTTCATTCAACCCCCCTTCTGTAATTCTTGCTATATTGTTAAGGGACTAACAGTTTTGTTCTCAAAACTCATCCGGAGTAGCTTTCCAAGTTTGAATTAAAAGCTGACGAAGGAATCTTTGTGGGATATCCATTGTCTACAAAAGCCTTCAGAGTTTAAAATCTGAGAACAAGAACAGTCATGGAGTCTATACATGTATCTTTTGATGACAAGAAGATAAAAGGTCTAGAAGATGCAGATGACCATGACAAGTTGAGATTTAAAAATGAAGTACCTTATGCTGAATTTATAAATCCCGACTCTGATTCAGTAAATCATGATATCACTCAAAGCTCCGAGGTTCCACAGAATAGTGGAAATACTTCTGACAATGAAGCATATGTTGAGGGGGAGCATCATGACTCAAATCCAGAGACTACTGTAACTAATTCAACTCAAGAAACATCAGTAGAAAGATCATCAGACTCATCTTCATTAAACTCTGATGAGTCAAATACTGATAACAATGGGGACACTGATTCAGGGGGAGCATTAGGAAAAAATAGTGGTACTACTCAAAGAAATAACAGAGAATTCATGGATCAAAGGGGAGGTTCTTCTTCTAGGAGTCAACTTCCATCTGCAAGAAAATGGTCTAAGTCACACACACACCTGGCTTAATCATTGGAAACCCTGACAGTGGTGTAAGAACAAGAAAAACCACTCAAAATGAATGTCTCTACCATTCTTTTCTATCTCAAACTGAACCTAAGAAGGTTGAAGAAGCTCTGTAAGATGCTGATTGGGTCACAGCAATGCAAGAGGAACTCAATGAGTTTGAAAGGAACAAAGTCTGAAATCTTGTGCCAATATCAAAGAACATATCTGTAGTTGGCACAAAGTGGGTGTTCAGAAACAAAACTAACAGTGAGGGCATTGTTATAAGGAACAAAATAAGACTGGTTGCAAAGGGTTACTCACAACAAGAAGGCATTGATTATGATGAGACATTTGCTCCAGTTGCAAGGTTAGAGGCAATAAGGATATTTCTTGCTTATGCTGCTCACAAGAAGTTTAAGGTATTCCAAATGGATGTGAAGAGTGCATTCTTAAATGGAGAACTCGAAAAGGAAGTTTATGTTGAACAACCTCAAGGGTTCATTGATCCAAAGTATCCAGATCATGTCTACTTACTGGATAAAGCACTACATGGATTGAAGCATGCTTCAAGGGCCTAGTATGAAACACTTGCTCTATTTCTGCTAGAGAGTGGTTTCACAAGAGGTACAGTTGATAAAACTCTCTTTTATAAATACCATGGTAAGGACTTGTTGTTAGTACATATATATGTTGATGAAATCATTTTTGGATCTACTAATGATAAATTATGTGAGAGATTTGAAAAGCTAATACAGTCCAGGTATTAAATGAGTATGATGGGAGAATTGAGTTACTTTCTGTGGTTACAAGTTAAACAGACTGATGAAGGACTCTCCATAAATCAATCCAAATACACCAGGAACTTACTCAAAAGATTTGGAATGCATGACTGCTTAACTGCATCAACTCCTATGGCCACTGCAACCAAGATAGATTTAAATATTGTTTCTTCAGTAGATATAACTAACTACAGAGGTATGATTGGCTCACTCCTATATCTGACTACTAGTAGACCGTATATCATGTATGCTACCTGTCTCTGTGCAAGGTTCCAAGCTGACCCTAAAGAACCTCATCTATTAGCTGTGAAAAAAAAATTCAAGTATCTCAAAGGCACCATAAATCTGGGATTATGGTATTCTAGAGATTTAGACTTTAAGCTAATTGGATATTCAGATGCTGATTTTGTAGGTGCAAAATAGACAGGAAAAGTACTTCTGGAAGCTGTCAATTTCTTGGAGGCAGATTGGTTTCTTGGTACAGCAAGAAACAAAAGTCAATTTCCACTTCAACTGCAAAAGCATAATACATTGTTGGAGGGAGCTGTTGTGCTAAGATTTTATGGATGAAGAATCAGCTGCTGGATTATGGGTTAGACTATTCTTCTATTCCTATATATTGTGATAATTAAAGTGCTATTACAATGACAGGAAATCCAGTGCATCATTCAATGACTAGGCACATCAGCATCAGATACCGTTTTACAAGGGAATATGTGAAAGCTGGTATAGTGGAATTGGTCTTTGTTCCAACAGATCAAAAAGTAGCAGATATATTCACCAAGCCTCTCTGTGAAACCACATTCACAAGATTGGTGAATGGATTGGGAATGATTTCAGGACAATTCTCAAACTCTGATAATTAAGTCTGCTGATATTTTTGAAGCATGGTATCTTATTATTTGTCAGTACTTGTTAGATACTGATTCTTATGCTAAATGCTTGATGCTATGATAACATGCAAACTGTGCTAAATGATCTTATGTGAAAATTGCATGTTGAACTACTGATTATGCTTATAAACTCTGTTATTAGTTAAACTTATTTTGACTAATAGTTTATGTCAGTAGTTGATAAATCCTAATATTAGTAATAAAGATACTGATAATGGCCAAACCATGATTGACTGTTATACTTTATTGATTATTTTAAATTTATTCAAAATAAATTGTTAACAGTATTTTTAATTAATCAATGAGTGAGTGGAATATCTTTTAATTGCTTAAATGGGTAAGCTATTGATGCAAGTATCCGTTGATACTTGAGTATTTACATTGGGAATAAGAATATGAAGAGAGAGATTACTTTTTGTATACCTAGATACGCGTAATCGTGTATGCTTATTATGTCTAATTATTGCATGGTCAATCAAAGAGTCTCTTCAGTTTCTACTTTCTTTTTCTATAAATACAACCCTCTACTCTCAAACCTTCTCACTACTTTCTTCGTATTCAACTCACCACTTTCTCATCATTTCATTCACAATCTTTCTCATCAAAATAGTTCAACCTCAGTTTCATGCACACAACAGTGGTTGTTATCTACCGATTTTTAATCCTAGTGATGAGAAGATATACTTTGACCCTTACGGACATAAGGTTCGTATTCGTGGTGAAATCTACCATCCAACTGAAGTTCCAACTTTAGTCTACGACCATCTCTCTTGGGATGATCAGTTGGAACTACACTTCTTCACTAGAGAGGTTCTTCTTCAAGAAGAACTTAGGGTTGAGATGGCAGAACGTGCTCGACAAGCAGCTCTTGAGCTGCAAGAGAACATTATATCTCTTGCAGGCACAATGAGTAGGATTTACCATCGCAAGGCGATGAAGGCGGAGCGAGTGGTAAAGAAGCAGAAGAAATCCAAGTAGTTGGATTTTATTAGGATTTTATGCTTAAAATTATATTAAATCTTGTACTTTGTTTCTTCGTTATTAATGAAAATCTTAAAGCTTCTTTGCTTTCTAAGTGATTATTTGACTAATTTCTTGTATGTGTGCTTAAAATGTTCTTAAATGTTAATGTTAAATCAGTACTGCATGCTAAATATCGGATATTTTTCATAGTACATAAGAATAAACTAATCTCTGTTTGAGTTCATGTGACACTTCAGTACAAATTGAGCACTGCAGGAAGTAACTGTTGTTAAAGGAAGAAAATTTAAGGAAGATTTAATTCTTAATCACTAAGAGTTATTATCTTTGAGTGTTGCTTATAATTCAAAATCTTTTGGAACTTTCTCTTTCTGATCAAAAAAGTTGTCCACACTCAATCTCAAATTTCATATATCTTCTTTCTTAAATTTCTTCTTACAATTGAAAGACTTGAATTCTTTTCTCAAATGTTGCCAAAAATCAAGTGTCATAATTCTTGAATTATGTTCACCACTCATAAACAACATTTAGTTGGTTAGAGACTACTTGCTGAGGTAGATCTTGATGATACTAATAGAGACACAGAGGTTTCATAAAACTTTACTAGAAGACTCTGTGATAGCTTTCATTAAACACATTCAAGTGTTAGTTCTTTGCAAGAAGAACAAGGTTTGAGATCATGGTACATGATAGTAACCTGATCAAATCCTCTCCAATTCAAATGGAGGTTCTCATTATTTTTGAACAACAACTGTCATAACCACATTATATACTGTGAGTCTAATTATGAATTCACAAGGTATAAATACTGATGTTACTTTATTAGCATTTATCTTAAATACTGATTTAGTTCTTTCAGCATTTATAGTATGCTTTTCATGATATAAATCATGTTGATATGATTAAATCTAGACCTTAGTTAAGGATTACCTCTAGTTGTATGATCACAAATTACCCTTCTTTAGCCACCTCTTATTTATGTAGGACAATCTTTCTGAGCCTTTTTCTGTGAGATGTGTGAAAAGATTAAGATATAAACAGAATTTAAGAGAGGCAGGATCCTTCCTGGAAAAAGGAGAGGTAGATGAGAGATTGGATTTAGTAATCCTTGTGAGGAAGCTCTGACTATTAAAAGTCATGAGATGTGTGGTATGAGGAGTAGTGTGACTACTGTAAAAGAACAGAGAGATTAAGTTTTATTTGCTATATGTTTGCAGATGCTCAGAGTACTAAAGGAACAGATGTTGAACAACAGTCTGTTGAATCTCAGGAAAACTCTGATGTATCAAAGGCTATTGATCTCCCTACAAGTCTAAGTACTGATACTTTCTAGCAGTCCATATATTCTACTATTCCACCACATGGGATAATCCCTATTTTTGTTGAAAAATAGTCCATTCATTCTACTTTTTCATCACCTGAAGAAATCCCCGTTATTGCTTAAGATGTAGTAGCACAACAGTCCATTCCTAAAGATTCATCCATTTTAGAAACACCACAACATTCTACAGGACCTGAGCTTCTGGAAGTTAATATTGAAGCTCCAATTCGTTTATCTACAATACTTAAAGATGTGGAGATAACTGCTGAAGGTGTGGAAGCTTCTGAAGCCACTGGATCAATTTCTCTAACTATTCTGCATACTGAAGCTGGTTATAAAGTTCAGAAATTAGTGCAAGATCCAGATGCTATTGAAGAATCTAATGATGGTAAAGAAACTCATGTATCTAGTGCTATGTTAGATCTTGAGAATGATCTTTTCTTTCCCGAAGTTATGCCTATGCATCTGAGACAACATAAAATGAAAGAGTTAGATACTAAGAAGAAGCATGATTATTCTGATAATCTCTGGAATGCTTATTGGAAAGATAATACATATCCTATTTCCAAGACATAGGCAGTTGAATATATGGAAACAACAGAACAGAAGATTACAAATCCTGATGTGTTTAATCATCTGAAAGCATCAACTTTGGTTTTCAGATCCTTACACACAACTCATGAAGCAACTACCACACAAATCAATCAGATTAAAGAATCATTGATTGCTTCAAAGCTACTTACTCGTCAGTAAATTCAAAAACAAATATCACCAATAGTTACCAGACAAACTGCAATTGAAGCCAGTCAAGCTAGATTGGAAGCTCATCAAGCTCATATGTCTGATCAACTTACAGAAGTACATAATTCAATGAAGCTGATTATTTCTCTACTGCTTGGTGATGATGCCAAAAAGGGGGAGAAAATTGATAAATCTAAATGCAAACAATTGTCATTGATAGGTACTGATGATGAAAATCCTGATGGAGGTAATAAGGGGGAACAAAAGGAGAGCAAAAATAAAAAAAGGTGAAAAACTAGTTGGAGTTAGTGGTTCATCAAAAGCAATCACTAGATTTCAGTCTAGACAAGGAAGAGGAAGCAAGAGGAATGAAAGAAGAGTTGAAGAATTGACTGTGACTACTAAAATTCAACAATCATCACAAGTCACAACTGTTGCTGATGAAGACCAAGGTATTTTGGAGAAAGAAGCTGGTGCTGAAGCAAGCCAATATTTTCGAACTGAAATTTAAAGGAAGAAAGACAACTCTATTCTAAAAGGATCCAAAGATTTAATTATTTGACTCTAAGGTGAGTAGAAGAATATTTACAAAGGAAAATCCCGGAGTTGATCTTGAACAGCTAAGGCAAACGGAGGAAGACTTTAAAAATTCTATGAAGACAGCAAATGCTGATATTTCCGTTCTTTCTTAAGTACTTTATGAAGATGATCCTTCTAACAGACCAAACAGAGGTATAGTTATAAGGGAAATCAGTCAGGTAGAAGATAAAAGATCTCTCAGATCACAAGCTATTGGAACTGCTGACATGAAGCTTAGAGGAAAGGAGAAGATAGAAGAAAAGTCAAGGATTTCAAAGACTAAAGCCAAAGTTGGAGTCAGTATCTAAGGAATTTAAATCTTAAACTTTGATAGATTTAATCTATATAGTAGTTAAAGCTCTTGATACTGAAGAAAATTTACTTGAAGCAGAAATCATGCAAGCTAGTCAAAGAAGGAAGATTTCTGGAAGCATTCTGAGCTGAGGAAGTGGAGTTAACCTCTGACATTGCTCAAGTTAAAGAAGCAGTTCAGGATGAAGAGTTAAAGTCTGATATTCACTGAAGCAAGATTGAATATGCATACTTGATTCCTACATTTAGATAGTTTTGACATCATCAATTGGAACTTATCCATAATTCCATAATGAAAAGGGGAGATTGTTACGAGCAATTGATGATATCAAACAGAAACTATCAGAAGTTCATTTCAGAACTTATATATTAACGGATGCTGATGACAACATCAACGAATGATAAAATATCAACGGATGATGATTTCAACAGATGATGATGTCAACGGATAATGAAATCAGTATTTGTCACATCAGTTGATCTTCGAGGAGGAAAAGGAAACAGGAATTTCAAGGCGGTGAATGACTTTATCTCAGAAGCAAAAGTATGGGTTTCCTTGTTGTTAATAGAATATGATTCCTTATACATTGGTAGTTGTGCTCTATATAAAGCATAGTTTAGGTTCATGCTATAAGCATTGCGACATTGTTATATCTTTTGCATAACGAAGCAGCTCTCAAGGATATTTGTTCATCCTTTTGAGAGAGTACATATGTAATAAGTTTTTATCAGTTAATATAAAAACTGTTGATTTTGTTGAAGCTTTGTCGAATAGATTGTGTTAACTGTATTCACCCCCTCTACAGTTGATTAAGGGACTAACTGTTGATGCCATGTGAAGGGTTATTTGCCGACTTTAAACTTTTCCATCACCTTTTTAAGATTAAAAAGTCCACCAATGCCCCCTCTATGAGTTGACTTTTAATATAAATGATTGTGGGTTCCCTGCTGATGCCAAGAACTCCCCCGTCTTTATGTTGAACTCTCTCCGTGGTTGGCATCAGGAGTTCATCTTCGTCCAGGGTGGGGACCTGGAGTTTATGCATGTGTACAAAAATACTCTTAAAAATGACAGGTTCCCAACCCAGCGGCTCGGGGGAGCTGCTTTGGTGAAGATGTATGACTTTGTCATGGCCCTTGGTGCGCAGTGGACCCGAGAAACTTTTTCATGTAACCAAACATTGCTTAATGTCGGATGTAAGTGCATTTATTACATGTAGATTTCTGTTATGTACCTTTCCATTGGATTTATTTGTGTTTCTCAGTATCCTCATAGTATCTCACTTGTTATGCCTTTGTGCAGGTCTTCCGTTGCTCAATTCCTTTCACCATGAGATGTCGAAGAAGTTTCAGGATTTGGCTGGCAGGTTCAAGAAGATTTGTGATGTTGTTCAGATTGACTCAAGAAAGAAGAAGAGAGGTGATGGAGGCAGTGGTTCTCATCTCCGGGATACCGATTCTTCTGATAACAGTGTGAGGCAGACTGTTCCGGAGAGGGAGCCCCCCGTTGTTGTCACTGAGCCTGAGGTGGAGGTGTTGGAGTTGGAAGATGAAGAAGTTGGGGCTTTGAATCCTCGCAAGAGGAAGGCTGTTGAAGACGTTGCTGGTGTTTCCGGGATGCCTTAGCGTAGGAGGGTTACTCCTCCGACTATTTCACAGGAAGAGAGCCAACGACTGGTGGATACTGAGGCTCTGAGGGATCTTCTAGCCCGAATGACCTTTGATGACAAGAGGAATGAGCTATTTGACAATTTGGCCATGCCTGCTGATTTTAAAGTTTACACCAAGGAGGATGTTGATACCTTCCTTGATCACCTTGTTTGGGATATCTCGGAGGTTTGTACATTTTGTTCTTATATTTTGTTGTTTACCTTGTGTCATTCTTTATCATTTGTTTCTTTTTTTAGGCTAATTCCCGAATTTGTGGTTGCTATACAGTGATCCACAACTATAGGGTGAGGGTGGCGAAGGCTAAGACTGCAGTGAAAGGTTGGCTGAGGAGAAAGAAAAGTTTGCTAAGTATAGGGAGGCTAAGGAGAGGGAGTCACTGAAGCATAAGAAGGCGCTAGCTGAGGAGGTCAAGGCTCGGAATAATGCCATCAGGGCTGTTGGGACCCTCCAGCAGAGGTTGAAAATCTAAAAAAAGAGCTCGATGTTATGGCTCGGGAAGATGAAGTTCTTGCTATCTTTCGAGGTACTTCTGCTTGCTATGATGAGCTCAACAACAAGATCTTCGAGAAGGTGAACATGTGCTGGGAAATTGCCTATGCATATCTTGCTAAGAATCTTGATGGCGATATGGACGGGTTTATAAAGCTATACCTTAATGAAGAGCTCCAACGCGAGAATGCCCAAGCTGCTGGTGCGGGAAATTCTGTGACCCATCCCCCTCATCCTCCCGAAGATGGTCGTGAGAAGACTCATCCTCCCCCGAGAACAAAGATGTATGATGATCCAGGCTTCATGCCTTGTAATTTCTTTTTAGGTTGCTATTTGTCTTTGAAACTAAGCCTTTATGGCTTCTAAACTCTGAATTATGGTTTGTTAAATTTGGTCCGAGGTTGGTTTACCCCGAACGGGTACGTAAATACATTTCCCTTTCTCGCATTTGTCTTGAAATTTTTCTTAAGTGCTCATAGCTTGTGCTTCTATCCCCAGGATGAGGTTGAATATATTTTAAATGAATAAAGTTTTTATAAGTACACATGATTTGTGTAGTTATCCCCGGGATGGGGTTAAAAACTTTATATGAATAAAATTTTTATAAGTACACACGGTTTGTGTAGTTTTCCCCGAGATGGGGCTAAAAACTTTAAATGAATAAAAAATTTATCAGTACACATGATTTGTGTAGTTGTTCCTGGAATGGAGTTAAAACTTTAAATGAATAAAATTTTTATAAGTACACATGGTTTGTGTAGTTGTCCCCGGGATGGGGCTAAAAACTTTAAATGAATAAAATTTTATAAGTACAAATGGTTTGTGTAGTTGTCCCCGGGATGGTGTTAAAACTTTAAATGAATAAAAAATTTATAAGTAGACATGGTTTGTGTAGTTATCCCCGGGATGGGGTTAAAAGTTTAAATGAATAAAAATTTTAAGTACACATGGTTTGTGTAGTTGTCCCCGGGATGGGATACAGAGTTTGAATTTAAAATTAATCATGCATATGGGTGTGCAGACAATAATTATAATATAATCACAAGAGTAACATTGTTTTAGTTTATGAGGTGCCCAAAACATGGTATTTTCATTGCAAAATAGACATAAAGTATTGATTACATTCCAGGCGGGGTAAATACAGATTTAAATTTCTTATTGTTCAACAAAAATTATGCATCCATGCCCACCTTTCTACTTGTAGAATTTTCTGAGGTGAGCTCCGTGCCAAGTGTTTCAGGACCTCAATGTCATTGAGATAGCTTAGTTTGTAGGTCCCCGGACACAGCACCTCTTTCACTTTGTAGGGCCCCTCCCAGTTGGGATGCAGCTTTCCTTGGTTAGTTGGATCGGAAGTCTCGGTGTTCCGGAGGACTAAATCTCCAACTTCATACTCCCTTATCTTGGCTTTTTTCCCAAAGTAGAGTCTTGTTTTTTCTTTGTAATTTTCCATTTTTTCATAGAATGGTCTCTTACTTCAACTAGCAGCTCTAGGTTGGTTTTTAGGCCCTCGATATTGGATATTTCATCAAAGTTGATAATCCGGTGAGATGGGTATCCAGTTTCAACCACGAGCCTGGCCTTTGAACCGTATGCGAGCTTGAAGGGGGTTTCACCGGTGCTTATCCTGGGGGTGGTTCTGTAAGACCACGGGACCTTTGGGAGTTCGTCTGGCCAAGTCTTTTTCGATTCTTTGAGTCTTTTCTCCAATCCTCATAGGATCATTCTGTTTGTCACTTCGACCTGCCTGTTTCCCTGAGGGTGCGCCAAAAAGGATCTTTTGTGCTTGATGCCAAGTTCTTTAAGGTAAGCTTCAAAGTCCGAGCCCATGAACTGAGGTCCATTGTCAGAGACCAATACCACGGGGATCCCGAACCTCGTAACTATGGAATCCATAAACTTTATGCAGTCTTGTTGATTGATCATTCTCATAGCCTTGGCTTCTTCCCACTTGGTCATGTAGTCTATGGCTACCAGAATGTAGCATACATCTCTCTTTTCCCTGGAAAAAGGGCCCATGATGTCTATGCCCCAAACAACAAAAGGAATTGGAGAGAGAACGGATACAGGTAGGCGCGGGCTCTGCTTGGGCACGTTGTTGGACTTCTGGAATTGGGTGCATTTCTTGACATAGGCCATAATATCGGAGTGGATTGTGGGCCAATAGTACTTTTGCCTGATGACCTTGTATGCCAAGGCTTTTGCTGCCAAGTGATCCCCACAAATGCCTTCATGCACTTCCTAGAGACAATAGTCTGCTTCCTCTGGATCTACACATTTCAGAGTTGGTGTTGAAAAGGGTCTCTTGTATAGCTGATCAATTTCCAGGAAGAAGCGGGTAACTTTATGCTTCAGATATTTGGCCTTGTTCTTTTCTTCCGGGAGAGTTCCATCCTTTAAGTATGCTATGAAGGGAGTTATCCAATTGTCTGGGCTGCTGATGCATAGGATCTCCACCCTTTTGGTGCTTGAGGTTTGTAATTCTTCGAAGTAAACCGATAAGCTCAAATCTGAGGAGTTTTGTACTAACTTGAAGAGTTCGTCTGCCTTGCCATTTTTTTCTCTGTTGATTTACAGAATGGTCGTATCCGGGATGATTTCCAGGATGCCCCTCACCAGGTTTGATATTGTGCCAACTTCTCATCTTTAGCAACGTATTCTCCACTTGTTTGTGTTAGGAACAATTGATGATATCAAGCAGAAAATATCAGAAGTTCATATCAAAACTTACATTAACGGATGATGATGACATCGACGGATGATGATATCGACGGATAATGATATCGACGGGTGATGATGTCAATGGATGACTTAATCAGTATTTGTTACATCAGTTGATCTTCGATTAGGAAAAGGAAACATGAACTCAATACGGTGCAGGACTTTATCTCAAAAGTATTGTATAGATTTCCTTGTATATAGGATTCCTTATACATTGTATAGTTATGCTCTATATAAAGCAGTGATTAGCTTCATGCTATATGCATTGCGACATTGTTATATCTTTTGCATAACCTAGCAGCTCTCAAGGATATTTGTTCATCCTTTTGAGAGAGTACGTTTGTAATAAGTTTTTATCTGTTAATATAAAAATTGTTAATTATGTTGAAGCTTTGTCGAATTGATTGTATTAACTATATTCATCCTCCTCTACAGTTGATTACGGGCCTAAAATTTTGTTTTACCATGATTTGTGAGTCGAGGTGGATGATCAGGCTAGTTACTCCGAGAGATTTTGTTAAACGGAGTCCAGATATCATGGCTTAATATTCGGCTGGTTGTTGGTCACTTTGAAGGAGAAGGTGATCGCTTGTTGTATGGTGAACCCTTCTTGGATGATCAGAATTAGACCAGCTCCAGATCTCGCTACTATCGAGGAACCGTCCACATATAGCTTCCATGAATCTTTACTGGGGGGGGGGGTTTCTTTAGGGATGGTTTGATTCTTCATTATTACAGGTGGCTCAGGGAAAGTGCCCTCCATCATGAATTCTACTAGGGCTTGAGCTTTGATCAATATCTTGGGTATGAACTTGATGTTGAATTGACTTCGTTCAATTTGCCCAATTGATAAGTCTCCCAGAAGCGTTTGGCTTATGGATGATTTTCCTGAGGGGTTGATCCGTGATTACTCTAATTTCTCGGCCCTGGAAGTATTGCCTGAGTTTCCTACTTGCATGGACAAGTGCTAAGGCAAACTTTTCCAGGTTTGGGTACTAGTTTCAGCATCCTTGAGGACTTGGCTGACATAATACACTGGGCTCTGAAGACCTTTTCTTCCTGGATGAGGGCTGCATAGATGGCCTTCGGGCCTGCGGCTATGTAGAGTGAAAGAGGTTCCCTGGGCTCTGCCTTGGACATGATTGGAGGGTTCATGAGGTGCTTCTTGACTTCTTCGAAGGAAGTGTTGCAATCTGGAGTCCAGTCTATCAGTTTTTTTGTGCTCCTTTCAGCAGCTCAAAGAAAGGTAAGCACCTTTCTGCAAGTTTCAGGATGAACCTTCGCAGGACTGCAAGGCATCCAGCCAGCTTTTGAATGTCCTTCTGCATTCTAGGAACTTTCATCTTCATTATGGATTTGATCTTCTCTGGATTTGCTTCAATTCCTCTTTCATTGATCAAGAATCCAAGAAACTTTCCAGACGGGACCCCGAATGTACACTTCTTTCGGTTCAGCTTCATCTTATATTTCCTTAAGTTGTCGAAACATTCTTTGAGGTCTTGATATAATCTGGGACGGTCTTAGACTTGGAGATCATGTCGTCGATATTGGACTCCATATTCCTTCCCAACTGGTCTATGAAGATAGTGTTCATCATCTTTTGGTAGGTTGCCCCGACATTGATGAGCCCAAAAGGTATCATAAGGAAAGCGTATATGTGGCACCCTAAAATCCGGGGTCAAGTATCTAGGAGGCCACACCATCTTAAATACTATATAATACTTATCTCGCATCATAATATATAAATACTCACTCTTTTACGACCCCACATTTATCACACACACACACACACACTTATAGGTTATTGTCTTGGAAACGAACCATTCATTACTAGAGTAAATCTATCCACAAATTGATAATTATTACAAACCAAAAGTAATTAAGTCTTACCGGGGAAATAACCTTTAAATAAGGCTAGTATGTCGGTCAAATATTTACTTCTTATTTATTATCTTACATAAGTCATACTCGTAAATAAGCCGGACTAAAAACAACTGAAAACCAATCCAACTTATTCGGTCTACCTGTGGTACAACACCAAACCTCCTACGGAATAGCTGGCCATTTCCTACCCATTTCCTAGCTGTGAGTTTCATTATAGGCATCTTGATTCACTGTTGTGTTGTGTCAATTTAAGAAAACAAGTGTGAGCTATAATGCCCAACATAATAATGTACAGTATGAAATGACTGTATGATAAACTCAAGTAAAACGTCATATATGATAAATACGTTTTATTCAAAAATAGTTTTCCTCAGTGATACACACCTTCTTTTAAAAACAATTCTTTAGTGGATTTATCATCCTGCGAATACCTTAATGTAAACCCAACACCTAGGCTTGGGATACGGTATTGCATCACAATTCCAATTGGAAGAGTAGGATATTCACTGGAGCCACCGCATACGATGATCAGTCGTACTACAAAAATAGTAACCTTTTCTACTAGTTGAAGGACAATTCCCTTTTCATTATCGGTTATCACCCTGGCCACATTTGGGCCTTTTCTGTGTCCATCCCTCTCAGGTACACACTTCGTGTCTATCCCTCTCAAGACACGGTTTTGCGTCCATCCTTCTCAGGTACGCATGCTCCATATGTTCATCAGTATATAAGATACCTTCTCATGTGGTAGTAAATTGGTAGTCTCCCTAGTCTACGAAATACTGGAGTCTACCCCTCCTTGTCCTTGTAAGAATCCCATCATATATCTGGAACTTATATTGTTCCCCAAGCATATTGCTTGTTGATAGGTACACTTTAATTTGTATGAATAAATATGTACTTCCGAAAATTTTCGGAGGAAGTACTAAGGATGTGAGTGACCGTTGTCAACAGATAATTAAATAAGGGGGAGTTTCTTTTGAAACTATATTCAAAATATTTAAAATAAGTCGAGATAATATTCTCCGACGATATGAAATTATTCGAATGATTTTACAAAAATTAGAAAGTATTTTAAATTAGGCTTTATGATTTTTAAATCATAATAAATCACTAGATAAATAATTAGTAATTAAATATTAAATGTTAAATAATTAAACCTCGAATACTTCTCGTATAATAAATGAATAGTTAAATAATACTCATTATTCGAACAATAAAATATAGTTGAGGGAATACGATCTTTGGAAATTGTTTTAATAAAAGTTTGAGGTATTTAATGTTTCGTAAGTGGACGTCGAGTCCCTTGAAAAGTAACTACAATGGACTTTAATCGTCCTAAAATATCACCGGAATGATTCCCGGTTTTTTATTTTAAAATCCCGACCGACTCTCGGTCTTATAATTATATGTCACGCTCATGGCGGCATTAAATATTTTACGACATATACACATTGTACAACATTGCTACATTATGCGAAAACTCAATTACTTAGCATCATGGCAAGTATGACATTTATGAAAGTGATAATAAAAAAATCCTTTCACAACACAACAGTATATGGAGTTGGGTTCGTAGACTTTCCTGGGTATCTCGAGGTGGAGGATGCTCTAGGGTCCGCTCGAAAATCTATAACCATAAACACAAACCGTTTCGTTAGGTCCCGTTCTAATTCACGGCGACTCTTACTCATATTCTACTTACTATTCGTTTTCTCACTTAATTTACCCTTATTATTACTTTAAGTACTTATTCATGTCACGGTCGCTTCCTTTTTCGAAGTTCCTTATGTCCTTTTACATATTCATCGTCGGCTCCGCTTATGAGTTCTAGCGGCTTTCTAATCACGCGGTCTTGGCTCTGATATTTTTATATAATTGAAAAATTATTATTTTCACTTGAAATTTTTATATAAGTTAAGGAACTCTATTTAATACTCTCTTTAAAAATTTCATTATTTATGAACATTTTTAAGTCGATCATTTTTATTTCTAAAGTTCGTAATAGCAGTTTTTGTCGAGTAAATCACTTTTAGTAAAATGGTCATAACTTTTGATCCGTAAATTGGAATCAAGCGATTCAAGCAACTAAAAGATCCTTATAACATTTTATATCATAATAAAGTGTTATTTTTTAAGAAACTACAGTTTATATATTCGGTACTTTCTGCAGAAACTTAATATTATGTTTTGTTTGTTTTAGCGAGATTACAATTACGATCCGAGTTTCATTTACGCCTTAAATCTCTATATTACCACCAACAATATCATCACCACCACACTAAATACTCTTAATAACATCATGTTCTTGAGGCAACAATCATCAAACTTAAATCTACTTAACTAAACATCAAGATTACAACAATACATTCACTAAAACTAGGTTTACAACTATGTTCCAACAGATTATTGAAATTAAACCTTAAATAAGGATGAGTCAAAGATATATACCTTTCTTGAAATCTTGAGATGTTTTCTTGATGATGGTGAAGTCTTGGGAGTGCTTGGTAGGGTTTTTGGAACCTAAATCAACCATTAAAATCAAGAAACCAAAGAAAAGTTACTATCCATACTATTCACTATCATCTTTCTTGAATTTATTTCACCCATCAAATCTTGATAAAATGAGCTTAAAAATTTATCTTAACTTAGTTTAGGATGTATGAAGCTTGAGAATTAATGAGAAAATTTTTCCATGACTAGAGCCTTAAGTTTTGAAAATGATTTCTTGTTCTTTTTTGTTAGGGCCGAATGGAAGAAGTTTTGGGAGTGAAAGAGATTTTATGTAGCTTTTTGCTTGCTTCTTGAATAAGATTTGTGCTATATGTTGGTATATATTTTAGTATATAACCTAAGCTAGTTATGTTGGCATATCTTGGACAAATCTTACTAGATTTCCTAGGTTACAAGCTAAGCTAGTTGGTTTAGACTTTAGCTTACTATTCTTTAGCCTTAGGTGATCATGCCTATATAGCTTAGCTTACTATTTGATAAAGTAACCATGGTTACTTTTCTACCATGGTTGGTTAGCGTGATACGTTTATTTATTCATTTACGCATTTGTTCGGTCGCTTAATCATTTTCATAATAATTTCTCGTAAACGGTTCGCGGCGTAAATCCTTTTGTATTTATTCTTTATGTTTTGAAGTATCGTCCTTGTAAATAAATCCGTAGGGTTTTAAATTCGTAACTATATTGTGATTCCCGTAATCCTGGATGGTTCGTAAATACGGTCATTTTTCAAAGTTCGTTTTTTTCGAAAACTAATAGCGTTTACATACACTCATTTGGTACGTATAATCATGTTATCAACTCCGAAACTTATTTTCTCATGCGCAACATAGTGTGGGCTAAAACGCTTTCCCCGTCTGTAAGGGTTACTATTCATTAAACGTTTTTACAAAGTCTCAAAAATTTGAGTTATTACATTCTTCCCCTCTAACAAGGATTCCGTCCCGGAATCAATTAGAAAATAGGTGGGGATATCTATTCCTCGTTGCGTCTTCTAGTTCCCAAGTTGACTTTTCAATATTTTGATTTCTCCACAAGATTCTAACCAGCTTCACAGTCTTGTTCCTCAGCACTTGTTCTTTTTGATCCATTATTCTTACCGGTTGCTCAATGTAGGTCAGGTCTGGTTGTAAATCTACCTGCTCATACTCTATCACATGTCACGCATCGGTATGGTATTTCCTTAGCATTGACATGTGGAACACGTTGTGTACTTATTGCAGATTAGGAGGCAAGGTGAGCTCGTAAGCTAGAGGTCCTATTCTCCTCAAGATTTCAAAGGGTCCTATGAATTTGGGACTAAACTTCCCTTTCTTTCCAAACCTCATTAATCCCTTCCATGGAGGTACCTTCAACAACACTGAATCCCCTACTTCATATTCTCTATCTTTTTTGGGCTGGTCGGCGTACCTCTTTTGTCTGTCTTGAGCTACTACCAGTCTCTTCCTAATGAGTCCCACCAGTTCCCTGGTTTGCTAGACTAACTCAGGTCCTATTATCTTGTGTTCTCCAACCTCATCCCAACATAGGGGAGAGCGGCATCTCCTTCCGTTAAGAGCTTCATACGGAGGCATTCCTATGCTAGCGTGATAGCTATTATTGTAGGCAAATTCGATCAGGGGTAAGTGGTCATTCCAATTCCCTTTAAAGTCGATGGCACATATTCGTAGCATATCTTCTAGGGTCTAAATAGTCCTTTGGCTTTGTCCACCAGTTTGGGGGTGGTAAGCGGTACTCATGTTTATTCTGGTGCCTACACACTCCTGGAAGCTTCTCCAAAATTGAGAATTAAACCTTGGGTCTCTATCTGACACTATGGCAACGGGAACGCCGTGTCTCACTACAATTTCTTTCAAGTAGATATCCACCAGCTTGTCTACGGTGTACCTTTCGTTGATTGGCAGGAAGTGCGCGGACTTGGTCAGTCTATCTATGATAACCCATATGGCATCGTGATTGGTTTGCGTTCTTGGTAGGCTTGTCACAAAATCCATGGCTATATGCTCCATTTCCATTCCAGAATTTCCAGGGCCGTAATAATCCACTCGGTCGCTGATGTTCAACCTTCACTCCCTGGCATGTCAAGCACTTGCTGACCCACTCTGCTACTTCTCTTTTCATGTTAGGCCACCAATAATATTCCTTAAAGTCACATTACATTTTCGTACTTTCTGGGTAGATCGAATATCTGGAGCTGTGCCCTTCGTGGCAGCTCATCCTTTAATTCTTTCACATTTGGAATCCAAATTCGGGATGCATACCTCATGATCCCTTCCTCGTCCTTCTCGCATCTGACTTCCTCACCGATCAATGTTCCTCTTTCTTCACTCATCTTCTTTTCCTGACACACTCGTATCTTTTCAGTCAGTTCCGACACTAGCTTAATCTCAAATAATCCTTCAGTTTCTTTACCGGTTATTCTCACGTCAATTTCCATCTTTTCAAATTCCTTAACTAACTCCTCAGATCTCATTATCATTTTGAGTCTCTCCTTCCTACTGAGGGCGTCAGCCACCACATTGGCTTTATCCGGGTGATACAAAATTTCACAATCGTAGTCCTTAATCAATTCTAACCACCTCCTTTGTCTCATGTTTAGTTCTTTCTGAGTAAAAATATATTTGAGGCTCTTATGGTATGTGTAAATCTCGCATTTCTCACCGTATAGGTTGTGCCTCCAAATTATTAGGGCAAACATTATGGCTGCTAACTCTAGATCGTGGGTTGGGTATCTGATCTCATATTCCTTCAATTTCCAAGAGGCATACGCGATAACCTTCCCGTGCTGCATAAGCACACATCCTAGTCCTTTATGCGATGCGTCGCCGTATATCACAAACTCTCCCTTTCTATCGGGAAAAGTGAGCACTGGTGCTGACACCAGTCTCCTTTTCAGTTCCTGAAAGCTTTCCTCACATTTCTCTGTCCATACAAACTTTTCCATTTTCCGGGTAAGTCTAGTCAGTGGGCCGGCTATCTTGGTAAAGTCTTGCATGAATCTCCGTTAATATCCTGCTAAACCCACAAAACTCCTAACCTCTATTGGGGTAGTTGGTCTTTCCCAATTGGATACCGCCTCTATCTTGGCGGGGTCAACTAAAACTTCTTTGATACTCACCACATGCCCTAAGAACCGAACTTCCCTTAACCAAAACTCGCATTTCGAGAACTTGGCATATAATTTCTCATTCCTCAAGATTTCTAAGACTATCCTCAAATGTTCTGCATGTTCTTGCTCTGTCTTTGAATAGATTAGAATATCGTCCATAAAAACTATCACACATATATCTAGGTACTTTTTGAACACTCTGTTCATCAAATCCTTAAAAGTTGCGGGTGCATTGGTTAGTCCAAATGACATGATTAAGAACTCATAGTGTCCATACCTTGTGCGAAAAGCAGTCTTTGGTATATCCTCAGGTTTGATTTTCAACTGGTGATATCCTGTCCTCAAATCTATTTTGGAAAACTGTACAATACCCTTGAGTTGGTCGAATAGGTCATCAATCCTAGGGAGAGGGTACCTATTCTTGATAGTCAGCTTATTCAACTCCCGATAGTCTATGCATAATCTCATATTTCCATCCGTTTTCTTTATGAATAGTACTGGCACTCCCCATGGCGACACACTGGGTCTTATTATTCCGTTATCTAATAATTCTTGCAGTTGAGAAGCTAGTTCCTTCATCTCAACTGGGGCTAGCCTATAAGGGGCCTTGGACACTGGTGCCGTCCCTGGTGTTAATTCTATAACGAATTCTATTTCTCTGTCGGGTGGAACACCTGGTAGGTTCTCTAGAAACACATCCTCGAATTCATTCACTATGGGTATGTCCTGTACGTTGGGAACTTCCTTCTTAGTATCCATCACATAAGCCAAATAGGCCTCGTTACCTTTATTTAATAATCTATTTGCCTGTAGCATGGTCAGAAATTTCTGGGTTTGTTGTTGACCTTTAAACACTACTTCCTTTCCATTTTGCACTCTTATCTTCACTCTCTTTCGCTCGCAATTTATTTGTGCTCCAATAATGGATAACCAATCCATTCATAAGATTATATCAAATTCTCCTAATGCAAATGGGATTAAGTCAACCTCGAAGACTTTCCCTTCTAATTTCAACTTGCATTTAGGGTGTACTTGATTTACAGGACTTATTTCTTTGTTTGCTATTTCCACTTGTAATACCTCACGTAAGGGTATGGCGTTAAGTTTTAACTTTTTAGCAAAATTATGAGATATAAATGACTTGGTCGCTCCAGAATCAAATAGGACATTTGCATGTTCGGAATTTAACAGAAGGGTACCTGCTATCAGATTAGTGTTCCGGACAGCGACCTTAACGGTCATGTTGAATGTCCTAGCAGCTGGGGCCGGTTGGATGCATCTCTGCTCATCCCTGAGGCTGGGGGCTTCAATGTCGGGCAATCCTTCCTCATGTGCCCTACCTTCCCATATATGAAACACATCACGTTCATGTGCCCTACCTTCCCATATATGAAACACATCACGTTGGGTTGGTTGCAGTTGTTGGCAAGGTGTCCGGTTTGGTCACACTTATAGCATTTCAGAGGGGCTCTCTTCTGGCTGTACACTCCAAGGTGTCTTCTTCTACATGTTTGACACTCCGGTATTGGGGAGCGGGCTTGGCTATGAAATGTTGCCCTAGATTGTCCGCCGCCCTGGCCAACACTCTCACTTGGGGCCTTCCTAAATCTGGGGCCTCTCATAGGTTGGGACACCACTCCCTTGACGAACCTGCTTGGGAGGCTCCTGTTCCCGGTTCCTCCTCCTCCTTCTTGACTCCCTATCTTCCTTTTTCTATTTTCCTTTTCCTCCAAACTTTTCTCACTGCCAGCCTCAACAATCGAGGCCTTCTGCACTAAGGTAACGTAATCTGTCAGCTCCAGTACTACCACTCGGTTCTGGATCCACTGTTTCAGACCAAGCTGAAACCTTCGCGCTTTCTTCTCTTCGGTATTCACAAACTCAGGCACAAATTGCGATAATTCAGTAAACTTGGCCTCATATTCTGCCACAGTCATCTTATCTTGTTTCAACTCTAGAAACTTAATCTCCATCTGAGTTTCCATAAACCTAGGGAAATACTTGTCTAAGAACAATCAGGTAAATCTATCCCATGGAATCACAGCATCCATCTCGAGGTTTCGTTTGGACTCCCACTAGTAATTAGCTCCTCCTTTCAGCATGTAAGAAGCGAAAATGGTCTTGTGTCATTCTTCCACACCTAATATCTCGAAGGACTTTTCTATTTCCTTGAGCCAGGCTCGTGCCTCAACGGGGTCGGCAGATCTTAGAAACTCTGGGGGTTTGAGGGATTTGAATGTCCTGAAGGCAGTGGCCGCAGTCTGTTGGGCAATATGCGGCTGTGGTGGAATGGGCTATTGGTTCAGATTTTCCCTTAAAAGTTCCATAAAATCATTCATGGGGTTCCCTTCCTGATGGGTATCCTCAGCCTCTTCTTCTACATACTCTTCCTCATTATACTCATTATAGTCTAGGTCTTCTTCACTTTCCTGATTCACTATGTGGTCAGGTCCATTCCGTTGTTGGTTAATAGATTCTGCGGGCTATGCCCTGGTTCCTCTTCTATGGGGTGGCATCGTTCTGATAATGAAAATTTGTCAATATAGTTGCAATTTTTTTTTATAATTGGATTAATTTATTCATAGGTAAGCATGTCATTTATTATCTAACATATTTATAACAAGTGTAATATAATGGAAATCAATTTCTTAATAGCTGCTAGATATATAACGTAGGGTCGCCCATTTATATCTTGGGGACAAAACAACTATCCGAGTTCATACATAGTTCTGAATACAGCACACCATTAGATCATCCTAACTGCTGAAATACAAATACATGTACCGAGGCACCCTGAAGGGCTAGGAACGCTATTTACTACTAGCTATCCTAACAAAATTGGTGACAAGTCACCCAGCCCTTTACAAGGTCCATAAATAGTCACTCGTCCCTCAGTCACTGTTGCTGCGCGTGAGGTCTTGCACCCTCCTTAACGCTCCTGCCAACATCAGCTCTGCGTCAACTACCGAGATGTATCCCTCCATCGCCGCCAAACTCATTTGAACCCGGGTACGGAGCTCGATCCCATCGATCTCCCTGCGGGCTATGGCCGGGGAAGCAGCTCTGAAGTCCCTTGGATATCCTAGCCTGATGGCTCTCTCAGCTGTTAGCGCCAGTCATAGCTCCATAATGCGGGCAGATGCCACGGTAAGCTCAGTGTTAAGCTGAACCACTATCTAATCGTGCACAGCTACATGTATGGTCGTTGGGGGTGGTAGAGGTGAGTTTGGGTCGCTAGAGGATATGTCATGAGCCTCATAGGTCTGTGCGTCCATCCCATCCTCCTCGTCCTCATCAGTGTAGGGCAAATAGCTCTGCATCTCTAGGGGTGGCGTAGGAGAGCGAACAGTCGGGAGAGGGTACATCTCTATTGAAAGAGATGTGTCCTAAGTCCAATCATGTATGATGATTTAGGAATAACTTTTATGTAATCTGTTTTGATTTCATTGATATTAATAAAAGACTTATTTTGGTTTTATTGCAGGCTTTATCTATTTAAGTGTTTAAATAAGATATACCATAGTTTAGAGTAAAGCTTTTTATGGATTATGATGAGATCATAATAATGAGACCTAAAAGATGATAACTCTAAACTTAAATATTTCCTGGTCGTAGGATTACTAACTGGTAATTAGTAATCCGCAAAGATCGGTACATACTATGCTTGCTTCATTATGAAGGATGTCTATTCTCATAGACATTTGTGTGGTGACACTATAGCTAGTATGTAGGTGCTTATTATAGAATAAGTTCACTGAACATGACTCACACAGCTGAACAACTGATGGAGTTCACTCACGTGTCAGCAGTTGTTCATATAGTGATAGTTGTACAAGTATCCTTAGACTTGAGGTCATCATAGTCATCTTGTGTACACTGAACTATGCTTTGGTTTAGTTCTTAGTCTCCAGGGACAATTATAAGGGCTCTACTGGGTATAGGAATTTGTACACGAAGATAGTGTATGATCAATAAAGGATCTACCCCTTCCAGTGAAGGAAGATAATGTTCAATGCTGATCCACTTATGCTAGTTCAGGAATCTCTGGCCATAGTGAATGAAATTAGAAAGGAGTTTCTAATTTACATTAAATAGAACTAAGCATAGTGAATGGGAAAACAAATGATTAAATAAGACAGGCTTGACACAAGTTCCATGCCTTGTATTTAATCGTGACATTGCAGGGTAGAAGGAATTGATTGTACGGTAACTACTCACTGAATAGGTTCTTGGTATTCTAAGTAGTGAATTCGTATTATCCGGATAGTCGCGATATGCTGAGAAGTATCCCTCACGATGTAGAATAAATATGATTAATTTATTAATTAATCATATTTAATGAATTAGAGAATTTATATAAATAATGATAAAATAGTTTTATTATTATTTATTTCTACTACCGGCTTAATATTGAACCTACAGGGTCACACCATAAAAGAGAATGATTTAATGGCGGGGGAATTAATTAATAATGGCTGGTAATTATTTATTTGTGAAATAAATAATTAATTAGCAGATTTAATAATTGATTAAATGAGATTTAATAAATTCTTAATATTATTAATTAAGAATTTAATTTTGGAAATTAAATCAAGTGAGAATTATTTTTCTAAAGTGTTTAGAAAAGGGATTAATGATTAAAAGGTGTTTTAATTATTAGTTAATTGGTTAATAAGAATAATCAATTAAAGGGTTAATAATAATAATATTTTATGGAAAATTTTTAGCTGAAAATTTTGCCTATAAATATACTATTATAAACCCTATTTGCCTCAAACCCAAATAATTAACCCTAATTCTAAAATAGAACAAGAGGGAGGCAACTAATTCTCTCAACCTCATCCTCCTCCATCACATTGTACTCTTGGTGGATACCGGTGGAACGCTTCACACTTGAGGAGCAGCTGCTAGGAATTTCCGTTCATCGTTTTTGGATCGCTATTAAAGACTTCCATCATTCCATTAACGTAAAGTTTCTTAAGGTAAACATACTGAACTACGAATTAAATATTATTTTTCGCATGGATCCTGCAGAGGCTTTCCGTTTTTTTTTAAGATTTAAATTTACGTTTTCGTTGCGTTTATGTGCTAAAAACCCTTCAATGACATCAGAGCTACTTGCGAAAAGTTTTTAATTCATTTATGTGTTTAACTGTTTTCGATATATGAGCATGTACGTGATTCGCCATGATTTGATGTTGATATAATATGCTTATATATGTATGGTTTTGAATATATGATATTCATGTGAGTTGTATAATCATAAGATGATTATGTAATCTGTATATATACTGATATATACATGATTTATGTTTGTTCTAATTATGAGAATCATATTAGATACGGATTCTGAATTGGCTGCTGCAGATTTGCTGAAATCTGGGTCTGGTGTCCGATTTACGCAAACGAATACCCTATTCCATAGGTAAACGAGCGTTTGAACAAAACTGATAGCAAAAGCTATCTACTACTCGTCTGTAAGATGTTTAACGTCGTAACTGCCCGTAAACGGTGATTCTTGTTTTTCTGATTTGATTCTGATTTTTCTGATTTTTGTCATATTTTTTTTATGATTAGATCATGGATAATATGATATGTTAAGATCAGATTATGTGTTTTAACATGCTTTTATGTGTTGTATGAGCATGGTAGATGGTTATGGCCTTCGACCTTAGTGTAATGGTTTTGGTTTTGGTTTTAAATACGACTTGCATGTCGTCAATCTTTGTAATCATAAATCTCGAATGTAACTCGAGTTATTCTTGTAAGTTCATTAGATTAGTTTTACTTTCAATCTATGTAATGTAATTGAAGACTCAAGAAGGCTATCCAATGGAGGTGATACAAAGAAGAAGACGAGGCATACAAGAAGTCTAAACAAAGAAGAAGACTTATGTAATAAGTAGTTGTATTTATTTCCATCACCATATTAGATTGACCTTGATCTTTATCATGAGCTTGATAAAGATCACATAGGATGGGGCCATAACCAAACACATTTACTTTATTGCACTTTACATTTACTTGTTTATTTAATTTTATATATGAGATATATGCCTATGTTTACCATGCAATGATAGATTTAGGTGAACTTAAATCAATATAAGGCGTGCTCTAGAAAATCTAGAATATGAATCGTTTCTTGCCTTAACAATAATATTATGAATATAATCATGAGATTCTTGTGTTTATGAAACACGTAATTAAATATGAATTTTCAATATTGAGAGAAAGGATGATTATGTCAAAAGCAGATTTCTATCTGTAAGAAAGGGGTATTAAGTGATGCATCTGGACAATGCTCCCCCCGATCTGGGAATCATCTGATTATCGATTATTGATTTGAAATAATTAATTTAAAAGGAAGAATCTCTTTATAATATGATTATGATTGTAACATAATATAATCCCTCTAAAATTAAATAATATCAAGTAGTAATTGGCCAATGACACAACGGGCTTGTGTCGGTCATAGCCTTCCAACATGGTAGAAAGTGCTTCTTATTTTTAAATCATTATCGTTTCGTGCTACATCCGACGGCTTTGATTTCGAAATAAGAAATACTTGTCTGTTACATAGAGATGTGTACATTGAATTAGAATCTAAAGGTCGTTACGTGCTACAGCCATGAGCCGTTGGAGACTGATTCAATTGTACGAAATGTTGGGTTAGACTGGACTTAGAATATTGAGTTTTTCGTGCTACAGCCGCGACTCAATTATTCAAGAGGCTAAAGTTTTATTAGGGAATAACATAAGATGTAATTGACAAGAGTTGTCTGCCTATTGAACATTACATGGCGTTTCGTGCCACAGCCGGGGTTGTGTAATGGAATGTAGGATCCCTATTCCCACTAGCATTATGAATGCTTAATTTTTCATGTAGGGGGTTGAATAAATTAGGAAAACTAGTGGGAGCCACTTATGAATAAAGACCCGATTCATATAGTGTTTTGAAATGAAATCGAATATTTGCTAAGTGTTGTTATATGTTTATCATTTACAGATTTACTTTGTACGTTATGTCTTCTGCACTATCACTCAGGAGCATACTAGATGCTCACAAATTGACTGGTCCTAATTATGCTGACTGGCTTCGAAACTTGAGAATTGTTCTCAGGATTGAGATGCTGGAATACGTGATTGACTCACCTAAGCCTACTGAACCTGCTAGTGATGCACATAATGATGAACATGTTGTGTATCGTAAGTGGATAGATGATGCAAATGTTGCTCAATGCATCATGCTAGCTTCCATAAACATTGAGCTACAGAAGCAACATGAGCATATGGATGCTCACACTATCCTCATGCATCTACAAGAGTTGTATGATGTGGCGGGGAGGACAGCTCGATATGAGATATCGAAGGAGCTGTTCGGTTGTAGGATGTCTGAGGGATCATCTGTGAATGACCATGTACTTAAGATGATCAATTTGATTGAACATCTTGGACAACTTGGTTTTGCCATGGATGGGGAGCTGAGCCAAGACTTGGTCTTGCGATCACTTCCGAGTTCGTTCTCACAGTTTGTTGTGAACTTTCACATGAATAAGCTGGATGTTAGCCTGCCTGAACTCCACAACATGTTGAAGACTGCGGAATCGAATTTTCCCCCTAAGAAGAGTTCTGTTCTTCTAATTGGTGAAGGTTCCAATCCTAAGAAAAGAAAGAAGAACCCTTCCAAGAAGAAGAAAGTAGGTGAGAAAAATCCGGTTCCACCAAAAGCTGAAGACCCCAAGAGCAAAGCTGTTTGCTTTCACTGTAACAAGGTGGGGCACTGGAAGAGGAACTGCAAGGTTTACCTTGCAGAATTGAAGAAGAAGAAGGGTAGTGAGACTACAGCTTCTGATTCAGGTATGTTCATGATCGAAGTTAATATGTCACTAAGTCAAATTTCTACTTGGGTATTAGATACCGCCTGTGGTTCTCATATTTGCAATTCGTTGCAGGGACTAAGGAGAAGTAGGACTCTTAAAGAAGAGGAGGTGATTCTACGGATAGGAAATGGAGCAAGAGTTGCTGCTGAAGCTGTAGGATCATTTCATTTACATATGCCTACGAGCAAGACTATTTTTCTAAATAATTGTTATTTTGTTCCCTCGATTGTGAGGAATATTATTTCTATTCCATGTTAGACTTGGCTGGATTTTCATTTGTTATTCAGAATAATAAATATTCAATTCTTAGAGATAACGTTCTTTATGGAAGTGGTATTTTAAACAATGGTCTGTATGTATGTGACGTAGAGCATAATTTACTACAAATTGAACATACTAATAAAAGAAAAAGGGATGATGAAAATCTCACTTTCTTGTGGCACTGCGGACTTGGTCATATTAGTGAAAATAGACTGCGGGCATTGCATAAGGAAGGGTTACTTGACCCTTTGATTTTGAATCATATCCTACATGTGAGTCTTGTCTATTGGGTAAAATGACCAAATCTCCATTTAGTGGACATGGAGAGAGGGCTGCAGATTTGCTAGGATTGGTACACACAGATGTATGTGGACCAATGTCTACACAAGCCATGGGTGGATTTTCATACTTCATTGCTTTCATAGATGATCGATCTAGATTCAAATATGTGTATTTGATGAAACACAAGTCTGAAGCCTTTGAAAAGTTCAAAGAATATAAGTATGAAGTTGAGAAACAAACCAAACATAGTATTATAACTCTTCGATCAGATCGAGGTGGTGAATACTTGAATGGAGAGTTTCTAGCTTATCTCAAAGAAAATGGTATAGTCTCCCAGTGGACTCCTCCATATACTCCACAGTTTAATGGGGTATCTGAAAGGAGAAATCGAACTTTGTTAGACATGGTTCGGTCCATGATGAGCTATGCGAATCTTCCAGTATTCCTGTGGGGTTATGTATTGGAAACCTCAGCATATTTACTCAATAAGGTGCCTTCCAAATCTGTTCGTCAAACTCCATATGAGATATGGAAAGAAAGGAAACCGAGTCTTAAACACGTTAAGATTTGGGGATGTCCAGCTTATGTTAAGAAAGTTGACCCAGATAAGCTGGAATCTCGATCTGTAAAATGTAATTTTGTGGGATATCCTAAAGAGACTTTAGGGTATTACTTTTACACCGATCATTGGGTGTTTGTCTCCAGACATGCTACCTTCTTGGAAAAGCAGTTTATCCTTGAAGGAAACAGAGGGAGCAAAATTGAACTTGATGAAGTTCAAGAAGCACAAACTACTACGGATCAAGTGGAAACACCTGTTCAGACTAAACAACCTTCTGTGGAACAACCCATTCGTAGGTCAGGGAGAGTGTCTCGCCAACCTGAGAGGTATTATGGCCTTGTCATTGAGAATGATAATGAGTTGTCAATCATTGATGATGATGACCCTGTGACCTATAATGAGGCTATGAGTAGTGTTGACTCAGAGAAATGGCATAGTGCCATGAAATCCGAAATGGAATCTATGTATACCAACCAAGTATGGACTCTGGTTGAGGCGTCTGAAGGTGTTAAGCCTATTGGGTGCAAGTGGGTATACAAAAGAAAAATTGGAGCAGATGGGCAGGTGGAGACCTATAAGGCGAGGCTCGTGGCAAAAGGATTCAGACAAAGGCAAGGGATTGACTTTGATGAAACTTTTTTGCCTGTAGCCCTGTTAAAATCAATTCAAATTTTGCTTGCGATTGCTGCATACTACGACTATGAGATCTGGCAAATGGACGTGAAAACGGCCATCCTTAACGGGAAACTTGAAGAGGAAGTGTATATGACACAGCCAGAAGGTTTTCTTTCCAAGGGAAATGAACACCTAGTGTGTAAGCTGCTGCGAACCATATATGGTTTAAAGCAAGCTTCTCGTAGATGGAACATCCGTTTTGATGAGACAATCAAAGAGTTTGGTTTTATCAAAAACATAGATGAACCATTTGTCAACAAAAAGGTTAGTGGGAGCGCGGTGACATTTCTTGTATTATATTGAAAGAGGAGACGTCAAGAGAGTTGATGTAATAACCCGGAAAATTATGTGAATATTATATGTTAAATAAATAAATATTATATGTTTTATAAATTTAAAGTGATTAATGCCATGATATGAGATGTTATAACTGTTATGTGTGTTTCTGTGTGGGCCAGAGAATTTTTTTTCGATTGATTAAAATATGCTTAAACTGCAATTATATGAATCCATCTGCAATCGGGACGCATATTTATTAGCGTCTTTATTAAGATATCTGTTTTATTTGATTTTATGCGCGTTTGAATGTATTTTACGTATTTTCGGGATTTCCTGGTAATTTTTGGACCGGTGTATGATTTTATAATGCTATATGGATTTATTAATTATTTTCCCAGTAATTACAAAATAAACTATGTGTATAGGTTCTGTCAGTTGGATATTACTTTTGTTAATATCTTTATTAATTAGGTGAGATTATTGGTGTTCGAGTATCATTTGTGAAATTAGTTGTGTTATTTTGTTTTTATAATTAAAAGTGATTTTGTTAAAGAATTACTTTCATAAATATTTGATTATCTCTAAAATCATTTTTATTACTTCATAATTTTATTTATTATTTTTAGAAGTTTATAAAATTTAGAAATCAATATTTCTGTGATTATTTAATTTTAAATGATTTTTATAATTTCATTTATTTGTAAAATTCGTATTTAATTCCAGAATTCTTTAAAAATTATGAAACTCATATTTATTTAAGTTTGAAATATTCTGAGAATTTTAAAATTATTTTGGGAATTTTCAGGATTAATTTCACTCGCGCCTTGTTTCGTTAATTGTTAAAAAGCGAGTATAAATTGCGTTTCAAAAATTGTTTTAAAATTACAAAATTTACGTTTTTAATTACTTTGGGATATTTGTAACATTTTAAGACTATTTTTATAATTTTCTGAGATTGTTTTATGTGCAACTCAGTTCGTTAATTGATAAATGCGGGTACAAGTTGCGTTTCAAAAATACTTTAAAAATTATGATTAATTTATTTTTAATACCTTTGAATTATTTATGATATTTTAAAAATTAATTGGGTAAATTTTCGATTTATTTTAACCGCGCGCTTATACGCTAAATTGATAATCCGGGACAGAATCGTAATGCAGGGGCTTATGTTTATCCAGTTTGATACGTGGCGGAGTATAATCAATATTATTGCCACGTGTTGCTTGTCTGCTGGTTTAACTGAAAAAAAAGAAACACAGAAGGGTAACAACACAAACTCGCGCACAGGGGGAATTATCTCTCATTTTTTTTCGCAGGAATCTCTCTGCTCCGGTGCTCTCACTTCTCTCTATCTGATTTCTTGTTCTCTCCTCTCTCAATCTTCTTTCTCCCCTCTCGCAAGTCTTTCCCCCGCTGCCGCCCTATTCCGCTGCCGCCTGAACTTCTTTCCGGTTCGTTCTTTTCCGGTTAATCGCCGGTCTTGTTTCTGATTATCCAATATATAAACACATGTATATATATGTGTGTTGTATACGTGGCTGTTTGTGGGTCTGTGGTGGGTGGATGGATGGGGCTTCGGTAGCCGGTTGTTCTCCGGCCGTTGTTTCCTATTCGGTTACTCGATTCCGAGTTTCATTTGGGTCGTGCCTGTATTGACTGAATTTTTTTTTATATTTTCTGCAGATTGTTTGTGATGATGTCCGGTGATAATTGTTTTAAAATTATTTGAATTAATTTATGGGAATTCGAATAAATTTCTTGCGGTTTATTCAGATTATAAGATTATTTTATCGGTGAAATTTGCGTTGGAAACCCGAATTTAATCGGGTACCCGTGAATTTTGCCGCCGTCGGCAATGAGCCTCGGCGAGCCGACGGTGGACTATGATGACGTTGTTCTGAGTCCTACGTTTTAAAAATACAAAATACGGGTTAAATTATAAATTATGATTTAAAACATAAAAATACGGATGATAGCGATTATTAATTGTATTTAATTGGGATTAGTGAATTTGCGAATTGACGTTATGGATTGAAGTTGGTTGTTGGATTTTGGGATTTCGATTGATTGTGTTGTGATTGATTCGACGTCGGGATGTTCGACGGGTAGGACGATAAATAAAGGAGACGCTGCCCGGTTTTCGGGAAATTAATTCCGAAAATACGGGAACGTAACCTATAATTATCGGAGACGTCGAACGAGGATATGTAATTTTTACAAAACCTAATTACGTGTTGTTGGGACAAGATATTTTATAAACAAACCGTTCGTTCGTTTAATATGAAACGAACGCGTACAGACTCAGAAAAATGTTGCTCTTCCAATAAAAATACTTCTGAGACCTAATTTCTTTTGTATTGCAATATCATTTAATTTGTGTATCAGTTTGAGTCGGTATTTGATCGATAAATGTTAATATTGAACTGATTTTTATTCTAAACGCACTGAGGCGTGTCTTTTAATGATCTAACGTATGTGTTACATGAAATATGGGATTACGTGTTATACGAATGCCCTGATTATATGTTACGTGATATGTATGTTATCTGTTTACAGTTTAAAATGCCATGCTTAGTTATAAACGATCGGGTAGATGTCAAGACGTATAGTTACGTCGATTGAGTTTAGTTCTGTCAATTAAGATAGTCCTTTTGTTTATAGAATCGAGTAGCAAGGAGTGCAGTCAAGTGTTAGACGGAGATAGTAGCCAGCAGTTATAAGCAGATTTATAGTAAGAGGTTATCGAGCATACCAGGCAAGTACCCCTAACTTCACTTATTGTTCAAGTGATGTTTAGTTTGAATCATATTATGCAAATATTATATCTTCATTTATCATTCAATTGATATTGTCTCTGAATTATATTCTTTCAATTTCCAAACTATTCTAAGTTCAGAATAGTTAAACGTTTTATATATTTCGCTATAAATCACTCTATACAGTGGAACATTGAATTGGGATTAGCGAATAACTAATTATTCTGGTTATTTCGCCATCGATTGTTGAGATAACTCTGGACCATGAGAAATGGAGAGTTATATGGTTAATGATGTCCTATGATTCGGCTCCTTTGATCAAAATGTTTTATGGATTGGATGAATGCGTAAGTGACCGGGACGGACGGTCCAGCGGAGGGCTATTTCTATGTGTTATATGAAATATTATGACACCATTTTTTTGCCACAGGCAGGTATATTGCCTTTTTATTTGAGTACTCGTATTTTGGGGACATGTTTCTATGAATCATGACCTTGTGCTATCACACGGGCTGATCAGCATGTGATAGTACGTCCGTCGGAGTTAGATTCCAATCTAAAAATTATCATTTATTGTTGATAGCTTATGAAGCTTTTATTATTAATCAAATATTACTGATTTTATTCTATTGTTCAATTATTATCAGAATGTGGTTTATCATTTCAAGTACATTTTATATTGCTTGCTGAGCATTTCTTTCGCTCATACTTGTTTATCAATCTAATCTTTCAGCTAAGGCAGAGCAGGCTTGAGATCCAGGTTTGGTCAGAAGTCAAGTGCTTGTAAATAGTGGTGTGTATTCCAGGTAGACTGTTTTGGGACGCTTGGATAGTCTAGAGGGTTGTAATAAAATTTGAATAATCTGTAAAACTAATTAGACTTATGGTTTGTAATAACACTTGATTTGTATTAGTGCCTGTTCCATACTATAACCTGTGATCGATCCAGTGCAGGTAAAGGGTCGTATTTATTATATTATTCTGCTGTGATTATTTTATTATAATTTAGTGGCAAGTGACCCCCAAATATAGACCCCGGGTTTGGAGGGCGTCACAGTTGACACACATAACAACGTAGCAGACCCACTGACAAAGCTACTTTCTCAAAGTCACTTTGATCGTCATTAAGACAAGATGGGTATTAGATACCAGAGTGATTGGCTTTAGTACAAGTGGGAGATTAAAAGAGATGTGTCCTAAGTCCAATCATGTATGATGATTTAGGAATAACTTTTATGTAATCTGTTTTGATTTCATTGATATTAATAAAAGACTTGTTTTGGTTTTATTGCGGGCTTTATCTATTTAAGTGTTTAAATAAGATATACCATAGTTTAGAGTAAAGCTTTTTATGGATTATGATGAGATCATAATAATGAGACCTAAAAGATGATAACTCTAAACTTAAATATTTCCTGGTCGTGGGATTACTAACTGGTAATTAGTAATCCGCAAAGATCGGTACATACTATGCTTGCTTCATTATGAAGGATGTCTGTTCTCATAGACATTTGTGTGGTGACACTATAGCTAGTATGTAGGTGCTTATTACAAAATAAGTTCACTGAACATGACTCACACAGCTGAATAACTGATGGAGTTCACTCACGTATCAGCAGTTGTTCACATAGTGATAGTTGTACAAGTATCCTTAGACTTGAGGTCATCATAGTCATCTTGTGTACACTGAACTATGCTTTGGTTTAGTTCTTAGTCTCCAGGGACAATTATTTGGGCTCTACTGGGTATAGGAATTTGTACACGAAGATAGTGTATGATCAATAAAGGATCTACCCCTTCCAGTGAAGGAAGAGAATGTTCAATGCTGATCCACTTATGCTAGTTCAGGAATCTCTGGCCAGAGTGAATGAAATTAGAAAGGAGTTTCTAATTTACATTAAATAGAACTAAGCATAGTGAATGGGAAAGCAAATGATTAAATAAGATAGGCTTGACACAAGTTCCATGCCTTGTATTTAATCGTGACATTGCAGGGTAGAAGGAATTGATTGTACGGTAATTACTCACTGAATAGGTTCTTGGTATTCTAAGCAGTGAATTCGTATTATCCGGATAGTCACGATATGCTGAGAAGTATCCCTCACGATGTAGAATAAATATGATTAATTTATTAATTAATCATATTTAATGAATTAGAGAATTTATATAAATAATGATAAAATAGTTTTATTATTATTCTACTACCGGCTTAATATTGAACCTACAGGGTCACACCATAAAAGAGAATGATTTAATGGTGGAGGAATTAATTAATAATGGCTGGTAATTATTTATTTGTGAAATAAATAATTAATTAGCAGATTTAATAATTGATTAAATGAGATTTAATTAATTCTTAATATTATTAATTAAAAATTTAATTTTGGAAATTAAATCAAGTGAGAGAATTATTTTTCTAAAGTGTTTAGAAAAGGGATTAATGATTAAAAGGTATTTTAATTATTAGTTAATTGGTTAATAAGAATAATCAATTAAAGGGTTAATAATAATAATATTTTATGGAAAATTTTCAGCTAAAATTTTTGCCTATAAATATACTATTATAAACTATATTGGCCTCAAACCCAAATAATTAACCCTAATTCTAAAGTAGAATAAGAGGGAGGCAACTGATTCTCTCAACCTCATCCTCCTCCATCACATTGTACTCTTGGTGGATACCGGTGGAGTGCTTCATACTTGAGGAGCAGCTGCTAGGGATTTCTGTTCATCGTTCTTGGATCCCTATTAAAGACTTCCATCTTTCCATTAACGTAAAGCTTCTTAAGGTAAACATACTGAACTACAAATTAAATATTATTTTTCGCATGGATCCTGCGGAGTGTTTCGGTTTTTTTTTAAGATTTAAATTTACGTTTTCGTTGTGTTTATGTGCTAAAAACCCTTCATCTATATCCCTCAAGCCTATGCCATCCATCTCAACATCATAAGCTATGGGGACAGGAAGGTCAGTCTCCACCTCTAGGGCATCCTCAATAGGGTCATCATCTGAGTCATCAATGGGTGGGTCCTCCGGCTCGGGAGTAGGGTCCGCTCAGGGGTTATAATATCATCAACAGGGTCAACCTCCCCCATAGGCTCCACTGGTACCTGACACAATAGGCAAGGTGTTACTAACTTAGAGTCATAATTTACTTGAGGGTAAAATTGTCAAGACTACCCATGTAGCCTAACGATGAACTCGACTTGAGCTCTAATTGATTATTCATTATTCTTATATCTACATATTTTATATCCTATCGTTTCGAAGATTTGATAACCTAAGGCTCTGATACTATATAATACTTATCTCGCATCATAATATATAAATACTCACACTTTTACGACCCCATACCTATCACACACATACACACACACTTATAGGTTATTTTCTTGGAAACGAACCATTCATTACTAGAGTAAATCAATCCAAATTGATAATTATTACAACCCAAAAGTAATTAAGTCTTACCGGGGAAATAACCTTTAAATAAGGCTAGTACATCGACCAAATATTCAACAACATGAGTAAAATCAGAGGTAGTGATTGGTTGAATAACAACTTCTTCTTTAACTTGAGCAATGTCAGAGGTTAATTTCAGTTTATCAGCCCAATCAGCTCCATAAATCTTCCTTCTTTGGTGAGCTTGGCTGATTTCTTCTTCTTCACATCTTTCTCCAGTATCATAAGTTTGAACTACTGTATAGTGTGGATCTATCATTATTTGAGATTTAGTTTCCTTAGATACCGATTTCTTCTTTGCAACAGCTTTGGCTTTAGGCTTTAAAATCTTTGACTTCTCTCTTATCTTCTCTTGTCCTTTAAGCTTCTTATTAGAAGTTAAAATAACTTGAGATCTGAGAGATCTTTTGTAATATCCGAGATATATCGTGTAATTATTTTTGCTATTATTATTATTATGTGTGTTCAGTATCTATTCTGTGAGCTAATTGTTAAGTGTTATATGTACTTAAATATTCGAAAATAATATTAATTGAGTATTTTAATTTTTATATGTCCAAAATAAAATATAGATAATTGTCATATCTTCCTAATTATTTTTATGTTGGTTTATGGATTTATAAGAATCATATGAAATTTCTAAAATCTTTTTCCGGGTAATTAAAATCTATTTTATAAAAACGGGAACCAACCGACGTCAACCGTTGTTACGTTTTTGGAACCCGAAACTCTTTCGAGAACTCCTTCCTAACCTAATTGTAATATTCCGAGCATATTCCATGTTTCGACTTTTTCGATCCGGCGTACGGTTTGTCCTGCGCGGGTCCCGGCGCAACGTTTTCGATACAATATTCGTTTTGGTAAATCAATAAAACCCGTATTTTTGATAAACGGGAGCTTTTTATTAAACTATCCCAATTATCACTTCGTAATACGTGTAACCAGGCGCTGAGACCAAGACCGCAGTACAAATTGTACTGATTTGGATAATTATCCCGAAAAACGATACCGTTTGGATCAGTTTTTACAAATAAACGTACCGTTTTATATCTGGAATGATCCAACGGGATACTAATTTTTCGTAAATATAAATAGCCTTTTTCCGTATTTTATTTCGTATCAAAATCATTTGCAGACAGATAATTATATAATTTTCAGAGAAAAGCCCTAATTACATAAACTGTTCTAAGAATCAAACAGCAAAACGAAGGTGTTACCGATCTCTGTTTTCAAAGCTTGAGTAACCAAAATGAAGGATTTGAAGTGTTCTATCAGATTCTGAGCTTTGTTTCACTGCAGAAATCAAGGTTATTTTTCTAAAAATTTATTTATTTTCGAATTTATTTTATTAAAAATATGAATTTTTGTTCGGATGATTGTTTGTATGATTTGATGATTGCATGTTGTAGAGCTTGTTTTCCTGATGATTTTCATATGTCATACGTCTGATTTGGAGTTCAATAACATGTTCAAATTTGAGTTTGATTTTCGAATTTTAAAATTAGGGTTTATATCCCGTATGAATGTTCTTAATTGAAATTTGGGGGTTTCTTATTCTGTGATAGATTGATGTTGTGTTATAGTGGGTTGTATTCTCTGTGAAATTTGCAATCTAGTCGTATAAGTTTCATGAACCAACGAGGTCTGTAGAGATGGGAGTTGTGTTTTGAAGTTTTCCGATGTTCGTCGGAAACTGCAAAACTTTACGGCCAAATTCCGGCCAACTCAGGGATTGTTGGGTTGTTTTGATTGCATGGTTGTATTCCTGGTGTTGTGTAGATGTGATCTGGAGGTGTTGGTGGAGTGAGGACGCCGGGAACGTGTTCTTCGGCCACCTCTGTGTTTTCCGGCGACGGGGTGTAAAAATTACAATTTAGTACCCCAACTTTTGAAAACGATGCAGTTTGGTCCCTGTAGTTTCCAGAGTTTGCAAAAGTTGGATTCCTGTTTTAAAAATGTTTAAAAATCATATTTTCTATTTATTTTTATTATAAAAATTCGTTTTTAAATTCTGAAAATTCTAAAAATTATTATTTTAATTTTGAAAATTATTTTTAATTCACAAATAAATCTAAATTAATTAGTTAATTAATTTTAGTTAATTTCTAATTGATTAATTAGTCAATTAATTCGAAAATTAATTGATTAATTGATTTAATTAATTATTAATTGATTTTAATTAATTATTTAATTAGATTTAATTATTTAAAAATGATTTAAAAATTCTGAAAAATAGTTTCGAGCTTTAAAATATTATTCTAAATTATTTCCAAGGCTCGATAATTATTCTAAAATTATTTTGGAGCCAGAATGGGCCAACCGAACCCTGTTTATTAACCCGAAATTGATCCACCGACCCGTTTTAATTCCGAAAAATGTTTTAAAAATTATTTTAAATACCAGAAAGCCTATTTATGACCCGAGACTTCTTTATAAATAATATATCATTGATTACGTGATGTATTATGTGCTATATGTGACTTGTTAATTGACTATCGGTCTATATATTCGGTGTTTACTTGATTATTGCATAACTTTCAATCCGTTAATCGGATTTGGGTAAAACAAAGGGTAGATAGAAGTATGTGTTGAATAGAATTCCATGAGTAAATTATTGATAGATGCTTATGATATGTGAGCAGAAGAGGCAAGACGTAGAAAAGGGAAACAGGTAGTTGAGGAGTAAAACGGTTGTGATTGGAAGCGAGTACAGTGTAGTAAGCTAATACCAGGCAAGTGTTCTGAACTTTCTCGAGATATTGTAGTACTTGATAATCCTGTGATATTTCAAGTGCTTTGAAGCACAGAAACCTAAATCCTGATTTCAGTTATTGTTCTTGAGCCATAAACCTTATTTTTTCTAGACCATTGATTGTTGTATACCTAAACACAAATCTCAAGTATACGATACTACTCCACAAATACATGCAAACAAAATCCCAAACACTGAACTGAATTACTTGTATATTCAATCATTGTATCCTATGCTTTGAAAGCCTAAATCTTTGAAACCCTGAAATATTGATTCCTTTGTTATTCAATTCTTTCATTATCCAGCATCCAAGCTTTTAAATTGCCTTATTGATCCTTACAAGGAGTGAAACCCTTTCATTGTTAAACATTTATTGTTGTTAATGATTTCGGTTATTGTTTATTATTGCATATTCTGTTATTATGTTAGAATTGGATTGTTTTTATAAAATTGTGGACCAGATTCGTGGTCAGACCATATAATGGTCAAGTTAGGCCAATGTGTGCCTTGGATCCAGTAGTTAGAGCAATGCTGTGTGCCTTGCTCGGGGTTAGTGCGTGACTGATCAGCAGCCTAACCTTGGTTTTTAAATTAAAAGTATAATATCCAATTCTAAATCCTAATACATTGTTCACTTGATATCATAATCATATTCACCTGATGATCATTATTCTCAGTTTTGTCATTGTGACTTGCTGAGCTAGTTAGCTCATTTGTGCGATGTTGTTTATATTCTTTCCAGTTAAAAAGGAACCAGTTGGTAAAGAGGATCCCCAGTCCAGCGCGAGAGCTAGGGGTTCAGGTCGAGAAAGCTGAGCTAGTAGGCTTCTTTTGGGATAAGTTAAATTTGTAAAAGTTTGTAATAATGTTTAATACTCAGTTTGAGTTTGAATAGTTGGAATTTGAACGGTTTGTAATATATTAGTGTGTTTGGCTTGTGTGCATACTTTAACCTGTTGCGGTCCGTGGTGGTTGGTAAGTAGGGTCACTGTATATATTATTATTATCTTTATTATTGTTATAAGCAGGTTATAATTAAGGTGTGTGTGTGGACCCCAAACTTCTGACCCGGGTTTGGAGGGCGCCACATCTTTCATCTTCTGCCTGACTGAATTCCCTTATAACTACACCTCTGGTTGGTATGTTAGAAGGATCATCTTCATAAAGTACTTGAGAAATAACAGCAATATCAACATTTATTGTCTTCATGGAATTCTTGAAGTCTTCCTCCATTTACCTTAGCTATTCAAGATCAAATCCTGGATTTTCTCTTTCAAAGATTCTTCTACTCAATTCATAATTTAAATTATTTATCCTCAAGCGTTTTATGTGTGCGACCCTGTAGGTTATTATTACGTTGGTAATAGTTTTAATATCTCATATTAAAATTATAAATAATGATCGGCATCTAGTAATACATCATTACTACCCAAGTAATAATAATTAAATTGGTGATTCAATTAAACCTTTCGTGATAATGCATAATGTTATATAATCCCTTTAACCAAATATTATAGATTGAACAAGAGGCATGTAATATGTCATCCTCATCATAGTTTAATCCCAGTTTCCTTGATCAATGAGTTGGCTATCATACCAAATTAATATTTGAGCTTGGCCAAGCATTTCATAGTCTAGTTCACACAAGAAGCCAATAATATAACTCCTAAAATAGGAGGGTTAAATCTCATCTAGATCATTCATATTTCTCATACAATTTATAATATACCCAATGTTCACTTTATCATTACCCGGTCAAGGATAGCTTTTAATGAAATCAAAGTATATTAATTCTTGTATAGAAATATAATGACTTCAGGTCTAAGGACTATTGCATCATTATCACTGTGAGAATAACTTATGATACTATAAATGTGACGCCCTCAATCTCGGGATTAGGAAATGAGGACCCACACAATATTAAACTATCATTAAATATGCATAAACCCTGATTAACTATTAACAGGATCAAACAGGATAAAGTTTGAGATAAGATTACAACTACCAACCATAATATATAAATTACAACCCAAAATAAAAACAAATTTACACAATCGATTCCGGCTTGGAATCGATAGATGACCCCATTGTATCTTTACACACTTTCCGACTAAGCGCTTGCTCACACATAACCTGTACTACCTGCTCTGGCATCTGGAAGCCTACAACACGGTAGGGGCCACCAGACGCTCTTACGAGCAGTGCGCCTAAGTCTGGCTATCCTCTTGCTTAACTGCCATGGTTAGAACAGAGCAAAATATATGAGTATAAAACTCAGCAAGTAAATATATGACAGTTCTACGATACAATATCCACAATACACCATTATTGCTTTTAAGGCATTCTAATTTAAAATCTCTAGGTGGCAGATTTCTGTCTTTGGGCTATGAAAGGGTTATGAAGAAAGGTTTAGGCTTTCAGGAATCAAGGCTCAAGATAGGGCGAAAGCCGACATTCATCACAAATCAACATTTGGATCTCAAAGGATCTCTCACCAGGAAAGCAAGAATATATCTAACTCTGGAAAGAAATTATATGATTGATATCGTTAGCAGAATAGAATCAGGGTTCTCAAAACTGAATATCAAACAATATCTCAATCTACTCATCATAAATCATTTTAAATCATTTCATTATTCAAAGAATCATTTGCTGAATAAGGAATTCAATTTCTCTTTATTAAACAATATGGAACCCTTGATTGGACTACTTTAACTTCCAATTCATATTAATAATACGGGTGATCAGCCCGTACCGACCTCCATCTGGTCTTTAATGTACCTATGGCATAATTTCAGCCTTAAATTGGATTAGCCCCGCTAGTCTCTTATATGGCTGGACTAGTCCCACTAGTCTCTTACGCCTCAATCCAATCCATCAGGAATTCATTTGAAAAACCTTTGGAAGAAAGAATGGTTTTACTAAGTTCATTTTAACATTACCAAGAATATAAAATCATTCGGACTCTTTCAATTCAAAACTCATTCTTAAGTTTAATTCAAGAATTCAAAGAAAGTGATCGTATCAAAAGTAAGCAAAGATTAATACCAAGGATCTTGATCAAATGATAAACAGGGTATCCAGATAGGGGATCAAAACAGGTCTAAGGATCATCACATAATAGGGTATTCAAAAGAAAGATTAATTAGCAATACACAAGGGAAATGGGTAAAGATTCTTATAAGGATCATGAGCATTCAGGGTATCCAAAGGAATCAGTAAGTAATTAGAATATGAATCAACAGGGTTACTACAAGGGTTTAGGCAATAAGCATATCAAATCATTGCAAGAATCAATTACAGGTTCACAGGGAACAACAACAGGGTTTCTCAAGAATCAATAACGGGTATGATACAAGAATTCAATATCAAGGTTCAAGAATCAATGACAGCTTCTCAAGTGCTATAAAAGTTCAATACTCTATCATGGCATGAACAATATCCTCTCTATAACAATTTATACAAGTAATCAGAGTTACTTGCCTAAATTCGCTTTCCAGTTTCACAAGGGTTGAACTACTGCCACCTAGTACACTTTTCCCTTTCCTAGCCCGAATGCTTTCACGCTCCGAATCTACAATTCAATAATCAAACCCTAATTAGATTCTCACTCGACGTTCCCAAAATGCTTAACAGTTCCCTTTATCGCAATACCCTAAGAGTATATATATACTCAATCATATAAACAAGACACGATTATACCATATACTCGTATACTTTAACCAAATAGCCATCGAATCACAAATTGTGACGCAATTACAACACATATCATATAATCCTTAAATCTAAACTCTATACTCGAGTCATAATAACAATTATACAATCTCGTATCATAACGACTCAATACTTTCTTTTATTTCATTTAATTCGAACCAAAACAAACAAATTAATTACATAACTCTTAAAAATATCGCATGCATTCTCTTGGTAAGATATTGGAATCAAATCAATTACTTTTATACTTAGAAACCATTCAGCATTAACACTAAACACAATCCGTGAATCAAACAATGACATGTAAGTACCAAAATCACATATAAAGCCAACACTCATCCCTTTTTAAATCATTTTTTTAATTTGAGTATTTACATGCAAAGCTATAGATTGACATGCATTAGATATTTCACCCCAAACTAATTCAATTTCATCTTTACAACCCATTTAAACATATAATTTAAACCCTAAACATGGTTGATCAATCACATAATTCAACTTAATTTCTTAAAACAAGTAAGAACATTCGAATTTTCCAAGAATTGAAACATGCATGCATCACTTTGGATCTTTAAACCACAACTCAATCTATTTATTCTATAATTTCTAAAAACAATTAACAATAAACCATCTACATCAACCAAAATCAACGTAATCTTTTCAAAATCAAGAACCATTCGGCTTTTTAAAGAAACATCACATGCAACCACATAAAAGTGAGTTTTAGTGCTTTAAAGTTCAGTTTATACATCATTACTCACCACCGGTTCACCGGAGTTCATCACCGGTGGCGGTGGTTTCACGGTGGTGCCCCCATTCGGGGGTTTCCAACCCTGAACCTCCGATTTCTCTCCAAAAATCACAGTAACACACACATGTAAGACACAATCATCACAAAAATCACATCATCTCGAGTTTATAAAGCAAGAACTCGGCTCTCGGCTCAAAACCGAACCCAAAAACACACACACACACACACACACACACTCGCATGCAAGCATCTACACACACATGCACAAGAATCGAAGCTCATATATGGAACAAGGATGAAGTTTCATGGAGGATTTCAAAGAAATAGAGAGGGAGGGAGACTATATATCGAGAGATAGGTAGAGAGAGAGAGAGCTTCGAGAGTGAGAGAGAAAGAGAGAGACGAGAGAAAATGAGAGAAGAGAGAGAGTAGAGCCGGGTGAAGAAAATAAAAAGAAAGGGGGAGGTGGGTTTTTATAATAAAAGGGAGGGGCACTTAGGTATTTACATGATTTTCTTATTTCTATTCTTTTTTCTCTTTTATTCTAAACTCCAAAAATGAAAAAAACAATGAATAACTTTCTCAGAAAAGTTGGGAATGCAAAAAATAATGATTTTAGAATAAAGATCTCGAAATTAGCTTTTCGGCCATATTTTCGAAATAATTTTTGAGCGAACGGTTGATTTACTACGGATTTTACAAGATTGTGCGCAAAATAGAATTATAACCTGATAAAATCATTATAAAATACTCTTATCACGAAATAAATCCGTCTATCATTTTTATAAAGTCTCTAGGACTATTCTGAAGAAAACAAAACAAATTTTACACCTTGAACATACTCAGATAATTTCACAAAAACGTTCAAAGGTTCTATAAACCTCATTTTAAATTAGATAATTCCTGAAAATCATTTAAAGAATCAACAGAGCACATAACCAAGCATATTCTCAAGAAATAACACGTATTCACATATCATGACTCTTACTCCATCACAAATTTTTCCCTTTTTATTATATTCCCCCCTTTTCGCGTAACGGGTCACGTTCTACTTCACGGCCCGACGCTGAGCATTTCAATTACGCTTCACTATAAATACTTTATACCAACTGACACAACACTGGAATATAATATTCTCTTAACCGTTTTCCATTTCACAAAACAACACATAGTTCACATTCAAATACTTTTAACCTCTTTTAAAACGGGCCCCGTTCTACCTGACGGCTCGACAACACAGCTTATCCCCGAAGCTGACTCATCAAACTATAATGCGTCATTTTACGTTCCCAGTTACTAATATACAATAAAGATAATTAACAGACAAAATCATTTAATCCCTTTATTAAATCACATAAATTATAATTACACCACATAATCATACTTTATTCACTTAATTACGTCATGAAATTCCCAGTCGTTACAATAAACATGTACAATCTCACAACGGGTCAATCCAGCACCATGTATCTAATACATGTGCCTGTGTTTTGACTTTAGTATCACCATACTTATGATCAATTAGATGTGATCATCAGTCAACAAACATACTAGTCTTAATGCATTATTATTGTCCCCTATAATAATACTCGACCAGGGACCTTTAGAAATATTGATACTATTCTCATAAACTCATTTCTAAGTCACGTACTTAGAGATATTGAATTGCATATCATATTCCAAGGACATTTATTAATCTAACATTTATACAGTAAATTAAGAATTAATAAATTATAAAAAGAATCATCAATAGAACATAAATATTAATAATCCAAATATCTTAAACTAAAATATTATAGTGTTGTCTCTATGGCACAAACACTAACAACTCTCTCACCTGAATTACAAAGCAATCAATACCTTGGTGAAAAAGGAATTAGTGTGAGACTTGCCAAATCTGTAATTTGCTCAAGATGAAGTTTTTGAGGCTTGTCAAAAAGGCAAAATAAAGAGGTGTAGTCACAAAAGTAAGACTGTAAATTCAATAAGTGCACCATTGCAGCTTATTCACATGGACATGTTTGGACCAGTTAATGTCTTGTCTATTTTCAGAAAGAAATATGCACTGGTGATGGTGGATGACTACTCAAGATACACTTAGGTGGAATTTATGCATTCAAAAAATGAAACTCCACACATCATAATTGAGCACATAAAGAAAGTTGAGAACATGATGGGGATCAAAATTGTGTTAAAAGATTGAGAAGTGATAATGACACATAATTCAAGAATGCAGCTTTAAGTGAATTCTGCAAAGACAAGGGCATTATTCAAGAGTTCTCAACTACAAGAATACCCCAGAAAAATGGTGTGGTTTAAGGGAAAAACAGAACTCTAATTGAAGCTACAAGAACAATGATGCAAGATGCCAATTTGCCAACAAGTTTTTGGGAAGAAGCTATCAATACTGCATGCTATACTCATAACAGATTTCTAATCAACAAAAATCTTGGCAAGTCACCCTACTCAATTTTATCAAAAAGAAATCCTACTTTAAAGCATATGCATGTGTTTGGAAGCAAATATTTTGTGTTCAAAGATAAATTTGAAATATTGGAAAATTTGACTCTAAAGTATTTGAAGCTATTTTTCTGTGATATTCATTGGAAAGAACTGCCTACAGAGTTTATGTGCTTGAGCGAAAAAAATTATGGAAAGCACAGATGTGACCTTTGATGATGACAAGTGTCCATGCTTGAAATACCTTGATGAAAATGAAGCTGAAGCCCTAAAATTTGAAAATATGAATATTGATAGTGATTCTGAAGATGATGCTGAGATCAACACAAACAATAGAATGGAGGAAGAAATAAACTAGTGAAGTGTGAAAATGAGGATTCATCTCAAAGTAGAAGCTCACCTGAATTTGATGGCACAAACTCAGGGGAGAAAGAGATGACAGTTCTGCAAGTCATGCCAATAATGTAAAAAATGCATGCAACTCTAGTCAACAAGATCACACCAAAAAATGGAATAGCAGTCACATAAGAGATATAATAATTGGTGATCCAAATATTGGACTGAGGACTAGGTGTGCAAATGCAAATGAATGCTTGCATGCATGCTTTCTTTCACAAATTGAGCCTCAGAAACTGAGGAAGCTCTACTTGATCCTGAATGGATATCTGCCTTGAAAGAAGAGCTAAATCAATTTGAGAGAAATAAAGTTTGAGAATTGTTCTTGCACCAAAGAACAGAAGCATTATTGGAGAAAAGTGGGTGTACATGATCAAAATGGATGAAAATAGATTTGTGACAAGGAACAAAGCAAGACTGGTTGCCAAAGGATACTCACAAGAAGAAAGAATTGATTATGATGAAACTTCTACTCCAGTTGCAAGACTTGAAGCAATACGATTTTTTCTTGCAGTTGTTGCACATTCATCAACACCTATGTCGCTAATATATTGCATTCAATATCTAACAAAACTTTCATGACTTTAACTACAACTGATGGAAATAAATCCTTCCACTCTTTACTCTCCAAACCCCTATCCAACCATACTTGTATCCAACTCTCATTACCTCTAGATTTCTCCCTAGTATACACATCTCCTTCAAACCCCAAGTCCACTAACCCACATTCCTCAACTATTTTTTTGAAAACCCTCCAATAGGTACCTCGGATGCCTTCGACCACTTCTTTTTCAGTTACATCGACCTTTTTGTTGAAATTCCTGATTATACACCAAGGAAGCACATATTTATGCGATAAGCTCTTCAGTAAGTTCCATGAATCAATTCAACAGTTTCTTTCCGGGTAACCATAGAAACCTGTATAGCGCCACCTACCTACTTGTTCATTTTTAACCTTAAAGTCAATATAATTTTGAGTGCTTTCACTAATCACAAGACCACCTTCATTTTTCCATAACAAAGTTAATCCACCCTAATGACCATGAGCCTCAATAGCATGGCATTCCCTAAACCCTAAAATCTTGCACCTATTTTCTACTTTATTATCTTTTACTAACACTACACCAAAAGTGGCCTTCTGCATCATTCCACAAACGTTGCAACAGGCCAAATAAATGTTGCAACAGACCAAAAATTTTATACGGCAACACTTTTGTGATGTTAGTATTTTTGGCGTTGCCTTAGGGTTCAAAGGCAACATTTTCTTATCAAGGGCAACACCAAAAATTATGTTGCAAAAAGCAATGACATGGCAAAATAAATGGGGTCAAACTGACACATGGACTGCCACGTGGAATGCCAAGTGGACTACCACGTGGCACTTTGACGCGTGGTTTTTGACACGTGGAAAATGTGAGATACTGACAGGTGGGCCCACTGGCATGTGGGTCCCTCTGACATGTGGGTCCAGCTTGACACATGGCCCTTTTGCAACACTTTTTAGTACCTATTTGCAACATTTTTAATACGTATTGCAACACAATAACAATGGACAAAATTTGAAATATACTTTCTGCATACATTAAAGCCCAGATCTATATAGTATTTTTTTTCAATCAAAGTCAACAGAAACACAATACAATATCACCAGTACTGATGAACTAATCTACTAATATACAAACATTACAAGATCTTGAAACAAATCTTCAAAAGAAAAACAAATAAGGAAACAAAAGGAGAAAATAAAAACCAAATACATAACCAACCTAACCTCCCAACAAAAATATAAGGGTCTAGAGAAAGAACCAAAAGACCAATCAAAACTAAAAAAACCCCAGACAATTCACTGTCCTAAACATCAAAATAAAAATAGACACTAAAAAAACCAAAGCCCATCTCCTTTCCACTAAATTCCAAAGATTTTCTAGCCGTGCACTCGAACAACACACATGACCTCAGCAACCCGAACTCCCCAAATAAAAAGCAGAGCTCGAGGAAAATCTGCACCAACCAAGAACAACAAAAATCATTCGAAATAAAACCAGAAGAAAAAGAAACAATCATCCAAACTCACAATCCCAGAAAAATCCATGCTCCAGCTATAAACCTTCTACGGGGCACGAGACAACGAGAAAAATAAATCCAGTTAACCCAGCTAAAATCTTCACCCTTGCACACGGACTTCACCTGCAAAAAAAGACCATTACCGAGAGACCAAAGAAAACAAAAAACACTAGCAAAATTCGGTATTTAACCAACCCAACAAACACAACTCAAAATCTGGGGAATAAAAACCAAACAAAGCTGCTAGACCCAGAACAAAGACCTACAGAAAATATATCTGAAGCACAGACCCAACTGCACAACTATAGCTAAGACTACTCACAACTACAACTACAATTTTTATAACAACTTAGAATGATCCATATAAGTAGCTAATGAACAGGAGGGGCATGAATTAAACTACAGGAAGCTGTCAGGTTACATAATACATGCCACATTTCAGTAATTAGACTAATTGGACGGAAACTTGTACATGTTAGAATACTTATTCATGTGGTTATTTTGAAATAGATATGGTTTTACAATAATGAATCAAGTAAATAATAGTAGAATACCTATCTCCTTCACGGTTGACAAGACAATATACGTTTGTACAGTTATAAGGGAAGCCTAAGTTCTTGCGTAATTTAACAGTTGCGTCAATTCGTGTTTCAACCAGTTTCTCCATGTTTAAGGAACAAAGCAGATCTCTGCACCAATTATAGCAACAATTTATTAAGTTTTTAGTTAAAGGGTGAGTTTCAAAAACAAGACTTATCACAAAAATTCATTTAAGTACCCTATTGCTTCATCTTTTAGCTGCATAATTCGAACACAGAACATAGAAACTAATCCATTTATTAAACAGAACTAAAATTACCTTTCCAATCTCTTTTAAATGTTTCTTTCCAATCAAAGTCAACTCTGTTAACATCACTCTGCACATATATAAGCTTCGTCTCAACATGTCCTGTTTGTGCTTGAAGTATCTTAATCTCATAAAGAGTATCAGAATCAACAAAGTAAATAGAATGTTGTAACTGCCATAATCTATTATCGCTTGCAGCCAGGTTCCAGGATCTAAAAATAAAATATATTTAGTGTGTTATGCAGGCAACTAAGTAGTCTGGTATTGTTTAGTCATGTAGTAATCCAGAGCATTATTTTGATAATACTCCGTGGATGTTATGTAGCATTACATAAGAAAAAACAGGTGACAACTACAAGACCAGACTGGAAAATACTGCAACCATGAACAAGATAGTATTTAAATAGTGAATGCTGAAGAAAAGGAAATACATGCTGACTGACACAGCTGCAACTAAAGATCGCAAATATAAAAACTAAATATGTGGATAAGCACATCTTCAGGAAGCTGGGTTGTACCTGAAATAGAACCATCCAATACATACTAGGTTGAAGCAAAACTTTAACCGAAAAAAATTCCTTATCCTTTGTTAGAGTTATAGTTGACATCAAGCTACAATAAAACTGTCAAATCATCTCATGCTTCATTCTTGACGAAATTAAACAATCACTTTAAAAAAAGAGAGAATACTTTCTAAAAACTAGAAAGCAGAGTTATTAGGTGATTATATAAAGCGTAAATGTAGTCCTATAAGTCACATTTGCTTTCTCATCATTTAGTTCAAACCGGATAAATCGCAGCAAAGCAATTGTTAAAATCTTCATTTGACGGTAAGCAAAATCTTTACCCAGACAAATTCGTGGTCTAGCCTGTAACAAGTCAAGATAAAAAAATTTAAACATTCTTTGTATTTAGTTGATAGTTGTATTTAGTTCATCACTTATAGTTTTTACAAAATCTTCGATGCTACTTTTATCGTACTTGCTGCCAAAAGCATATCTGATTTCCTGTAAAATTCTCTCCTGTACAAGTGGATTCTTCCAAATCAAAAGCCCCCTACTATCGCCCCCTGCTTTGTATCCTTAACTGATAAAAGTATCATGATTTTCCATATTAGATCGAGAAGACTACAGAATAAATCTGATATGAATGGAAGAGGTTTAATTATGCTAGCTTCATCTGCATAAGAAACAGCTGCTAGAAGAGTACTTCATCAAAGTAAATAGCTCCCAAAATTGTCGTTTCAGCTAGCAAATCAGCTGATAAGGCATCAACTTGTGCTTCCCAGTATTAGTAAACTTGTTCTTGGTAGCACCATATGAAATAAAAAAATAACCTAATTAACTTTTTTGCAGCCTTCGGATAATGAAAAAGTACAGATATGCATCGAAAAAAACTCAGGCTATACGACGATTCCAAAGGCACCCTATAACTGATATCTCACATTTATAAGTAAGGGACAAGGCGATTGTAATACCTTGAGTGGTGTAGCCTTTGAATTGGGGTGGGTGGATTTCATACTAAACCAACCCAAAAAAACACCGTGAATTCCACCAGTAAGTAGGGCGGAAAAGATTAGAAGACACTGAAAAAGGCGGGGTGATGTCTCTATGGCCCTCTTGCTTCTCTTCTTCTTCTTCTTGTTTACTGCGCCTGCGCCGACTTCCCGGGGAGCTTCTTTCCGGCCTTGGGCTTCTTCTCCACCGGAGCTTTCTCGGCGACTGGCTTCTTCTCGGCCGACTTCTTCTTCTACAATTTCACACAAATCTAGGGTTTGAAAATTGGGGGAAATAAAGACAAAAAAATTGATTTGTGAATATATATACATGAAGATGTGATGGACTCTTATCGTTGTGCACGGATCGATGAGCTGGCATGTCTTAGAAGCGTTGGATTAAGTTTATTTTTGTTGATTTTGGTTTTTCTAGATGGTCAGAGTACATAGCACATATTTTTATTTTATTTAAGTAATAAAAAAATGAAAGTTGATAAAAAAATTATTTATTAATTTATTTTTAATATTTTTAGAAATCCCTATCTACATGTAAATAAAATGAAGATCTTAATTTTTTCATCTAAATATATGAATTTACTTATATCCTTACAACTTTAAGGAATATAAGTTATTTAAATGTTAGATATATTTGAGATGTCATGTCTAATATGTTTCATGTTTAGTTTTCAGATCTTAACAAACAGTAAATATCAGTACTTGCTGGAATCAGTACTTACTGAAAGTCAGAACTTAAGGATATCAGGACTTAGATTATCGGAAGATAAATATCAGAAGATGGATATCAGAACTTAAGTAATGGAGGACTAACAGTTAAGGAAGGAAGCTGATTTACAGGAAAGAAGATCGAGACTAATACAAAAAGAAGATATGCATGGAAAGAGTTAGAGGACTTAAAGAATTGTATAAGATATCAGATTAATATATTTTAGGAGACATAATTATATTCCATATCAATTAGAAGTTATCTTGTAACTTTGTACTATATAAACACAAACATAGGTTTACACTATATGTGTTATCATTATCGAGAAGATCATACATTGTAACCTAGCAGCTCTCGTGATATTTGTTCATCACTGAGAGAGAACAGTTCCATTGTAACAAAGTTTATTATATCGAATATATACTGTTACTTGTGTTCGAAATCGATTTGATTGTATTCTATACTGTATTCAACCCCCTTCTACAGTGTTGTGTGACCTAACAAGTGGTATCAGAGCATATCTGTTAACACACATACAGTAAAGATCCAAAATAATCATGTCTGAAGAAGCAGAAAATCCAACCAAGCCCGCCAAAACTGAAGAAACTCAAAAGACTCAAATCCACAGTCGATATGAGACTATAAGGGTTCCCATACTAAGACCTTTTGAGTACCCCATATGGAAAGTGAAGATGGCTATGTTTCTGGAAGCTACAGATCTAGAATACTTTGACAGAATTAATGAAGGACCGCATAAGCCAACCAAGCTCTCTGTTGTAGTTGTAGATCATCCAGCAAAGACCATACCAAAGGAGAAAAGTGAGTACACAGTTGAAGATATCTCATCCATTGCCAATGATGCAAAGGTAAGGCATTTGCTGCATAGTGCCATTGATAATGTCATGTCAAACAGGGTAATTCACTGCAAGACTGCAAATGAGATATGGGATGCTTTGGAGACAAGATGCCAGGGAACTATTGCAATCAAGAAGAACAGGAGGACTATACTCACTCAAGAGTATGAGCACTTTGACTCAAAAAGTGATGAGTCATTAACTGACTTATATGACAGGTTTGTCAAACTCTTGAATGATCTGTCACTGGTGGACAAAGAATATGATCTTGAAGATTCAAATCTAAAATTCCTTTTAGCTCTTCCTGAAAGTTGGGATTTAAAGGCTACTATTATAAGAGACAACTATGCTCTTGATGAAACTACTCTTGATGAAATTTATGGTATGCTCAAGACTTATGAACTTGAGATGGATCAAAGAAGCTAGAGACAAGGGAGAAAGTCAAGGACAGTTGCTCTTAAGGCTGAGGAAGAATTCCCCAAAGTGGCTGTCTCAAAGAAAGGCAAAGAAAAAGCTCTCATCATAAAGTCTGATTCAGAATCATCAAGTTCTGATGATGATGATTCAAAAACTGAAAGTTTACCTGAAATAGATGTTGATGAAGAGATAATGAAATTGTGTGCTCTTATGGTGAAGGGTATCATAAAGATAGCCTACAGGAAATTCAAAAGGGGAAAGAAGTTTTTCAAGAAAGGTGGAAGTACTGATAAGAAAGGTTTCAGAAAATCTGAAGGCAAAGGTGCAAAGTCTGACAGAGGAGACAACTCAAAAGTCAAATGCTACAATTGTGGTGAAAGAGGCCACATATCTCCTGACTGCAAGAAAGGAAAAAGTGACAAAGGCAAGGCACTTGTCACAAAGAAGAAAAGCTGGACAGACTCTTCAGATTCTGAAGATGAGGTGAACTATGCCTTGATGGAAAATGCTGATGGCAGCCCTGAAACTGCTGAATTAAAGGTACCTCAAACAACTTATGCCTTTCCTACTGATGATATTACTGAGTTGAGATTATATCTTAAAACCATGTTTATTAGCTACAGAGATCACACTTTAACATGTAAAAGATTAACTTCTGAAAATCTTGCTTTTAAGAAAAGGAATGATTATTTAGAAAAGGAGTTAGTTATGTTCCATCAAACTCAGAAAGAGAGAGATGATGCTTTTTATGTTAGAGATGAATTGCTAAAATTGAATAAAAATCTCAAAACTGAGTTAGAAAAAGAAAAAGAGATTATCAGGACTTGGATTAACTCTGGCAGAACAACTCAGAACTTATTAAGTAGTGGAAACTGGAAAGAGGGCTTAGGTTATGGAGATGATAAAAGTGAAAAAGGAACTGAACAAATTGAGCCAATTGTTGTTAAACAAACTGTTAAGCCAAAGGTAAAACCCTGTTAAGTTTGTAGCTAAAACTGTAAAGTCTGATTCTGAAAAGATGAAAGAGTCTGTGACAGAAGTTAAGGAGAAGTCAACTTCTGACAAATTAGAACATGATAAACCAGCTGAAGTCAACATAGGGTTAATGAAAAAGAAGCAGCTTAAGCATAAGCTGAAAGAAATAAGGAATGTCAACAAGGTTAAGGTAGCTAGGAAAAATAGGAATGGAAAGGAAGGTATGAATAAAAGCAATAATTATATACCTGATCCTAATGCTCCTAGAAAGAAATGTTATAACTGTGGAAACTCTAACCATCTTGCTTCTTTTTGCAGGAAGAATACGAATATAAACTCTTTGCCTCCTAAGTCAGGAGTTAAGAGTCAGTCTGTTAGGTTTAAGCCACAAAATCCTTGTTTTCATTGTGGTAGTTTATGGCATTCCATTTATACTTGTAAGGAATATCATAGTTTATAATATGATTATTATCAAATAAAACCTTATTTGAAGAAAGTTGCTTTAATTCCTTCTAGTGTAAAATCTGATGCAAAGTCTGATATAAATTATATAAAACAACATGTTAACATAAACTCTGATATTAAATTCGCTGCAAATGCTAACAAACTTAAAAAGGCCAAAGGATCCAAGCAAGTATGGGTCCTTAAAACTAACCATTAGTGGTCTTTGTGATTCCAGGGCAACAGGAGAAACATCCTAGTACTAGATAGTGGATGTTTAAGACATATGACTGGAAATAAAGCCCTGCTCTCAGATTTTGTGGAGAAAGCTGGCCCAAAAGTTTCTTATGGAGATGGCAACATGGGAAAAACTCTGGGATATGGTAATATTAATCTTGGGAATGTCATCATTGAAACAGTAGCTCTTGTCTCAGGACTTAAACACAATCTGCTGAGTGTGAGTCAAATCTGTGACAGAGGTTATCATGTGGATTTCTTTGAAGAACACTGTGAAGTTGTAAGCAAATCTATAGGCAAAGTGGTTCTGAAAGGTTACAGGCATGGTAACATTTATGAAGCCATACTTTCAACAAGTTCTGATGGTTCTGCAATCTGTCTGTTGAGTAGAGCATCAATTGAAGAAAGCTGGAATTGGCATAAAAGACTCTCTCATTTAAACTTCAATAACATAAATGAGCTTGTAAAGAAAGATCTTGTGAGAGGATTGCCAAAATCAGTATTTTCTCCTGATGGCCTTTGTGATTCATGTCAAACGGCAAAACAAAGAAAATCTTCTTTCAAGAGCAAAACTGAGTCATCAATTCTTGAGCCTTATCACCTACTGCATGTTGATCTATTTGGTCCAGTCAATGTCATGTCTATTGCAAAGAAGAAATATGCTATGGTTATAGTGGATGAGTTCATAAGGTACACTTGGGTGTACTTCTTGCACAAGAAGAATGAAACTGTATTTACTTTAACTGATCATGTCAAACAGCTGGATAAGTTGGTCAAAGATTCTGTTAAAATTATAAGAAGTGATAATGGCACTGAGTTCAAGAATTCAATCATGGAAGAGTTCTGCAAAGAGCATGGAATCAAACAGGAATTTTCTGCACCTGGAACTCCACAGCAAAATGGAGTTGTAGAAAGAAAGAACATGACTCTCATTGAAGCTGCACGAACTATGCTTGATGAAGCAAAGGTGCCATCCTACTTTTGGGATGAAGCTGTGCAGACTGCTTGTTTTACACAAAATGCAACACTCATAAACAAGCATGGAAAAACACCATATGAGATGGTGAGGAAAAAGAAGCCAAATATGAAATACTTTCATGTATTTGGATGTAAGTGTTTTGTTCTTAAGACTCATCCTGAATAGCTGTCAAAATTTGATCTAAAGGCTGATGAAGGAATTTTGGTTAGATATCCACTTTTCACAAAAGCCTTCAGAGTCTACAATTTAAGAACAAGAGTTGTCATGGAATCTATTAATGTATCTTTTGATGATAAGAAGATTACTGGACTTGAAGATTTCAATGATCACGATCAGCTGAGATTTGAAAATGAAGACTTAAATTCTGATTCTATAAATTCTAATGACTTAAACTCTAATCCTGTAAGTACTGATGTTATTGAATCTGTGGTAACAACTCCAAAGGAAAATGCACCTGTCCAGGAGGAGCAAGCTGAAGATTCTACCATATCTCAAGACTCTCAAGAAGCATCAGAACCTGTCACTGGCTCTTCAAGTACTGATTCATCTAGTTCTGATGAGCCAAATTCTGATAATTCTGGAACCTCTGATACTTCAAATCCTGAAGGATCCAAGTCAAACTCTGAAGTCTCAGAGAGCATAACTACAGGGGGAGCATCAGAAGATGCTGATGGAGACAACATGGATCAAGGAGGAGGATCCAGTTCTAGAAGTCAACTTCAATCTGCAAGGAAGTAGACCAAATCACATACACCTGACTTAATTATTGGAGATCCTGAAGCAGGTGTCAGAACTAGAACTGCAACATCAAATGAATGTCTCTATCATTCTTTTCTATCTCAGACTGAACCAAAGAAAGTGGAAGAAGCTCTTCAAGATGCTGATTGGGTACAAGCAATGCAGGAAGAGTTAAATGAATTTGAAAGAAATAAAGTCTGGACCCTAGTGCCAAAACCAAAGAACAGATCAGTTGTCGGCACAAAATGGGTGGTCAGAAACAAAACTGATAGTGACGGCATAATTACAAAGAATAAAGCAAGGTTGGTTGCTGAAGGCTACTCTCAACAGGAGGGTATTGATTATGATGAAACATTTGCACCAGTTGCTAGATTAGAAGCCATAAGGATCTTTTGGCTTATGCTGCTCATAAAAAGTTTAAAGTCTTTCAAATGGATGTGAAAAGTGCTTTTCTTAATGGAGAATTGGAAGAAGAGGTTTATGTTGAACAACCTCCAGGCTTTGTAGATTCAAAATTTCCAAATCATGTCTACAGGCTTGACAAAGCATTTTATGGCCTTAAGCAAGCTCCTAGAGCATGGTATGAGACTTTAGCTTAATCCCTTCTGGAAAGTAGATTTCACAGAGATACAATTGATAAAACACTGTTCTACCTCAACCATGGAAAAGACTTACTTTTGGTACAAATATATGTTGATGATATCATATTTGGTTCTACAAATGCCAAACTCTGTGAGAGGTTTGCAAAGCTAATGCAATCATGATATCAAATGAGTATGATGGGAGAACTCAGCTATTTTCTGGTCCTTCAAGTCAAGCAACATGAAGAAGGTACTTTTATATGTCAATCCAAGTACACCAGAAACTTACTGAAGAAGTTTGGAATGCAAGATAGTTCAACAACATCCACTCCCATGGCCACTGCAACCAAGTTAGATAAAAATACTGGTTCATCAGTAGATATTACTAACTACAGAGGTATGATTGGCTCTTTACTCTATTTAACTGCAAGTAGACCTGATATGATGTATGCTACCTGTCTTTGTGCAAGATTTCAGGCTGATCCAAGAGAACTCACTTAATAGCTGTGAAAAGAATTTTCAAGTACCTTAAGGGTATAGCTGATCTGAGATTGTGGTATCCTAGAGAATCAGATTTTAAGCTAATAGGTTACTCAGATGCAGATTTTGCAGGATGCAAAATAGACAGGAAAAACACTAGTGGAAGCTACCAATTTCTTGGAGGCAGATTGGTTTCTTGGTTTAGCAAGAAACAGAAGTCAATTTCCATATCAACTGCAGAAGCAGAATATATTGCTGCAAGAAGTTGTTATGCACAGATTCTTTGGATGAAGAATCAGTTACTGGATTATAGGTTAGAATTTTCTAAAATCCCTATTTACTGTGATAATCAAAGTGCTATTGCTATGACAGGTAATCTAGTTCAACACTCAATGACAAAGCACATCAGCATTAGGTACCATTTCATAAGGGAACATGTGATGCAAGGTACAGTGGAATTGCACTTTGTTCCAACAGATCAACAACTAGCAGATATCTTCACAAAACCACTATTTGAAGATACTTTACAAGACTGGTAAATTAACTTGGAATGGTTTCAGGTTCTTTCTCTAAATCTGCTTAGTTTTTGTTCTCATGCATCAGACTTTATGATCAGTGTTTATAGATTATTTTATTTTCATATAATCTGTGCTTAAAATTGAAATTCATTAAATGCTGATTGTTATATGATGTGGATCTTTAAACTCTGATAGAGTTTTGAATGTTCTGTGACTATTCAATCCAATGAGGATAACTGTGCTAGATGCTGACCTAGTAGTCTTTAACATACTAGAAATCCCATGTTTGAATTATTTATTTATGTGGAAACTCATTAACACAAGAAAATTCTGATTTTGAGCGTAGTCAAGTTTACTTTGTGTATCTTAATACTAAGTGACAAACTAGATTATTGCTTCTTATCTGTTAGATTCTGATGTTAGTAAATCTTAAGGATGAACTAAATGCTGATAATCCTCACTTATCAAAAGAAAAGAAAATAAAATAAAATAAAAGTCAGAATATGCATTAGAAAAGCAAATAAATTTTCTTGGTGACTTTTCACATTCTCTGATTACTGGAGAAATACTCTGACAACAACATAAATTCTGATAAACAGTCGTGACTCACTTACAGTGAGAAGCCACTATAAAAAGGAATTTCAAAAGATGCATAAAATGAGCACAAACAGTTGAGGTGGACTCATGCATAAATTTGTTCTATAGTAGACTTCATGATTGATGACAGATTTTAAGCACTTTTCTGAGTTATGCCTTATTTCTAAGATGTACTGAAGTTTATCAGAATTTAATCTTTATCTGATATTTTGCTAAATGCACACACTTTCACTCCATATGAATGATGAAAATTACTGTGGTGATTAAGTTATTTTTGACAAACAGTTAAGTGTCATTTGCATAAATTCTGAGGACAAGTTCTGATGGAAGTTCTGATGACTAAACTCTGAAGAATACAAGTCAGTCTTTGTACGAAGAATTACAGAAACAAACATTCACTTTTTGAGTTCAGAAGCCAAATTCTGATGATTGGTAAAATCTGATATAAGTTAAGTTCTGATATTAAATCCTGATGGAATCCTTGATGCTTACGTGGCATTTTTCTTTACTTGACTTATTAGTGATAAAATCTGAAACAGTCATATTTTAATCAAAATATATTTGGGTAAGATAAAAATAGTCATAATCATTTTGGGTTAGTGATAAACGTGTTTGTCTTGAAAAACTGCATGTGCACAATAATTATTATTTATTTTACGTGCTCATTAACTCTTGCTTTAACTTTTTACTGACTGTTATTATTACACATCGGTCTAGGGAGACGAGGCATTATTTTTTTTAATCTTAATAGTTAAACAGTCCTCGCGTTCCTTGGTATTCCATTGGCTATTTAAACCGACTATTCATCCCAGCCAAATCATCTTCCATTTTCTCACAAACTCATCATTTTTCTTCTTCATAAACAAAAATGGTTCGTTTCAACTTGTTCATGAACTATGAAACTTTCAATATAAAGTTGAGTTATGATGACTTGTAACAAGAGTGGCATGTCACCGCTAATCCTAAAGAGCTCTGGAACTCTGTTCCACAAGAGGTTCACACCGACCATTTGTTCTTTTCGATGGACTACCACCTCCATCTTGATCGATTGAAAGAAGAAAGGACAGAGGCTCTCCGTCAGCAAGAACGGATCATCCGTCTTGCAGTGGTCTTTGTCAGACTTCTTAGACTAAGGTTGTTGATGTTAAACATCTTAGAATAGGACTATCTTGTAATTTTTGCATGTAATTGATAAATTTCATGAAATGTACTCGTTTGATATATTAATGAAATTTCCTTTAATTGCAAGATTTAGTCTCTATTTCTCAAATTATGTGACTGTGCATGTTTTAATTGCAATTTGTTAATCTTTACTTCATCTATTTTTAACTTTATCCTTTGATGAATGTTTTGATTACAATTATGGTCAATAATAAATTTTTGTTGATTTGAGAAAACAATTGAAGCACGGGTTCATGCATCAAAACCTGTGATAATTGAAGCTGAGAATGTTACTTCTCAGAAAGAAACTGCAGCTCAAAGTTCTGATACTTTGAAGAAGAAATCTGTAAGTTCTGAAGCTGCTAAAGCAACTCCTTCATTGGCAAGGAGATTGAAAAAAATGAAGGCTAGGAGGTATTTGGCTAAGGCTCCATCAGAAGATACTGAAGAAGCTGAGGAAGGGGATCAGGAATCTCTACTCTCACAAGAACCGATTATCATTGAAGCCCTTCCAGCTCAAGCCAAAGACACTGCTACTGATACAGTTTTAATCCCTCCTGTCTCACCTATTAAAGCTACAGATGATGCTAAAGAACACACTGAAAATTCTGAAATAGATATTCATAATTTGAATATACCAAATGTTCTTTATCTGGAAGCTCCATCTACAGAAGCTCAACAATTTCCAACTCAATTTCCAATTTTAAATGTTGAGATACCATCTACATCAACCACACCAGCTCTGGAGATAAATTCTGATGTTCATAATTTAAATGAAGTTGTTCCTGAATCTCCAGTTGCTTAACACACTATTGTGTTGTCAGAACATAATGAGTCTTCCTCAAGTTCTGAAGACGGTGTTTCTGCTGAGACTCCAGTTCCTATAATAGGAAAGAAAGAATTGGTGAAGAAATTTGTTGAAAAGGAAACACCTATTCCTTGGGAGGATACTCACAGAGGTGTGGAGTGGACCAAGAAGTGGAATGACACTGATTTTATTCCAAGTTCTAACATTCTGACAGAGCATATTGCTAAAGCTGATGAGTTGCTCACAAATGCTGATATAAAACCACAACTCAAGATCACTGCTCTATCTACCAAACATCTTCAAGGTCTACATTCATCTACTCTTGAGAAAGTTGATACACTAAAGGAACATGCTGATAAGCTAGATCTACAACTTAAGCTTGACAAGAACAGATATATCAGACCTACTCTTGAGAAAATTGAAGCCATTGAGAAGATGCAAGAGAAGCAACAGGCTCAAATTGATGAGGTCCTGGCTAACCAAGTTTCTCAGAAAGCTCAATTGGAAAAAAATCCAATCTGCAGTTGAACTTCTTCTTTGTCTCTTACTTCCTGATGATGCCAAAAAGGGGGAGAAGGTAGTTAAGTCCAAATGCTCACCTACTGAAATACTGAAGAAAAAGGATGATAAAAGTGATGACCAGGGAAACTCTGATAAGAGTAGAGGTCAAGGAAAAGTTCAAGGAAAATCTTCTACACAGAACAAGTCAAGTTTTGATGCTGTGAATACTAAAAGACTGAAGTCAAGTTCTGATAAACAAAGTCTGATGTCAAGTTCTGATATTCTGATTCAGTCAGGATCTAAAGACTCTCAGAAGTTTTTACAAACTCTGAAGCTAAAGGGGAAGCAGACTATTGTTTATTACAGAAATCCTAAAATGCAGACACTTGATGAGGAGATAGCTAGAAGATTATTTCTGAAACAAAATCCAGGAATGGATTTGGAAACTCTCAAGGAGGAAGAAGCTAGATTCGCTGCTGAGAAGACAAATCTTAAGTCTAAAGCTTCTGATGCAAAGAAACCTCCAAGGCCTAAGGAAAAAGGCATTGTGATCAGGGAAAAGTCAAATTCTGATACTTCAAAGTCCAAGACTAGATCAAAAACTGAGATTGATCCTAAGTCAAAAGGGAAAGAAAAGGTTGGTGAACCTTTAAAGATTGAGAAAAAGATAAGTTCTTCCATTCCAGTCTATCAAAGTACAATGCATGATGATGATTTGATAGAAGATGAAACTGTTCAAATTCTGAAGTAAAGAAAGATAATTGAAGAATCTAAAACAACCTCTGACACTGCTCAAGTTGTTCAGAATGAAGAACAACAAGCTACAGAAGAAACAAAAAATTCTGATCAAGTTAATTTGGAAAAGATGACAATTGCTGATAAGAAGAAACTGTTATGAAAGAACGCTACTCCAGTTGAACCAAAATCCAATCTCTTGATGAATCAACTTGCAACATTTGGGTTGAGATCCAAGCAACCTAGAGATAAAGCTGGATTAGGTTATGATAAAGAGAAAATACAAACAGGAGTAGAAGTTACTCTAAGAGATCCTTTTATGTTGACAGACAAACCATATGAACAAATCAAACAAAAGCACCTTGACAAGGTGTTGTCTACTCAAATCGTGATAGATGCTCATGATAAGGAAAATCTAAAGGAGAAATTGATTTTATTTCTCTATGATGGATTAACTTACAGACTAGCTGATACTGATATGCTAAAGAAGTCTGTCAGAGAACTTCAACATATTCACTATCTTTTGGAAGTGAAATCTGATGTTACAAGAAGATGGTCATAATACATTTTGAAGGCTATAAGAGATCTATTTAGAATCTCTGGTACAAAGACTTCTCAGTATATACCAATGATTACTGAAGATGATGAAAGAGAAATTCCTATGCTGAAGAATTCTGCTAAGGTGGAAGTTATTCTGAAAGGAAAATGCTTATGTTATAATGAAAACTCTTCACATCCTAGAGTTATCAGACTTGGTGATGGACTTGAAAGAACATCAATTCAAGCTATCAGAACTGCCATTTATCAGATTGGTGATTGTAAAGATGAAGAACTGATGCAGGTCAAAGCACAGTTAGTTAAAATTCTGAGAAAAGCTGAAGACAAGCTGGTAAGAGATTTTGTTAACAATCATTATGGATTCAGATTGATCCAGTGAAGTTGGTAAAGCTGAAAGGACTGTAAGTTGTAGTTAATAGTCTTATTAAAATCTTATTGCATTTGAACTTAAATGTTTTTGACATCATCAAATCTTTTAACTTGTATATTTCGCACAATTTACAAGTTAGCGGAGATTGTTAGATATATTTGAGATGTCATGTCTAATACGTTTTATGTTTAGTTTTCAGATCTTAACAAACAGGAAATATCAGTACTTACCGGAATCAGTACTTACTGGAAGTCAGAACTTAAGGATATCAGGACTTAGATTATCAGAAGATAAATATCAGAAGATGGATATCAGAACTTAAGTACTGGAGGACTAATAGTTAAGGAAGGAAGCTGATTTACAGGAAAGAAGATCGAGACTAATACAAAATGAAGATATGCATGGAAAGAGTTAAAGGACTTAAATAATTGTATAAGATATCTGATTGATATATTTTAGGAGACAGAATTATATTCCATATCAATTAGAATTTATCTTGTAACTGTGTAATATATAAACACAGACATAGGTTTACACTATATGTGTTATCATTATCGAGAAGATCATACATTGTAACCTAGCAGCTCTCGTGATATTTGTTCATCACTGAGAGAGAATAGTTCCATTGTAACAGAGTTTATTATATCGAATATATCTGTTTACAGTTACTTGTGTTCGAAATCGATTTGATTGTATTCTACACTATATTCAACCCCCTTCTACAGTGTTGTGTGACCTAACATTAAACATATTATTTGTTTGTTAAAAAAGAAAAGAAAAGTTGTCATATTTATTGATATTTTCATAAAAAAAATCAATTTCGTAATTAAAATCAAAATTTAGTTAGTACATTAAATTTTAAAATTCTATTAAATTTAGTTATTATATCAATAGCACATACAAGGGTTAGTCTATTCTGACTGCTTTGACTGCTATATTATCTCACAAAATAAATATATAAAATCCTAAAAATAATGGTACACCCCTAAAATCGATAGTTTCAAACATCCGCATGGACGGATCGTCGAAATTTTATTTTAAAAGAATCGATACTTCATTCGGGACACTAGCCTATACAGGGGTCAGTCTATTCAGACTACTTTGACTGCTATATTATCTCAAAAACTAAATATATAAAATCTTAAAAATGATGGTACACCCCTAAAGTTGATAGTTTCAAACATCCGTACGGACGGATCATCGAAATTTTATTTTAAAAGAATCGATATTTCATTGGAGACACTAGCCCATACAGGGGTCATTCAATTCTGACTACTTTGACTGCTATATTATCTCACAAAATTAAAATATAAAAACCAAAAAAATGATGGTACACCACTAGAATCAATTGTTTTTAACATCCGTATGGACGGATCGTCGAAATTTTATTTTAAAAGCATCGATACTTCATTCGGGACAGTAGCGCAAACAGACCTGGGTCTTTTATGACTGCTTTGACTGGTATAAAATCTCACAAAATAAATATAAAAAAATATAATAATGATGGTACACGCCTAAAATCGATTATTTTTAAGATCCATATGGACGGATCGTCGAAATTTTATTTTAAAAGCTTCGATACTTCATTCGGGACAGTAGCGCAAACATGCCGTGGTCTATTATGACTGCTTAGACTGATATAAAATCTCGCAAAATAAATATAAAAAAACCTAATAATGATGGTACACGCCTGAAATCAATTATTTTTAACATCCGTACGGACGGATCATCGAAATTTTATTTTAAAAGTATCGATACTTTATTCGGGACAGTACCACAAATAGGCCTTGGTCTATTATCACTACTTTGACTGATATAAAATCTCGCAAAATAAATATAAAAACCTAATAATGATGGTACACGCCTAAAATCGATTTTTTTTAACATCCGTACGGATGGATCGTTGAAATTTTATTTTAAAAGTATCGATACTTCACTCGGGACAGTAGCGCAAATAGGCCTTGGTCTATTATCACTGCTTTGACTGATATAAAATCTCGCAAAATAAATATAAAAAAACCTAATAATGATGGTACACGCCTAAAATCGATTATTTTTGACATCCGTATGAACGGATCGTCGAAATTTTATTTTAAAAGTATCGATACTTCACTCGGGACGGTAGCGCAAAAAAGGCTTGGTTTATTTTGACTGCTTTGACTGATATAAAATCTTGGAAAATAAATATAAAAAATTTATAATAATGATGGTACACACCTAAAATCAATTTTTTTTAACATCCGTACGGACGGATCGTTGAAATTTTATTTTCAAAAAATTAAAGGAGTTAAAAGAGCCTTTACTTTAAGTAGAAATGAATTATTCCTATAAGGTTATATTTAAATAATGTGGAATAAAGCACATTGCGTAACTTGGTGTAGTGGTTTGCACTATATTTTGTGAAGTGGGAGGTCTTGGGTTCAAATCCTGGGTAGTACAAAATTTTTGATTTAATACTTCACCACTCCCACGTTAGCAGGGGACCACCCACGCGCGTGTGCGTGTGGTGTGGGTTTCGCAATTTCCCGATTTTCTGCAACTATTTTTGTTGAAATCATTATGTATTTGTAAAGTTAAAATTGTATTTTATTGGCAAAATTTATTAGAAAACCCGAATATAATTGGGTACCAATAAATTTTGCCGCCGTCCGCGATGAATTTATACGAGCGGACGGTGGACTATGATGAGTATTTCTAAGTCCTATAATTTAAAAATTAAAAATATAAAATATGAATTAAAACGTAAAAATACGAGTATTAACTGATAATTGTTTTAATTGGTGTTTGTGAAATTGGGAATTGATATTATGAATTGAAATCGGTGGTTGGGAATTGGATTGTAGTTGGTTTGAATGTGGTTGTGATTGATTTGACGTCGGGATGTTCGACAGGTTACCCGATAAATAAAGTAGGTGCTGCCCAATTTCCATAAAATCTAATTACGGAAATACGGGAGCGTATCCAGTAAATATCGGGACGTCGAGCAAATATATATATATATATATATATATGAATATATGAACATATGTTTTATACGAAACCTGATTATATGTTATGGTGAAATGTTTTGCCAAAACCAATAACCCTGATTTTGTACAATGACGAGTTTACATATTTTCTGGATACGAACACCGAACCGACTTTCGAGGACGTGAACCCTAATTGATACGTGTATTATAATATTGAGTATTTTTTTGAGTCGGGGTTTGTTAACGTACGGGTAGATTGTTAGCGAGGATATGTCAAGTATAATCGAATGTCTAAGTTATGGTGTTTCGACCTTGTAGGTTCTAGTCGGAAAGCCCAAGAGTTGGCGTAGGTCTAAAGATAGCCTAGTGGATAGTCGATGAACTCAGTAAAGTTCCAATCGAAGGACCTGAGTGTTGAAGTCGAATCCAGGGTAATCTAGTGATTAGACGTTAAAGCCTGAGCATCCGTGTCGGTTCAAGGTCAATCGATAATATTTGTAAAGGTCTGCAAGGCAAGTACCCCTGAACAAATCTTTTACGGTTCAGTATATATGAATAATTATTGATTTAAATTTACGTACTGGAACAGAACGATTTAAGTTACGTATCCCCTGGGTTTCAAATTGTTTTGTTAACTTGTGTTTTAGGGTAAAAGTAACTTCGGAAAATGCCTATCTCTAAGTTTTAAATAAAATGAAAATGTTTTGGAAAGTGTGTGTGATATAATTGTTTTGACAAGAGATAGGTAAGTGATTTAGAAAACTGGATAAGAATGATCAGATAATTGGATGAGTGCGCGCAGGAGGCCCGTAACGGCCTAGAATTTAGCGTAAGAGGTGAAGTGGTTGCGCACCCTATTATAACCACCACCCCAGCGTGACAGGGACCTAGCTAGTCTCTGAGTTCCGGAACAAGTTTTCATGGGATAGCCAAGATAGAGTTATCCTATGGAGATAGCCTGATCAGCTGTCTCACCAGGGATCATCCAATACTTTTATATCTGAGCAAGTGATTTTGAGGTTCCCGGAGAGGAACAAGTTTTATAAATCTTGTGATGGGACTAGTTTTATGGTTCCCGTAACGGAACAAATGATTTTGGGTCCCCGTAACGGGACAAATGGTTTTATGGGTCCTGCGATGGGACATAAGATTTAAAAATGATAGTAGCATGCTAAAATTGAACTCTGGTATTTATGCACAGCACACAACTGATGATTTGATTTTACAGAGCATGCTAGTTTGATAACCAGTTCATACATATTTTACTTGTTTTCTAGCAAGTTATGAATTCTGTTCCTATAATTATTTATCATAAACTGTTTTTGATTATTATTCATATAATGGTACTGCTGGGCAATTGATTGCTCACCCTTGCAAAAATGTTTTATGTATGTATTGCAGATACCTAGGAGATTCTTCAGTGGTAGTCGGGGCAGAGTTCCAGTTCCTTCCGTGTCAGGATCCTCTGAGGTAGTTGTGCCACATAAGCATTTATTTATTTATTTTTTAATAAAAAATTGAATATTTTTATTAATATATATATTGGCAACACTTTACGAGATCTATGCTAACATAATTAAAACCTGTTGCAGTATGGTACATTATTATATAGCTACTGCAACATTATCTACAGCAACATCACGTAATTATGTGGTAGAAGGCCGTTTATGGCGTAGTTGTTAGGCACAAAGCATGCGCTAATAATTCACGCAAGTATACGTGTTCGCATGTAATATAAAATAATTTCTAGTTCGTTCCCACAGAGACTCAGACTAATTATATTTAATTAACACTTACTCACCAATGTATGATTACTTCTCAATGTCAAGATAATAACACTTAAGGTTGATTAACTAATTATTAACTACGATTAACTACGAGAATTAAACACTTAAATTAACACTTGAATTTAACAATATTAAACACACATGAGATCATAACTTCATTACTACTTCCTTCAATAGTCATTGTTATTACCCTTAGCATGTAACAGTGATGACATTAATCGAACAACACGAAACTGATAAAAGCCAACTTTCGTTGCACCAGTACCATTCTACCAAGCATCCACAATTAAGATAGAAGTTGAATATGCATCAATTATATTGAGACCCTATATGTCTACAGAATTTGACAACATAACGATTTAAGCGCAAGTTATTCATTATGATTACACGGGGCAAGTAAAACGATTAGAGTTACCCACTAATCATGCATACAATACATGAACCTATGCTAGTATGGCAAGTTCTAAATCTTAAGATTCACTGTCGCTTCACAAGAGATTAACAGGCTATCTTATATGTTCGCGATGCACATAAGAGGAATAAGCACAACCTATACTAGATATCATACAACCATCACATACCAAGGTATTAAACAATTAACTAAAGAAATCCATAGTAAATCCGCTACGACCCCATGATCACGATTAGCCCATGATAGAACTCATCGTCACCATGGGTTCATATGAAAACATGATAATAACACAACAATATAAACTAATAAAATTACTTATTAAAACCAGAGTACGTCTCAAGAGTATTAAGGTTCAAAGTAAAGAAAACTAGCATCCACTGTTACAACGAATAAAAAAATCACAAGATAACGTATGCTTCCTCTTCTTCATTGTGGTGTGCTAAAACGGTCTTCTTAATCTCCTCTCCTTGCTCCTTGCTTGATTGATACTTGTTCCTTGTTGCTTGTTTTTGTGAAACGTCTCCCAAGATTGCTTATATAAGAATCCACAAGAAACAGCGTCGTCAGAAGCCCACTAGAAGTCTAATTATAAAATCCAGAATTAATTATTCCGACCCCAGGCGGCCGCCCCAGGTCCCAAGAGGGCGCCTGCACCTCCAGGCGGTCGCCCCACATCCCAGGCGGGCGCCTGGACAGCTTCTGGAAAATTTCAATTTCTGGTCCTGATTTTGCTGATTTCTTCGCACAACTCCCCACAACTGATTCCAATTACTTCCCTAGGCTTATTATGATGAAATCTCCCTACTTACGCAAGTTATACCCTGAAATGCAAAACACTAGAAAAACGCATCAAATACACAAAATACTTGATTTCAAGACATCAATTCAAGCCATTATAAGACATTCTAAGTGGTATAAAATTCCACTCATCACACCCCCAAACTTAAATCGATGCTTGTCCTCATGGGTCACAGACTCAAAAACAAAATAAAATAGGCATGAATGTAAACTACATGAAATGCAGCGATCCCCATCGCAATGACTAAACCAACCAACACAAAACATCTCAACAAATGCAATTAGGTGACTAAAGATCAATCAAATCACGCAAGCTAACATACAACTAGAAACGTGGTGTGTGCGAATGCTTAACAGATATGCTTCAAAACTAGATCAATGATCATAACTCAATTATCCTCAAGGCAATCACAAGATTATAATAAAAATACATACTAGACACAAAATAACTTATAACACTTCAAGATCAATGGAGCTTATTACGGAATCATGCTTTTATTCAACACAATAATCAAATGCTTATTTGATCGTGCAATGAGTGAGGTCCACAAAAGACTTATGCAATGGCATCCATTTAGCGAGCGTTAGGTTAGCGGATCCCAGACTACAAAAGCCTTAGGTCACTAGGCACAAAGTCCCCTAAGAACTTAATAACTCGAATACCAAAGAGCTCACTCGTGATCAGTTATGCATTAAACCATATTTTTTCTCTTTTTTTTACTTCTTATTTTTTTTTTATTTTTTTCTCTTTTTTTGTCAATTTCTGAGCAAGTGCGTTTCTCTCCATCTTGCTCAACCCTAGACTACTCGCATACAATACGAGCTAGCTCTTAGCCATTTGACACCTAGCCATGACTAGCAATGAATTCAAATTTTTATTCCAATTTTATCTTTTCATGCCTTATATCATTAAGAGACTATCATACATTCTAAGCATAATCAATAAATTAACCTCAAAAACCATCAAACCATGACAACAATCTAGTCCTTAAGCATACTCTAAGACTTAGTGAAATACAAGTGTTTCTAACATGCATGCCAACCTAACAAGATTCAACATTACTCTACCGCTATCACTACACTCGCATCAATATCACATATCAATTGGTAAAGCAACACAAAAGGGATCATGGAATATGCATGAACTACATGACATGATAAATAAAGCTATAAAATAAAATAAAACTATATGGAAAAAATATGCAACTATATGAACTAAACTATCATGAATATGCAACTACATGACACACACACAAATATGTTCCTTAACTACCACCCCCAAACTTAAAATCTTCACTATCCCCAGTGAAGGTAATAGAAAGGAACATAGGGTATACCTACTCAGAGAAATCATCATCATCACCCTCTGGGTGGAGTGTCAGGAGGCGGATAAGCAGAGTCTTCACCAAAGACGGGCCACTGAATGTCAGCTCCAAGGCCTCTGAAAGCAGTCCCAAGTGCTAGGGTGAGCTCCTGCGAAAACCTACTCTGCAACTCATACATCGCATCCATCCTCCTGGAAAGCCTTCTATACTGGACATCAGCCATCCATGAACCATCACCTCCCTGGGCTCTAGAAGAACCTGCCTTGCCATGAGCCTGACTGGGCCTAGCCATCGTAGCACCAGCTGCTATACGTCCTCCTGAAAGACGATATCCCAAACCATGCTCCTCGGGCTCTCCACCCGTCCACTCCTGCATCGCATTCAGTGTCGATGAATCAATAGGAGTGGTCGATATCTGCAGCTGCTCATAAAAAGGCCAGTGGACTCCAATTGCCTTACACAGCTTCGTGACAACAGAGGCATAAGGGATGTTGTTATGCGTCCTCCCCCTCAAAAACTTCAAAATTCCTTGATAGATGAACTCACCAAGGTCCATATAATACTCCTCATTCAGAATCCCCCATAACAACCTGGCTCTCTCAACTGTAACCTCATGTGCATGCGAAGAAGGCAAAATATTAGCACAAATAAAGGCATTCCATGCACGGGCATACCTGTTCATCGCAACAGCCGGGAAAGAACGATACTCGTTAGATCCCGTCTTAAACTTCCACACCGTGACTGGCTAACAGAGAGTAGCAATAATCAAATCCGAGTCAAAATCCTCAGGGGTCTTCTCATTCCAATTCTCCTCCTGGGGCTTCCTTTGTCGCTGCCCAATAACATGGCGAATCGCCTCGAGCTGATAATAACCGTAAGCCCACGAATAATAGAATACCCATTCTTGTCGGCCTTGGCATTCGCATAGAATTCGCAAACCACACTCATCGGGACCGCATCCGGTGACTCACAAAAAGTCATCCAACCCTTCTCTGCAATCATCGACAATAACTCACCATCCCTCCCCGATGAAAAAAATTCCCTCTCCTTCAGAATCGGCTTAGTTAGAAGCCTAGCATACTCCTCCTCAGCAGCCCTATCCACCAATCGGGGCCTCACAACAGTACCCCTTGAAGAATCAGCAGTCGGAATGGTGTTGCTGCTATCGACAGTTCGAGATCTCTTTGGGGCCATTGAAATTAGGAATAAAAGTTGTAGAGTTGTGTTTTGTGTGTAGGAAAGGGTTTGTAAGTTGAAAGTATATGGGAGTGTATATGGAGAGGTTGTGTGTATATATAGGGTAGGATTTAGGTTTAGAAATTGATTAGGAGTGGGGTTTGTGGCTTGTTTGTAGGAGAAAATTCGTAGGTTAATTGGGTTATGGATGTGGAATTGTTTTTGTGTTTTATTTTTTGTTTTTTTTATAAGGCTGATTTTTTTTTCAAACAGTAGGTCTCCAGGTGGTCGCCTGGAACCAGCAGGCGGGCGCCTGGAACCAGCAGGTGGGCGCCTGGAACCAGCATACGGGAGCCTGCCAGCAAGCGGCCGTTTGGAACCTGCAGGCGGGCGCCTAGTAGGTTCCTGGGAAATTTTTTTTTTGCCTTTTTTTATCCTGATTTTTTTGGGTTTTTGGATAGAGTACTAACTTCTAAAGGTTCCTATAGTCTCATTTCTTGGGTTGCCTCCCAAGAAGCGCTTCTTTTACGTCATTAGCTTGACGTGGAGTAGTTCGATCAAGTTGACAATAAAACGTCACTAACCACTTCCCGGTTTTCCGTGTCCCCATATTAGTGCTTCAATCTTTGACCATTAACTTTGAATGCTTGGCCCGAATCGTTCTCAAAAATTTCCACCGCTCCGTGTGGAAACACAGTTTTGACGATAAATGGTCCAGACCACCTTGATTTCAACTTTCCAGGAAAAAGTCGGAGACGAGAGTTGAATAAAAGAACTTGTTGCCCCGGCACAAATAACTTAGAAGATAACTTCTTGTCGTGCCACCTTTTCACTTTTTCCTTGTACATTTTGTTGTTCTCGTATGCTTGAAGTCAAAATTTATTAAGTTCATTTAACTGAAGCATTCGCTTCTTCCCAGCTGTATCTAGATCAAGGTTTAACTTCTTAAGTGCCTAATAAGCCTTATGCTCAAGCTCCACAGGTAAATGACATCCATTACCATAGAAAAGTTGAAACGGGGACATCCCTAAGTGGAGTCTTGTATGCTGTTCTATAAGCCCAAACAGCTTCATCGAGCTTCAAAGACCAATCTTTCCTTGACGGACAAACAACTTTCTCTAGAATGCGCTTGATCTCTCTCTATTAAAAAATTCAGCTTGACCATTAGTTTGTGGATTATAGGCAGTAGCAATACGATGATTCACATTGTAGTGTTGCATCATAAAAGTAAACTTACGATTGTAGAAATGCGACCCTTCATCACTTATGATAACTCGTGGCATTCCAAACCTTGTGAATATCTGCTTATGAAGAAAACTCAACACTACCTTTGCATCATTCGTCGGTAGAGCCTTGACTTCTACCCATTTCGAGACATAATCGACTGCCAGTAAGATTTACTGATTATTGCAGGATGAGATAAATGGTCTCATGAAATAGATTCACCAAACATCGAAGACCTCAACTTCAAGCATCACATTTAAAGGCATCTCATCCTTTCTAGTAAGATTCCCAACTCTTTGGCGATGATCACACCTTAAAACGTACTGTTGTGCATCCTTAAACAATATAGGCCAGAAAAAACTGCTTAAAGAATACGAGCTGCTATCTTTTCACCACTATAATGTCCACGATAAACTGTGGAATAACAGTCTCGTAATATCCCCTCCGTCTCACAGAATGAGATATATCTCCTGATGATCTGGTCACCTCCTTGTCTAAACAAATATGGTTCATCCCACATGTACCACTTCACCTCATGTAGAAACTTCTTCTTTTGAGCCGCATTCATATTAGGAGGCAATATATTGCTAACAAGATAGTTCACAATGTCTGCGAACCATGGCTCTTCCTCCTGAACTGCGATCAACTGCTCATCCGGAAAAGATTCGTTGATCAATGTCTTATCATGTGAAGTAGAATCAGGATTCTCCAGTCTAGAGAGATGGTCAGCTACTTGATTTTTAGTACCTTTTCTGTTAGGTCCCAATATGTTTGTAGAAGGGGGGTTGAATACAAACTATACCGTTTAATCGAATAAAATACGGAATAAAAAGTGAAACAAAATTTAAGTTAAATAAAACTATTGTTAAAGTTGAAAGATGCTACAACAACAATATCGTTTACAAGGGATTAATCTCAAATAAATTATTCCAAATCTAGAATAAATTCGACATGAACTTTTTCTATTTTTGAAATAAAAAGATCAAATGCTAAAAGCAATTTGAGATTAAGTTCTAGGGATTTTGATCCGCTAGATAGTTACACAAGAACAAGAGAAGGATTTCTAGTGGTTTAGATTTAACAATAAATACTAGAAATTAATGTCCTGAAATATTGCAGTTGAAGATAATAAGTTCTCTGTTGCTTTTCTTTCTTTGTTCTTGAGTTGGTTAAATATTGAATGTGTTGTCTTGAATGATTTGCTTCTGTTTTCTTTAGTAATCAATCAATAGAATTGAATTGTACTGGCAAGACAATCCGTTGATCTAGTAAGACAATTGGTGAGACTATTGAATGAACTGGAGAGACTATCGGCAAGACAATTGAATGAGCTGGAGAGACTTTCGGTATGACAATTTAATTGTACTGGAAAGACTTTCGATATGACAATTAAATTGTCATACCCGTTCAACTGTTTGTCTTGCTGAATTAATATCTAATATTAATTCACAATCAATTTTGAAAATACATAATATTAATTCAAAATTAATTAACCAATTAATTCAATTAATCAATAAATTAATCTTTGAAGATATAATTTATTTTCTTAATTAAATTATATGACTTAATTAATTAATAGAGAATTAATACTATTCTTGAACAACAACCACTCTTCTGACAATCTTCTGAAAATTATGAATCAATTCCACCACTTCAATATTGACATTCGATGTACTGTCTGGTTCATGAATGACTAACTTCCGTGACGTTTCTTCATGTCTTGACTTTGATAACATGATTTTCTTCAGATTAAATCCCTGTAATTAATTGATACCCTGACGAGATCTCTGTCACTTGATTAAATCCATAATCTTGATTTATATCACTGAGGCTTGATCAATTTCTTGAACTTCTTCCAGTGAAGTAATTCCTCAAGTCTGTAGATGAACATTATTTCTGAATCCTTTGACATATGTTACTTTGAGAGATCTCTTTGACGATGGATCTACTATTTACTTATTACATTCTTATTTGAGTTGAGTTAAATCCTCGAATAAACAATTAGGCTATGACATATGCCTTTCAATCTCCCCCTATTTGTTTGTTTAGACAATAACAACAGATACCTAGAGGATAACTCAACTAACAAATAAGACAAAGATATAAAAAGAAATGCAAAGTAAATAGCAGAAAAGTTTTGGATTATATTCAACATTTTCCAGATTCCAAAAGAAATTTACAAGTGAATACAAGATAGGTGTTCCTCTAGTCTGAACATATGAATACATTGGTCTATCTTGATTCATAAAGCTTTAAGCATATTATATTAAGTTTTGAGCTATTCGAATTCAGTTGTCTTCCCTTCCGAATTCACCTTCTTCCAATTCTTGCAGCAACTCCTTGTCAAAGACACGATCCCTTTCTGAAGTGAAACTGTCTGGTCTAACTGGTTGAACTCCAACTGACTTTAGCTTATTCTTCAACTGATTGTACCTTTTAATGTTCTTTTCACAGTAAGCTTGAATCAGATCAGCAGCTTCAGATTTCAACTCAGATGAGTATCCGACAGTTCTTAAGTGATGTTCCATCTAGACAAGATGCTTAACAGAGTAGTCTTTAAGAGATTGTGAATCGAGATGGTAGATTTGAAGACAGTCAGACTTAAAGAATCTTACTTGAAATGGTAAGTTGACCACTTGAGGACTAGCCCTATTAGCAAACTCTTTTAGCCTTTCACGAAGGACTTCATTCAATTCTGAGCTTCTTTTGACTTTGTTGAGAAGAACCCAAATCTCTGATAAAGAACGATTCTCAAACAGATAAAGTGATACCTTGAAAGATCCTTCACTCTGACAATATACAAATATGCTCATTTCATTTAGTGATCTGTCAAAAGCAGCTAAGATCCTTGAGATTTCAGTCTTGATAGCATTCATGTACACGACATTGTTTGGATTAGAAATTTCCAGCCAGTTGAGAAGATGTAGAAACTCCCTATCATTGTTTGTACTCAGTTGAGGTATATCAATAACTCTTCTTGCTTGATCCTATTTTACACCAATCTTCAGAGTGACATCTCTTCTTCTTGCTTCAGCTTTAATGTCATGAAGACGTTGCTTTTCAAGAGTTTCTGTTCTTTGGATTTCTTTCCTCATATCAATGATCTGAGATATCTTTTTAAGTTCAGCTTCTTTTCTCTTCAACTCTGACTGCTGCTGCTGGAACTCTTTCTCAAAAACAAGATCCACTTGAGCTTTCTCTTCATATTCTTCAAAATTACTTTCCTCCGCAGCTTCAAAGAAACCAGCTTTATCTTCCAAGACTGGTTCACTGGGAACATCAAGAATATCAAAGTCATCTTGTTCTCCACTATAGTAGACATCATCAGCCTTCCTTGTCTCTCCAGCAGAAGAATCTTTTTCTTTTCCTTTTGCACTTCTCCCCTGCTTCTCCCCCTTAGTTGAGGAATCCTCTACAGATTTTCCTTTAGACCCTTCATGACCTCCATTACCTCCAGATCCCGAGCCTCTACCAGACGGCCCTTCAAAGAAGGTCCTTTGCTCTTCATTAGGGCAGTGAGAATTTTTAATCATAAAATACAAGTGCTTCATCCTTTCATTGAGATGTTCCATGTCCTTTTCTATCTTTAGGAATCTGGAGGAGTCCAGTGAGTGGTTCATTTCAATCAGATCTTCAAGAAAGTTCATTCTTGTATGGATAGAGTAGAGGTTTGAAATGTCTTCGGCTGATAAAGTTGGAGATTTCTGAATGTTGTTAAGCTTTGGTATCACAATGGTCTTCAAATCTGAGATATCATTCCTGATGAATGCCAGTTGATTGTTGACAGAGGTGGAAGAAGAAGACCGTTCAACTACTTGTGCTTTGAATGTTTGAGCCTCAGCCTGACTTTTAGAAAGTTGTTCTTTCAGAGTAGCAATCTAAGCTAATAGGTTTTCAGTGTTTGTGTCTGTGTGTACGCTCACCTGAATATCTCTCGTTTTTGGTTCACTCATCTCACGTGCTTGTGTTTCTTCAATATAATTGCTTGTGAGGAGCCATCCTGTTGCTGGTCATCTGTACCATTAATTGAAATCACCCTAGCCTCTTCAAGAGAGGTTAGTGGTGGTGTAATGGGAATTCGCGAGTCCCGATCCTCAGTCAAATCTATCTTTTCATGTGAAATAGATGTCTGAATTGCTTCAGGGATAGATTGACCAAGTTGCCCTCCACTTTCTCCAGATAAATCTGCGACTGGAGAATCCCGTGAGGGAGCCAGAGGTGTTGGATCTGGGAGGGGAGAAAATGACTCTATTAGAGGTGGCTGAGAGTCAGATTTTCCCTCTGAAGCATGTGACTGCTCTTCTGCCGTAACTATGGCAGACACTGTAACTGACTCAATGTGCACTCCTCTCTCTGTGTCCTGAGTATCATCTATTGGTATGTATGCTTCCATTGTGAGTAATGGAAGTGTGCTTGACTCAGTACAAGATGGCATGGCCCTATGGCGAATTTCAATAGATTCATCCTGTTGAGAGAATGTCTCTAGTAACTGTTTATTGGCCATTTCAAAGTCCATGTCCTGTTGGGAGGACAAGGATGGGCTTTCAGATGCCTCTTTAAATGTTCTTTTCTTGGGAGGAGGCAGAGCTGATGGTTCATTCACATCCAAAAGCACACTACTTCCTACTAACCTTCTCGGTAACATTTTTGACAGTGGGGGAGAGTTTGAGACAAGTTGTGACTCTGTGTTTGGCTCTATGACCTGGGATTGAAGCTGCGGTTCTACAACTTCATGGTTAGCCCTATCAACCACTGGGGGTCTTTCAACAGAAGTAGGAATAGTTTGAGAGTGGGGAATTATTACCTGCAGTGAAAGAGCATCAGATGTTTGTGCCTGGGTGGCTTGAACCACTAGAGGTTGAGCTTACTGTTCATGACCGGGAAGATTGAAAATTGGTAAAGGAATGAAAGTGGCCATGAAAGCGGATACAAGTACTGGAACTTGCATGAATTTGAAGGTAGTGTCTTGGCGTGTGTAGATCTTTTTGCTTACCGGAGGGGGTTCAGCTACTGATGAGTTAGCAAAAAGAGCCTTATGCTCAGGTGTGAGAAGATGTTCTGCTATAAGCATAAGAAAATGAGCGTAGTAGCATGAAACCCTACGATTCGTAGAATGATCACGCAAAGCTGCAGTGAGATGTCTCAGAAGAATGGGTAAAAGTAATTTGCCAAAATTGATCCTTTTATTGAAAACAACCGCAAGACCAATATACTGCAGAGTGGAAGTGATGTTGTGAAAATTGGATTTAGTGCAGTTGGCAAACACTTTGGAAAGTGTATCGAAGAAAATATCCCATTCAGAAACCAAATTGGATTTAGACAGCTTGGTTAAATTAATAACCCCCTGATAGTGAATGGCATGGAGAAAGTTTGAAATTTCATTGTCAGAGGGTAAATTACAGAAATTGTCCATTGGAAAATTTAAAGCTCTATTGATGACTGTTTCATCAACTACATACTGTGTGTTTGCCACGGTGAATGAAAAAGATTTAGAATCAGTGGACATAGTAGAAGTTGTGCAAATCAGTCTAAGCAAATCGACATTTAATAGAACATTTGATTTAAGAGCCGAGCTAACAATCGAATGATCATTTAAAAATCGAATCCAAGGCTTAAATTTTTCAACATTACAATTATCTGGATTAAAAAACCCAACATGATTATGCGAGACAATCTGGAAATTGAGAGCCATTAAAAAATTCAATAAACACACACTTTCAGAATTTTAAGAATTAAATTAAGTTCGAATTAAAAAAAATTAATAATTCGAATTAATTCATTTATATCCAAAAAATTTAGAAGGAATGTATCTTGTTATTTTTAACCCACAAAATCAGATAAGCAAACAGATTTATGCAAACCCACTACACAAAACCAGATTAAAATTCAAAAAACACAAGACACAAAAACAAACAGATTCGTTTTTGAAGAGAAAAAGGGAAAAAAACAAGAACTGATTTGAAAGAAAGAACAGAAATAAACACAAAAAAATAAAAAAAATGGGCAACACTCCTATATGTATACAAGTGTATGTATATAACAGGAAGTGAGGAATTGTCATACCGATTGTCATACCGATTGTCATACCGATTGTCATACCGATTGTCATAACAGGAAGTGAGGATCCGGGATTGTCATACCGATTGTCATACCAGGCAAATGGTTGAATTTAACAGAGACTAAAAATAACTGGTATGACAATCCGATAGTCATACCGATTGTCATACCAATACAAAATAAAAAGAATTTTAACCGAATAAACTAGAAAGATAATCGATAGTCATACCGATTGTCATTCTAGTACAAAATAAAAAGAAATATATATAATATAAGTTTTATAACTCGCAAGACAATTGATAGACATACCGATTGTCTTGCCAGTAAGAAACTATACTGAAAATTTAAACTAAACACATATAAACTAGAATGACTTTCAACAAGACAATTTCAATAGTCTTGCCGATTGTCATTGCAGTTATAAAACAAACTTAAACAGTATTTACAAATACAGAAAATATTTACAAAATTAAAATATTCAGAAATAATTATATTTTAGTCCAAAAATAGATTTCTTTTGAATTTTAGCAAATAAAATTCATAGAAAAATATTTTTAGAGAAAATAAAATATTCCGAGATATTAAAATTAACAAGTTGAATAAATAAATAAGATAAGATAATAAAAATTACTTAGAAATAAGCAAGGAATATGGTAAATATGATAAAATAAATTTGTAAATGAATTTTTCATTCATGAAAAATTCATTTGTAAATTCATTCAAGAGAAGATCTAAGATATTAACTAGTTTAATCACTAAAACTATTCAACATACCCAATTTACCAACTAATCTGGTAAATGTGGATTCCTCAAGTGGTTTAGTGAAAATATCTGCTATTTGTTCTTCTGTTGGAACAAAAAATAGTTCAACAATACCATTCATGACATGCTCTCTTATGAAATGATACCTGATGTCGATGTGCTTGGTCCTCGTGTGCTGCACAGGGTTGTTGGTGATGGCTATTGCACTTGTATTGTCACATAGAATAGGAATTTTGTTCAATACAGAGCCATAGTCCCGTAGCTGGTTCCTAATCCATAAGATTTAAGCACAGCAGCTTCCAGCAGCAATATATTCAGCCTCGGCCGTTGAGTTGGAAACTGTTTGATGTTTCTTGTTGTACCATGAGACTAGCCTGGTACCAAGGAATTGACAACTCCCTGAGGTACTTTTCCTATCAACAACACTTCCTGCGTAATCTGAATCTGTATATCCAACAAGGTTAAAACCAGATTCTTTAGGGTACCAAATAACTAGATTTGGTGTTCCCTTAAGATATCTCGAGATTCGTTTAACAGCAACGGGATGAATATCTCTAGGATCCGCTTGGAACCTTGCACATAAGCATGTAGCATACATAATATCTGGTCTACTTATAGTAAGATAGAGTAACGAGCCAATCATACCTCTGTAGCTTGTGACATCTACCTTAATGGAGTTTTCACATGGTCCAAGCTTGACAGCTGTAGATGACGGAGTCCTTGCTGATGCAGAATACTCTAGATTGTACTTTTTGAGGAGTTTCTTGAGATACTTGGATTGAAAAATAAATATTCCATCTAACCTTTGACTTACTTGTAATCCAAGAAAGAACTTCAGCTCTCCCATCATGCTCATTTCAAATTTGTTGTGCATTAACTTAGCAAATCTCTTACAGAGACTATCATTAGTAGACCCAAATATTATATCATCCACATAGACTTGGACTAATATAGTATCATTTTTATGCTTTTTGGAAAAGAGAGTTTTGTCTATGACACCCCTAATAAAACCATTTTCAATAAGAAATTCAGAAAGAGTGTCATACCATTTTCTCGGAGACTGTTTGAGACCATAAATAGCTTTGAAAAGAAAGTAGACATAGTCCAAATGATCTGGATCTTCAAAACCAGGAGGTTGCTCTACATACACTTCTTCATCCAGCTTTCCATTCAGAAATACACTCTTGACATCCATTTGATAAACTTTAAAGTTCGAGAATGCTGCGAATGCCAGAAATATCCTAATGGCCTCTAGTCTAGCCACTGGAGCATAGGTTTCATCATAATCAATGCCTTCAGCTTGAGAATACCCTTTAGCCACCAGTCTTGCTTTGTTCCTTGTAACCACACCATCTTCATCTAGTTTATTCCTGAATATCCACCGAGTACCAACAGATTTCTTGTGTGTAGGTCTAGGTACCAGTTTCCAGACTTGTTGATGTTCAAACTGATTGAGTTCATCTTGCGTAGCAATCACCCAATCTGGATCAGTCAGTGCTTCTTCAATCTTCTTAGGATCCATCTCAGAAAGAAATCCTGAGAACAGACATTCATTTTGAGTAGCACGTCTAGTTCTGACTCCAATATCTGGATCACCAATAATCAACTCAAAAGGATGAGCTTTATTCCAGACAGTCTGTCTTGGAAGATTTGATCTTGATGATTCGCCTTGAAATACATTGGTATGTTGTGTCCTACTAGTTGATCCTTCAGTATCTCCCCCTAAGTTGTTGCCAGGTTGACTTGATGATTCTTCGTCAGTAGCAGTGGTATCTCCATTATTTCCAATGTTTCCATCACCATTACCTTGAGTATCATCATGATTAACATGTTCTTCACCAGTAGCAACCTCAGGTTCTTGATCATTTTCTGATTATGAATCTGACATATCATCAAACTTCAGTTTCTCAGAAGGATCTTCAGTTTGGATACTAGGGAGTTTAGTGTCATCAAATGTAACATTGACACTTTCAGTTACTTTGTGTTGATCAATGATATACACCCTGTATGATCTTCTTCCATAACCAACACAAATACCCTCATATGTCCTTTGCCTCAAACTTGCCACGACGATCATCTCCATCCTTGAGCACGAAGCATCTAGCACCAAATACATGAAAGTATTTGATAGAGGGTTTCCATTTATTCATAATCTCATAAGGAGTCTTCATGAGGTCCTTGTTGATTAGAGTTCGATTCTGAGTATAACATGCAATATTGACAGCTTCAGCCTAAAAGTACATTGGAAGACCTGATTCACTTAACATAGTTCTAGCAACTTCAATCAATGTATGATTCTTCCTTTCTACCACTCCATTTTGCTGAGGGGTTCTAGGAGCTGAAAATTGTCTGGTAATCCCTTTGTCTGTACAGAATCCATTGAGAAGTGAATTCTTGAATTCTGTTCCATTATCTGACCTTATTGCTCTAACAAGGACATTAGAATCTAACTCGATCAACTTGATATGATCAATCACAGATTGTGGAGCTTCATCTTTAGAGTGAAGGAATAAAACCCACGTATACTTGGAATAGTCATCAACTATCACAAGACAGTAACACTTCTTTGACATCGAAAGAACATTCACTGGTCCAAACAAATCCATATGCAATAATTGAAGAATACCAGTGATGGAGGATGTGTCAGTGCCTTTGTGACTTGCTTTTTGGCATGCCTCACACAGTCCTTCTAGGGAGAATTCCAGTTGAGGCAGACTTCTGACCAATTCTCTCTTAACAAGAGAATTCATTGCTTTGAAATTTAGATGGGAAAGTCTCTTGTGTCATAGCCAACTCTCATTTGACGATACCTTTGCATAGAAACAATTGACTTCAGGACTGCTTCCAGAGTTCATGTCAGCTACGAACAGATTTCCTTTCCGGATTCCCATCAAGGAGGGTTTTTCACTTTTCTTGTGCAGGATCTGACACTTTAGCTTGTTGAATAAAACATAGTAGCCCATGTCACAGAACTGACTGATACTAAGTAGATTGTGTTCAAGTCCTTGCACAATATACACATTTTCAATGATAACATTTCCAGCTTGCAAATAGCCATATCCCTCAGTTAAACCTTTGATGTTATCTCCAAAGGTAACCACCGGGCCAGCTTTCTCAACCATATTTGATAGCAGGTCTCTATCTTCGGTCATATGTCTTGATGATCCGCTGTCAAGAATCCACACTACCGGTTCCACCTGTTTAATGCCCTGCAATAAAAATGGATTAGACCTTCTTCGGAACCCAAACTTGGTTGGGTCCGACATACTTGTAGAATTGGCCTTTATCAGGCAAAACAACATTCTTAACTTTTATGTTCTCAACTTTCTCAACGACTGGACATTTGACCTTGTAAACAGCTTTGACAAATTTATGTTTAGGCTTAGGCACAAATGTCTCCTTTCTAGCTTTAGGAGGACTAGCAGTCTTAGACCTATTATGCTTCCTATTATTCACATGCTGACGAGGAGTAGTCTTATCACTAGAAACATGCTTACCATTAAAATAAGCATACATCAAATTAAAAGCACAAGACATGCAATTAGGAACACCACATACTTTATGAGAGGAATTAACAACAGGAAAATTATGCATGGTAGACATGGCATTTTCGTTATCCAACTCAGGTGTGTCTGAGTTAGTCTTAGTTGCTTTCACAACTTTGACTAGAAAATTCGACACACTTGGCTTGGAAACAACCTTCTCATTAGCAAGATCTTCAGCACATATTTCTTCTTAAATAATAAAGGAGGTCTCATCAAATGGTTCAACAATTGATTCTTAATAGAGGGGTTTATCAACACCCTTAAGCACATGTGGTACTTCCCTACCTTTAGCACAAACATGATGAGGGGAGTTTATGCCTAATTCTCCAATAACAACATTGTAATCATAACCTACTCCAGATGTTTGATTAATAGCTTACTTATTGTAGAACTCTTTAGCCTTAGAGCAAGAATTAAAGTAAGCTTTAACCTTAGTCTCAAGACCGGTGATCTTGTCTTTGAGAATAGTTTCGAGTTGTCTATAACAGTCAACTCTATTCTCTAGAAAAGATACTTGTTCTTTTAATTTGTCTTGATTAATGTGCACAAGTCTTAATTCATTGACCTCTTTCTCAAGGTCTTTGATTTGTTGAGTTAACATTTCATTATCACGACGAGCACAATCTAAGGAGCCTCCTAGATGATAAACTAATTCAACATCAGTAAATTTTACCTCTTTTCTTGACGATGAAGTGTTTCCATCAATAGCCATAAGAGCAAGATTCCCAACTTCTTCATCTTCACTGTCAGTATCATCCCAACTTCTTCCCTTTGCCAGGTAAGCCCTTTCAGATTTACTCTTCAGATTAGTTATATAAGAGTTCTTCCTTACTTGCTTTGGCTTCCTGCATTCTGTGGCAAAGTGTCCTAACTCATTATAGTTAAAGCATCAAATGGTGCTCCGATCAACCATCCCTATTTTGTATCCACCACTACTGGTGTTAGAGGATGAAGATCCACCTTTCTGGAATCTGTTGTAGTTGGACTTGTACTTGAACTTGGGATTCCTCTTGAATCTGACATTGGAGAATCTCTTGACAATCAGGGCCATTGACTCATCTTCCAATTGCTCCAGCTCTTCCAAGGAGTAAAAATCATCACCGGATTGATTTATAGTAGGAGGATCAAATTCTGCTACTATCACATTTTCTTCAGCCTTGGAAGACTGTACCATTCTCTCTGACTGTTGAGATTGTTGTTGTTGTTGTTGTTGTTGTTGTTCAGCTACTAGAGCAGTAGACGTGCTGACCACTCTACCTTTCCCGTAGACTTCCTTCTGCTGAATCTGCTCCAACTCATAGGTTTTTAACACACCATAGAGCCTTTCCAAAGAAATCTCACTTAGATCTCTCGCTTCTCTTATGGCAGTGATTCTATGTTCAAGATGAGTTGGCAGTGTTAACAGGAACTTTTTGTTGACCTCCCTGATTGAGTAATATTTTCCATTTATGTTCAGGTTATTGATCAATGCATTGTACCTCTCAAACACTTCAGTAATTCCTTCTCCTGGATTTGATTTAAAATGTTCCTACTCAGAGGTTAGGATCTCTAACTTGTTCTCCCTAACTTCCTCTGTGCCTTCATTAATCACCTCAATAGTTTCCCAGACGTGTTTGGAATTTTACAGTTCATCACATGTCTGTTCATCAAGGAATCAAGGTAATCAACTAAAATTAATTGAAGGATGGCATCCAAGGAGGCTTCTTCCATTTCAGCAGGAGTAAAATCTTCCGGCTCTTTTGCATAGGTTCTAGCTTAGGTAATTACAACATCATTTTCTATAACCTCTGGTTGAATAACCATCGGAATTTTTGGACCCTTCTTTAACACATCCAGATATTTGGGATTTGTAACTTGTAAGAACAAGAGCATCTTCTTCTTCCACATAATATAATTTTCTTTATCCAACAGTGGAATTTTAACGGTTCCAACTTTTTGTGAAGTCATTATGAATTTTTGAATAAATAAAAATTCAAAGAGTGGAAGAATCACAAAAGTCTAGGATCTTGATTTGTTCGTTAATCAGAAGGCTCTGATACCAATTGTTAGGTTCCAATATTTTTGTAGAAGGGGGGTTGAATACAAACTATACCGTTTAATCGAATAAAATGCGGAATAAAAAGTGAAACAAAATTCAAGTTAAATAAAACTATTATTAAACTTGAAAGGTGTTACAACAAGGGTATCGTTTACAAGGGATTAATCTCAAATAAATTATTCCAAATCTAGAATAAATTCGACATGAACTTTTTCTATTTTTGAAATAAAAAGATCAAATGCTAAAAGCAATTTGAGATTAAGTTCTAGGGATTTTGATCCGCTAGGTAGTTATACAAGAACAAGAGAAGGATTTCTAGTGGCTTAGATTTAACAATAAATACTACAAATTAATGTCCTAAAATATTGTAGTTGAAGATAAAAGTTCTCTGCTGCTTTTCTTTCTTTGTTCTTGAGTTGGTTGAATATTGAATGTGTTGTCTTGAATGATCTGCTTCTGTTTTCTTTAGTAATCAATCAATAGAATTGAATTGTACTGGCAAGACAATCCGTTGATCTAGCAAGACAATCAGTGAGACTATTGAATGAACTGGAGAGACTATCGTCAAGACAATTGAATGAGCTGGAGAGACTTTCAGTATGACAATTTAATTGTACTGGAAAGACTTTCGATATGACAATTAAATTGTCATACCTGTTCAACTGTTTGTCTTGCTGAATTAATATTGAATATTAATTCACAATCAATTCTGAAAATACATAATATTAATTCAGAATTAATTAACCAATTAATTCAATTAATCAATAAATTAATCTTTGTAGATATAATTTATTTTCTTAATTAAATTATATGACTTCATTAATTAATAGAGAATTAATACTATTATTGAACATCAACCACTCTTCTGACAATCTTCTGAAAATCACTGAAAATTATGAATCAATTCCACCACTTCAATGTTGACATTCGATGTACTGTCTGGTTCATGAATGACTAACTTATGTGACGTTTCTTCATGTCTTAACTTTGATAACATGATTTTCTTCAGATTAAATCCCTGTAATTAATTGATACCCTGACGAGATCTCTGTCACTTGATTAAATCCACAATCTTGATTTATATCACTGAGGCTTGATCAATTTCTTGAACTTCTTCCAGTGAAGTAATTCCTCAAGTCTGTAGATGAACATTGTTTCTGAATCCTTTGACAGATTTTACTTTGAGAGATCTCTTTGACGATGGATCTACTATTTACTTATTACATTCTTATTTGAGTTGAGTTAAATCCTCGAATAAACAAATAGGCTATGACATATGCCTTTCATTTTCGATCTTTGATCTCTAGCTCAAATTCCTGTAGCAAGAGCACCCAACGAATAATTCTAGGCTTCGAATCCTTCTTTGAGACCAGATAGCCAATGGCAGCGTGATCAGTGAATACTGTCACCTTTGTCCCAAGTAGATAAGATCAAATTTTTTTGAAAGCAAAATCTATAGCCAAGAGCTCCTTCTCAGTAGTGGTGTAGTTCATTTGAGCTCCATTAAGCATCTTACTAGCATAGTAGACCACATGAAAATTATTTTTCTTGCGCTGCCCAAGAACTGCTCCCACTGCATAATCACTCGCATCGCACATCATCTCAAAAGGTTCTGTCCAATAAGGTGCCGTAATAACTGGTGCAATTATTAAACTCTTCTTGAGAGTCTCGAATGCTGCCAAGCGTTAATCATCAAATTTGAAAGGCACATCTTTCTCGAGCAAGTTGCACAACGACTTAGATATCTTAGAGAAGTCCTAGATGAAACGCCGATAAAAACCCGCATGATCAAGAAAACTACGGATTCCTTTCACAGAAATAGATGGCGGAAGATTTTCAATGACTCCCAACTTGGCTTTATCCACCTCAAGACCTTTACTAAAGACTTTATGCCCAAGAATGATGCCTTGTTGCACCATGAAGTGACATTTTTCCCAATTGAGCACCAAATTAGTTTCCATACACCTTTTGAGCACCAAACGAAGATTATTCAAGCATTCATCAAATGAATGTCCAAAGACAGAGAAGTCATCCATGAACACTTCGATATTATTTCCAATCATATCAGAGAATAAAACCATCATGCATCTCTGAAAAGTGGCAGGTGCACCACATAAGCCAAAAGAAACTCTACGAAAAGCAAACGTGCCAAATGGACAAATGAAAGTAGTCTTTTCTTGATCTTCTGGTGCAATGCAAATCTGATTATAACCCGAATAGCCATCCAGAAGACAATAATACTCATGACCAGCCAACCTGTCAAACATTTGATCAATAAATGGAAGAAGGAAGTGATCCTTCCTCGTGGCTTTGTTCAACTTTCTGTAGTCCATGCATACCCTCCATCCTGTGATTGTTCGAGTGGGGATGAGCTCGTTCTTCTCATTTGCTACCACAGTAATACCTCCTTTCTTAGGTATACATTGCACGAGGCTCACCCAAGAACTGTCAGAAATAGGATATATGATTCCTGCATCCACCCACTTTAGAATTTATTTCTGCACCACTTCTTTCATGATAGGATTAAGTCTTTGCTGTTGCTCAACGGTCGGCTTGCTACCTTCCTCTAGCAGAATTTTATGTATGCAATACGAATGGCTGATCCATTTTATATCTGCTATAGTCCATCCGATGGCCGATTTGAATTCTCTTAAGATCCTCAAAAGTTTGTCCTCATCACTACCTGAAAGGTCAGATGCAATAATAACAGGCAAAGTAGATGCATCACCTAAAAAAGCATACCTGAAGTGTTCAGGCAATGGTTTAAGCTCCAAAGTAGGTGCTTCCTCAATAGATGGTTTGAGCTTTCCCTCAGCATTCTTGAGATCAGTATTACCAAGAGATTCAAATGGCATGTCTAGCTTCCGCTTCCAAGGATAAGCATTTAGAAATTGTAGTTGCTCATTTTCTTCCTCATCTTCACTGTCAAATTCCCCCAATAAGGCTTTTTCTAAGGCATCAGACCTTAGCACATGATCAAGTTCTGAATTTACTGCAGAATCAATCAAATCCACCTTGAAGCACTCTTCATCTTCTGTAGGGAATTTCATCACATTGAAGACATTGAATGTTATATCCTGATCTTGCACCCGCATAGTAAGTTCACCTTTTTGCACATCTATCAAGGTACGGCCTGTAGCCAAGAAAGGTCTTCCCAAGATTGTGGGAATCTTCTTATCTTCCTCGAAATCCAGAATGAAAAGTATGCAGGAAAGATGAGCTTATCCATCTTTACTAACACGTCCTCCACGATACCTCGTGGGTATGTAATAGAACGATCAGCTAATTGTAGAGTCATGTAGGTGGGCTTTGGATCATGCAAATTCAGCTTTTTGAAGATAGACAACGGCATCAGATTGATGCTTGCTCCCAAATCGCAAAGGCACTTGTCGAATGACAACTTGCCAATGGTGCAAGGAATGGTGAAGCTACCTGGATCTTTAAGCTTTGGAGGTAATTTTTGTTGTAGCACAACACTGCACTCTTCCGTTAGAGCAATGGTATCAAGATCGTCCAGTTTCACCTTCCTTGAAAGAATACCTTTCATGAATTTCGCATAACTAGGCATTTGCTTCAGAGCCTCAGCGAAAGGTATGTTGATGTGAAGTTTCTTGAACACCTCCAGAAACTTAGCAAACTGCTTATCCAGCTTTGGTTTTTGCAATCGCTTAGGAAAAGGTGGTGGAGGATAAAGTTGTTTCTCCCCTGTATTACCCTCAGACAGAGTGTGTTCAACAGTAGTCTTCCTTGGTTCCGCCTCTTCTCCTTTTGCTTCTCTTCTCCATCTTCAACTTCAGCTTCTCCGTCTTTTGCTTTTTCAGCTTCATCAATTTCTCCAGACCTTAAGGCAATAGCTTTGACTTGCTCTTTAGCTTCCTTCCTGCCTGGCACTTCAGTATCGCTGGGAACTATGCCAGGTTGACGATTGAGCACAGCATTGGCTATTTGACCGATTTGATTCTCCAAGGTCTTGATAGAAACAGCCTAACTTTTGCACAACAGCTTTAGCTCCTCGAAATCAGCACTAAAAAGTGGAGTAGCACCTCCTTGTTGATGATATGATTGCCTTTGAGCATATTGCTGAGGTTGCTGGAATCCAGGTGGATTAAACTGTTTACTTACAGCTTGCTGATATGGTTGCTGAACAGCATTCTGAGTATTTCTCCAGCTGAAATTGGGATGATTTCTGTTATTAGGATGATAAGTAGCTGGCACAGGCTGCTGGGGTCGCTGATAATTATTCACATACTGAACAGATTCATTAATCAGAGAACACTGATCCGTAGCATGAGAGCCCGCATAAAGCTCACAGACCATAGCTATCTGATTGACTCCATAGTTGGTTAAAGAATCGACCTTCATAGACAGCGCTTGGAGCTGCGCTGCAATAGCTATAGCTACATCAACTTCTAGAATACCTACTACCTTCCTAGGAATCATCCTTTGAGTTGGGGTTTGATGCTCGTTTGCAGCCATAGTTTCAAAGAGATTATAGGCCTCAGTATAGCTTTTGGCCCACAAGGCGCCTCCAGCTGCTGCATCGAGCATGGGCCGAGATTGGGCCTCCAAACCATTGTAGAACCCAGTGATCACCATTCAGTCAGACATACCATGATGTGGACACTTTCTCAACATCTCCTTATAGAGCTCCCAAGCTTCGCACATAGATTCTGTTGGTTGCTGCGCAAACTGAGTAAGAGCACTCCTCATAGCCGCAGTCTTGGCCATCGGATAAAACTTCACCAGAAACTTTTGCGCAAGATCTTCCCAAGTAGTGATGGACCCAGCTGGTAAAGAATGTAACCAGTCCTTAGCTTTATCCCTCAGAGAGAATGGGAAAAGCCTCAGCTTGATAGCCTCATCAGTAACACCATTATATTTGAAAGTACTACAGATCTCGACAAAAATCCTGGCATGCATGTTGGGATCTTCAGTCGCAGCACCTCCAAAAGAAACATAATTCTACACCATCTGAATAGTGCCCAACTTGATTTCGAAAGTATTGGCCTGAATAGCCAGATGAATGATGCTTGACTGAATGTCATCAATTTTAGACCGAGAAAAGTCCATAAGAGCTTGATCTGCTGGAACTATACGATCACCCATGATTACTGGTTCTTTCTTTTCACTCTCTTTATCCGAATCTTCAAAATCTATCTTCTCCGGAATATCAAGAACTGAGTCTGTCTCCTCAGCCGTATCTAGAGTCCTCTTACGAGTGCGATAACGTGTTTGCATAAACGCTCACTAGAGTACCTGAAACACAACAGGAAATAATAAGTAACAAGTCTTAATCAATGAGTCCTAATGACCATTGATGGCAAGTACATAAACTAAACAAATTAACACCGAGTCCCCGGTAGCGGCGCCAAAAACTTGTTAGGCACAAAGCATGCGCTAATAATTCACGCAAGTATACGCGTTCACAAGTAATATAGAATAATTTCTAGTTCGTTCCCACAGAGACTCAGACTAATTATATTTAATTAACACTTACTCACCAATGTATGATTACTTCTCAATGTCAAGACAATAACACTTAAGGTTGATTAACTAATTATTAACTACGATTAACTACGAGAATTAAACACTTAAATTAACACTTGAATTTAACAATATTAAACACACATGAGATCATAACTTCATTACCACTTCCTTCAATAGTCATTGTTATTACCCTTAGCATGTAACAGTGATGATATTAATCGAACAACAAGAAACTGATAAAAGCCAACTTTCGTTGCACCAGTACCATTCTACCAAGCATCCACAATTAAGATAGAAGTTGAATAGGCATCAATTATGTTGAGACTCTATATGTCTACAGAATTTGACAATATAACGATTTAAGCGCAAGTTACTCATTATGATTACACAAGGCAAGTAAAACGGTTAGAGTTACCCACTAATCATGCATACAATACATGAACCTATGCTAGCATGGCAAGTTCTAAATCTCAAGATTCACTGTCGCTTCACAAGTGATTAACAGGCTATCTTATATGTTCACGACGCACATAAGGAGAATAAGCACAACCTATACTAGATATCATACAACCATCACATACCAAGGTATTAAACAATTAACTAAAGAAATCCATAGTAAATCCGCTACGACCCCATGATCACGATTAGCCCATGATAGAACTCATCGTCACCATGGGTTCATATGAAAACATGATAATAACACAACAATATAAACTAATAAAAAAACTTATTAAAACCAGAGTACGTCTCAAGAGTATTAAGGTTCAAAGTAAAGAAAACTAGCATCCACTGTTATAACGAATAAAAGAATCACAAGATAACGTATGCTTCCTCTTCTTCATTGTGGTGTGCTAAAACGGTCTTCTTAATCTTCTCTCCTTTCTCCTTGCTTGATTGATACTTGTTCCTTGTTGCTTGTTTTTGTGAAACGTCTCCCAAGATTGCTTATGTAAGAATCCACAAGAAACAGCGCTGTCAGAAGCCCACTAGAAGTTTAATTAGAAAATCCAGAATTAATTATTCCGACCCCAGGCGGCCGCCCCAGGTCCCAAGCGGGCGCCTGCACCTCCAGTCGGTCGCCCCACATCCCAGGCGGGCGCCAAGACAGCTTCTGGAAAATTCCAATTTCCGGTCCTGATTTTGCTGATTTCTTCGCACAACTGCCCGCAACTGATTCCAAGTACTTCCCTAGGCTTATTATGATGAAATCTCCCTACTTACGCAAGTTATACCCTGAAATGCAAAACACTAGAAAAACGCATCAAATACACAAAATACTTGATTTCAAGACATCAATTCAAGCCATTATAAGACCTTCGAAGTGGTATAAAATGCCACTCATCAGTAGTGTAAAGTCTCACTTAAAAAAATAATACTGGGCCTATATTGTTTGTTGATTTACTTTAGAAATCGAACTGCTCGCGGATTGGCCAGTCCATGACAGTTCCAAGCTATTAAATTCATAATGCATGGCGGGCCTAGAGTCCAGAAATCGCCTTTGATCCATTTTTTGGCCTAAGATTCAAATTATTTTCCAAACTCAGCATATTATTTTTCTCCATATTTTTCTGGTCCATCTTTTCCTCCACACTTTTCCTTTTGGACTCAAAAGCAATCACTTAATTCATACCATTTTCCTCTCCCGTAAAATCCTCTCATTGTTGTGTAATTTTATCTCCCATATTCATATCCTTATCGTCATCAATCTCTCTAATAACCCCGTCAATTTCCATGAATTTCTCTACTTGCCTTCCACCTCCCCTTTGCTGATAAGTGTTTGCATGTCCCAAAGCCAAGGTCAGAATGGAGAGATGAAGACATTGAGCAAGTTCATAAAGAAAAAAAGGCCATGAATATTTTGTTCAATGGTCTTGATGGAGATATGTTTGACAATGTTATCAACTGCAATACTGTCAAGGAAATTTGGGACCAAATTCAAGTATTATGCGAAGGAACAGAGAAAGTCAGAGAAAACAAGATGCAACTCCTCATACGACAGTATGAACACTTTCATTTTCAAGACGCTGAGTCATTAAGTGACATCTCAGTAGATTTTAAAAACTGCTGAATGGTTTAAAGTTGTATTGGAGGATCAACTAAACTAAAGATTCCAATCTAAAATTTCTGAGATCTCTACCAAAAGAATGGAAGCCAATGACAGTCTCTCTCAGAAATTCTCATGAGTATAAAGAATTTACTCTAGAGAGACTGTATGGTATCTTAAAAACCTATGAGCTCGAAATGGAGCAGGATGAGCTATTGGGGAAAGGAAGGAATAAATGTGGATCTGTTGCACTTGTAGCTGAACAAGAGAGAGGAAAAAAGCTGAAGGTTGAAGCTGTGAATCTGCACCAAACTCAAGGGTTTGTGAAGGCAAAGGAAAAAGGATAATGGCTGAGAATGAAGATTATCCAAGTCAGGATGAAATGGAGGACATAGATGAACATCTGACTTCTATCAAGAATATTTTCCAAGCTGAAATTCAAAAAGAATTTTGGAACAACTAAGCCAAACAAAAACATGGTGGACAAGTCAAAATTCAAATGTTTCAAGTGTGGCTTGAATGGTCACTTTGCTAATGAGTGCAGAAAGCCTAATTCTGAGAAAAGGAGGTTTGAGCCAGTGGATTATAAAAAGAAATATTTTGAGTTCCTAAAAAAAAGGAAAAGGCTTTCTTACTCCAAAAGAGGATTGGGCAGCTGATGGGGAAGATGAAGATGAAGAAACAAGCTATGTCAACCTAGCCCTAATTGGCCAAATCAGATGAAGCAGAAGTAAGTTCTTCAAGAAATCAGGTAATCACTACAAACCTAGGACACCTTTCTAAAGATGAGTTGTAACACCCCCAAATCCGGGGTCGGGGATCCGGGTTGCCACGAGTTCCATTTCCCTTAACAACACCCAATCTTAATAAATAATCAACTACTTTGTACTGTGACCCCACCATTAAACACACACACCACAAGTTATAGCCTCAGAGATGAATATCCAAAAAAATAATCACAAGCCATTTTATTCCACAATTATATGCCAATGCACCTTAAACAGGTTTCTGAATAAATTTACATTTCTTTGCCATTATTATAATTCATAATATACATAAGTCTGGTACATTATTAGTTGAAAACTTAGCCTATTGGTAATTTCTACCTCAGCTACAGCGGCCTCAACGCTTCCAGAAAGCTGCGGAACGTTTCCTATCCGCTTGCGAATTGGGAGCTTGGTCCTGTTCATCTTATCTATCTGATGTTGTGTGATGAAAGAAGAAGCAAGGGTGAGCAGCAAGCCCACCAAAATAATATGTATAATGATTAACAATATATGAGCCTTCTCATAGTACTCATGAAAGTCTTGGTCAAAAGAAATGAACCAAGTCTGATATCTTAATGCGATGAAGTCGCAACATATTCAGTATATATACATATATACTTTTCAAAATCTTGGAAGTCCTCTTCCATGCATAATATACACAGAGTTCCAGTTTATAACTGTATAAAAATATCGTTGCAAGGTGATCTCATATATCTAACCTTGTCTCAACGTTTTTCTGAAAATCTTTGTCATGCATAAGATAATCATTTACTAGATATAAGTTTAAAAGATGAAGTTACAAGATACTCCAATATACTTATATCTTTTCCAAATACTACTTGAACTACCACTGTTCAAGTTATAATTAGTTTCAAAAGTTCATCACACTGATGAGACTACAAGATAAGACTTGAATAGATTCAATCTTTGAAATATTTTGAAGGAAATGAAGTTATGATATACTTCATTAAGTCTCGATATATATATACACCTATATATATACATACGTTTTCTGAAAACCTCTGTCATGTAAAGTATGAACAGAATCGCAATATCCAATAAATTTGGAAAGAAAACAAATTTTGGCATAAACCTGATATCTTGCTGATCAGGCAAAGATACCAATAAGTAACTTTTTCTACTAGTAGATGGACGAATTCCCCACTGGTCATCACCCTGGTCGTAATAGGACCTTATGCTGGACTGCCACTCAGCCACTTATGCATTTAATGGACTCCCACTGAGCCACTTACACTATCATGGACGCCCGCTGAGCCCATGTTGCTTATGCCGACTCAAATAGATGGACTTACTTCCCGAACGTTGGGTAAGTAATCAATTCATTTACCAAAACCGCAACCTTGTTGCGAATATAAAATACACCACAGAGCCGGATCCCTCAGGTTTTGAGCGAGTATTTAAATCCCCTTAAAAAGGAAGATCTTAAATATAAAAATGAGTTTTGGGATCCGCTCTAACTTTTAAAAATCATTTTGAAGACTCGAAAACACTTTAAAGAGTGTTTGGAGTAATGTTGATTTAACAAAATAAATCAGTCCCAATATTATAGAAAATGTCTGAATATTATTATTTAAATAATATTTTCATAAAGATAATCCTTATAAAAATAATCGAAGTAGAAGTATTAAAACTTATACTTGAAATGGATATTAAATAACCAAAGATATACTTATATGAAAGTACTATCTTTATTTGAATAATCGATAATAAGTTTGATTATTGACACCTTATTCTTTAATAAAATAAAGAATATATTTCAGTAATAAGCGGAGTCATAATACCTCGAATGAATATTATAAATAATATTCATTAAATAAAATAAAGGAGTCATACATCCTCAAATGAATATTCAAATAATATTCAATTAATAAAATAAAAGGAGTCATAAGCCCTCGAATGAATATTCGAAATCATATTCAATAATAAAATAAAGGAGTCATAAGTCCTCGGATGAATATTCGAAATAATATTCAATGAATAATATAAAGTTATCGAATAACCCTTATTCGATTAATAGTTTTGAAAACTATAACCATATATACATAATTATATATATATACATATATACAAAATCTACTCGGGATCCTCGACTCCCGGTTTTAGAAAATGTTTTCACCTTTCGGGTCCTTATAATAAGGGTATATGCAAAATACTGTTATCCTCTAGCATAGGTATTATCAACTGAACCAACAGATATATATGGCAAGAATACGAAACAGGCATGCATATGTACCATATAACATGCTACAATATATCGCAACATTTGCTAATTAACCAACATGCATCTACCGCAAGATAATGCATATACATATATACATCACAACAACAGTATAACGGGTAGAAAACTTGCCTGAGCGACTTGGGGTGATAAAAGGCTCGGGACGAGTCTGGTAACCTATAAACAACAAGTAAGTTGGAATTAAACCAAAGTCACTTGTAAATCTATACTTTAACTAACTTAGACTTTAACGCTTGTTTTGCGCTTACTGATTCTCTTAAGTCACTCGAGTACCCTCGGCTCCACCATTTTTAATAATTTAACCTTTACGAGTTTTAAGGCGATTCCTTCGCGAGTGTCTTACCAACTGCCTAACACACTTACCATAAATGTTTCTTACCCCAATTAGTCATTTAAGGTCCTTAACCAAGGTTTCAAAGTAATGCGAGGGGAAATGTTTTGTTCGCGAAACGCCGTTACTTGAAACGGTCGTTTCTCCTAAACCGTGCATCGGAATCGAACGGACTACATATCAAAACGAAGCTCGTAACACGAGCTATCTAGACATGGCAATGGTCATAATCTGGTCATAATCTAGCAGGGGGTTCTCGGGTCCTAATGTTATTCACAAAAACAGTCTAAAGAAAATCGGACGTTATGACGGCTATGTTTACGCGATTTCCCAAATTTAAACCAATTCAAACAACCACAATTTCAACTCATATTCACAACCCAATCAACCTCCATCTAAACTACATTACAACGGCCCCAAATCAACTCAATATTAACATTTATACTTATGCCTAAGCTTGAATTTAACTATACTACATTCTTTTAACCAAAACAACAAGATTTACCATTCCATTTCAATACCACTTCAACCCAAACTCTAAACCACAAACATTAAGCTATAATATCACCATAATAATCAAAATCATCTTATTAAACATAGGAATCTAGGGTTTGGAGATGATATACCTTCCTTGAAGTGGTGGGAGTAGCTAGGAAGCCTTAAGAAGCTTTGAGAAGTCTTAGGAATGCTTGGATCTTAAAGGAAAACAAGAAAAATTCAAGTTAAAAACCTTGAAAACACTATTCATTGTCTTCTTCATTGATTTAATGAAGAAGATTGAGAAAGAATTGATGGCTTAAACTCATGATATAGCCCTAACTATGCATAAGGATGATTAGGGAATTAACTCACCAATTTAGGAAGCCTTGATCTTGGATTTTGAATTTTCTTGCCTTTGGAATAGTAAAAAGCCGAGAGCTAAAGAAGAAAATAATGCCCTGGTTTCTTTTTGTTTTGATGAAGAATGAATTATTTGGCTTGGTTGATTTGGTTTTGTTTTGTTTTTGGTTAATTACCAATTTAACCTTGATTTTGTGTGGTTAATAATCCACCACATCTCCTTCCTTCCCATGTCATGCCTATGTCATGTTGTGATGTCATCTTTCCCTCCTTGTCCTCTTCTCATTGGTTGGGTGACATCACTCTCTCTAATCCCTTTGATTAACTTCCTAATTGTTTGCCTAATGACCGCTGATCTGTTATACGGTTCGCTTAACTTTCGTTTTCGTTTATCGTTTGAAGGATCATACCCGGGATCTTATTACTTAGGTTCCCTTAACCTTTCTCAATACATTATATTCCTTTTTATGATCCTCTATTATAATCCTTGAATTTAAATCCTTTTTATCCTGTTACCTTATACTCAATTCTCTCCGTATCTAGTGTATTTCCGGGAAAAACCAAAGTGTTCGGAATTGGATTCTGACGATCTTTACATACACTCATATACCATATAGAGTACTAATAAAATCTCAGAATATCCATAACAGAACCCCTACATAGTGTGGCATGAAAGTTTTTTCATTCAGCTATAACACTATTCACAAGGGTTACAAAAAGTTCAAAATTTTGGGGGTTATTACATGAGTGTAATGATGCCATGTTCTGAGATGAATATTGGTGTTTGATTATTGGTTATCTGTGTTGTTGGAAGGAATTAGAAGAGGTTGGCAGCAAAAACCTAATCGATCCGTGTCATTTTTGGTCAAGATTGGGCTTCACCGGAGGTTATTACGGTCACCGAGAACTGGGTTCTTCACGAACCCGTTTCTGTTCTTGGTGACCAGGATTTTGACCTGGTTTGACCCATTTTTTATCCAATTGATTTCAAAATCAATTCTGAAATTACGTTTTTACAGTTTAGTTCCCCAGAGTTTCAAAAGTTTGCAAGTTTTGAAAATTTTCAGGAATGATATTTGTTTTATAAATAAATTTCAAAAATTGTTCCTAATTTCCAAAAATTCCAAAAATTATTATTTTAATTCGAAAAAAATTATTTTTAATTCAAAAATAAATCTGAATTAATTAGTTAATTAATTTTAGTTAATAATTAATTAGTTAATTGGTCAATTAATTAAAAAATTAATTGATTTAATTAATTATTAATTAATGTTTATTATTTAATTAATTAGATTTAATTATTTATTTTGATTTAAAAATTCCGAAAAATAGTTTCGAGCTTTAAAATATTATTTTAAATTGTTTTCAAAGATCGATAATTATTATAAAATTATTTTAAAGTCAGATTCAGGTATTTAAACCCTATTATTTAATTATAAAATAATTCGGAGTCCCATTTTAATTCCGAAAAATATTCAAAAATTCGTATTTTAATGCCTGGAAAATCATTTTAACCCCGAATCTTCTTTGAAAAATTATTTAAATTGAATATCTTGTGTCCTATATGCTATATGTGATCCGATTGATGTATAAAATGATTGTATGTGCGTTGTTTGACAGTTTTTGATGTAATTTTTAATCCATACGTCGAATTTGGGTGAAACGAAGGGTAGATAGAAGCTTGTATCGAATAAAATGAGATGATAATTAGTGTTGATAAGTATATATGATGTCTAACAGAGGAAGCGAGATGTAGAAAGGGAAAGGAAGTGGTCAGTGAGTGGGAACCAATTGACAAGTGTTAACAAAGTGAAAGCGAATTGATAAGGCAAGTGTCCCTGAACTTTCTGGTAGTATAATTGCGAGTACTTTTAAACTCTTTTCATAATATTACAATTATTCCCAGTAGTTCTTATTCTATATTACAAGTACTTTGAAGTACTTAACCCTAACCCTGATTCTTATTGATCTTGAGCTGTAAGCCTGATTTCTTGTAAACTATTGATTGTTGAATTCTTGGATACGAACCACATAAATCCGATACTACTCCATAAATACATATTGATTCTTGATATGAGGTTGCTTAACCTATAAACCTTTATGCCTTGTATAGCAGAAGACCATTCCTTGTAACCTTTAAACCCCTAGTCTTCTACACTTTGATTTATTCCCTGGATTGAAAGCCAATCTTCCTATTTACCTTTCTATACCTTCATGGTGTTGTGAATTACCTTATACTTCAAGATAAATGTTGTTTATGATTCAGTTTATTGAATTACTTTGTTTATCATGTTATTATTATATAATTGGATTGTTTTTAAATATGGACCAGATTCATGGTCGGACCAGATTCGTGGTCGTAATAGGCCAATGCGTGCCTTGGATCCAGTGTATAGAGCAAAGCTGGGAGCCTTGCTCGGGGTTAGTGCGTGACTGATCAGCAGCCTAACCTTAGTTTTTTAAAATAAAAGTGAATATCCCATTTTAATCATTACTTATCAGGAAACTTGATTCCCTATATCATTTCAATTGATCATTATTTAATCTCAGTATTGTCAATGTGACTTGCTGAGCTGGTTAGCTCACTCTTGCGAATCTGTTTATGTTCTTTTCCAGTTAAGAAGGAAACTGGTGGTGGCGAGGATCCCCAGTCGAGTGCACAAGCTAGGTTTTCAGGTTGAAATAGAATAAGCTAGCAGAAGTTGTGTGGCTTGGTGTGTATTAAAAATTTGTAATAAAGTTTGACTTCAGATGTAAGATAAATAAATTTGGAATTGGGTACGTTTGTAATAAACAAGATTGTGGCTTGTGGACATACTTTGAACTATTGCAATCTGTGGTTATGATAAGTAGGGTCATTGCATATATTATTATTATATAATCGGGTTTATATATGGTGTGTGTTGTGGACCCCAAACTTCTGACCCGGGTTCGGAGGGCGCCACACAAAGCCTTAGTTAGTGGGTCTGCAATATTATCATTACTAAGCTCTTTACATTTATATTTCCTTGATCATTAATCTCATTAATAAGGTGATATCACCTAAGGACATGCCTAAACAGTCTCATTGGCTATTTTTAAAGCATCAATATATTTGGCTTCCATTATAGAATCATCAATGTTCTTGTTGTGAACTATTCCACGTAACATTGCTTATATTTAGGCAAAATGTAAAAGAGACATAAACACAAAATCATCCTTGTCTTTCCAAAAATTTGGTTCAGAAACTAGCATTAGTGTAACCCTTTATAACTAGTTCCTTATCTTCTCCGTACACCAAAAATAAATCTTTGGTACTCTTGAAGTACTTAAGAATATTCTTGAAATCTATCTAGTGACCCTCACCTGTATTAGACTGGTATCTTCTCTCATGCTCAAAATATATGAAACATCAAGATAAATACATATCATTGTACATATTATAAATCTAATTGCTGAAGCATATGGAACTTTCTTAAACGGCCCTTATCATCTAATGATTTAGGGGTCAATTATTTTTTGAGATCACTATCCCATGAGACATCGAAATATATCCTTTCTTTGTCTCCTGTATCCTAAAATGATGCAATACTTTATCAATGTATGTACTCCGACTAGGCCGATTAATCTCTCCAATCTATCTCTATAGATATTGATCCCTAATATATAGGTAGCATCGCCTAAGTCTTTTATCGAGAAATTATTTCTCAACCAAGTCTTAACAGCCTGTAGAGAAGGTATGTCATTCTCTATTTGTTATATGTCATCTACATATAATACTAGAAATGTCACATTGCTCCCACTAACCTTCTTGCGAACACATGGTTCATCTTCATTTTGAATAAAGCCAAACTCTTTGACTGTTTCTTCAAAACAAATATTCTTCTCCTTGAGGCTTCTTTCAATATATAAATAGATAGAAGCAACTTATAGATCATCTTCACAAACTTTGGATCGATAAAACCATCAGGTTATATCATATATACATCATCTTCAAAGCTTCTATATAAGAAAGCGGTTTTGACATCCATTTGCCAAATATCACAGTCAAGGTAAGTAGCTATTGCTAGCAAAATCTTGATGGACTTGACCACAAAACTGGTGAAAAAGTCTCGTCATAGCCTATACCATGATTTTGTTTGAAACGTTTGCCCCTAGTCGCGCCTTATAGGTCTGTACTTTACCATCCATGTCAATTTTCTACTTAAAAACCCTCTTGCACCCTATCGGTTTTACCCCTTCGGGTGGATCAACTAAACTCGATAATTTATTTTGATATATGGATTCCATCTCGGATGTCATGGCTTCTAGCCATCTCTCGGAGTCTGGACTGTTCCTAGAATCTTGGTAGGTGAGATTCTCATCATTATTCGTAAGCATCACATCACCATCTTGAGTCAAGAGAAATCCATAATTTCTCTCGGCTCATGGTGAATCCTGTTAGATCTACGAACAACCTGTGTTTCCTGAATATGATTAGTTTCAACATTTTGATGTACATTCTGATCTTGTTCCAACTCTGCTTCAATATTATCATGTGGTTCTCGATCTTCATCAAGATGTATTATCCTCCCACTGGTTTTCTTAGAAAGTAGTTCTCCCTCAAGTAATACAGCGGTCCGAGCAACAAACATTTTATTCTCGTAAGGATTATAAAAACTATACCCTTTAGTCTCACTTGGATATCCCACAAAATAACATCTATCTAATTGTGGTCCAAGCTTGTCAGAGGCTAAATGTTTCACAACGCTTTACGTCCCCAAATTTTCATGAATGATATGTTATGACATTTCTCAATCCATTTCTCATATGGATCCTTTTGAATCACTTTTGTCGAAACTCGGTTAAGTATATATGTAGTCGTTTTTAGAGCATAACCCTAGAAACTGATTAAAAGATCTGCTTGACTCATCATCGATCACACCATGTCCAACAAGTTACGATTTCTCCTCTTAGAATCTCTATTTCATTGAGGTGTTCCAGAAGGAGTAAGTTGTGATACAATATCACATTTCTTCAAGAAGCTCTTGAATTTGAGGCTTAAATATTCTCCTCCACGATCCGATCATAGAACTTTTATACTTTCCCCTGTTTGCTTTTGTACTTCAGCCTTATATTCTTTGAACATTTCAAAAGAATCGGATTTATTATTCATAAGAACCACATATCCATATCTACTGAAATCATCAGTAAATTTTATGAAGTAGTATAAGCCACCCCTTTCCATCATACACATTCGACCACATACATCATTATGTATAAGTCCTAATTGTTCCGTGGCCCTTTCACCTGATCAAGTAAAAGAAGCTTTAGTCACTTTTCTAATGAAATAAAGTTCGAATCTTTTGAATAATCAAAATCAAACTAATCCAAGTATTCATCTGTGTGTAACTCAAAAATACGTTTATTACTAATATGGCTTAAACGACAATGCTAGAGGTAATGTTTGATTTGAGTCATCTTAGAACATATAAATTGTTAACTAATTGTGCAACATTACAAGTCTTATCATTGAAATAGAATAAATAATTATTGTTTATTTAATTAAAATGAAATACATTTCTTGTCCTGATGATATATTGATATATGTATCTGCAAAAAGAAGGCACATAATAAAAATTTACCAAGTTCTCAACTTTGCCTTATGGGCAAAATTAGGCACCGAGTTCCTCCAACTAGAGAAACAACTTTTGCTCAAATTCTAACCTGATACCTGAAGCTTGACCATTGTTGGTCTTCTGCTTTAGATCTTCCAAATAAGCTTGATAATTTAACTTTCAATCATCCGGTTATTTCCATAGAATTGACAATTGTCTTCTTTAGCAACACCACTAATAGGCTTCAAAAGCCCCCTTGGGATTGGACTCTGGTTTGGCACTGAATAAAATAAAATCTTAACCTCACCTGTCCACTTTCCTTTCCTATTTGCATTCCATGTGTACACCATCAATATGGACGTAGTTCATTCCTTTACCGTGTTAATTTCAACATTTCTAAACATGACTAACAACTCAGTGAGTGTTTTGTCTATCTCATTCCTTTTGTTCTTAAAAAACTGAAAATAAAAGTTGTTCAAAGATTATTTGATCAAATCAAGCTGAGTCTCTAGACCATTCTTGAAACCTAAATATCAAGGTAATTATACCTATCATCTTTAGAACATGTAGTCCGACCGGATATCATTCTCCCATTAATGCAAAAGTATGGTCCCTTATTATTGTCAAATATTTCTGACAAGCCTATCCTTCAAACATTCTTTGAAGGTGCTCAATCACATCATAAGCATCACTATTCTCTTTTTACTTCTAAAACTCAACACTCATAATTAGAAGCATGAGACATGAAACATCAGTTGCATAATCAATTTGCTTCTTGTAAGCATTTTGTTCGGCATATGTTTCATTCTCAACTAGAAGAAATAAGGGAGGGGTTTGTGTGACATCCTTAAACCTGAGGATAATCCTCAAGTTCCCATGTCAGTTGAGGAAATTATTTCATGTTAGTTTATCCTTCTCAAGGACTATTACATAGAGAAGTTATTTGTGTTATTTGTCATTTGATATCTATAATATTAAAATGCATAAAATGAATTAGTCTATAAATGATCATTAAATTATGTTCATGTGACTATTCATATATATTAACAATATATCTCCCACTATTTTTATCAAATCAATAGCCCTAACTATTAATTCGGAAATAATATCTTATATATCCTTTCTAGTGAGACAAGATCCGTATTTCACCATGCGATAGGTCATCTTTGGCTTTTCTCCTAAAACATTATTATTTAGGTAAACAACATTTGTCAAATATCAACTATATAACTCTTTGATAGCTTGGTGGAACAACATTTGTTCATATTTATCTAATAAATCTCGCCAAACTTTATGCCTTTAAGTTCACAATCCTTTTGTGGTAACTTAGTTAACTCAAACCCAATAGTAAAAAAAAATCAATATACTTCAACACATCTCCCACGATAGATGGGAGTACTTCGCTTTGGCGAAACCCACTCCTTATCGATCTAGGGGTTAACGCAATGGACTCATTGGAAGGCATCTAATCAACTTAATATTAACTTTAGGGTTTTGTTAATTTTAAAACGATTAGGATCCCATCATAAAGAGATTCCCAATTTTTCCTTGAATTAAATACTTTAAATCAATATTCATCAATGATTTGATTTCCAGGTAGTGAGGGAGTCACAATGGACTTGCTTAAAGCCCACAACCTTACAAGTTCAAAGAACTCGCTTTTGATAAAATCGCCCATGTCGAAAATAAAGAAAATTAGATTTTATTCCATGTTTCATAAACACAAGAATCTCATAATCATTTATTCATTTTAAAATCGTGAAACTTTACAGATTTTATCTTGTTTAGCAAGCAAGGAATGAGTGTCATATCTAATACATACATCCTTAATATAATTAAGCATGCATCATTAAACTACTCTACACATACATTCATCATATGAGCATATATATGTAAAGTGCAATAAAGTAAACGTGGTTGGTTATGGTTTCATTCTATGTGATCTTCATCAAGCTAATGATGAAGATCTAGGTCAATCTAAGGTGAAAAATAAATACAAGCTAACCATTACATATCTTCTTTCTTGAGTTGTCTTTTCCTTGTATTGCTTCCTTGGATGGCCTCCATGAGAGATAACCCTTCCTTGATATTAAATCTTCATGTATTCATGTACATTACAAGAATGAAATATAAAAACTAATCTAATAAACTTATAATAAGAACTCGAGTTACATTCGGGATTTATAATTACAAGATCAAACAACATGCAAACCTTATTAAAAAAACAAAACCATTAACCTAAGGTCATAAGCATAACCATCCACTATACTCAATTAACACATAAGAACATGTTAGAACACATAATCTGATCTTAACATATCATTCCCATCATGATCTAATCATAAAAATAAAATATGACAAAAATCAGAATAAAATTCTGAAAATATTAAATCGCTGTTTAGACGATCGATTCCCTATTGAATAGGGTATTTGTTCGTAAAAATAGGACACCGGACCCAGATTTCAGAGAATCTGCAACATCGGATTCAGAAAATGTATCTAATACGATTCTCATAATAAGAACAGACATAAACCATGTATATATCTGTATACATACAGATTATATAATCATCATATAATTATACAACTCACATGAATATCGTATATTCGAAACATACATATACAAACATATTGTATCAACATCAATACATGGCAATTCACGTACATGCTTGTAAATAAAAAACAGTTAAACACATAAATGAATTAAACACTTTCACAAGTAGCTCTGATGCCATTAATGGGTTTCAAGCACATAAACACAACGAAAATGATGTAAAATTAAATTAAAACCAGAATAAAATTGAAACTCTACGCAGGATCCATGTGAAAATTGATATTTAATCCGTAGTAAGAATATTTACCTTATAGAAGATTTAAGAGTACATCAATAGAGGATTAATGGAGTCCAGACCTTGTTGAATCATCACGTATCCCGCTCTCACGATCTACGCTCTACGGTATCCACACGAACACTTTTCTTGAAAGATTGATGTGTACTAGCACCCGAAAACTCCATCTCTACCTCTCTTCCACATGAATGGCTAGGTTTATGTAAACCAGCCCTCAAAGAGTTTATATAGAGAGAAGAATGGGTTTTCTAATTGTAGTCTAATTATAATTAATACTAATCCGAAATCCCAATTTATTATTTAATTAAGTCATACTTAAATAATTAATAACTTATTTTAGAATTAGTTTAAGTAATTTCTCTATTTTATTTATTTAATTAATTAAGTCATACTTAATAAATATCATAAATAAAATATATTACTTATTTAATTTAAATTATTTTTTCTTCAAGCGTTTTTTGTGTGCGACCCTGTAGGTTATTATTATGTCGACAATAATTTTAATATCTCATATCAAAATTATAAATAATGAGCGGCATCTAGTAATACATCATTGCTACCCAAGTAATAATAATTAAATCGATGATTCGATTAAACCTTTTATGATAATGTATAATATTATATAATCCCTTTAACCAAAATATTATAGATTGAATAAGAGGCATGTAATTTATCATCCTCATCATAGTTTAATCCAAGTTTCCTTGATTAATGAGTAGGCTATCATATCAAATTAATATTTGAGCGTGACCAATCATTTCATAGTCTAGCTCACACAAGACGCCAATAATATCACTTCTAAAATAGGAGGGTTAAATCCCATCTAGATCATTCATATTTCTCATATGATTTATAATATACCCAATGTCCACTTTATCATTACCCGGTCAAGGATAACTTTTAATGAAATCAAAGTATATTAATTCTTGTATAGAAATATAATGACTTCAGGTCTAAGGACCATTATATCATTATCACTGTGAGAATAACTTATGATACTAAAAACATGTAGTATCTCACAACGGGTCAATCCAGCACCATGTATCTAATACATGTGTCTGTGTTTTGACTTTAGTATCACCATACTTATAATCAATGAGATGTGATCATCAGTCAACAAACATACTAGTCTTAATGCATTATTATTGTCCCCTATAATAATACTCAACCAGTGACCTTTAGAAATATTGATACTATTCTCATAAACTCATTTTTAAGTCACGTGCCTAGAGATATTGAATTGCATATCGTATTCCAAGGACATTTATTAATCTAACATTTATACAGTAAATTAAGAATTATAAAATTATAAAAAGAATAATCGATTGAACATAAATATTAATAATCCAAATATCTTAAACTAAAATATTATATTGTTGTCTCTATGGAACAAACACTAACAACTCTCTCACCTGAATTACAAAGCAATCAATACCTTGGTGAAAAAGGAATTAGTGAGAGACTTGCCAAATCTGTAATTTGCTAAAGATGAAGTTTGTGAGGCTTGTCAAAAAGGCAAAATAAAGAGGTGTAGTCACAAAAGTAAGACTGTAAATTTAATAAGTGCACCATTGCAACTTATTCACATGGACATGTTTGGACCAATTAATGTCTTGTCTATTTTCAGAAAGAAATATGCACTGGTGATGGTGGATGACTACTCAAGATACACTTGGGTGGAATTTATGCATTCAAAAAATGAAAATCCACACATCATAATTGAGCACATAAAGAAAGTTGAGAACATGATGGGGATCAAAATTGTGTTAAAAGATTGAAAAATGATAATGACACCGAATTCAGGAATGCAGCTTTAAGTGAATTCTGCAAAGACAAGGGAATTATTCAAGAGTTCTCAGCTACACGAATACCCCAGCAAAATGGTGTGGTTTAAAGGAAAAATAGAACTCTAATTGAAGCTACAAGAACAATGCCGCAAGATGCCAATTTGCCAATAAGTTTTTGGGAAGAAGCTATCAATACTGCATGATATACTCATAACAGATTTCTAATCAACAAAAATCTTGGCAAGTCACCCTACTCAATTTTATCAAAAAGAAATCCTACTTTAAAGCATATGCATGTGTTTGGAAGCAAATACTTTGTGCTCAAAGATAACGTTGAAATGTTGAAAAATTTGACTCTAAAGTATGTGAAGCTATTTTTCTGTGATATTCATTAGAAAGAACTGCCTAAAGAGTTTATGTGCTTGCGCAAAAAAAATTTATGGAAAGCATAAATGTGACCTTTGATGATGACAAGTGTCCATGCTTGAAATACCTTGAAGAAAATGAAGCTGAAGCCCTAAAATTTGAAAATATGAACATTGATAGTGATTCTGAAGATGATGCTGAGATCAACACAAATAATATAATGGAGGAAGAAACAAATAAACCAGTGAAGTGTGAAAATGAGGATTCATCTTAAAGTAGAAGCTCACCTGAATTTGATGGCACAAACTGAGGAAGCTCTACTTGATCTTGAATGGATATCTTCCATGCAAGAAGAGCTAAATCAATTTGAGAGAAATAAAGTTTGAGAATTGGTTCTTACATCAAAGAACAAAAGCATTATTTAAGCAAAGTGGGTGTACATAATCAAAATGGATGAAAATAGATTTTTGATAAGGAACAAAGCAAGACTGGTTGCCAAAGGCTACTTACAAGAAGAAGGAAGTAATTATGATGAAATTTTTACTCCAGTTGCAAGACTTGAAGCAATTAGAATTTTTCTTGCAGTTGCTACACATTTATCAACACCTATGTCGCCAATATATTGCATTCAATATCTAACAAAACTTTCATGACTTTAACTACAGTTGATGGAAATAAATCCTTCCACTATTTACTCTCCAAACCCCTATCCATCCATTCTTGCACCGAACTCTCATTACCTCTAGATTTTTCCCTAGTATACACATCTCCTTCAAACCCCAAGTCAACTAACCCACATTCCTCAACTATTTTTTTTAAACCCTCCAATAGATACCTCATATGCCTTCGACCACCTATTTTTTCAGTTACATCGATCTTTTCATTGAAATTCCCGATTATACACCAAGGAAGCACATATTTATGCGATAAGCTCTTCAGTAAGTTCTATGAATCAATTCAACAGTTTCTTTCCGGGTAACCATAGAACCTGTATAGCGCCACCTGCCTACTTGTTCATTTTTAACCTCAAAGTCAATATAATTTTGAGTGCTTTCACTAATCACAAGACCACCTTCATTTTTCCAGAATGGAGCTAATCCACCATAATGACCATGAGCCTCAATAGCATGGCATTCCCCAAACCCTAAAGTCTTGCACCTATTTTCTACTTTATTATCTTTTACTAAAGTCTCACTTAAAAAAAATAATACTGGACCTATAATGTTTGTTGATTTACTTTAGAAATCGAACTGCTCACGGATTGGCCAGTCCACGGCGGTTTCAAGCTATTAAACTCATAATGCCTGGCGGGTTTGGAGTCCAGAACCCGCCATTGATCCATTTTTTTGGCCTAACATTCAAATTATTTTCCAAACTCAACATATTATTTTTATCCGTGTTTTCCTTGTCCATATTTTCCTCCACACATTTCCTTTTGGACTCAAAAGCAATCACTTAATTCATACCATTTTTCTCTCCCGTAAAACCCTCTCACTGTTGTGTAATTTTATCTCCCATATTCGTATCCTCGATACCACACCTCCTAACAGTAAGAGCGCTATTATCGTCATCAATCTCTCTAACAACCCCGTCAGTTTCCATGAATTTCTCTACTTGCCTTCCACCTCCCCTTTGCTGATAAGTGTTTGCCTACTCCGCCGGAAAACCTCGATTTGTCCATGTCCTATTTCCGTCAGAACCATTACAAAGCCAGCTTGAACCAGTATTTTGTGTCACATTTTTCTTAGGAGCACGTAACCAGGGTGTTAGGAATATGTTGTATGCTTGATGATAACTTGACAAAACACTCTAAGTAGATAAGTTAAATGATTTTTGTAACCATCAAGTGAATGAGTAGCTTATGTTTAAATAAGTCTGTAGCACAATCTTGTATACTATAATATCTTAGAGGTTTAGAAATTGTTAGATATTCCAAGTCATGTTGACTACTAGCAAGATATGCAAAATAAGTTGGCTAATTGTAAATAGATGATATCTTGTAATTCTGCATAAGTGAAAGAGTATCAACTGCTGTAAGGCATATGTCATAGCCTATTTGTATATTCGAGGATTTAACTCAACTCAAATAAGAAGGTAATAAGTAAATAGTGGATCTACAGTCAAAGAGATCTCGCAAAGTAACATCTGTCAAAGGATTCAGAAACAAGGTTCATCTACAGACTTGAGGAATTAATTCACTGGAAGAAGTTCAAGAAATTGATCAAGCCTCAGTGATATAAATCAAGGTTGTGGATTTAATCAAGTGACAGAGATCTCGTCAGGGTATCAGAGAATTACAAGGATTTAATCTGAAGAAAATCAATTATCAAAGTCAAGACATGAAGAAACGTCACGGAAGTTAGTCACTCATGAACCAGCCAGTACATCGATTGTCAACATTGAAGTGGTGGAATTGATTCATAATTCTCAGTGATTTTCAGAAGATTTTCAGAAGAATGGTTACTGCTCAGGATTAGTATTAATTCTTTATTAATTAATTAAGTCATATAATTTAATTAAGAAAATAAATTATATCTGCAAAGATTAATTTATTTATTAATTGAATTAATTGATTAATTAATTCAGAATTAATATTAAGAATTTTCATAAAGTTTAATTGGATTAAAAACAGTCTTAAATCAGCAAGACAATTGAAAATGAACTAGCATGACAATCTGGATTGTCATACCGATTGTCATGCCAAGTCATTTCAATTGTCATACCGAAAGTTACACTGGGAGGAGGATTGTCTTGCCAGTTCATTCTGATTGTCTTGCTAGTTCAATCAATAGTCTCACCGAAAGTCTTGGTAGCTCAATGGATTGTCTTGCTGAGCTAAAAGGATTATCTTGCCAATTAAATCAAAGGTTGATTGATTACAAAAGCAACAGAAGCAGCAGAACAAAATATCATCCAACAACTCAAGAACAAAAGAAAAGCAGCCGCGGAAAACATTTTATTTTTCATCTGCTAAATTCAAGATCATATTTCTAGTTATTAAAGTTAAATCCAAACACCTAGAAATCATTCTCTTGTTCTTGTGTAACTATCTAGCGGATCAAAATCCCTAGAACTTAATCCCAAATTGCGTTTAGCATTTGAATCTTTTAATTGCAAAAATAGAAAAAGTTCATGTCGAATTTATTCTAGATTTGTGATAATTAATTTGAGATTAATCCCTTGTAATCGATACAGTTGTTGTAACACCTTTCAAGTTTAATAATATTTTTATTTAACTTGAATTTTATTTCAATTTTTTTATTCCGCACTAAATTCGATTATTCGGTATAGTTTGTATTCAACCCCCCTTCTACAAACACATTGGAACCTAACAATTGGTATCAGAGCCTTCTGATTAACGAACAAATCAAGATCCTAGACTTTTGTGATTTTTCAACTCCTTGAATTTTTATCTATTCAAAAATTCATAACGACTTTACAAAAAGTTGGAACCGTTAAAATTCCACTATTTGATAAAGAAAATTATATCATGTGGAAGAAGAAGATGCTCTTGTTTTTACAAGTTGCAAATCCCAAATATCTGAACTTGTTAAAGAAGGGTCCAACAACTCCAATGGTTATTGAACCAGAGGTGATAGTAGCTAATGTTGTGATTACCAAAGCTAGAATCTATCCAAAAGAGCCTGAGGATTTTTCTCCTGCTGAAAAAGAAGAAGCCTCCTTGGATGCCAGCCTTCAATTAATATTAATTGATTCCCTTGATCTCTTGATGAACAAACATGTGATGAACTGTAAAAATTCCAAACACATGTTGGGAAACTATTGAGGTGATTAATGAAGGCACAGAGGAAGTTAGGGAGAACAAGTTGGAGATCCTAACCTCTGAGTATGAACATTTTAAATCCAATCCAGGAGAAGGAATTACTAAAGTGTTTGAGAGGTACAATGCGTTGATCAACAACCTGAACATAAATGGAAAATATTATTCAATCAGGGAGGTCAACAAAAAGTTCCTTTTAACACTGCCAACTCATCTTGAACATAGAATCACTGCCATTAGAGAAGCTAGAGATCTGAGTGAGATTTCTTTGGATAGACTCTATGGTGTGTTAAAAACCTATGAGTTGGAGCAGATTCAGCAAAAGGAAGTCTACGGGAAAGATAGAATGGTCAGCACATCTACTTCTCTTGTAGCTGAAGGTCAACAACAACAACAATCTCAACAGTTAGAGAGAATGGTACAGTTTTCCAAGGCTGAGGAAAATGTGTTAGTAGCAGAATATGATCCTCCTACTAAAAATGAATCCAGTGATGATTTTTGTTAGATATATTTGATAATGTCATGGCTGATATGATTTATGTTTAGATCTTACTTAAACAGGATAAATCAGTACTTACTGGAAGTCAGGACTTAAGGATATCAGTACTTATATTATCAGGAGATAATCATCAGAAGATGGATATCAGAACTTAAGTGCTGAAGGACGTTCCGATAAGGACAGTAGCTGATTAAAGGAAAGAAGATCGAGATAAACATAAGAAGAGATATGCATGAAGAAGGAGTTCTATGAAGAATAGAATACTTGGAAGAAAAGATATCTGATTGATATATTTTAGAAAGTAGAATTATATTCCATATCAATTAGCGATTATCTTGTAACTGTGTAGTATATAAACACAGACATAAGGTTTACACTATAAGTGTTATCATATTCGAGAAGATTATTCATTGTAACCCTAGCAGCTCTCGTGATAATTATTCATCACTGAGAGGTAACAGTTCCATACCGTAACAGAGTTTATTGTTTCAATAAAGTTTGTTTTCTGTTACTTGAGATATTAAAGTTCGATTTGATTGTACTTTACACTGTATTCACCCCCTCTACAGTGTGTGTGACCTAACAAGTGGTATCAGAGCAAATCTGTTAACGCACATACAGTTTAAGATCCAAACACAATCATGTCTAACACAGAAACTCCAACTAAGCCTACCAAAACTGAAGAACCACCAAAGACATAAATTCAAAGTCGGTATGAGACCATCAGAGTTCCCATACTGAGACCATCTGAATATCCCATATGGAAGGTGAGGATGACCATGTTCCTGGAAGCAATAGATCCAGAATATCTTGATAGAATCAAGGAAGGGCCTCACAAACCAACCAAGCTCGCTGTTGCAGTTGCAGGTGAAGCAGCAAAGACCGTACCAAAGGAGAAGAGTGATTATACTGCTGAAGATATCGCATCAATTGTTAAGGATGCTAAGGTACGACACTTACTGCATAGTGCCATTGATAATTTAATGTCAAACAGGGCAATTAACTGCAAGACTGCTAAGGAGATATGGGATGCTCTGGAAACAAGGTGTCAGGGAACTGATACAATTAAGAAGAACAGGAAGACAATACTCACTCAAGAGTATGAACACTTTGACTCAAAGGCTAATGAGTCATTGACTGATTTATATGATAGATTTGTCAAACTCTTGAATGATTTGTCATTGGTTGATAAGGAGTATGATCTTGAAGATTCAAACCTTAAATTCCTGTTAGCTCTTCCTGAATGCTGGGATTTGAAGGCAACAACAATAAGAGACAACTACAATCTTGATGAAACAACTCTTGATGAAATTTATGGAATGCTCAAGACCCATGAACTTGAGATGGAACAAAGAAGCAAGAGGAAAGGAGGAAAGTCAAGGACAGTTGCTCTTAAAGCTGAAGAAGAATCCCCCAAGGCAGCTACCTCAAGGAAAGACAAGGGTAAAGCTCTTTTCACAAAGTTTGATACTGAGTCATCAAGTTCTGAAAGTGATGATGACTCAGATTCTGAAAGCTTGCCTGAGACTGATGCTGATGAGGAGATGATGAAGCTGTGTGCTCTTATGGTGAAAGGGATCACAAAGATTGCATACAGGAAGTTCAGGAAGGGAAAGATGCTTTCCAGGAAAGGCACAAGTTCTGATAAGAAGAATTTCAGAAGATCTGAGGGCAGAGTAGGAAAGTCTGATAGAGGAGATTATACCAATGTCAAATGCTATAAATGTAATGAGAAAGGCCACATATCTCCTGATTGCAAGAAAGTGAAGGGTGACAAAGGCAAAGCTCTTATCACAAAGAAGAAAAGCTAGACAGACACCTCAGACTCTGAAAGTGAGGAGAACTATGCTTTGATGGAAAATGCTGATAAAGAAAGTGCTGAGAGCAGTTCTGAAGCTGCTGAAACAAAGGTACCTCAGACTACTTATGCTTTTCATACTGATGATATTAATGAGTTGAGAAGATATCTTAAAACCATGTTTGTTAGTTATAGAGATCAAACTTTAACATGTGAAAGATTAACTTCTGAAAATCTTGCTTTTATGAAAAGAAATGATTTCTTAGAAAAAGAGTTAGTTATGTTCCATCAAACTCAGAAGGATAGAGATGATGCATTTTATGTTAGGGATGAAGTGCTAAAAATGAATGAATCTCTAAAAACTGAGTTAGAAAAGGAAAGAGAGATTATCAGGACTTGGACTAACTCTGGCAGAACAACTCAAAATTTGCTAAGTAGTGAAAATTGGAAAGAGGGCTTAGGTTATGGAGAGGATAAGAATGATAAAGAAACTGTAGAAATTAAGCCTGTTGTTAAGCAAAAGTCAAAGTTAAAACCTGTTAAGTTTGTAAATGTAAAGTCTGATAATGAGAAATCAGAAGTTAAAGAGGAATTAACTTCTGACAAACTAAAACAGGAAAAGACAGCTGAAGTAAACATAGGCTTAATGACTAAGAAGCAGCTTAAGCATAAGCTGAAAGATGTTAAGAATGTAAACAAGGTAAAATCACCTAGGAAAAATAGGAATGGAAAGGAAGGTGTGAATAAAAGCAATAATTATAAGCCTGTTCCTGAAGCTCCTAGGAAAACGTGTCATAACTGTGGAAGTTCTAACCATCTGGCTTCTTTTTTCCAGAAGAATAAGAACATAAACTCCTTACCTTCAAAATCAGGAGTTAAGAGTCAGTCTGTTAGATATAAACCACAAAATCCTTGTTTTCATTGTGGTAGTTTATGGCATTCCATTTATACTTGTAAGGAGTATCATAGTTTGTACTATGATTATTATCAAATAAAACCTTCTTTGAAGAAAGTTTCCATTGTTCCTTCTAGTGTAAATTCTAATTCAAAGTCTGATAGTGTAAGTTCTGATAAGAAAAATGTTAACATAAACTCTGATGCTAAATCCGCTGCAAATGTTAACAAACTTGATAAGGCCAAAGGATCCAAGCAAGTCTGGTTCCTTAAAACTAATCATTTGTGGTCTTTGTGATTGCAGGGCAACAGAAAAAATATTCTAGTTCTGGACAGTGGATGTTCAGGACATATGACTGGAAATAAGGCCCTGCTATCAGACTTTGTGGAGAAAGCTGGCCCAAGTGTTTCTTATGGAGATGGCAACATTGGAAAAACATTGGGATATGGCAGTATCAATCTTGGGAATATCATCATTAAACAAGTAGCTCTGGTCTCAGGACTTAAACACAATCTGCTGAGTATAAGTCAAATCTGTGACAGAGGTTATCATGTTGATTTCTTTGAAGAACACTGTGAAGTTGTGAGTAAATCTAAAGGCAAAGTTGTTCTGAAAGGATACAGGCGTGGTAACATTTATGAAGCTAAGCTTTCAACAAGTACTGATGGTTCTGCAATCTGTCTGATGAGTAGAGCATCAATTGAAGAAAGCTGGAATTGGCACAAGAAACTCTCTCATTTAAATTTCAACAATATAAATGAGCTGGTCAAGAAAGATCTTGTGAGAGGACTGCCAAAGTCAGTATTTGCTCCTGATGGCCTTTGTGATTCTTGTCAGAAGGCCAAACAAAGAAAATCTTCATTTAAGAGCAAGACTGAATCATCAATTCTTGAGCCTTATCATCTACTATATGTTGATCTATTTGGTCCAGTGAATGTCATGTCTATTGCAAAGAAGAAATATGCGTTGGTCATAGTGGATGAGTTCACCAGATACACATGGGTGTATTTCTTGCACACAAAAAGTGAAACTTCATCTATCTTGATTGATCATGTCAAACATCTGGATAAATTGGTCAAAGATTCTGTGAAAACCATAAGGAGTGATAATGGCACTGAGTTCAAGAATTTGATAATGGAAGAGTTCTGCAAAAACCATGGAATTAAGCAGGAATTTTCTGCTCCTGGAACTCCACAACAAAATGGAGTTGTTGAAAGGAAGAATAGAACTCTCATTGAAGCTACACGTACAATGCTTGAAGAAGCAAAGCTTCCAACCTATTTCTGGGCTGAAGTTGTGCAGACTGCTTGTTTTACTCAAAATGCAACACTCATTAACAAGCAAGGAAAAATACCATATGAGATGGTGAAGAAAAAGAAGCCAAATCTGAAGTACTTTCATGTATTTGGATGTAAGTGTTTTGTTCTCAAGACTCATCCTGAACAGCTATCCAAATTTGATCTAAAAGCTGATGAAGGAATCTTTGTTGGATATCCACTTTCCACAAAAGCCTTCAGAGTCTATAATTTGAGAACAAGAGTGGTCATGGAATCTATCAATGTCTCTTTTGATGACAAGAAGATTACTGGTCTTGAAGATTTTATTGATCATGATCAGCTGAGATTTGAAAATGAAGACTCAAATTCCGATACTAAAAATCCTGACAGTCTAAGTCCTGATACCGTAAACTCTGATGGATTAAACTATGATGTTATTGAAACTGTGGTGACTACGCCAAAGGAAGATGCACCTATGCAGGGGGAGCATACTCAAGAACATACCACATCTCAAGAAGCATCAAAACATACATCTGGCTCTTCATGTTTTGATCCGTCAAGTTCTGATAAGCCAAGTTCTGATAGTTCTGAAAATCTAAATTCTGAAGAATCCAACTCAGAGAGCATAGTTTCAGGGGGAGCATCAGAAAATGAAAATGAAGACAGTATGGATCATGGGGGAGCATCCAGTTCTAGAGAAAACCTTCCATCTACAAGGAAGTGGACTAAATTACATACACCTGATTTGATAATTGGAAATCCTGATGCAGGTGTCAGAACTAGAATAGGTACTTCAAACGAATGTCTTTACAATTCTTTTCTCTCTCAGACTGAGCCAAAGAAAGTGGTAGAAGCTCTTCAAGATGCTGATTGGGAGCAAGCAATGCAGGAAGAGTTAAATGAATTTGAAAGAAATAAAGTCTGGACCCTAGTGCCAAGACCAAAGAATAGATCTGTTGTTGGTACAAAGTGGGTATTCAGAAACAAAACTGACAGTGATGGCATAATTACAAGGAATAAGGCTAGGCTGGTTGCAAAAGGATATTCTCAACAGGAGGGAATTGATTATGATGAAACATTTGCACCAGTTGCTAGGTTAGAAACCATAAGGATATTTTTGGCTTATGCTGCTCATAAAAAGTTTACTGTCTTTCAAATGGATGTGAAAAGTGCTTTTCTCAATAGAGAATTGGAGGAGGAAGTATATGTTGAACAACCTCCAGGCTTTGTAGATTCCAAACATCCAGATTATGTCTACAGGCTTGATAAAGCACTTTATGGACTTAAGCAAGCTCCTAGAGCATGGTATGATACTTTAGCTCAGTTTCTTCTGGAAAGTGGATTTAACAGAGGAACTATAGACAAAACACTGTTCTACCTCAACCATGGAAATGACTTACTTCTGGTCCAGATTTATGTTGATGATATCATTTTTGGGTCTACAAATGACAGACTTTGCAAGAAGTTTGCCAAACTGATGCAGTCAAGGTATCAGATGAGTATGATGGGGGAACTTAGCTATTTTCTGGGCCTTCAAGTCAAGCAGAATGAAGAAGGCACTTTTATTTGTCAAACTAAGTACACCAGAAACTTGCTGAAGAAATTTGGAATGCAAGATTGTTCAAGTGCATCCACTTCCATGGCCACTACAACAAAACTGGATAAGGATACTGGTAAATCAGTAGATATTACTGATTACAGAGGTATGATTGGCTCTCTACTCTATCTAACTGCTAGTAGACCTGATATCATGTATGCTACCTGTAACACCCCCTTATTAAAATAGAAGGGAGATATTACTTAAAATCCAAAACCTGCAAACAGAGCGCTAATATATTTCTAACAATAATTAAACAGTCTAAAATCTCCAAAATAATATTAAATCTCCAAAATGTCTAAACCAAAAAAATATAAATGCTGAATTCTCTAAATAAACAATTAAGTCTACTAATGATAAAATTCTGAAATCCTAATCAACGAATTGGGGTAGCTCTCCATCACACAATCCCAGATTTCCCCTAAGCACCTGCCAGAAAAATAATACGGCATGAGCCAAACGCCCAGTACGGATTTGGAATACAATTTATAAAACAAGAGAATCAAAATAAATAATCTGCAGTTTACAATACAATAACAATTTTAAAAATAAGCAAGGCTGAAGCAACGAGGGGTTAGGATATTTCATACCGATATCAGAACAGATACAAATACACACATCATAGGGTACCTAATGCGTGCAACAGAATGGATAACGTGTACGGCATATACAACGTCACCATAAATCAAATCACAAATCAAACTCTGGGTGCACCCACGTATCCTGAAACAAATATCACAATGGCCAAAGCTCTCCTCCTGAGCTATCAAAAGGATACGCCATGACCAATCACACTGCCATGGAAGTGTCATGCCAATGGTGCCGCAATGACATGGCTGTAGTACCCCTACAGCTGGTTAACTCGGTATACCCTATTTCACTCTAAGGGTTCAAATAAAATAATTTTCACAATTTTAAGAATCACTTGCAGCAGATATTTCAAATATTCTAAACAGATATTTAACAAACAAAATTTTAAAGCTCGCAAGATTAAATATTTAAAACTTCCAGAACAGATTTAAAATAATTTTCAGAGATCAAACGAATAAGAACGGAATGAATAAAAATATGAAGGGAAAGAATCAGATATATTTAATAATAAAAGGAGTAGCACTGAAAGAAAGGGGACGAAATCCGTACCTCATCTGATGGACCATTAAATCGGATTGTTGAAATACGATTGAAAGTGAACAACTTATACTAATTCGAATTTTAACAGCAGATAAGTTAAGGATTTTAAATAATGGTCAACTGGAGAAATAAAGTAGATTTAACAAGGATTCCAAAATGATAAGATTCATCAAAAACGCACTGATAACGAATTAGTTATGAATTTTTGAAGTTCAGGTATCACAGCAGAAATTATTCAGGAACAGATTACAAAGAAGGCAAATTTAGACAATAAAGACAATCTGATCTCACTTCGACTATAACTAGACAATGAAAGAGAATTCTCAGAGGTTTCATAATTTATAAAGATCATAATTTTATGACGAATAATGAAGAAGATATGAATTTTTGAACATGAAACAACTATGCTGATAAGTATAAACAGACCAGAATATTTGTAAGGCAATTTAGGCAATTTAAAAAATTTAGATATATAATGGGTATACCATATAATGAAAGAGAATTTCATAAGCTTTCCAGATTGATATCATGAGTAATTTTCCGACATAAGATCGATTTATAACGAATTTTAGAAGGTATGAAAAACTGTTCACGTCATAAATCTGAAGGGTCACAAAGAATGGATATTTGCACATAGTTAGAGGCTGATTCCACAAAATATGTAAACATGGAAGTTGTAGGTATCGAAACAAGCTTTCCAGAAAATCAAGAATCAATGAATTCCGTGTACAAACGAATAAGTTATGGATTTTACAACAGATACGAGATGCTGATTTTATCACATACGAATTTCAGCACAAACAAATAAGAAGATGAACATGATATGATTATGAAGAAGAAAAGATCGATTCTCGTACCTTGATCAATCGAATAACACAAGAATAAACTTCTAAGATCTTCTTGTCTTCTCAAACCCTAGCCTCTAAGAGCGGCTCCAATTAAAAAGACATAGAATAGGACATAACTTGTATATATATATATTTATAGGCCCACAAGCCCACAATTAATAGAATCATATCCCTAATCTAATTAATAATATAATTACTAATTCTATTCCAAATCAAATTGTATTAAAAATTACTATTATTACTAATTCTAATCTATTTCTAACTAATACAAATATTAAATAGATAATAATTAAAATAAAAATACGGATATTACATATATACCCCCTTAAAAAGGATTCCGTCCCCGGAATCGAACGAAACTAAAACTCGTACCTGAATCGAACAAATGCGGATATTTCTCACGAATAGATTCTTCTAATTCCCAAGTAGCCTCTCTTTCCGAATGATTTTTCCACAAAACTTTCACAAACGGAATGGTGTTCTTCCTCAAAACTCGCTCCTCTCGAGCTAAGATAGCCTCAGCTTCCTCCTCACAAGAAAGATCCTCTTTAATCTTATGTAATGGATACTGAACTACATGTAATGGATGATATTTGTAGCCCCTCAAAACCGACACATGAAACACATTATGCACATGAGATAGTTGTGGTGGCAACGCAACTCTATAAGATACTTCCCCTACTTTCTCCATAACATCAAAAGGGCCAACATATCTCGGACTAAGCTTTCCCTTCATACCAAAACGCTTCACACCCTTACAAGGCGACACCTTTAAGAACACATGATCACCTGGCTCAAATCCCCCAAACTTCCTATGTTGGTCCGCGTAACTCTTTTGACGAGATCGAGCTTCCTTCAGACTTTCTTTAACTTTCTCTACCTTCTCATTAGTAATTCTAACTAACTCCGGCCCTTCGATGACTCTCTCACCAACCTCATCCCAACAAGATGGTGCCCTACACCTCCTACCATACAAAGCCTCAAATGGTGGCATACCAATACTCGCGTGCCAACTATTATTGTACGCAAACTCAACAAGATACAAATATTTATCCCAATCACCTGTCCACTCTAACGCGCAAGCCCTCAACATATCCTCCAATGTCTGAATCGTCCTCTCTGACTGTCCATCGGTCTGCGGATGATAAGCTGTACTGAAATTAAGCCTCGTACCCCAAGCTTGCTGGAATCCCTTCCAAAAACGCGATGTAAATCTCGTATCCCTGTCAGAAACTATCGACACCGGCACACCATGAAGTCTAACAATATCTCGCTGAAAAATCTCTGCCAACTCATGAACATGAGTAGTCTCTTTAATAGGCAAGAAGTGAGCGGACTTAGTGAGTCTATCAACCACCACCCATATAACATCATTCTTCTTGAAAGTCCTCGGCAAATGAGTTACAAAATCCATAGTAATGTTTTCCCACTTCCAAACTGGTATATCTAGCTGTTGCAACAATCCACTAGGCCTCTGATGGTCTATCTTCACTTGTTGACATGTAAGACATTTTCCCACAAATTCTGCTATATCTCCCTTCATTCCACTCCACCAAAAGTGCTTCTTCAAATCCCTATACATCTTGGTGGAACCTGGATGAATAGAAAATGAAGAACTATGAGCCTCCTTCAAAATTTCCTCACGAATCGTCGGGTCTGCGGGCACGCACAATTTACTACCCAACCACATCACACCCTCATCATCGAAATGAAATTGTGTTTGCTTTCCACCTGCCACCTTGGATCTAATAGCTTCCAAACCTGTATCACTCTTCTGAGCTTCCTTAACCCTTGAAACAAGATTCGGTTCCACTTTCAAATTTGCAATACTACCACTTGATCCTCTAACATACAACTCAACACCCAAGCGCTCCAAATCTGAAATAAGGTGCGGCTGAGTAATGAGAGATGCAACACTCCCCAAGTTCTTCCTACTAAGAGCGTTTGCCACTACATTCGCCTTCCCCGGATGGTACTGAATATTTGCATCATAATCCTTAAGAAGTTCAAGCCACCTCCGCTGCCTCATGTTAAGCTCCTTCTGAGTAAAGATGTATTTGAGACTCTTGTGATCAGTAAAGATGTCACAAGTCTCTCCATAAAGATAGTGTCTCCAGATCTTCAAAGCAAAGACCACTGCTGCTAACTCCAAGTCATGGGTAGGATAATTCACCTCATATGGTTTAAGCTGCCTAGAAGCGTAAGAAATCACTTTCCCATGTTGCATAAGAACACACCCCAATCATCTCTTAGAAGCATCACTATACACCTGAAAACCTCCACTCCCTGATGGCAACACAAGTATTGGAGCTGAGACCCTTGGTATACAAATTCTGGTTTATCTACATCCCCAAAGATCACCCTTTTTCCTTGACAATCAATTGTGGCACGATGTTCACTCAACCAATCCATGCCCAAAATAATGTCAAAGTCATGCATCTCCATCGGAAGCAAGTTAACCTTACAATTTCTATCTCCAACAGTTATCGGACACTCTCGATACACATCAGAAATAACAACAGAATTCCCCATCGGGGTAGAAATAGACATATGAGGATATAATAATGAAGGTGCAACGCCTAGATGACGAACAAACGATAAAGAGCATAATGAAACGAAATTAAATGGAACACCCATCCTATCATCTACCCAAACTCACAGGTCAACCTAAGTAGGTTTTCTACAAGAAAGAACCTAAGCTCTGATACCATCTCTGTAACACCCCCTTATTAAAATAGAAGGGAGATATTACTTAAAATCCAAAACCTGCAAACAGAGCGCTAATATATTTCTAACAATAATTAAACAGTCTAAAATCTCCAAAATAATATTAAATCTCCAAAATGTCTAAACCAAAAAAATATAAATGCTGAATTCTCTAAATAAACAATTAAGTCTACTAATGATAAAATTCTGAAATCCTAATCAACGAATTGGGGTAGCTCTCCATCACACAATCCCAGATTTCCCCTAAGCACCTGCCAGAAAAATAATACGGCATGAGCCAAACGCCCAGTACGGATTTGGAATACAATTTATAAAACAAGAGAATCAAAATAAATAATCTGCAGTTTACAATACAATAACAATTTTAAAAATAAGCAAGGCTGAAGCAACGAGGGGTTAGGATATTTCATACCGATATCAGAACAGATACAAATACACACATCATAGGGTACCTAATGCGTGCAACAGAATGGATAACGTGTACGGCATATACAACGTCACCATAAATCAAATCACAAATCAAACTCTGGGTGCACCCACGTATCCTGAAACAAATATCACAATGGCCAAAGCTCTCCTCCTGAGCTATCAAAAGGATACGCCATGACCAATCACACTGCCATGGAAGTGTCATGCCAATGGTGCCGCAATGACATGGCTGTAGTACCCCTACAGCTGGTTAACTCGGTATACCCTATTTCACTCTAAGGGTTCAAATAAAATAATTTTCACAATTTTAAGAATCACTTGCAGCAGATATTTCAAATATTCTAAACAGATATTTAACAAACATAATTTTAAAGCTCGCAAGATTAAATATTTAAAACTTCCAGAACATATTTAAAATAATTTTCAGAGATCAAACGAATAAGAACGGAATGAATAAAAATATGAAGGGAAAGAATCAGATATATTTAATAATAAAAGGAGTAGCACTGAAAGAAAGGGGACGAAATCCGTACCTCATCTGATGGACCATTAAATCGGATTGTTGAAATACGATTGAAAGTGAACAACTTATACTAATTCGAATTTTAACAGCAGATAAGTTAAGGATTTGAAATAATGGTCAACTGGAGAAATAAAGTAGATTTAACAAGGATTCCAAAATGATAAGATTCATCAAAAACGCACTGATAACGAATTAGTTATGAATTTTTGAAGTTCAGGTATCACAGCAGAAATTATTCAGGAACAGATTACAAAGAAGGCAAATTTAGACAATAAAGACAATCTGATCTCACTTCGACTATAACTAGACAATGAAAGAGAATTCTCAGAGGTTTCATAATTTATAAAGATCATAATTTTATGACGAATAATGAAGAAGATATGAATTTTTGAACATGAAACAACTATGCTGATAAGTATAAACAGACCAGAATATTTGTAAGGCAATTTAGGCAATTTAAAAAATTTAGATATATAATGGGTATACCATATAATGAAAGAGAATTTCATAAGCTTTCCAGATTGATATCATGAGTAATTTTCCGACATAAGATCGATTTATAACGAATTTTAGAAGGTATGAAAAACTGTTCACGTCATAAATCTGAAGGGTCACAAAGAATGGATATTTGCACATAGTTAGAGGCTGATTCCACAAAATATGTAAACATGGAAGCTGTAGGTATCGAAACAAGCTTTCCAGAAAATCAAGAATCAATGAATTCCGTGTACAAACGAATAAGTTATGGATTTTACAACAGATACGAGATGCTGATTTTATCACATACGAATTTCAGCACAAACAAATAAGAAGATGAACATGATATGATTATGAAGAAGAAAAGATCGATTCTCGTACCTTGATCAATCGAATAACACAAGAATAAACTTCTAAGATCTTCTTGTCTTCTCAAACCCTAGCCTCTAAGAGCGGCTCCAATTAAAAAGACATAGAATAGGACATAACTTGTATATATATATATTTATAGGCCCACAAGCCCACAATTAATAGAATCATATCCCTAATCTAATTAATAATATAATTACTAATTCTATTCCAAATCAAATTGTATTAAAAATTACTATTATTACTAATTCTAATCTATTTCTAACTAATACAAATATTAAATAGATAATAATTAAAATAAAAATACGGATATTACACTACCTGTCTTTGTGCAAGATTTTAGGCTGATCCAAGAGAACCTTATCTAATAGCTATGAAAAGATTATAAGCTAATAGGTTACTCAGATGCAGATTTTGCAGGTTGCAAAATTGACAGGAAAAGCACAAGTGGAAGCTGCCAATTTCTTGGAGGAAGATTGGTTTCTTGGTTTAGCAAGAAACAAAAGTCAATTTCCACATCAACTGCAGAAGCAGAATATATTGCTGCACGAAGCTGTTGTGCACAGATTCTTTGGATGAAGAATCAGTTACTGGATTATGGGTTAACATATTTCAAAATCCCTATTTATTGTGATAATCAAAGTGCTATTGCTATGACAGGTAATCCAGTTCAACACTCTCTGACATAGCACATCAGCATCAGGTACCACTTCATCAGGGAACATGTGGATGAAGGTACAGTGGAATTGCACTTTGTTCCAACAGATCAACAACTAGCAGATATCTTCACAAAACCATTGTGTGAAGCTACTTTTACAAGATTGGTAAATGAACTTGGAATGGTTTCAGGTTCTTTCTCTAAATCTTCTTAGTTTTGTTCTGATGCATCAGACTTTATGATCAGTATTTACAGAATTTAATCTCTTTGTGTATTCTGTGCTTAATTGAAAAATGTGTTTAAGTACTGACTGTTGTCTGATATATGTTTATAAACTCTGATAGTGATATGTCTGTTTAGGTAACTATTCAATCCTATGAGGATAACTGTGCTAGATGCTGACCTAGTAGTCTTCAATAAACAAGGGATCCCATATAAGAAGTAATTATTTCTGTGGAAATCTATTGACACAAGCAAATTCTGATAATTGAGCTTAGTTGAGTTTACTTTGTCTATCTTATTACTAATTCACAAACTAGAATATTGCTTCTCATCTGTTAAGTTCTGATGCTAGTAAATCTGTTGAATGTACTAAGTGCTGATAAAGCTCACTTATCAAAAGAAAAAGCAAAAGAATCAAGGATTAAAATTCAGGTACTCCTTTGAGATCTAGAGTAAAAAAAATGTGGAAGGGACGACCCAAGTGCATGGCTGGTATAAGTAAATATGCATTATAAAGCAAAATATTTTCTTGGTGACTTTTCACACTCTATGATTACTGGAGAAATACTCTGATAATAGTATAAATTCTGATAAGCAGTCGTGACTCACTTACACTGAGAAACCACTGTAAAATGGAATTTAAAAAAATGCACAAAATTAGCACAAAATAGTTGAGGTGGACTCAAGCATGAACTCATTCAACAGTAGGTCTCAGAATAATGACAGCACTTTAGCAAAGTTTTAGTTATGCCTTATTTCTAAGATGTACTGAAGTGAATCAGACTTTACTCCTTGTTTGATATTTAGCTTAATGCACACACCAACCACTCCATATGAATGATGAAAATCACTGTGGTGATCTATGTTGTTTTAGATGAACAGTCATTGTGTCACATTGCACAAATTCTGAGGACAAGTTCTGATTGCATGTTTTGATGATTAAGTTCTGAAGAATATAAATCAGAATTTGTGTGAGGACTTACTGAGATAGGCATTCATTTTTCGAGTTAAGAAATTATGTCTGATGACCGTTAAGTTCTGATATAAGTCTAAGTTCTGATATTAACGTCTGATTCTTTACTTGACTTATTTGTGGATAAAATTTGGAAACAGTCTCAGTTTAAACCAGAATATGTTGAAGTGGAAGATTAACAATCACTATATTTAGTGATAGTGGTACTCGTACATGAACAGTCAACTTTTACTTGTTTCTTCTGCGCATTAAACCATGTTTTCCCTTTCCAATGAATGTTTTTCTTTTTCCAAGTCTGGGGAAATGAGGTAGAATTAATTCTACCTGTCAGCATTAAATTTCTTTGCGTCTCCTGGCATTCTCTTGCCTATATAAGCAACCACTTCACATCAGCCTTCCCATCAAATCTTTTATCACAAACTCACCTTCATAATCTTTATATCAAAAACACCATGGTCAATTACAACATGTTTTTGAACTACGAAACATTCAACATGGAGCTGAGCTGTGCCGATTGGCAACAGGAATGGCACGTTACTGCTATTCTTGATGAGATATGGGATTCCGTTCCCCAGGAGGTACTCACCCACCTCCTGTTCTTCTACATGGACTACCATCGCCATCTAGAGCGATTGGAGGAGGAAAGGCTGGAAGCTCTCCGCCAGCAAGAGCGAATCATACGACTCGATATTCTGTTTATCGAGAGTAGGGAGAAGAAATGGTTTATTTTCTTCATTCTGTTTTTCTTCATCATCAGCCTTGCCCTGCTTCTTGAGCTAGGACAAAGGCTGTTGACGTTAGGTTTAGCAGCTTAGGGAAATCTTGTACAAGTTCTGATGTAATTTAAATTTCATGAATGTATTCTCTTGATATATTAATGAAATTTGTTTTTTTAAGATCTTGTCTCTGAGATATTTTATAATGCATTGATAAATCCTGATAAATATTCATATTCTGATGACCATATAAATTCTGTTTTAACTTAAGTTCTGATTTTCCTTTATCAGCACTTGCTCATCTGATTTATTATGGTCATTTTCACTCGAATTTTTTTTCAGAATACTGATGTTGCAGAGAAAAATAATTAAATAAGTGGGAACAGTTTCAATTTTGAATTAAAACTGATTCACCTTGATTAATGGAATAACTGGGTAAGTGGAATGAGTTTTCCTTGAAAAACTGCAAGTGGGTAAGTAATGATTACTATTTTCTCGTGCCATTAACTATTCGTTTTTACTGCATGTCTGACAGGTGTCCAACGGTTACATTTTTTTTCAAAAGTATAAGTAAGACAGAGAGAGGATTTTTTAATCTTTTATTTCCTTTCATACTTTTTCTCTCTATTTGCTTTTACTCTCTTTCTTCTTCTAACGTTGGTTTTTCATATAAACATTCTATCAAACACCTAACAGGCACTTATACATCTCAATTAATTTCATGGCACCTAAGGATTTAATCATTAATGGAGCTAAATTTGTTCCAAACAACTATGCTGCAATTCTTGATAATGCTGAAGCTCCGTCTGAATTGCATTTTGTGCAAGATCTTCTTGCACACAGTGAAATCGGGTATGCATTGACCCAACCTTCAGCCTTCTCAAGCCAACAAGTTCTGACACTTTGGAGGAATGGAAACTTTGATAATGGTGGTCAAAATGGTACTCCTAGTATTGTTTTCGAAGTGGGTGATTCTCCATATGCAGTCACTCCTGGTACAATACGCAAGGCTCTACATCTCCCAGAAGGATGTACTTTCTCAATTCCAGAGGAATCAGCTCTTCAGGAGTTAATGGCCAGTTTGGGGTATGAACAGAGTTTGGCAAAGCTTGGGCAGTTGAAACGGGCTCATATCAGAAGGGAATGGAGCTTCTTCTTCGACTGCATCACTAAAGCTTTTGGGAACAAGTGTTCGAATTTTGATGTTATCCCCATAATGAGTCAGCACATCGGGTATGCCATTATAAACCAAACTCATTTTGATTTTGCAACGGCTATAATAGGTTTTATTGGGGATAGGATGACAGAGGATAGGAATGTTGTCTACTTTGCTAGATTCTGTCAACTTATATATACTTTTTGTACTGATGAACCTCGACTAACCAGTACCTTAACTCCACCTTTCAAAGTTGTAAAACGTTACTTTAATGACCTGGTAAATGCTGACACTAAGAAACAAGTGATTAGACCTTTACAGATTTCTCAGTCTGTAAAACATATCTTAGTAAATGCTGATCCTGATTCCTATAGATCTATTTATCCTGATGTTCAACCAACCACCACCTCCCAAACACAACAACAACCATCAGAACATACCACTCATACTACTCAACCAACCCTCAGGCAATATATCCAATCTTATCTCTCCACTTCACAGACAGTTCAACCCTCATCCTCAGCACCTACTGTGAAGCCTTCATCTTCCAAGCCTAAGAGGATAAAGACTGTTCCTCAAACACCTCAAAAGAGAAGGAGGATTACTTTGAGAGATGAGTCAGACAGTGAGGAAAAGGTTTCTACATCAGAACCTGTTGTCAAAGAAGCTGAGAAAGTGACTTCTCAGAAGGATTCTGGAATTGGGGGATCTAGGCTTCTCAAGAGGCTTAGAAGAATGACTGTTCCTGAAACTCCCAAGGAATCCATATCTACAAAGAGATACAAGAAACAGAGGGCAAAAAGGCTAGTTTCAGATGATTAAGAAGTAGCAGCTAAGGAAGGAGATCAGGAATCTCTAATCTCACAAGAAAAGGAATCTGCTAAAGTCACTACTTCTCCATCAACTCCATCTCAGGAAGCTGTTCCTGAAAAGGCCAACACACCATCTGTATCTCTTGTTAATACAGGCACAAGTGCTGATATTGATATCCAGACCTTGGTTGTGCCTGATGTAATTCTCTTAGAAGCTCCAACAGCAACTAATCCATCAACAACACCTATTACTGATGCTGCTCAAACTCCAGAATTATCTACTACACCTTCTATGCATCTAGATGCTGATGATCAGAATATAGGTGAGCATCAGGATATGGCTATTAATTAGAACTTAGAACCAGATCAGCAATTAGAGGATGCTGAAGCCTCCATTGCTACTCACACTGTTGTTTTATCAGAAGATACTGATTCTGTAAGTTCTGATGCTGCAAATGCTGGAGATACTGGTGATGCTGCTCCAAATACAGATGCTGATGAAGCAGGTCCTTCAGGACATGCTCCTCAACAAACTGTTCTAAAATCTGAACTTTTTAAGAAGTTTGTTACCAGAGAAGCACCAGTGCCTTGGAGTGAAACTCCTGCAGGACAGGAGTGGACTAAGGAATGGAACTCAGTTTCCTGTGTTCCAACTGCAAAGCATCTTGCTGAGCACTTGACAAAATCTGATGAAATGTTAAATTCTGATGATTTCAAAACCCAGCTTAGAGTCACTGCATTGAGTACTAAACATCTACAAGGTCTCCATTCAACTACTCATGCAGAGCTACACAAGATTCAGGAAGAATTCATCAAACAGGAACAAATTCAGAAAATTGACAAGAAAAAGTTCTTCCAACCGACCTTTGACAGGATTGCTTATATTGAGAAGACTCAAGAGAAACAACAAGCTCAGATTGATGATATTCTGAAAAATCAAGCTTCTCAGCAATCTCAACTTACTGAAATCCAAGCCTTAGTGGAATTGTTTGTCTCTCTTCTACTACCTGCTGATGCCAAAAAGGGGGAGAAAGTAATTAAGTCCAAATGCAAGACTGACAAGACACTGAAAGTGAAGGATGATGAAAAGGATGATCTTGCTCTGACTTCAAGAAAAGTTCTTAAAACAACCTCTGACATGGCTCAAGTTGTTCAGAGTCAAGAGACAGTAAGTTCTGATATTCTAAAGAAGCAAGTAACCTCTGACATAGCTCAAGTTAACTTGATATCAGAAGATAGACTAAACACACTCCTACCAGGATTCACTAAAGCAAAACAGACTCAACCTTTGAAGACTGCTGCAAGTGGTTTTGAAGCAAGAGTAGTTACTGGAAAGGAAGCAAGAGATAAAACTGGATTGGGAAGTGCTGATGAAAGAAGAATACAGAACACTACCAATGATCCAACTTCCTTGAGTGAACCAGGTATTGGAGCAACTCCTGAGAGATTGAATCAACTGGAATCTATACAAATAGTTTACCATACCTACTTGAAAGAACACATCTTGCTGTACTTCATGACAGATGGTAGGGTTTATCATATAAGGAAAAATGCCATTCCATTGAAGTATTTTGAAGAATTGGAGCATGTACTATTCTTACTTCAAGTGGATGACAGATTGACAGGAAGTGCTGCAAACTATTTGAAGGATCAGATTCAGAGACAGAAAAGGCTTTATTCTGTTAAGTCTGACAACACATATGTTCCAAAGTACAGAGATCACAAGGGTGATATAGTTGAAATGAAGCCCAGCACTGCTAAAATTATAACTACCTTTCTGGGTTACAGGGTTGTGGAATTCAATCTTGAGTCTGATAAAGCTTATTTGATCAGACTAGATTAGGATATAAGAAAAGCAAAGATTAATGATCTCAGGGCTGCAATCTTTCAAATTGGTGAAGATAATGCAGAGCTTAAAGATGCTAAAAGGAGGATGATTGATGAACTTAGATATGCTGAGAGATGTTTGTTGAAGAACTATCTCAGAACAACTCCTGCCATCAGAGAGATCAGAAGATGAAGCCAAGTCAAGATCTACAACTGCTTAAATTCTGATATTTGTACAGACCGAAGCTGTTATCAGAAGTTAAATATTGGTAAAGCTTTAAGGACTGTAAGTTGTAGTTAACTAGTCTAATTCTCATGCATTTGTACTTAATGTTTTTGACATCATCAAATATCTATTAAACTTGTATATTATGATAATTTACAAGTTGGGGGAGATTGTTAGATATATTTGATAATGTCATGGCTAATATGATTTATGTTTAGATCTTACTTAAACAGGATAAATCAGTACTTACTGGAAGTCAGGACTTAAGGATATCAGTACTTATATTATCAGGAGATAATCATCAGAAGATGGATATCAGAACTTAAGTGCTGAAGGACGTTCCGATAAGGACATTAGCTGATTAAAGGAAAGAAGATCGAGATAAACATAAGAAGAGATATGCATGAAGAAGGAGTTTTATGAAGAATAGAATACTTGGAAGAAAAGATATCTGATTGATATATTTTAGGAAGCAGAATTATATTCCATATCAATTAGCGATTATCTTGTAACTGTGTAGTATATAAACACAGACATAGGGTTTACACTATAAGTGTTATCATATTCGAGAAGATTATTCATTGTAACCCTAGCAGCTCTCGTGATAATTATTCATCACTGAGAGGTGACAGTTCCATACTGTAACAGAGTTTATTGTTTCAATAAAGTTTGTTTTCTGTTACTTGAGATATTAAAGTTCGATTTGATTGTACTTTACACTGTATTCACCCCCTCCACAGTGTGTGTGACCTAACAATTTTTATTCCTTGGAAGAGCTGGAGCAATTGGAAGATGAGTCAATGGCCCAAATTGTCAAGAGATTCTCCAATGTCAGATTCAAGAGAAATACCAAGTTCAAGTACAAGTCCAACTACAACAGATTCCAGACAGGTGGATCTTCATCCTCTAACACCAGCAGTGGTGGATACAAAACATGGATGGTTGATCGGAGCACCATTAGATGCTATAACTGCAATGAGTTGGGACATTTTGCCATAGAATGTAGGAAGCCAAAGCAAGTAAGGAAGAACTCTTATGATTCAAATCAGAAGAGTAACTCTGAAAGGGCTTATCTGGCAAAGGGAAGAAGCTAGGATGATACTGATAGTGAAGATGAAGAAGAAGGGAATGTTGCTCTTATGGCTATTGATGGAAAAGCTTCATCGTCAAGAAAAGAGGTAAAATATAGTGATGCTGAATTAGTTTATCATCTAGGAGGTAACTTAGATTGTGCTCGTCGTGATAATGAACTGTTAAGTCAACAGATCAAAGTCCTTGAGAAAGAGGTCAATGAATTAAGACTTGTGCACATTAATCAAGACAAGTTAAAAGAACAAGTATCTTTTCTAGAGAATAGAGTTAACTGTTATAGACAACTCGAAACTATTCTCAAAGATAAGATCATCGGTCTTGAGACTAAGGTTAGAGCCTACTTCAATTCTTGTTCGAAGGCTAAAGAGTTCTACAGTAAGCAAGCTATTAATCAAACATCTGGAATAGGTTATGATTACAATGCTGCTATTAGAGAATTAGGCATAAACTCCCCTCCTCATGTATGTGCTAAAGGTAGGGAAGTACCACATGTGCTTAAGGGTGTTGATGAACCCCTATATAAAGCATCAATTGCTGAACCATTTGATGCGACCTCTTCTGTTATTCAAGAAGAAATACGTGCTGAAGATCATGCTAATGAGAAGGTTTTTTCCGAGTCAAGTGTGTCGAAAGTTCCAGTCAAAGTTGTGAAAGCAACTGAGACTAACTCAGACATACATGAGTTGGATAACAAAAATGCCATGTCTACCATGCATAAATTGCCTGTTGTTAATCACTCTCATAAAGTATGTGGTGTTGCTAATTGTATGTCTTGTGCTTTTAATTTGATGTATGCTTATTTTAATGGTAAGCATGTTTCTAGTGATAAGACTACTCCTCGTCAGCATGTGAATAATAAGAAGCATGATAGGTCTAAGACTGCTAGTCCTTCTAAGGCTAGAAAGGAGACATTTATGCCTAGGCCTAAACAAAAATTTGTTAAGGCTGTTTACAAGGTCAAATGTTCAGTCATTGAGAAAGTTGAGACCATTAAAATTAAAAATGTTGTTTTGCCTGACAAAGGACAATTTTACAAGTATGCCGGGCCCAACCAAGTTTGGGTTCCGAAGAAGGTCTAATCCATTTGTAGTGCAGGGCATTAAATAGGTGGAACCGGTAGTGTGGATTCTTGACAGTGGATCTTCAAAGACATATGACCGAAGATAGAGCCCTGCTATCAAATGTGGTTGAGAAAGTTGGCCCACTGGTTACCTTTGGAAATAACAGCAAAGGTTTATCTGAGGGATATGGTTGTTTGCAAGCTGGGAATGTTATCATTGTAAATTTGTATATTGTGCTAGGTTATTATCAGGAAGCAGTATCTAACATATAGCACCAGTGACGAGACTTGAGAATATTACGACATATCAGGCACCTGATGCACATTACACTTGGAATTGGACTCTAGTAAGATGTGTACAAGTGTACTCCTGGTTGGTGAGTCAAAAGAGGAAGTCAATACACCATAGTTCATGGACTTTGCAGTTGCAGATCTATTGGACTATGCAATCTCTTCTTCACAATCTCACTTCAGGTTGGTATGAACTAGTGTACTACTCAAGCAATTGTCAAAGACATGGTATGGCACTCTAACTGAAGTTATAATTTAATATGAACTAGTAGAGTCGTCATATTTATAACTCTCTTATCACTAGGCACAAACATATTGTTTCATATGTGCAGTAAGTGTTAGGAGAAAATCAAACTTCTTTCTACATTAGTGATCTCTTATTTCATGTAAAATCCTTTGAAATCACTATTTTATATCATTTCTCTCAAAAGATTAAATGTATAATTTTCATTCATTACAGATCTTAAGTACATTTTATCTCTCTATTGCCATATGTTCAGTGATACAGTTTCAGTCTCCAATGACTTTCTTTCATTGACAGTCATGAGGTTGAAAACCCATAATTTCTATCCCAGACTGTAAAGACAAACACAGAAACAGAACCAAACAACACTCTCTTACCACTAAATGTAGTATGAATGAGCGTGAGGGAGATAGTGCCTTAGTGCACCACATAAGGAAGGTTCTGTAGTCAACCCAGTAGCTCTGTCTCCTACATAGATGAGTAGTATTTAAACCAAGACAACTACTAGCCCCCATACATCTTCTCAAAAAGATGTAATGGCTGAAAAGGCTCAAAAACAATTACTGGATTCATTCTCTCAAAAGGGTGTGTCTATTGAAATTTGCCTGTCGGCCAGGGTATCCGATGTAGTGTCACCACTTCAAACATAAACAATTCTTGATGCACAAGGAAAGGTTACACACACAAAGGAAGAGTTGACGGAAACAAGAGTTTCGACCATTTTAAGGTCAGATTCGATTGTTCATGGTTCGTTAATGGACCAATTGCCTTTACAGGTATTAGGAGAGGATATTGATCCAAAAGCCATATGTCAGTGGTCAGTGTCTACCTCCCCAGGCTTAAATCCCCTGGATGCATCTGCGGATAGTGGATCTGACATAGGTGCAGATCGGCAACTTATTGACTATGATTCAGATATTACCTGATGAGTCACAAGGAAATGTCTTCATAGACATAAGAAGGGAACTTTGATCTTTCTGCTAAATTCGTTGGATCATTGTTTACCTTCCCAGAATTCAAATCTGGAACCCTAAAAGGGAAACTAGCAACTTGTAGATTATGACTCAGATTCATCTGACGAGTTTAACAAGGATGGGGATTTGTGAACTCCCATTGCACCACCTGTGACCTCCTTAAGGATGGCTAAGGTGATTTTCCTTGCAGGTACAACTGATTTTTGGAGCTATGAGTGGAGTGATACACTTGTGAGAATGAGTGTAAACACGAGTGGAGAGAAGAGTGAAACACATGTGAGGTACACTAAACAGAATCACACACTCACAGTGAGGAAGAAAGAGAAACTACTTGTTATTTCTTTTCCAACCAAGTGAAATATGAGAACTCCTTCAGACAACGGCATACATTCCTTCACTAAGGGGGAGATAAAAGCTTAAGTAATAGTTTGGAGGATTCCTCAACTAAGGGGGAGAAATAGCAGGGAGGAAGAAAAAGATCAAACATGTACACTACACCACACCATTGTTGTTTGTAACTACGGATCCTATTGTACGGTAGAGGTGGTAAACACAAGGTGATTTTCTAGTAAGGGAAGAAGCTATTTTCTAAAAGGGGAGTACCATTGGTTTTTATCTGCGGATCCTATTGTATGGGAGAAGTGGTAAACGAAGGTGATCTTCTTTAATGGTGATCTTCTTTAATCAGTTGATTCTCATAGAGGGAGAAGCAAGACAGATATGCGCTTCTCAACATGAAATGTGGTTGTACAAAAGAAGATGAAACTACTTGAAGATATGTTCAGTCTAGAGGAACATCTACTAGGAATCTGGAATATGTTAAATGTTATCCAGAACTTTTCTGCTATTTACTTTGTATTTCTGTTTATATCTTTTTCTTATTTGTTAGTTGAGTTATCCTCTAGGTATTTGTTGTTATTGTCTAACAAACAAATAGGGGGATATTGTAAGGCATATGTCATAGCCTATTTGTATATTTGAGGATTTAACTCAACTCAAATAAGAAGGTAATAAGTAAATAGTGGATCTACCGTCAAAGAGATCCCGCAAAGTAACATCTGTCAAAGAATTCAGAAACAAGGTTCATCTACAGACTTGAGGAATTAATTCACTGGAAGAAGTTTAAGAAATTGATCAAGCCTCAGTGATATAAATCAAGGTTGTAGATTTAATCAAGTGACACAGATCTCATCAGGGTATCAAAGAATTACAAGGATTTAATCTGAAGAAAATCAATTATCAAAGTCAAGATATGAAGAAACGTCACAGAAGTTAGTCACTCATGAACCAGACAGTACATCGAGTGTCAACATTGAAGTGGTGGAATTGATTCATAATTCTCAGTGATTTTCAGAAGATTTTCAGAAGAATGGTTGCTGCTCAGGATTAGTATTAATTCTCTATTAATTAATTAAGTTATATAATTTAATTAAGAAAATAAATTATATCTGCAAAGATTAATTTATTTATTAATTGAATTAATTGATTAATTAATTCAGAATTAATATTAAGAATTTTCAGAAGTTTAATTGGATTAAAAACAGTCTTAAATCAGCAAGACAATTGAAAATGAACTAGCATGACAATCTGGATTGTCATACCGATTGTCATGCCAAGTCATTTCAATTGTCATACCAAAAGTTACACTGGGAGGAGGATTTTCTTGCCAGTTCATTCTGATTGTCTTGCTAGGTCAATCAATAGTCTCACCGAAAGTCTTGCTAGCTCAATGGATTGTCTTGCTGAGCTAAAAGGATTGTCTTGCCAATTAAATAAAAGGTTGATTGATTTCAATAGCAACAGAAGCAGCAGAACAAAATATCATCCAACAACTCAAGAACAAAAGAAAAGCAGCCGCAAAAAACATTTTATTTTTCATCTGCTAAATTCAAGATCACATTTCTAGTTATTAAAGTTAAATCCAAACACCTAGAAATCATTCTCTTGTTCTTGTGTAACTATCTAGCAGATCAAAATCCCTAGAACTTAATCTTAAATTGCGTTTAGCATTTGAATCTTTTTATTGCAAAAATAGAAAAAGTTCATGTCGAATTTATTCTAGATTTGTGATAATTAATTTGAGATTAATCCCTTGTAATCGATATAGTTGTTGTAACACCTTTCAAGTTTAATAATATTTTTATTTAACTTGAATTTTGTTTCAATTTTTTTATTCCGCACTAAATTCGATTATTCAGTATAGTTTGTATTCAACCCCCCTTCTACAAACACATTGGGACCTAACAACTGCCAAGGAAACACTACCAACGGATAAACTGCAAAGCACTAAACGGATGACTTAAGGCACTTTAAATGGATGATCCATGAGAGACTCAACATATAATCCAAGCCGAATATCAATGGATAACAGATTCAAATAGCAGTTGAAAGTGACTAGACAGTCACATTGGTTGATTGTATATAGAAGGAATGTGGCATCCTATAATCAGTTTTATGAAGATCAAGAAGCATTTCCATTTGCATGCAAAACAGGGACGTTCAAAGATGTTGTATCTATCTGGATTGTATGGGGAAGAGAAATGAAGAAACATGTGATTATACCTAGATAATAGATTTACGTTTCATCTTATTACACATATAACTTGGTGATATATAAATCAAATGTAGCAAAGAGTTAACTATCGATTAACACAATCAACACAAGCAATAACAAGAGAGCATTTGTAAGCTGTATCTTCTAGCACTCTCAAGTTTAGTTTGTAAGAACTCTTGTAAGCAGCTGTGTGCTTTTGTAACGCAGAGATGTTCTACATTTATATATATCTCTGGTCGAAATATCAGTCCACTAAAAATTTTTTAACAACTTTATTTATTTACTTTGTGTTTTGAATACTTGAATACTTATTATCCGCACCTAGCTTATTCAAACACTATTATATATATTCGTAAAGAGATTTTAAATTTTCCGAAAAAAATTAGAATTCCATTCAACCCCCCTTCTGTAATTCTGTTGTTAGATTGTTATGGAATAACAATTGGTATCAGAGCAAGCTCTTGACACACTAAGAGTTTAAAGATCACAACAAACCAACAACATGAGTAGAAAGGATGTTGGAGTGAAGATCCCACTTTTGGATAAAGACAATTATCATCACTGGAAAGTGAAGATGCACCTTCATCTACTCTCTCAAGATGAAAGATAAGTTGACTGCATATAGAAAGGTACTCGTGTTCCTCGTAGAGCTGCAACAGATGTTGAAGGAGCTATTGGAAATGAACAAACAGTCCCAAAGCCAAGGTCAGAATGGAGAGATAAAGACATTGAGCAAGTTCATAAAGAAAAAAGGCAATGAATATTCTGTTGAATGGTCTTGAGGGAGATATGTTTGACAATGTTATCAACTACAATGCTGTCAAGGAAATTTGGGACCAAATTTAACTATTATGCGAAGGAACTGAGCAAGTCAGAGAAAACAAGATGCAACTCCTCATACGACAGTATGAACACTTTCATTTTGAAGACGGTGAGTCACTGAGTGACATCTTCAGTAAATTTCAAAAACTGCTGAATGGTTTAAAGTTGTATTGGAGGATCTACTAAACTAAAGATTCCAATCTAAAATTCCTGAGATCTCTACCAAAAGAATGGAAGCCAATGACAGTCTCTCTCAGAAATACTCAAGAGTATAAAGAATTTACTCTAGAGAGACTGTATGGTATCTTAAAAACCTATGAGCTCGAAATGGAGCAGGATGAGCTATTGGGGAAGGAAGGAAGAAAGGTGGATATGTTGCACTTGAGCTGAACAAGAGAGAGGAAAAGAGCTGAAGGTTGAAGCTGTGGAATCTGCACCAAACTCAAGGGTTTGTGAAGGCAAAGGAAAAGGGATAATAGATGAGAATGAAGATTATCCCAGTCAGGATGAAATGGAGGATATAGATGAACATCTGACTTTCCTATCAAGAATATTTTCCAAGCTCAAATTCAAAAAGAATTTTGGAACAACCAAGCCAAACAGAAACATGGTGGACAAGTCAAAATTCAAATGTTTCAAGTGTGGCTTGAATGGTCACTTTGCTAATGAGTGCAGAAAGCCTAATTCTGAGAAAATGAGGTTTGAGCCAGTGGATTATAAAAAGAAATATTTTGAGTTCCTCAAAAAAAAGGAAAAGGCTTTCTTGACTCAAGAAGAGGATTGGGCAGCTGATGGGGAAGATGAAGACGAAGAAACAAGCTATGTCAACCTAGCCCTAATGGCCAAATCAGATGAAACAGAAGTCAGTTCTTCAAGTGTTGTGTATATATTGTGAACTTGATGATTTTATTAACAAAACACCTTGGTAGATTTTAGTTAGTGAAAATGTAGCACTCGACGGATAAGGATTATAGTCCCGACGGATGATGATTTATTATCCATCGAGTGAGTAGCTTATGTAACAATAAGTCTGTAGCACATTTCTACATACACATTGTTTAGAATCTGTAGTAGTACTTAAGTCATGTTGACTTTAACTAGATATGCAGAATAGGTTGATTAATTGTACATAGACGATGTCTTGTAATTCTGCATAAATGAAATGAATTCTAGTGCCTGATTGCTAACCAACGGATAAACAACAATGAATTCGACGGATGATCAACAACCCGACGGATGATCATTAACTCGACGGATGATCATGAACCCGACGGATAAAAAATTCAAATATCTGTTGACAGTGACAGCACAGTCACATGCGTCGAGTGTATGCAAATGGAATGTGGTAGCCTATTCAACTGGGTTTTCGAGAACAAAGAAGCATTGCCATTTTCATGCTATTATGAACATATTCAAAGATGCTAGAATAGAGTAATGAAGTAGCATTGTAATAGACTCGATAGCTTTTGTTTTATTATCTTGTCTTATTACTTTGTAATCTTGGTGATATATAAACCAAGAAGCAGCAAATAGACTAACTAACTAAGAAACTAAGCAACCAAGAGAGAAATATTTGTAAGCTGAATTCTCAGTATTTCTCTATATTCTTAGTTGTTCATTTGTAAACAGCTGTGAGCTTTTTGCACACAGAGTTCTCTCGATATATATTATATATCTCTGGTGGAATCATTCAAATCCACCAGAAAGGTTTTAAAGACTCTTATTTTTAATTACTTGTGTTTTGATTCATTTCAAGTGATTATTCCACATTCTGTTAATCAATTCACACTGATATATATATTTGAGTTAGAACAATTTTTTATTCAAGAAAAAGTTTCAAGAATTCTATTCAACCCCCCTTCTGTAATTCTTGTTATATTGTTAAGGGACTAACAATTGGTATCAGAGCAAGCTCTTGAAGAACAAAGAGTTTAAAGATCACAACAACACAGCAAGATGAACAAAAAGGATGTTGGAGTCAAGATTCCTTTTATGGATAAAGATAATTACCATCATTGGAAGGTAAGGATGCATCTTCATTTGCTTTCTCAAGATGAGGCCTATGTGGATTGCATAGAAAGAGGCCCTCATGTACCAATGAGAGCTGCAACTGGAAATTAGCCATTTGTCCCTAAGCCAAGGCATGAATGGTCTGATCCTGACATTGAACAAGTCAGGAAGGATAAAAAGGCCATGAATATTCTGTTTAATGGAGTTGATGGTGACATGTTTGACAACATCATCAATTGCAAAACTGCCAAGGATGTTTGGGATACTATATAGATTATCTGTGATGGCACTGAGCAAGTTAGAGAAAACAAGATACAGCTATTGATTCAGCAATATGAGCATTTTCATAGTGAAGAAAGTGAGTCTCTCACTGATATTTTTAGTAGGTTTCAAAAACTACTAAATGCTCTAAAGCTGCATGGAAGGGTCTATCAGACAAAAGACTCCAATCTGAAATTCCTTAGATCTCTTCCAAAGGAATGGAAATCAATGACAGTCTCATTGAGAAACTCACAAGGTTATAATGAGTTTACTTTGGAGAGACTGTATGGCATCCTGAAAATATATGAGCTTGAAATAGAGCAAGATGAGAGGATGGAGAGAGGAAAGAAGAAAGGAGGGTCCATTGCACTAGTTGCAGAGTAAGGAAAGGAGAACGAGATGAAGATGGAAGCTGTTGAATCAACTTCAAGGGTCTGTGAAAACAAGGGCAAGGGGCTTGCAGTAGAAAATGAAGATTCTTTGAGCCAAGATGACATGGAAGACATTGATGAACATTTAGCATTTCTTTCTAGAAGATTTGCCAAGCTCAAGTTCAAAAAGAACTTTGGAGCAACCAAGCCAAATAGAAACATGGTGGATAAATCAAAATTCATATGTTTCAAATGTGGCTTGGCAGGGCACTTTGCCAGTAAGTGTAGAAAGTCAGATTCCAGCAAGAAAAAGTTTGAGCCTGTGGATTATAAGCAAAAATACTTTGAGCTGCTCAAACAAAAGGAAAGGGCTTTCATTACACAAGAAAATGACTGGGGCAGCAGATGGTCTGGATGAAGATGAAGATGTCAGCTATGTCAATCTAGCCCTAATGGCTAAGTATGATGAAACAGAAATGAGTTCTTCAAGTAATCGGGTAATTACTACAAACCTTGTATATTTATCTAAAGCTGAGTGTAATGATGCTATAAATGACATATCTACAGAGTTATATCATTTGCATGTTACACTTAAGTCTCTTACTAAAGAAAATGCTAAAATTAAAGAAAATAATTTATTTTTGAGTGAGAGAAATAATGTGCTAGAGTCTCAGTTCATTGATTTTGAAAAATTAAGAATTGAGTGTAAGATTGCCAAGGAGGAATTAACTGAGTCCTTGAAGAAAGAAGAAATTTTGAAGAAGCAGCTCGAGCGTGAACAGGAGGTGATTAAGGCATGGAAAACATCTAGAGATGTTCATGCTCAAATCACCAAAGTTCAAGGAATTGAGTCCTTCTGTGATGCAGCCTGGAAAAAGGACAAGGAGAAACTACAACCAAATTTGGTGGATGGAGTGCTAACAGATGTAGACTCGACGAATGATGAGGGTCATCCGTCGGAGAACAAAAAGGGTTATCCGTCGACTGATGCAAATCCTCATCCATCGACTATAAGCAAGCCTATCATTAAAGCCAAACTTGTTAAGTTGAATGAAAAGTATGGATCTGTTTCTAAGAACTTTGTTCCAGGAGAATCGAGTCAAGTTAAGGAAGGGAAAAAGGCTAATGTTGGTCACATGACTGTCAAACAATTAAGTGATAGACTTGAAAAGATTGAGGTTAAAACAGAGGCTAAAAAGAAAAATAATAGAAATGGTAAAGTAGGAATTAACAAACACAATAACTACACACCTGATAAATATGCTCCAAAAAAAATATGTGTCAAGTATGGTAGTGTAAATCTTTTGTCTGTTAATTGCAAATCTGCCATACCTACTTCCATGTCTGTGCCACCTCACTCTCCCAACATGAATGCCATGCCTCCCATGCCTATGAATGTTATGCCTACACAGAATATGCATGCATAGTTTGCTAATATGCCATTTGCACCTAATCCTTATTATGCTGCATTTAGTATGACACAAATGCCATTTAGCATGCGTTACTGGAATAACATGTTCACTAACAACTTGCCATTCCCTGTTAATTATAATATGCATGATAATTTCGTTACAATAAATGGTTTCAAAGGTCCAACTCAAATGACTAAGGATGAATCTGATGAACCCAAGTCAAATGAGATAAAGCCTAAGAAACAGAAAAAGAAAGCTAACAAGGCAGGACCCAAGGAAACTTGGGTACCAAAATCAACTTGATTTGATTTTGATGTGTGCAGGGAAATAGAAAGAATCTTTGGTACTTGGATAGTGGTTGTTCAAGACACATGACTGGTGATTCTACCCTGCTCACAGAGTTCAAGGAGAGAGCTGGCCCGAGTATTACTTTTCGAGATGACAACAAGGGTTATACTGTAGGATATGGCTTGATTTTAAAGGACAATGTCATCATTGAGGAGGTTACCTTAGTGGATGGTCTCAAACAGAACTTGTTGAGTATCAGCTAGCTTTGTGATAAAGGCAATTCAGTAACCTTCAACTCAGAAGCCTGTGTTGTGACTAACAAAAGAAGCAACAAAGTGGTTCTCACTGGTGTGAGAAAAGGAAATGTGTACCTAGCTGACTTCAACTCATCTAATACAGAATCTATTACTTGTCTTCTCAGCAAAGCAAGTCAGGATGAAAGTTGGTTATGGCACAAGAAGCTATCCCATTTAAACTTTAAGACCATGAATGAGCTAGTAAAGAAAGAACTGGTTAGAGGCATTCCTCTAGTGAACTTTTCTAAGGATGGATTGTGTGATGCATGTCAAAAAGGGAAGCAGATTAAAGCATCATTCAGGAAGAAACTTGATTCAACAATTGAAGAACCGTTGCAACTGCTACACATGGATTTGTTTGGACCAGTCAATGTGTTGTCCATCTCAAGGAAAAGATTTTTCCTAGTAATTATAGATGATTTCTCCAAGTTCTCTTGGACATATTTCCTAAAGTCTAAAGATGAAGCTAGTGAAATCATCATCAATCACATAAGGAAAGTCAATAATCATCCTGATTTCAAAGTTAGAAGAATCAGGAGTGACAATGGAACTGAGTTCAAGAATTCTGTCATGAGAGCATTTTGTGAGGAAAATGGGATTCTGCATGAGTTTTCAGCAGCAAGAACTCCATAACAGAATGGAGTAGTGGAAAGGAAGAACAGATCACTTATTGAAGCTGCCAGGATAATGCTTGAAGAATCTAAACTGCCAACATATTTCTGGGCTGAGGCTGTAAATACTGCATGCTACACTCAGAATATTTCCCTGGTTAATCAAGCAAGATGCATGACTCCCTATCAATTATTCAAGAACAAGAAGCCAACTCTAAATTTTCTTCATGTCTTTGGCTGCAAATGTTATATTCTGAGAAATTAAACTGATCAAAATGGGAAGTTTGATGTTAAAGCAGATGAAGAAATTTTTGTTGGATATGCTGTTGGTAAAGCATATAGAGTCTACAATCTAAGAACCAACATTGTTTTGGAATCAATACATGCTGTGTTTGATGATAAAAAGATTGAAGGACTGCAAGATGGAGACTACCATGAGAGCCTCAAATTCGACAATGTGGAGATGGTTAGTGATGACAGTGATGATGAAAGTGATCAAGAAACAGTATCAAAGGATAATGCAGAAAAATCTACTACCAATGAAGCATAAAATTCAACATCTGTCGAATTGCAGAATGCTTCATCCGTTGGGAGACAATCTGCCCTATCCGTCAGAAGACAACCCGCTTCATCCGTCGGTACTCAAAATTCACCATCCGTCAGGTTATCAAAAGAAGCAGGAAGTCAGGATAGATCACCTATAGAAAGTTCCCCTTTCTTAAATCAAAGATCCACAACCTCAGGGGGAGTTTCTAACAATCAAAACTCAATCACACATCAAGACAACAATGGGGCCTCTTCATCTAGAGCTAATCTACCTCAACAAAGGAAATAGACAAAAGATCACCCATTTGAGCTCATAATTGGTGATGTTTCTTCTAGAGTTCAAACCAGGAGAGCAACTCAAGAAGAATGTCTATACAGCAGCTTTCTTTCTAAGGAAGAACCAAAGAAGGTAGAAGAAGCTTTGTTAGATCCTGATTGGATTTTAGCTATGCAGGAGGAGCTAAACCAATTTGAAAGGAACAATGTATGGAAGCTGGTGCCCAAGCCTAAAGGAAAGAATTCAATAGACACCAAATGGGTATTCAGAAACAAGATGGATGAAAATGACATAGTAGTTAGGAACAAAGCTAGATTGGTTGCTAAGGGCTATTGTCAGCAAGAAGGAATAGATTTTGATGAAATATTTGCTCTTGTTGCTAGACTTGAAGCCATCAGAATTTTCTTAGCCTATGCAGCCCATGCCAATTTCAAGGTCTATCAAATGGATGTCAAAAGTGCCTTTCTGAATGGAGATTTGGAGGAGGAAGTCTATGTAAGTCAACCTCCTGGTTTTGAAGATCCAAATTTTCCAGAACATGTCTATTATCTTTTTAAAGCACTTTATGGATTGAAGCAAACACCTAAAGCCTGGTATGACACCGTATCAAAGTTCCTTTTAGAAAATCATTTCACAAGAGGTACTGTAGATAAAACTTTATTCTTTAGAAATGTAAATGGCTCTAGTATACTTGTTCAAATTAATGTAGATGACATTATTTTTGGCTCTACAGATGAGAAACTTTGCAAAAAGTTTGCCAAATTGATGCAAAGTAAGTATGAAATGAGTATGATGGGAGAACTAACTCACTTTCTTGGTTTGCAAGTTAAGCAAGTTAGTGATGGAATATTCATTAGTCAAACTAAATATATTTTTGATCTTTTAAAGAAGTTTGATCTAATGGATTGCACATCTGTAAAAACTCCCATGGCCACTACAACTAAACTTGAATTAAACACTACTGAAAAGTCTGTGGATATTTCGAGTTATAGGGGCATGGTTGGCTCACTTCTGTACTTAACATCTAGTAGGCCAGATATAATGTTTGCTACATGTTTATGTGCTAGATTTCAAGCTGATCCTAGAGAATCTCACTTAGTAGCTATTAAGAGAATTTTCAGATATCTTAAAGGAACACCAAAACTTGGCATTTGGTACCCTAGAGATTCTGGTTTTGATCTAACTGGTTATTCAGATGCAGATTATGCAGGTTGTAGAATTGATAGAAAAAGTACAACAGGAACCTGTCAATTTCTAGGAAACAAGCTTGTGTCCTGGTTCAGTAAAAAGCAAAATTCAGTTTCAACTTCTACACCTGAAGCTGAATAAATTGCTGCTGGCAGTTGCTGTGCACAGATTTTATGAATGAAAAATCAACTGCTAGATTATGGTCTGCAAGTTGAAAGGATTCCTATTTTTTGTGATAACACAAGTGCAATTGCCATCACTGAAATTCTGTACAACATTCAAGGACAAAGCACATAGACATCAAGTACAACTTTATAAGGGAACATGTAATGAATGGTACTGTGGAACTACATTTTGTTCCAAGTGAGAAGCAGCTTGCAGATATTTTTACCAAGCCACTGGATGAATCCACCTTTTCAAGGTTGGTAAGTGAGTTAGGTATGCTTAATTATTCTTAAATCTTTATGAGATAATTTGCAAGTTGTAAAGCAGCTAGAAACTTAATTGATTTTTCAGTCTTAGATGAAATTTTGGCTAAGTCAAAATTTACATCTCGACGGATGATCGTTATCCATCGAGTTTGATCATCCGTCGGTATACAATTTGCTAATAAAAATCAATTATTTTTCTGGAATATTTTATGACTCGACGGATAATAGTTTATCCTCATCCGTCGAATTGTCTTAATCTTAGTCGTTAATTCCCTGAACATTATCCATCGAGTATACTTACAGTTTGTAAGCATAACACGACGGATAATGGGTGGAACTTTTACAGTTTATTTTTAAATGCCTATTTTAGGCAATTTTCATTGGTTACTTTATTTTACTTTATTATTTTTAACAGTTATTTTTGAGATTGTATAAAAGCTTATTTCATTTCTATTGCTTTTCTTTTATCATTCTCAAATCAACTGCTCCAATTTCTTTCTCTTTCAAAGCACTTACTCTCTCTCTTCAAGCTCTTATTCTCTAACAATGGCGCCCGTTGTCAAGATAATGTCTCAAACTGGGTTTATTTATGAGAAGAACAATTTCACTGCACTAGTAAACAAGGGGATTCAGCAATTTGGTGACTATCACAAGATGATGGACTTTGTGAAGAATTGCAAGCTTAACTATGCCATGCTGGAATCACCCACAATCTTTTGTGAAGTCATTGAAGAGATGTGGACCACTGCTCCATACAACTCAACAGATAAGACAATCGCACTCACCATTAAAGGTAAGGAATTCTTTATCAATAATGATGTTATAAAAGCATGTTTCAAGATTCCAGATAACACTGTGACCTCACCACACACTAACACAATCAATATGCTTAATTCCATGAACTATGCTCTTTCTACTTCAAAGTTAAGTGACATTAGGAGATTGGGCCTTAGGAAAGAATGGAGTTTTATGTGTGATGTAGTGACAAAGGTCTTTTCAGGTAAAATCAGTATATTTGATTCAGTCAATATCTCCATGCTTAACATGCTCTACATGCTAGTTACAGATAGGTTCTATAATTTTAGTGACCTTGTTTTATTTGAGTTGGGATTCAAACTAGGAGAGTTAAATAAGAGAGGTAAGAATGTGTATTATGCTAGATTCTTTATGATGTTAGCTAACCACCTCTCTGAGGGAATTGTGCTTGAGAACCCTAACAACAAATTAGATTGTTGGGTTTAATAGAGAAGGATCATTGCAGACTTGAACAGGGCCAATCATCACAAGGAGGTGCCACTGTTCTATTTCCCTGCAATGGAAGCACCTCAGGTAAGTGAGCTAAGTTTATCTATCCATGCTATTCCAACCTCACAAGTTTCTTTGAGTTCCAGTATAACTATGGAAACTGTGTCAATGACCCAACAGTTGCCTACCCAAGCTACCAAACCAGCAAAAATTTCTAAACCCAAATCAAAGAAAACCCCCTCTGGTATCTCCCAAAAGATGCCAGTTGCAAAATCCACCAAAACCAAAGTGGGGAGTGTGCAGGTGGGTAAGGCAGGTGAGGGAAGGGGTGAACATAAAAGAAACCCTAAGGACAAGGATGGAGAGTTGAGTGGTTCGCAGCCTGACCACACTGCAGTTTCCCAACAAACTGTAGTGCTTAAAAAGGATAAAAGCTCATTTCTAGCTGCATCCTCCCAAAAGGATGTAGCTATTGAACAAAGCTCTCAACCAAGAGCACAGGTCAAGAGGGTTAGGGACACAAGCTCACCCCAAACTTATGCCAGAAAGAAGAAATCTAAAACCCTTGGGGATGCACAGGGTACACACACTGTGCAAACTGGTGCTAAAGACACAGTCACTGCACCTTCACAAATTCAGTTTGATGTGGCTCCAATAAATGTGGAGTCACAGCCAAAATCTCTAGTAATAGAAGCACCTCAAACACCAAACTCACCCACAAACTCTTTGGATGTGGACATGATAAACACATAAATTCCTGATTCCCCTTCTTTAACTTTGTTGGGGAAGCCAAAATATAGTGTAAGTGAGCATCATCTTTTAGATGATTTATTGGCTCACTTGCCAATTCTTTCAGGAACTGTTGAATCATCTGTGCCCAAAATATCATCAATCAACACAGAGTCCACAATAGTTTCTATTTCAAGTTCATTCATTTCTACTCTCTCGATGGATATTGCTCATCCGTCGAGTAGTGACTGTATCCCGACGGATAAGCTTAACAGCAGTTATCCGTCGATTAGCAAAATCACTAACTCGATGGATATTCCTTATCCGCCGAGTGTCTCTGCACCACCTCAAACTTCATTTATTTCAAGTGTAGAAGAATTAGTGGTTGTACAGTCACTATTAGGATTGAGAGAGAAGAGTGTTTTGAGTGAGGGTCTGGGTTGCTCTCAGGAAAAAGGAGAGGAAATGAGAGAAACTATGGAGTCAATTTCTCAAAAGAGAGTGAGAGGAGTCCCACCTTAGATGGTGGAGGTGAGGGTGTGAGGGTGGGGAGCCAGGGTGAGACCCTGATGCAACAAAAGAGAGAAAACGAGAGAAATGTAGGTACCAGAGCTATAAGGATGGATGTCATTGCTAGTGAATCAATGAATGTCCCGGATGCAGACAGGGAGGGACTATCTCAGCAACCTCAAGTTGTTATAGATTTCACCTCCCTTGATGCTGAGGCATTTACTCACCCTGTTCCAGCTTATCAACTTCTAGCTGAACAGGGCAATGACAATGCAGAAAGGATGCTCAATCTGGCGCATACCACACAGTCTATGCTAAGAGCTAAGGATGCCATCACAGCTTTGCCCTCTACAGCTGGTGATGTGGATAATGAGACTGGTGGTTCAGCTGATATCTTTAGTGATGGAAGTGGGGATAGTGAAGATGAAGCAATGGACATAGGGGGAGAAGTAGGTTCCTGTTCAAGATCAGGTATGTCATCATGGGCATTTTCAAAACACTGTGATGAGCACTACTTCAAGACAACCCTGATCCAACTAATCAATCAGACAAATACTGCTCTTCAAACCACTACAAATGCCAGCACCAAGAAGCTCCTTTAGGCACATCTAGCTTCTCTGCAACTTCAACAAATTCAAGGCTTCCAACATGCTAGGGATGTAAACACCATCAAGGGTGATATTGAGGAAATGAAGAAGGCCATTTCAGACAAGATGGATTCTAAGCTTCCAGAAGCTACAATGCTTGACATCAAGAGGCAATTAAGGAAAAATTCAGATCTTGCAACCAAGATAGATGCCTTGGATACAAGAATGTCAATCATGGAAGCATCTTTAACAGCCATTCATCTTCATCAAGCCCAACAGACAGATTTACTTCAAAAACTGGTGGCTGCTCAAACCTCCTCCTCTACTCATCTTGATGATAACAAAAAGGGGGAGAAAGGACCAAGTGAGGGGGAGAGGCTTCAAATTCAAATTAGTAAAGTAATTATGCCTTCAATTACTATCTCAAAGCCACCAGTTACAGACAATATAGATCTGATAAATGCAGCAACAGCCAACTTTAGAGTAGCTGAAATAAAGCAGTTGAAACCAACCAACTGGGAGAAGATTGATGAGGATATACAAAGGAAATTTGGGCTAGTAAAGGAGCCAGAAAAGTCAGCCATCCACCACTCTCAAATCAAGCAGATTTCTGTGAATGAGATGAGCATGAACTATCTGGAAAGGGGACAGTCATCCTGCATCAAATCTCCAAAGGCTGAAATAATTCTGAAACCAAGGGTGACCTATCCAAAATTATCATTGAAGAACCCTTTGGATACTGTGTATGAGACACCTAAGCCTGATGAAAAGAAGCTTTTGTCAAGGTCAATTGCTTTCTACAAAGATCCAGCTGATTCAGCTTTGAAAAAGAGAACTGCTAAAGTTTTCAGGAATGGGAAAGAAATTTGTGTAGTGGTTGGACACCCTCAATTTGCTGAAGAAAAGAGAGAAGAAAAGGCCAGATTGAAGCAGGAAAAGAAGCAAGCTGCTCTAGATGCTAAAAAGGCTAAACAGAAGAAAGAGCAAATTGCTATCTTGGCCAAGCTACATGCTGTAAAAATTCATCACAACAAATTCCTGCTCGGCCATCTGAAATCATTGAATCTCAAGATCCAAATAAGCAAGTTGAACAACAGAAGAAAGCTCCAAGAATCAAGGAATTGGCTAAAAGAACCAAAAGGAAACTGGAAATTGTTGATAAGGAATTGGAGAATCAGTTTCCCAAGGAATCCACTCCAACTACAACTCAAGCATCAAAACCCTCTGTGGTATTTGAAGATATCAAGATGGTGGATCCTTACAGGAACATTCATGGTGAACCTATTGTGCCTAAGGATGAACCAATAGAATGGGAGAACATACCAATTCCTGACTTCAATCTGCCAATCCTTAGCAAGCCAAAAAGAAAAAAGTCAAGAGCAGTCAAGAAAGTGAAGTTGTCACCTCTCAAATCCAAATCTTTAGTCAAAGCTCAATCTAAAGACAATAAGGGAGATTACATGTACTTGTGTGACATCAATGAATTCTTTGATCTAAATCTCAATCTAGATGAACTAGAAGAAGTAAGAGGGATTGATGCATACAGAAACCTACCTGAAAGGCTAGTTTTCAAGTACAAGGGAGGAAAGGAGATTCAATGGCCACTTCACAGGATCCTTCAAGAAAGCCAAGCTATACTGAATAAGGTTTATTCATCTTTTAAGAAGAACTTTGGGTTCAATATTACTGCAAGAAGATTGAAGAACTAAGGAGTGTTAGAGCTAAAGATGCACTTCCAAAGACTCTAATTATCCCTTATACAAGGAGAAGAGTGCATCTAAGGCCCTACTGGCTTATGGAGTTCATGGATGATAAAGGAGTGAGAAGATTTTTCGGATTAGAAGACCAACCGAGCATCTCTAGCAATGAGGCTCTCTTGGAAATGCAAGAAAAGCTAAATCTCTCAGAATCTGATGAACTGGAATTCCACAGGCAGCTCCAAAATCAGATTGAAGAAAATAACAGAAAGCTTGGAAAGAGATCCAGACCTTCAAGCAACTAGTTAAATCTACTCAGGCTAGAGGAGCATCTTGAAAATGACTGTGAGCAAAACAATGTATATTTTGTTAATTGAAGCTCTTTACAGTTTAATCTATCTACTTTCAAAGTTGTATTTTCAGGGTGTTTTATTATCATCAAGTATCTCTTAATTTATGGCTACAATTCCAGTAGACATAAATTGGGGGAGATTGTTGTGTATATGTTGTGAACATGATGATTTTATTAACAAAACACCTTGGTAGATTTTAATTAGTGAAAATGTAGCACTCAACGGATAAGGATTATAGTCCCGACGGATGACTCAATATAGTCCCGACGGATGATGATTTATTATCCATCGAGTGAGTAGCTTACCTAACAATAAGTCTATAGCACATTTCTGCATACACATTGTTTAGAATCTGTAGTAGTACTTAAGTCATGTTGACTTTAACTAGATATGCAGAATAGGTTGATTAATTGTACATAGATGATGTCTTATAATTCTGCATAAATGAAATGAAGTCTAGTGCCTGATTCCCACCCAACGGATAAACAACAATGAATTCGACGGATGATCAACAACCTGACGGATGATCATTAACTCGACGGATGATCATGAACCCGGCGGATAAAGAATTCAAATATCTGTTGACAGTGACAACACAGTCACATGCGTCGAGTGTATGCAAATGGAATGTGGTAGCCTATTCAACTGGGTTTTCGAGAACAAAGAAGCATTGCCATTTCCATGTAATTATGAAGATATTCAAAGATGCTGGAATAGAGTAATGAATTAGCATTGTAATAGACTCGATAGCTTTTGTTTTATTATCTTGTCTTATTGCTTTGTAATCTTGGTGATATATAAACCAAGAAGCAGCAAATAAACTAACTAAGAAACTAAGCAACCAAGAGAGAAACATTTGTAAGCTGAATTCTCAGTATTTCTCAGTATTCTTAGTTGTTCATATGTAAGCAGCTGTGAGCTTTTTGCACACAGAGTTCTCTCGATATATATTATATATCTCTGGTGGAATCATTCAAATCCACCAGAAAGTGTTTAAAGACTCTTGTTTTTAATTACTTGTGTTTTGATTCATTTCAAGTGATTATTCTACATTCTGTTAATCAATTCACACTGATATATATTTGAGTTAGAACAATTTTTTATTCAAGAAAAAGTTTCAAGAATTCCATTCAACCCCCCTTCTGTAATTCTTGTTATATTGTTAATAGACTAACATCAAGCAATCAGGTAATCACTACAAACCTAGCACACCTTTCTAAAGATGAGTGTAATGATGCCATGTTCTGAGATGAATATTGGTGTTTGATTATTGGTTATCTGTGTTGTTGGAAGGAATTAGAACAGGTTGACAAGCAAAACCTGATCGATCTGTGTCATTTTTGGTCGAGATTGGGCTTCACCGGAGGTTATTCCAGTCACCGTGAACTGGGTTCTTCACGAACCCGTTTATGTTCTTGGTGACCCGGATTTTGACCCGGTTTGACCCAGTTTTGATCCAATTGATTTCAAAATCAATTCTGAAATTACGTTTGTAAAGTTTAGTCCCCCAGAGTTTCAGAAGTTTGCAAGTTTTGAAAATTTTCAGGAATGATATTTGTTTTATAAATAAATTTCAGAAATTGTTTCTAATTTCCAAAAAATTCCAAAAATTATTATTTTAATTCGAAAAAAATAATTTTTAATTCAAAAATAAACTGAATTAATTAGTTAATTAATTTTAGTTAATAATTAATTATTTAACTGGTCAATTAATTGAAAAATTAAATGATTAATTGATTTAATTAATTATTAATTAATTATTAATTAATTAATTAAATTAAATTATTTATTTTGATTTAAAAATTCCGAATAATAGTTTCGAGCTTTAAAATGTTATTTTAAATTGTTTTTAAAGCTCGATAATTATTATAAAATTATTTTAAAGCCAGATTCGGGTATTCAAACCCTATTATTTAATTATAAAATGATTCGGAGTTCCATTTTAATTCCGAAAAATGTTAAAAATTCGTATTAAATGCCTCAAAAATCATTTTAAACCCTAATCTTCTTTGAAAAGATATTTGGATTGAATATCTCACATGCTATGTGCTATATATGATCCGATTGATGTATAAAATGATTGTATGTGCGTTGTTTGACTATTTTTTCTATAACTTTTAATCAGTACGTCAGATTTGGGTGAAACGAAGGGTAGATAGAAGCTTGTATAGAATATAATGAGATGAGAAGTAGTGTTGATAAGTATATGTGATTTCTAACAGAGGAAGCGATACGTAGAAAGGGAAAGAAAGTGGTTAGTGAGTGGGAACCAATTGACAAGTGTTAGCAAAGTGAAAGCGAATTAATAAGGCAAGTATCCCTGAACTTTCGTGTAGTATAATTATGAGTACTTTTAAACTCTTTTCAATATGTTGTAATTATTCCTAGTAGTTCTTATTCTATATTACAAGTACTTTGAAGTACTTAACCCTAAACCCTGATTTCCTGCAAACCATTGATTGTTGAATTCTTGGATACAAACCACAAAAATCCGATACTAATCCACAAATACATACTGATTCATGATATGAGGTTGCTTAACCTACAAACCTTTATGCCTTGTATAGCAGAAGACCATTCCCTGTAACCTTGAAAGACATATGTCATAGCCTATTTGTTTATTCGAGGATTTAACTCAACTCAAATAAGAATGTAATAAGTAAATAGTGGATCTACCGTCAAAGAGATCTCTCAAAGTAACATCTGTCAAAGGATTCAGAAACAATGTTCATCTACAGACTTGAGGAATTAATTCACTGGAAGAAGTTCAAGAAATTGATCAAACCTCAGTGATATAAATCAAGATTATGGATTTAATCAAGTGACAGAGATCTTGTCAGGGTATCAGATAATTACAGGGATTTAATCTGAAGAAAATCAAGTTGTCAAAGTCAAGTCATGAAGAAACGTCATGAAAGTTAGTCACTCATGAACCAGACAGTACATCGAGTGTCAACATTGAAGTGGTGGAATTAATTCATAATTTTCAGAAAATTTTCAGAAGAATGGTTGTTGTTCAAAGAGTGGTATTAATTCTCTATTAATTAATTAAGTCATATAATTTAATTAAGAAAATAAATTATATATGCAAAGATTAATTTATTTATTAATTTAATATTATGAATTTTCAGAATTGATTTTGAATTTATATTCAATATTAATTCAGCATGACAATCAATTGAACTGCTGTGACAATCAGATTATCATATCGATTGTCATGCTAGTTCAGGAGATAGTCATACCAATTGTCATGGTAGTACAACAGATTGTCTCACCAAAAGTTCTACCAGCTATGGGATTGTCTTGTTAATTCAATCAATTGTCATGCCGATTGTCTTGCTAGTTCAATCAATTGTCATGCCGATTGTCTTGCCAGTTCAACGGATTGTCTCACCGATTGTCTTGCCAGTTCAATTGATTTGTACTGATTGATTTATTAAAGATAACAGCAGCAGACATTCAAATTATCCATCAGACATTCAACATACTTCAACAATTCAAGAACAAAAGCACAGCAGCTGAAACAAACATTACATCTCTCACTGCTGAAACCAGATCATTAATTTCTAGCAATTAAAGTTAAATCTAAACCACTAGAAATCATTCTCTTGTTCTTGTGTAACTATCTAGCGGATCAAAATCCCTAGAACTTAATCTCAAATTGCTTTTAGCATTTGATCTTTTTATTGCAAAAATAGAAAAAGTTCATGTCGAATTTATTCTAAATTTGTGATAATCTATTTGAGATTAATCCCTTGTAAACGATACCGTTGTTGTATTTGTTTCACTTTTTTATTATGTATTATATTCGATTAAATGGTATAATTTGTATTCAACCCTCTCTTCTACAAACATATTGGGACCTAACAATTGGTATCAGAGCCTTCTGATTAACGAACAAATCAAGATACTAGACTTTTGTGATTTTTCAACTCCTTAAATTTTTATTTATTCAAAAATTCATAATGACTTCACGAAAAGTTGGAACCGTTAAAATTCCACTATTTGATAAAGAAAATTATATTATGTGGAAGAAGAAGATTCTCTTGTTTTTACAAGTTACAAATCCCAAATATCAGGACTTGTTACAGAAGGGTCCAAAAATTCCGATGGTTATTGAACCAGAGGTTATAGAAGATGATGTTGTAATTACCAAAGCTAGAACCTATGCAAAAGATCCTGAGGATTTTGCTCCTACTGAAAAGGAAGAAGCCTCTTTGGATGCCCGCCTTTAATTAATTTTAGTTGATTCCCTTGATCACTTGATGAACAGACATGTGATGAATTGTAAAAATTCTAAACACATCTGGGAAACTATTGAGGTGATTAATGAAGGCACAGAGGAAGTTAGGGAGAACAAGTTAGAGATCCTAACCTCTGAGTATGAACATTTTAAATCCAATCCAGGAGAAGGAATTACTGAATTGTTCGAGAGGTACAATGCATTGATCAACAACCTGAACATAAATGTAAAATATTATTCAATCAGGGAGATCAATAAAAAGTTCCTTTTAACACTGTCAACTCATCTTGAACATAGAATCACTGCCATAAGAGAAGCGAGAGATCTGAGTGAGATTTCTTTGGAAAGGCTCTATGGTGTGTTAAAAACCTATGAGTTGGAGCAGATTCAGCAGAAGGAAGTCTACGGGAAAGGTAGAGTGGTCAGCACGTCTACTCCTCTAGTAGCTGAAGGTCAACAACAACAACAACAACAACAATCTCAACAGTCAGAGAGAATGGTACAGTCTTCCAAGGCTGAGGAAAATGTGATAGTAGCAGAATATGATCCTCCTACTACAAATCAATCCGGTGATGATTTTTACTCCTTGGAAGAGCTGGAGCAATTAAAAGATGAGTCAATGGCCCAGATTATCAAGAGATTCTCCAATGTCCGATTCAAGAAAAATCCCAAACTCAAGTACAAGTCCAACTACAACAGATTCCAGAAAGGTGGATCTTCATCCTCTAACACCAGCAGTGGTGAATACAAAACATGGATGGTTGATCGGAGCACCATTCAATGCTTTAACTGCAATGAGTTGGGATACTTTGCCACAGAATGTAGGAAGCCAAAGCAAGTAAGGAAGAACTCTTATGATTCAAATCAGAAGAGTAACTCTGAAAGGGCTTATCTGGAAAAGGGAAGAAGCTGAGATAATACTGATAGTGAAGATGAAGAAGATGGGAATCTTGCTCTTATGGCTATTGATGGAAATACTACATCGTCAAGAAAAGAGGTAAAATTTACCGATGATGAATTAGTTTATCATCTAGGAGGTTCCTTAGATTGTGCTCGTCGTGATAATGAAATATTAATTCAACAGATCAAAGACCTTGAGAAAGAGGTCATTGAATTAAGACTTGTGCATATTAATCAAGACAAATTAAAAGAACAAGTATCTTTTCTAGAGAATAGAGTTGACTGTTATAGACAACTCGAAACTATTCTCAAAGACAAGATCACCGGTCTTGAGACTAAGGTTAAAGCTTACTTTAATTCTTGTTCGAAGGCTAAAGAGTTCTATAATAAGCAAGCTATTAATAAAACATCTAGAATAGGTTTTGATTACAATGTTGCTATTGGAGAATTAGGCATAAACTCCCCTCCTCATGTCTCTGCTAAAGGTAGGGAAGTACCACATATGCTTAAGGGTGTTGATAAACCCCTCTATAAGGGATCAATTGCTGAACCATTTGATGAGACCTCCTTTTTTTATTCAAGAAGAAATACATGCTGAAGATCTTGCTAATGAGAAGGTTGTTTCCAAGCCAAGTGTGTCAAAAGTTCCAGTCAAAGTTGTGAAAGAAACTGAGACTAACTCAGACACACATGAGTTGGATAACAAAAATGCCATGTCTACCATACATAATTTTCCTGTTGTTAATCCCTCTCATAAAGCATGTGGTGTTCCTAATTGTATGTCTTGTACTTTTAATTTGATGTATGCTTATTTTAATTATAAGCATGTTTCTAGTGATAAGACTACTCCTCGTCAGCATGTGAATAATAGGAAGCATGATAGGTCTAATACGGCTAGTCCTCCTAAGGCTAGAAAGGAGACATTTGTGCCTAAGCCTAAATAGAAATTTGTTAAGGCTGTTTACAAGGTCAAATGTCCAGTCGTTGAAAAAGTTGAGAACATAAAAGTTAAGAATGTTGTTTTGCCTGATAAAGGCCAATTCTACAAGTATGCCGGACCCAATCAAGTTTGGGTTCTGAAGAAGGTCTAATCCATTTGTATTGCAGGGTATTAAATAGGTAAAACCGGCAGTGTGGATTCTTGACAGCGGATCGTCAAGACATATGACCGGAGATAGAGCCCTGCTATCAAATGTGGTTGAGAAAGCTGGCCCAGTAGTTACCTTTAGAGATAACATTAAAGGTTTAACTGAGGGATATGGCTGTTTGCAAGCTGGAAATGTTATCATTGATAATGTTATATATTGGTCTACAAACAGACTTGTGCACTCAAACAGTTTTAGGAGAAAATCAAACTTCTTTCTACATTAGTGATTTCTTATGTCATTAAAATCTTTTGAAATCACTATTGTACATCATTTCTCTTAAAAGATTAAATGTATAATTTTCATTCATTATAGATTTTAAGTACATTTAATCTCTATATTGCCATATGTTTTATGATATAGGTTTAGTCTCCAATGGCTTTCTTTCATTAACAGTCATGAGGTTGAAAACCCACAACTTCTATCCCAGACTATAAAGACAAACATAGAAACAGAACCAACCAACACTCTCTTACCACTAAAATGAAGTATGAATGAGCGTGAGGGAGATAGTGCCTTAGTGCACCACATAAGGAAGGTTCTGAAGTCAACCCAGCAGCTCTGTCTCCTACAAAGATGAGTATTATTTAAACTGAGACAACTGCTAACCCCCATACATCTTCTCAAAAAGATGTAATGGCTGAAAAGGCACAAAAATAGTAACTAGATTCATCCTCTCAACATGGTGCGTCTATTGAAATTTTCCTGTCGGCCAGGGTATCCGATGTAGTGTCACCACCTCAAATAAAAACAATTCTTGATGCACAAGGAAAGGTTACACACACAAAGGTGGAGTTGACGGAAACCAGAGTTTCGACCATTTTAAGGTCAGATTCGATTGTTCAAGGTTCTTTAATGGACCAATTGCCTTTACAGGTGTTAGGAGAGGATACTGATCCAATAGCCATATGTCAGTGGTCAGTGTCTACCTCCCCAGGCTTAAATCCCCTGGATGCATCTGCGGATAGTGGATCTGACATAGGCGCAGATCGGCAACTTGTTGACAATGATTCAGATATTACCTGATGAGTCACAAGGAAATGTCTTCACAGACATTAGAAGGGAACTTTGATCTTTATGCTAAATTCGTTGGATCATTGTTTACCTTCCCAGAGTTCAAATCTGGAACCCTAAAAGGAAAACTAGCAACTTATAGATTATGACTCAGATTCATCTGACGAGTTTAACAAGGATGGGGATTTGCGAACTCCCATTCCACCACCTGTGACCTCCTTAAGGATGACTAAGGTGATTTTCCTTGCAGGTACAGCTGAATTTTGGAGCTATGAGAGGAGTGATACATTTGTGAGAATGAGTGTAAACACGAGTGGAGAGAAGCGTGAAACACATGTGAGGTACACTAAACAGAATCACACACTCACAGTGAGGAAGAAAGAGAAACTACTTGTTATTTCTTTTCCAACCAAGTGGAATATGAGAACTCCTTCAGACAACGGCATACATTCCTTCTCTAAGGGGGAGATAAAAGCTTAAGTAATAGTTTGGACGAAATAGCATATGTCATAGCCTATTTGTTTATTCAAGGATTTAACTCAACTCAAATAAGAATGTAACAAGTAAATAGTGGATCTACCGTCAAAGAGATCTCTCAAAGTAACATATGTCAAAGGATTCAGAAACAATGTTCATCTACAGACTTGAGGAATTAATTCACTGGAAGAAGTTCAAGAAATTGATCAAGCCTCGGTGATATAAATCAAGATTGTGGATTTAATCAAGTGACAGAGATCTTGTCAGGGTATCAGATAATTAAAGGGATTTAATCTGAAGAAAATGAAGTTATCAGATAATTATGATTGATTCATAATTTTCAGAAGATTTTCAGAAGAATGGTTGTTGTTCAAAGAGTGGTATTAATTCTCTATTAATTAATTAAGTCATATAATTTAATTAAGAAAATAAATTATATCTGCACAGATTAATTTATTTATTAATTGAATTAATTGATTAATTAATTCTGAATTAATATTATGAATTTTCAGAATTAATTTTGAATTTATATTCAATATTAATTCAGCATGACAATCAATTGAATTGGTATGACAATCAGATTGTCATGCTAGTTCAGGAGATAGTCATACCGATTGTCATGGTAGTACAACAGATTGTCTCACTGAAAGTTCTACCAGCTATGGGATTGTCTTGCTAGTTCAATCAATTGTCATGCCGATTGTCTTGCTAGTTCAATCAATTGTCATGCTGATTGTCTTGCCAATTCAACGGATTGTCTCACCGATTGTCTTGCCAGTTCAATTGATTTGTGTTGATTGATTTATTAAAGACAACAGCAGCAGACATTGAAATTATCCATCAGACATTTAACGTACTTCAATAACTCAAGAACAAAAGCACAGCAGCCGAAACAAACATTACATCTCTCACTGCTGAAACCAGATCATTAATTTCTAGCAATTAAAGTTAAATCTAAACCACTAGAAATCATTCTTTTGTTCTTGTGTAACTATCTAGCGGATCAAAATCCCTAGAACTTAATCTCAAATTGCTTTTAGCATGTGATCTTTTTATTGCAAAAATAGAAAAAGTTCATGTCGAATTTATTCTAAATTTGTGATAATCTATTTGAGATTAATCCCTTATAAACGATACGGTTGTTGTAACACATTTCAAGTTTAATAATAGTTTTATTTAACTTGAATTTTGTTTCACTTTTTTATTCCGCATTATATTCGATTAAATGGTATAGTTTATATTCAACCCCCCCTCTACAAACATATTGGGACCTAACAAATCTTTAAACCCCTGGTCTTCTACACTTTGATTCTTTCCCTGGATTGAAAGCCAATCTTCTTATTTACCTTTCTATACCTTCATGGTGTTGTGAAGCACCTTATGCTTCAAGATAAATGTTGTTTATGATTCAGTTTATTGAATTAATTTATTTATCATGTTATTATTATATAATTGGATTATTTTTAAATATGGACCAGATTCGTGGTCGGACCAGATTCATGGTCATAATAGCCCAATGCGTGCCTTGGATCCAGTGTATAGAGCAAATTTGGGAGCCTTGCTCGGGGTTAGTGCGTGACTGATCAGCAACCTAACCTTGGTTTTTAAAAATAAAAGTAAATATCCAATTATAATCATTGCTTATCAGGAAACTTGATTCCCTATATCATTTCAATTGATCATTATTTAATATCAGTGTTGTCAATATGACTTGATGAGCTGGTTAGCTCACTCTTGCGAATCTATTTATGTTCTTTTCCAGTTAAGAAGGAAACTGGTGGTGGCGAGGATCCCCAGTCGAGTGCGTAGGCTAGGTTTTCAGGTTGAAATGGAATAAGCTAGCAGAAGGTGTGCGGCTTGGTGTGTGTTAAAAGTTTGTAATAAAGTTTGACTTCAGATGTAAGATAAATAAATTTGGAATTGTGTACGTTTGTAATAAACAAGATTGTGGCTTATGGACATACTTTGAACTGTTACAATCCGTGGTTATGGTAAGTAGGGTCATTGCATATATTACTATTATATAATTGGGTTTATATATGGTGTGTGTTGTGGACCCCAAACTTCTGACACGGGTTTGGAGGGCGCCACACAAAGCCTTAGTCAGTGAGTCTGCAACATTATCATTACTATGCACTTTACATTTATATCTCCGTAATCATTAATCTCATTAATAAGGTGATATCGCCTAAGGACATGCCTAAACAGTCTCCTTGGCTATTTTGAAAGCATCAATATATTTGGCTTCCATTATAGAATCACCAATGTTCTTGTTTTGAACTATTCTACCTAACATTACTTATATTTAGACAAAACACAAAACAGACATAAACACAAAATCATCCTTGTCTTTCCAAAAATTTGGTTCAGAAACTAGCATCAGTGTAACCATTTACAACTAGTTCCTTATCTTCTCCGTACACCAAAAATAAATCTTTGGTACTCTTGAAGTACTTAAGAATATTCTTGAAATCTATCTAGTGACCCTCACCCGTATTAGACTGATATCTTCTCTCATGCTCAAAGTATACAAAACATTAGGATAAATACATATCATTGTACATATTATAAATCCAATTGTTAAAGCAGTGGAACTTTCTCAAATGGCCCTTATCATCTAATGATTTAGGGGTCAATTATCTTTTGAGATCACTATCCCATGAGACATCGAAATATATCCTTTCTATGTCTCCTGCATCCTAAAATCATGAAATACTTTATCAATGTATGTACTCCGACTAGGTCGATTAATCTCTCCAATCTATCTCTATAGATATTGATCCCTAATATATAGGTAGCATCGGCTAAATCTTTCATCGAGAAACTATTTCTCAACCAAGTCTTAACAGCCTGTAGAGAAGGTATGTCATTCTATATTTGTTATATGTCATCTATATATAATACTAGAAATGTCACATTGCTCCCACTAACCTTCTTGCAAACACATGGTTCATCTTCATTTTGAATAAAGCCAAACTCTTTAACTGTTTCTTCAAAACAAATATCCATCTCCTTGAGGCTTGCTTTAATATATAAATATATAGAAGCAACTTATAGATCATCTTAGCAAACTTTGGATCGACAAAACTCTCAGTGTTGTATCATATATACATCATCTTCAAGGCTTCTATATAAGAAAGCGGTTTTGACATCCATTTTCCAAATCTCATAGTCAAAGTAGATATTTCTAGCAAAATCCTAATGGACTTGACCACAATAACTGGTGAAAAAGTCACATCATAGTTTATACCATGAATTTGTTTGAAACGTTTTGCCCCTAGTCGCGCCTTATACGTCTATACTTTACCATCTGTTGAGTGGAATTTATGACACTTTATAATGCTCTATTAAGCTTTGAATTTGTGTATTTGTACTCATGTTATTGGTGTTTTAATGTATTTTCTAGTGTTTTTGCATTTCAGGCATTAGTCTGAGAATCAGGTGAATTAGCATTGATTTGATGCTAATATGGTGTTAGGACGGTGTCCAAGGAATAAAGATCGCGAAGACCGGCTCAAATCTGCAAGAAAAGGAAGAAGTCAAAATTTTGGCAGAAGCCCAGCACGCCCGCGCTAATCAAGCGCGCGGTCGCGCCCAAGCATCAGAGAGCCAGCGCGTCCGCGCTGATTAAGCGCGCGGCCGCGCTGTGTCGGGATAGCAGAATCCTGTTTTTACTTGGCTTTTGAGAGAAAGACTTCTTCATTGCATGAGGCTGTTATATAAACAACTTTAGGTCATTTTTTATAAGATATCAAGTCAGAGACATATCAGAGCTAAGGAGAAGACGGCAAGAGACCTATAGCACAATTCAACAAAGGCGAAGATGACCTAGTTTATTCTTGTGAATCTTTGTTTTGAGTTGTAATCTTGGATGCTCGTTTTTTATTTTGTTGAACCTATACTCTTGTGTTAACCTTATTTGATTATTCGTTATAAAGACTACATTTATTATACCATGCTTTCATCGAAACCCACGTTGATGATGAGTCCGATTATGGGCTAATCGTTATCGTGGGGTTCTAGCGAATTTATTTATGAATTTCTTTAGTTAATTTATTTTGATGCCTTAGTGTGGTGTGATTGTATGATAACCTAGTATTGGTTGTGCATTTTTGTCTTATGAGTGTCGCGAACTTATAAGAAAGTGTGTTAATTCTTAATGAAGCGAAAGTGAATATAAGGATTTAGAACTTGCCATGCTAGCATAGGTTTATGTGTTATTGTTTTACATGATACGTAGGTAAGTTTAACCATCTTACTTGCCCTATGTAATCAAGATAGATAACTTGTGCTTAAACCGTTATGTTGTCAAATTCTACAGACATATAGGGTCTCAATATAATTGGTGTCTATTCAGCTTCTATCTCTTTTGTGGATGTCTGGTAGTATGGTATTCGTGCAACAAAAGTTGGCGTTTATCAGTTTCATGTTGTCTGATTAGTGTCATCACCATTTCATGCTAAGGTTAAGAACGAAAAGGCTATTAAATGAAGTATTTAATGAAGTTAGAATCCCATGTTTGTCATATATATTAATTCAATCAATCTTATTCCCTTAGTTATAATTATTAGTTTAATTCTTAGTTATAAACAACCTCAAATTATTATCGTCTTAGCATTGAATAATAACCATACATTGTTGCTTAAGTGCATAAATTAATTAGTTAACCAAGCCAGTCTTTGTGGAAACGAATCTGATCTATATCTTATACTACTTGCAAACGCGTATACTTGCGTGTAATTTAGCGCGTGTTTAGCGACTAACAAGTTTTTGGCGCCGCTGTCGGGGACTGGAATGTTAATTTTTAGTTTATGTGTTTTCCATCAGTGGTCGTTAAAGTTCATTGACTTGGACATTGTTACTTATTCGTTTCCTTGTCTTATTTCAGGTACTCTAGCGAGGGTGTATGCATGCGCGTTCGCGTACTTGTAAGAGAACACTGGATAAAGCCGAGGAAGAAGTTGTGGTGGTTTGAAAGGAAGTTTTTGAAGAAGAAAAGAAGGTAAAAGAAGAAGAAGAAGAAAAAGTCGAGGAACCAGTTTTAGTAGAGATGGGAGATCAAGCAGAAAATCCTAAGGATTTGATGGACTATTCTCAGCCCAAGATCAATGATATTCAGTCAAGCATCATCAGGCCAGCCATCAGGGCTAACACTTTTGAGATCAAGTCAAGCACGATTCAGATGATACATAACTCAGTTCAGTTTGGGGGTTCTCCTACTGAAGACCCCAACATGCACATCGGGGATTTTATCGAGATCTGCGACACTTTCATGTTCAATGATGTGACTGAAGATGTTATCAAGCTGTGACTCTTCCCATTCTCTCTAAGGGACAAAGTTAAGTGTTGGTTACATTCTCCACCAGCAGGGTCTATCACTACTTGGGAAGATCTTGCTCAAAAATTTCTCACTAAATTCTTCCTTATGGCAAAGACTGCTACAATCAGGAATGCTCTTACTCAGTTTGCTCAGAAAACTGGAGAATCTTTGTGTGAGGCTTGGGATCGATATAAGGAGATGCTAAGGAAGTGACCACAACATGGCATTCCTGATTGGATGATTATTAACTATTTTTATAATGGATTGGGTGGTACTTCTAGACCCATGCTCGATGCGGCATCAGGAGGAGCCTTGTGGGCTAAGAGATATGATGAAGCTTATGAATTGATTGAACTGATGGCTGCTAATGAGTACTAGAATCCTTCCCAGAGACTGATTCAGGGAAAAGTAGCAGGAATTATGGAGTTGGATGCAGCAACTGCTATAGTTGCCTAACTTAAGGCTTTGATGATGAAGGTGGACACTTTGGCTAATTATGGGGTTAATCAAACCTCTAGTGTCTGTGAGCTTTGTGCTGGTGCCCATGAGACTGATCAGTGCATAATTTCTAGTGAATCAGCTCAGTTCGTGAGCAACTTTCAACATTCGCAGCAGCCTGTGCCAGCCACTTATCATCCCAACAACCGCAATCATCCTAATTTCAGTTGGAGTAATGCTCAGAATGTGGTTCAACGGCCTTATCAGCAGTATCCAGCTAAGCAGTACAACCTCCTTGTTTTCAACAACCGTAATATGCACCAAGACAACAACTTCATCTGCAACAAGCTAATGAAAAATCTGAATTAGAGGAGTTGAAGCTTATGTGCAAGAATCAAGTTATTTCTATCAAGACCTTGGAAAATCAAATTGGGAAAATTGCCAATGCCTTGCTAAATCGTCAGCCTGGTACACTACCTAGTGACATTGAAGTGCCAGGAAAGAGAGAAGCTAAGGAGTAGGTAAAGGCAATCACTTTGAGGTCTGGAAGGGTTGCGAATCCTGAACAAACTCAGGTATTGACTGAAGAAGCTGGGTCTGAGAAAGAAGTAGAGCAGCCGGAAGGAGAAGCGGAACCAAGGAAGACTACTGTTGAGCACACTCCTCCTTAGGGTAATACAGGGGAGAAACATATCTATCCTCCACCACCTTTTCCTAAGCGGCTGCAGAAAAAAAAAGCTGGAAAAGCAATTTGAGAAGTTTCTGGAGGTGTTCAAGAAACTTCATATCAACGTACCTTTCGCTGAGGCTCTTAAGCAGATGCCTAGTTACATAAGGTTTATGAAAGGTATTCTCTCTCGGAAAGTGAAGTTAGATGATTTGGATACAGTCGCTCTCACGGAGGAATAAGTGCTTTGCTGCAACAGATTTGCCTCCGAAGCTTAAAGATCCAGGAAACTTCACTATTCCGTGTACTATTGGAAAAGTGTCTTTTGACAGATTCTTATGTGACTTGGGAGCTAGCATCAATCTGATGCCTTTGTCAATCTTCAAGCAGTTGGACTTACCTGGTCCAAAACTGACTTATATGACTTTGCAGTTGGCCGACCGTTCTATTACATATCTGCGAGGTATTTTGGAGGATGTCTTAGTCAAGGTTGATAAACTCATCTTCCCTGCTGATTTCATAATTCTTGATTTCGAGGAGGATAAGAAGATTCCCATAATCTTGGGAAGACCCTTTTTGGCAACTAGCTGAACCTTGATAGATGTGCAGAAGGGTGAGCTTACAATGCGAGTGCTGGATCAGGATGTAACTTTTAATGTGTTCAATGCTATAAAATTTCCTATGGAAAATGACGAGTGCTTAAAGGTGGAGTTGGTCGATTCTGTGGTGACTTCGGAACTTGATCAATTGCTGAGGTCTGATGCCTTAGAGAAGGCCTTATTGGGGAATGCAGATAGTGAATATGACGTAGGTGAAGAGCAATTGCAATATCTGAATGCTTCTCCCTGGAAGAGGAAGATTGATATGCCTTTTGAATCTCTTGGAATGGAGGAATTGAACAAAGCTCCTAAACGCCTCAAGCCATCTATTGAGGAAGCTCCCACTCTTGAGCTTAAGCCTTTACCTGAGCATTTGAGGTATGCGTTTTTAGGTGATGCATCTACTTTGCCTGTTATTATTGTATTTGAACTTTCAGGTAGTGACGAGGAAAAGCTTCTGAGGATTCTGAGAAAGTTCAAATCGGTAATTGGTTGGAATATAGCAGATATCAAGGGAATCAGCCCTTCTTATTGGATGCATAAAATTCTGCTAGAGGAAGGTAGCAAGCCTACGGTAGAGCAGCAACGAAGACTTAATCTGATCATTAAGGAAGTAGTCAAGAAGGAAATTATTAAGTGGCTAGATGTAGGGATCATCTATCCTATTTCTGACAGTTCATGGGTGAGCCCAGTTCAATATGTGTTAAAGAAAGGTGGAATTACTGTGGTAGCAAATGAGAAGAATGAGCTTATTCCTACACGAACAGTCACGGGGTGGAAAGTTTGCATGGACTACAGGAAGCTGAACAAGGCCACGAGGAAGGATCACTTCCCCTTGCCCTTCATTGACCAGATGCTTGATAGATTGGCTGGTCATGAGTACTACTGTCTTCTGGATGGTTATTCGGGTTATAATCAGATTTGTATCGCTCCAGAAGATCAGGAGAAGACTACCTTCACTTGTCCATTTGGTACTTTCGCCTTCAGACGAGTTTCTTTTGGTCTGTCTAGTGCACCAGCCACATTTCAGAGATGTATGACGGCCATATTTTCCGATATAATTGGACAGAATATGGAGGTATTCATGGACGATTTCTCTGTATTTGGCAATTTTTTTGATGAATGCTTGCAAAATCTTGGACACATTCTCAAGAGGTGTGTTGAGACCAATCTGGTTCTCAACTGAGAGAAATGTCACTTTATGGTGCGACAGGGCATTATTCTCGAGCACAAGGTTTCTAGTAAGGGTCTTGAGGTGGACAAAGCCAAGGCGGGGGTCAATGAGAATCTTCCTCCACCTATTTTTGTTAAGGGAATTCACAGTTTTCTCGGCCATGTGGGTTTCTATACGCGTTTCATCAAAGACTTCTCTAAGATTTTGAAGCCGTTGTGCAGTTTACTAGAGACAGATGTCCCGTTCAAGTTTGATGACGAGTGCCTTGCAGCTTTTGAGACATTGAAGAAAAGTTTAACCATGGCTTATGTCATAACTACACCTGATTGGAATGAACAACCTTTTGAGATGATGTGCGATGCAAGTGACTATGCAGTTAGAGCAGTTCTTGGGTAGAGGAAGAACAGAATATTTCATATGGTCTACTACACTAGCAAGACCCTAAAGGGTGCTCAACTAAATTATACTACGACGGAGAAAGAACTTTTGGCTATTGTCTATGGTTTAGAGAAATTTCGATCTTATCTACTTGGGACTAAGGTGACAGTTTTCACTGATCACGCTGCAATTCGTTATCTCGTCTCAAAGAAGGACTTGAAGCCTAGATTGATTAGATGAGTTCTTTTGCTTCAAGAATTTTAACTAGAGATCAAGGACAAAAAGGGGACTAAAAATCAAGTCGCTGATCATCTCTCATGTCTAGAGAACCCTAATGCTACTTCATTGGATAAGACATTTATAAATGAGTCTTTTCCCGACGAGCAGCTGTTTGGAGTGTAAGAAGAAGAACCGTGGTTTGCAGATATTGTGAACTACCTTGTGAATAATATCATGCCTCCCGACTTATCTTATGCTCAAAGGAAGAAGTTTCTGCTTGAAGTGAAGTGGTATATGTGGTATGAGCCATTTCTTTTTCGATAAGGAGCTGACCAAATCATCCGGAGATGTATTCCTTACAGTGAAATAGGGGGGGGATCTTGTGAGATTGCCACTCAACAGCTTATGGAGGACATTATGGTGGAGAAAAGACATCAACTCGTATTCTGCAAGCAGGTTTCTTTTGGCCAACCTTGTTTAAAGATGCTCACCAATTTGTTTTGAAATGTGATCGATGTTAATATGTGGGTAATATGTCTAAGAGGGATGAGATGCCTCTTAATGTGCTTCTCGAGGTTGAGGTCTTCGATGTTTGGGGAATTGACTTCATGGGGCCATTTGTCTCATCTTGTAACAATCAGTACATCTTGTTGGCGGTTGATTATGTGTCAAAATGGTATGTTGCCAACGAAAGATACGAAAGTGGTGCTTAATTTTCTTCACAAGCAGATGTTCACAAGGATTGGAACTCCAAGAGTCATAATCAGTGATGAGGGGTCGCATTTTTATAAACGCAAGTTCACTGCTATGATGCAAAGGTATAATGTGAATCATCACATTGCTACGGCTTATCATCCTCAGACAAATGGTCAAGCTGAGGTGTCTAACAGAGAGATCAAGCATATTTTAGAGAAAGTTGTGTGTCCATCGAGGAAATATTGGTCTTTGAAGCTTGATGAAGCTGTTTGGGCGTATATAACAACATATAAGACTCCATTGGGAATGTCTCCATTTCAGTTGGTTTATGGTAAGGGGTGTCATTTGCTTGTGGAACTCGAGCATAAGGCATATTGGTCTTTGAAGAAATTGAATCTTGACTTGGATGCAGCTGAAAAGAAGAGGATGCTTCAATTGAATGAACTCGACGAGTTTCGATTTCAAGCTTATGAGAACAACAAAATATACAAGGAGAAAGTCAAGATGTGGCATGATCGGGCTCTAGTGCTCAAATAATTTGTGTCGGGGCAACAAGTTCTTTTGTTTAACTCTCGTCTCCATCTTTTTCCTGGAAAGTTGAAGTCAAGGTGGTTAGGGCCCTTCATAATCAAAACTGTGTTTCTGTATGGAGCGGTGGAAATTTTTGAAAGTGACCCGGGCCAAGCATTCAAGGTAAATGGTCAGAGGTTGAAGCATTACTATGGTGACACGGAAAACCGCGAGGTGGTTAGTGCCGTTCTATTGTCCGTTTGAGCTCAAGGTTCTACATCGATCTAGCGACGTAAAAGAAGCACTTCTTGAGAGGCAACCCAATTTGTTGTACATTAGTAGGTCGAGGAAGCAAGAAGAATGGAGAAAAACACAAAAAAATCAGAAAAAGAAAAAATTCAAGGCCAACTTCAGTAACCAAGCGCGCCCGCGCTGATCCAGCACGCGGCCGCGCTATTTTTCCAGAAGGTAAGCGCGCGTGCGCTGATCTAGCGCGTGGCCGCGCTAGTTGTCCAGGAGGTGAGCGCGCCCGCGCTAGTTGTCCAGAAGGTGAGCGCGCCCGCACTTTCTAATCGCATTCCCGCGCCGGGCCCTGTTCGAAAAAAAATAAAAACAACAGTTTTTAAGGGAATTTCAGGATTTTAACAATTAAATCAATTTCAAACCGAATTTTACTCTTCCACATCCCAAATTTCCCTCTCCAATTCAAACCCATTATTCCCACGATTCCCATAATCAATTTCCACTTCTATTCCATATCTAATTCTCATCTCTCCACCTATAAATACACACACTTATACACAAAATTCTCCACCACTTCATAAATTCTCAAACACATCTCTCTCAAACACTTAGATTGTATTCTCTCTTATTCGAAGCCTATTGTTAAGGAGCGAGGTTTTCTGCCATCAGGGAAGGATGGTAAGCTGTTGGAGATGATTCTTGAGATGGGTTGGGTTCCTTTTTGTGATGATCCCGCTCCTGTGCCCATGAGTGTTGTGCGGGAGTTTTATGCTAAATCTAAGGCAGAGAAGAATGGCTTCACGGTGGTTAGGGGGATGACTAGAGAGTACAGTGCTGATGCAATTAGGATGGTGATTGAGCAGCCCGTGAGGAAGCCCGGTCAAGACACGTGGAACGATAAGACCCCCAGGGACTTTGACTTGGATCTGATCATTGCAACTCTCACTGGAAGTTCAAGAGGGGCACTACTGATTACTCCGCGTTCCCTACATCATGCATGAACAGGTTTGCACGGGCTTGGAACTCGTTTATTTGTGCTAATATCCTGCCATCTTCGTATGTGCATGTGATTACTGTGGAGCGTGCTCATCTGCTATGGGGTATTGTTCAGGGTGATTACATTGATTTGGGGATGGTTATTTATCAAGGAATTTTGAGGTTCTTGAGAGGAGGTACCACATGTGCTATACCTTATGCGTCCGTCGTGACGAATCTGTGTGTGGCAGTTGGTGTTCATTGGCCCGCACAAGAGCAGCTGCAGCTTCCCAGTGCTCCTATCGACGGTTCTATGCTGTTGAGCATGCAGGAGTGGGGAGGAGGAAAGCTCGATCCTAAGGCGATTGGTTATTCATATTCTTATCATCCAGGTTGTGTACCCATAGATCAGATGTATGCGGGTGGTACGCAGTAGGAAAGTAAGGCAGCTTGGAGAGCTCAGTTAGGAGAGGAGGCTAGTTCGTCGTAGCAACAGCAGGAGGAGGAGGCTGGAGGAGATGTTGGATCTGGTTTGAGTTCGAAGCAGTATAGGCGTCTAGCGAGGAGGATGGATGCGATGCACGATATCCATAGTCGGTTTACACATGATCTCACCCAGGAACTTGGGACAGCTTTCAGAGCCACCGGTATTGACATCCAGTGGCCAGTATTTGGTGAGGACTCCGTGTATCCGCCTCCTGACACCCCTGACACTCCACCCGTTGAGGGTGATGATTCTGATTCACAGTACGTATGCCTGATTCCTTACTATTACCTTCACTTAGGACAATGAATATTTTAAGTTTAGGGGTAGTAGTTAAGGATTTATGTGTTTTGTGTGAGTCGCATGGAGTTTGCATATTCATGATAATTTAGTTCATGTAGTTGCATATTTGCCATGTAATAGTTTTTTTGTTTTTTTTGTTTTTATTTTTTTGGTAATTTTTTATGATAATTTGTTCATATAGTTGCATGCATGTGCATAATAACATTAATCCCTTAGATGATTTTTCCGATTAATCTGTGATATTGATGCTAGTGTAGTGATGTCGTATTTAGTGATATTAAGTCTTATCGAATTAATTTGCATGCTAGAGACAATTGTATTTCACCAAGTCTTATAGGTTGCTAGAGTGCTAGATCATGGTTATGGTTTATTTGTTTGTCGAGGTTTAATCACTTGTTTATATTTAGAATTTAGGATATTTTCTTAATAATAAATTAGCATGGAGATTTAAAAAATTGGAGAAAATTGGATTTCATTGCTAGTTATGTGGCTAGGTGTCAAATGGCTAGTAACCAACTCATTTTATATGAGTAGTCTAGGGTTGAGCGAGATGGAGCAAAACACACTCTTTCAGAAATTTGGAAAAAAAGAGAAAAATAAAGGGAAAAAAAAAGAAAAAAGTGTTATGTATAATTGATCATGAGTGGGCTCTTTAGTACTCGAGTTATTAAGTTCTTAGGGGACTTTGTTCCTAGTGACCCAAGGCTAAACTAATGTTCGCTACATGGGTACTATTGTATAAGTCTTTTGTGGGCCTCACTCATTGCACGATCAAATAAGCATACTTGTATTGTTTTGTTAGCGTGAATCCATGTTAAACTCTGATATAAGAATTGAAGTGTTATAAGTTATTTTGAGTCTAGATTTTATTCTATTTATAAACTTGCAATTGCTTTGATAAGTAGTGAGTCATGATTGTTGATCTAGTTGCGATAGTATATCCGTAAGCATTTTCACACACGCACGTCTTTGGTTCGTAGATTGATTTATGATGTTTACTTGATCTTTATGCGAATAACTGCATTTATTGAGGTGTTTCTTGTTAATTGGTTTAGTTATTCTATGGGGATCGTTGCATTCATGCATTTGTATTTCTTATTTTTTCCTTGAGTCTGTTTAAGCTTGAGGACAAGCATCGATTTAAGTTTGGGGGTATATTGAGTGGCATTTATGACACATTATAATGCTCTATTAAAATTTAAATTGGTGTATTTGTACTCAAGTTATTGGGTTTTTAATGTATTTTCTAGTGTTTTTGCATTTTAGGCATTAGTCTGGGAATCAGGTGAATTAGCATTGATTTGATGCTAATATGGTGTTAGGATGGTGTCCAAAGAATAAAGCTCTCGAAGACCTGCTCAAATCTGCAAGAAAAAAAAAGAAGTCAAAATTTTGGCAGAAGCCCAACACGCCCGCGCTGATCAAGTGCACGGCCGCGCCCAAGCATCAGAGAGCCAGCGCGCCCGCGCTAATCACGCGCGCGGTCGCTCCGTGTCGGGATAGCAGAATCATGTTTCTACTTAGCTTTTGAGAGAAAGACTTCTACATTGCATGGGGCTGTTATATAAATAACTTTAGGTCATTTTTCATAAGATATCAAGTCAGAGACATATCAAAGCTAAGGAGAAGACAACAAGAGACCTATAGCACAATTCAACAAAGGCGAAGACGATCTGGTTTATTCTTGTGAATATTTGTTTTGAGTTGTAATCTTGGATGCTCATTTCTTGTTTTGTTGAACCTATACTCTTGTGTTAACTTTGTTTGGTTATTTGTTATAGAGACTACATTTATTATACGATGCTTTCATCGGAACCCATGTTGATGATGAGTCTGATTATGGGCTAATCGTTATCGTGGGGTTCTAGCAGATTTATTTATGGATTTCTGTAGTTAATTTATTTCGATGCCTTTGTGTGTGGTGATTGTATGATAACCTAGTATTGGTTGTGCGTATTCGTCTTATGAGCGTCGCGAACTTATAAGATAGTGTGTTAATTCTTAATGAAGCGCAAGTGAATTTAAGGATTTAGAACTTGCCATGCTAGCATAGGTTCATGTGTTATTATTATGTATGATGCGTAGGTAATTTTAACCATCTTACTTACCCTGTGTAATCAAGATAGATAACTTATGCTTAAACCGTTATGTTGTCAAATTCTATAGACATATAGGGTCTCAATATAATTGGTGTCTATTCAGCTTTTATCTCTTTTGTGGATGTCTGGTAGTATGGTATTCGTGCAACGAAAGTTGGCGTTTATCAGTTTCGTGTTGTCTGATTAGTGTCATCACCATTACATGCTAAGGTTAAGAATGAAAAGGCTATTGAATAAAGTATTTAATGAAGTTAGAATCCCATGTTTGTCATATATATTAATTTAATCAATCTTATTCCCTTAGTTATAATTATTAGTTTAATTCTTAGTTATAAACAACCTCAAATTGTTATCGTCTTAGCATTGAATAATAACCATACATTGTTGCTTAAGTACATAAATTAATTAGTTAACCAAGTCAGTCTCTGTGGGAACGAATCTGATCTATATCTTATACTACTTGCGAACACGTATACTTGCGTGTAATTTAGCGCGTGTTTAGCGACTAACACCATCCATGTCGTTATCTTATTGAAAACCCTCTTGCACCCTATCGGTTTTACCCCGTCGGGTGGATCAACTAAACTCAATAATTTATTTTGATATATGGATTCCATCTCGGATTTCATGGCCTCTAGCCATCTCTTGGAGTCTGGACTGTTTTTAGAATTTTGGTAGGTGAGATGCTCATTATTATTCATAAGTATCACATCACCATCTTGAGTCAAGAGAAATCCATAATTTCTCTAGGCTCATGGTGAATCCTATTAGATCTATGAACAACCTATGTTTCCTGAACATGATTACTTTCAGTATTTTGATGTACATTCTGATCTTGTTCCAACTCTGGTTTAATGTTATCATGTGGTTCTCGATCTTCATCAAGATGTATTGTCCTCCCACTGGTTTTCTTAGAAAGTAGTTTTCCCTCAACTAATACAGCGGTCCGAGCAATAAACATTTTATTCTCGTAAGTATTATAAAAACTATACCCTTTAGTCTCACTTGGATATCCCACAAAATAACATCTATCTAATTGTGGTCCAAGCTAGTCAGAGGCTAAACGTTTCACAACGCTTCACGTCCCCAAATTTTCATGAATGATATGTTATGACTTTTCTCAGTCCATATCTCATATGAATCCTTTTGAACCACTTTTGTCGAAACTTGGTTAAGTATATATGTAGCCTTTTTTAGAGCATAACCCTAGAAACTGATTGAAAGATCTTCTTGACTCATCATCGATCACACCATGTCCAACAAGTTACGATTTTTCCTCTCAGAATCTCTATTTCATTGAGGTGTTCCAGAAGGAGTATTTGTATCACACTCCTTCAAGAAACTCTTGAATTTGAGGCTTAAGTATTCTCCTCCACGATCTGATCATAGAACTTTTATACTTTCCCCTGTTTGCTTTTCTACTTCAGCCTTATATTCTTTGAACATTTCAAAAGAATCGGATTTGTTATTCATACGAACCACATATCCATATCTACTAAAATCATCAGTATATTTTATGAAGAAGTATAAGCCACCCCTTGCCATCATACGCATTCGACCACATATATCATTATGTATAAGTCCTAATTGTTCGGTGGCCCTTTCACCTGATCAGGTAAAAGAAGTTTTAGTCATTTTTCCAATGAAATAAAGTTCACATCTTTTGTTTGATCAAAATCAAACTAATCCAAGTATTCATCTGTATGTAACTCAGAAATACGTTTCCTATTAATATGGCTTAAACGACAATGTTAGAGGTAATGTTTGATTTGAGTCATCTTAGAACATATAAATTGTTAACTAATTGTGCAACATTACAAGTCTTATCATTAAAATAGAATAAACAATTATTGTTTATTAAATTAAAATAAAATACCTTTCTTGTCTTGATTATATATTAATTTATGTATCCGCTAAAAGAAGACACATAATAAAAATTTACCAAGTTCTCAACTTTGCTTTATGGGCGAAATTAGGCACCGAGTTCCTCCAACTAGAGCAACAACTTTTGCTCAAATTTTAACCTGATACCTGAATCTTGAACATTGTTGGTCTTCTGCTTTAGATCTTCCAAATAATCTAAAACTCAGCACTCATAATTAGAAGCATGAGACATGAAACATCGGTTGCATAATTAATTTGCTTCTTGTAAGCATTTTGTTCGGCACATGTTTCATTCTCATCTAGAAGAAATAAGGGAGGGGTTTGAGTGACATCCTTGAACCTGAGGACAATCCTCAAGTTCCCATGTCAGTTGAGGATATTATTTCATGTCAGCTTTTCCTTCTCAAGGACTATTACATAGAGAAGTTATTTGTGTTATTTGTCATTTGATATCTACAATATTAAAGTGCATAAAATGAATTAGTCTATAGATGATCATTAAATTATGTTCAAGTGACTATTCATATATATTCACAATATATCTCCCACTATTTTTATCAAATCAATAGCCCTAACTATTAATTTGGAAATAATATCTTATATATCCTTTCTAGTGAGACAAGATCCGTATTTCACCATGCGATAGGTCATCTTTGGCTTTTCTCCTAAAACATTATTATTTTGATAAACAACATTTGTCAAATATCAACTATATAACTCTTTGATAGCTTGGTGGAACAACATTTGTTCATATTTATCAAATAAATCTCGCCAAACTTTATGCCTCTAAGTTCACAATCCTATTGTGGTAACTTAGTTAACTCAAACTTAATAGTCAAAAAGTATCAATATACTTAACACATCTCCCACGATAGATGGGAGTACTTCGCTTTGGCGAACCCACTCCTTATCGATCTAGGGATTAACGCATTGGACTCATTGGAAGGCATCTAATCAACTTAATATTAACTTTAGGGTTTTGTTAATTTTAAAACGATCAGGATCCCATTATAAAGAGATTCCCAATTTTTCCTTGAATTAAATACTTTAAATAAATATTCATCAATGATTTGATTTCCAGGTAGTGAGGAGTCACAACAGACTTGCTTAAAGCCCACAACCTTACAAGTTCAATGAACTCGCTTTTGACAAAATCGCCCCATGTCGAAAATAAAGAAAATTAGATTTTATTCCGTGTTTGATAAATGCGAGAATCTCATAATCATTTTTTCTTTTTAAAATCTTAAATATTTACAGATTTTATCTTGTTTAGCAAGCAAGGAATGGGTGTCATATCTAATACATACATCCTTAATCTAATTAAGCATGCATCATTAAACTACTCTAAACATACATTTATCATATAAGCATATATATGTAAAGTGCAATAAAGTAAACATGGTTGGTTTTGGTTTCATCCTATGTGATCTTCATCAAGCTAATGACGAAGATCTAGGTCAATCTAAGGTGAAAAATAAATACAAGCTAACTATTACATATCTTCTTTCTTTAGTTGTCTTTTACTTGTATTACTTCCTTGGATGGCGTTCATGTGACATAACCCTTCCTTGATATTAAATCTTCATGTATTCATGTACATTACAAGAATGAAATATAAAACTAATCTAATAAACTTACAATAAGAACACGAGTTACATTCGAGATTTATAATTACAAGATCAAACAACATGCAAGCCGTATTAGAAAAACAAAACCATTAACTTAAGGTCATAAGCATAACCATCCACTATGCTCAATTAAAACATAAGAACATGTTAGAACACATAATCTAATCTTAACATATCATTCCCATCATGATCTAATCATAAAAATAAAATATGACAAAAATCAGAATCAAATTCTGAAAATATTAAATCGCTGTTTACAGGAAGTAAACAACGTCAAACACCTTACAGACGAGTCGGTGATAGCTTTAGCTATTACTTTTGTTTAGACGATCGATTCCCTAATGAATAGGGTATTTGTTCGTAAAAATAGGACACCTGACCCAGATTTCAGAGAATCTGCAACATCGGATTCAGAAAATGTATCTAATACGATTCTCATAATAAGAACAGACATAAACCATGTATATATCTGTATACATATAGATTATATAATCATCATATAATTATACAACTCACATGAATATCGTATATTCAAATCATACATATACAAACATATTGTATCAACATCAATACATGGCAAATCACGTACATGCTTGTAAATAAAAACAGTTAAACACATAAATGAATTAAACACTTTCACAAGTAGCTCTGATGCCATTAATGGGTTTCGGGCACATAAACACAACGGAAACGATGTAAAATTAAATTAAAACCAGAATAAAATTGAAACTCTACGCAGGATCCATGTGAAAATTGATATTTAATTCGTAGTAAGAATCTTTACCTTAAAGAAGCTTTAAGAGTACATTAATGGAGGATTAATGGAGTTCCAAACCTTGTTGAATTACCACGTATCCCGCTCTCGCGATCTACGCTCTACGGTATCCACACGAACGCTTTTCTTGAAAGATTGATGTGTACTAGCACCCGAAAACTCCATCTCTACCTCTATTCTACACGAATGGCTAGGGTTTTGTAAACCATGTATCCTTTTATATAAATCAGCCCTCAAAACGTTTATATAGAGAGAAGAATGAGTTTTCTAATTATAATCTAATTATAATTAATACTAATCCGAAATCCCAATTTATTATTTAATTAAGTCACACTTAATTAATTTATAACTTATTTCAGAATTAGTAAGTAATTTCTCTATTTTATTTATTTAATTAATTAAGTCAGACTTAATAAATATCATAAATAAAACATATTACTTATTTAATTTAAATTCATATTTTAAATTATTTCTCCTTCAAGCATTTTATGTGTGCGACCCTGGAGGTTATTATTACGTTGGTAATAGTTTTAATATCTCATATTAAAATTATAAATAATGAGCGGCATCTAGTATTACATCATTGCTACCCAAGTAATAATAATTAAATCGGTGATTCTATTAAACCTTTCGTGATATTGTACAATGTTATATAATTCCTTTAACCAAATATTATAGATTGAACAAGAGGCATGTAATATATTATCCTCATCATAGTTTAATCCAAGTTTCCTTGATCAATGAATAGGCTATCATATCAAATTAATATTTGAGCATGGCCAAGCATTTCATAGTCTAGCTCACACAAGAGGCCAATAATATCACTCCTAAAATAGGAGGGTTAAATCTCATCTAGATCATTCATATTTCTTATACGATTTATAATATACCCAATGTTCACTTTATCAGTATCCGGTCAAGGATAACTTTTAATGAAATCAAAGTATATTAATTCTTGTATACAAATATAAAGACTTCAGGTCTAAGGACCATTACATCATTATCACTGTGAGAATAAGTTATGATACTATAAACGTGTAGTATCTCACAACGGGTCAATCCAGTATCATGTATCTAAAACATGTGCCTGTGTTTTGACTTTAGTATCACCATACTTATGATCAATGAGATGTGATCATCAGTCAACAAACATACTAGTCTTAATGCATTATTATTGTCCCCTATAATAATACTCGACCAGGGACCTTTAAAAATATTGATACTATTCTCATAAACTCATTTCTAAGTCACGTACTTAGAGATATTGAATTGCATATCATATTCCAAGTACATTTAATAATCTAACATTTATACAGTAAATTAAGAATTAATAAATTATAAAAAGAATAATCGATAGAACATAAATATTAATAATCCAAATATCTTAAACTAAAATATTATAGTATTGTCTCTATGGCACAAACACTAACAACTCTCTCACCTGAATTACAAAGCAATCAATACCTTGGTGAAAAAGGAATTAGCGAGAGACTTGCCAAATCTGTAATTTGCTCAAGATGAATTTTGTGAGGCTTGTCAAAAAAGCAAATAAAAGAGGTGTAGTCACAAAAGTAAGATTGTAAATTCAATAAGTGCACCAGTATAGCTTATTCACATGGACATGTTTGGACCAGTTAATGTCTTGTCTATTTTCAGAAAGAAATATGCACGGGTGATGGTGGATGACTACTCAAGTTACACTTGGGTGGAATTTATGCATTCAAAAAATGAAACTCCACACATCATAATTGAGCACATAAAGAAAGTTGAGAACATGATGGGGATCAAAATTGTGTTAAAAGATTGAGAAGCGATAATATAACGACTCATTTATTTTCTTTTATTTTTAATATTTAAAAGTGTAATAATTGAATAAATAATTAAATAAAATATGTGCATTGATTTTCGGCAGCACTGTGTTGATTTTTATTATTTATCTGAGATCTACTGATTTATGGTATGGATTTTGTGATTATTATGGAGATATGTGGTTCTGTTATACTTGTAAAAGTGATTTTACTACCGTTTCAATTCTATAAATATTTGGGTTGTCTCTAAAATTGGTTTTATAATTTTATAATTTCAATAATTATTTTTAGGACTTTATAAAATTGAGAAATCAATATTTCACCAATTATTTGTTTTTAAATGACTTTCTGATTGTGTTTATTTGTAAAATACATACTTAATTCCAGAAATCTTCAATAATTATGAAACTCATATTTTATTAAGTTTGTATTATTCTGAGAATTTTAAAATTATTTTGGAAATTTTTGAGATTAGTTATACTCGCTTGTCGTTTTGTTTAATTATTAAAAACGGGTACAAACTGCATTTCAGAAATTATTTTAAAATTACGAAACTTACGTTTTAATTAAGTTCGGGATATGTATAAAATTTTGAAGTTGTTTCAATAATTTTTTGAAGTTGTTTTCTCGCGAACTCGTTTCGTAAATAATAACTTCGGGATGTAATTGACCATCTATAACTCGATTGGCGGTAATAAGAAAGTGACACGTATCCTAAATAAATGACACATGTCTGCAGCTTGTTAATTGAGGAACCATCTATTTTGTTTCTTGTCTCTCTCGACTGAATTCTCGAAATCTCTCCCTTTCTCTCTCGATTCAATCTCTCCAAAAAAAATCTCTCCCTTACTTCTCTCTCTTCCCTCCCCGTTTCTTCCTTCCGTTCTTTTCTTTTCTTTTCCGGTGTTCTTCTTCGTTTCTCCCTCCTGTTGCTCCGGTCTCGCCACCGCCGTGTTTTTCCGGTGAGCTTGGTGGTTCCTGTTGCTTATATGTATGTATATATCTATATATAGATATGTATATGCTTATGTGTGTGTTGTTGTGCCTGTGTGTGTATGTTGTTCCTGCGTGTGTGTGTTGTGATTGTGTGTGTGTGTTGTGGCTGTGTGTGCGTGTGTGTTTGATCGGTGGTGTGGGTTGGGGCGGCGCGTAGCCGTGTGCCCCCTTGTTCCCTGTTCTGTGTTGTTGTTGGGCTGTCCTTTGGGCGGTCCTTTGGCTATTTTTGGGCTTGCAGTTGGGCCATATATTTTTTGGGGCTTTTCTTGTTGGGCCTGTTTGTGTAGTTTGGTTTGGTGACTGGAAATTGATTTTTATTTTTCTTTAGGGAATTAATTGAGTATCGTTAGTGAAATAAAAAATTTTGTTGCGAGAAAATAATATTAATCGGTATAATTTATTTTGGAACCCATATTAAATCGGGCGCCAATAAATTGTACTGTCGTTGACGATGAACTTTGGTGAGTCAACGGTGGACGGTGATGACGTTGTTCTGAGTCCTAAACTTTATAAATAAATAAAATGATTCATATAAAATGTTTTCGGAAATAAATTGTATTTTGGGTTGTACGTAAATAAATACGAGATTGTGAATTGTTGTGATTGTTGACGTCGATTGTAATCAACGGGTAGGCTTATAAACAAAGGAATTGCTGCCAAAATTTTCTAACAATTTATTTTAAAACGTACTTATTTATATTATATTATACATGCTACCCTATTTATATCGGATTACGTGATTATGTGTATAATAGCTATACGAGTCGGGTTATCGGATTAGGTTGTTAGAGTTGAGGATATCAAGCATGTCGATATAACTGATTAGGGTATTCTGTATCTGTACATTCCGGTCGAGTGTTGCAATGACTAAAGTCGACGTGAAAGTTACCTAGGATTTCTGAAAGTGTTGCAAGGAAAGTACCCCTGACCATTCTTTTATGGTTCAGTAAGTATGAATAACTAATGTTTTATTCTCGTAATGGAACAGAAACGTTTTAAGTTTATCCCCTGTAGTTATAAATCATTGTTTTCAATCTATTTTGGGGAAAAGTAACTTCGAAAGGTACCTATCTCGAATGAAATGATTTGTGAACTGAATTTTTATATGTGTGCTGATAAAATGAATTGCTTTGAAAGTGAGATAGGTACAAGTGTTTTGAAAACTGGATAAAACGATCATATATGGGATACATAAGGGCCAGAGTAGGTCTATTGAGGTGGCGTAAGAGGCTAACTCGGTTGCGGACACTATATAACCGATTAGTCCGGCAGGTCAGAGACCTAGCTAGTCTCTGAGTTCTAGAACAGGTAAATGGGATGGCAGTTAGAGCCGTCTAGTGTTGATAGCCTGATCAGCTGTCTTCACATATCCGTTACGTATCTGATTTGAATTTATGATTCCCGTAAGGGTATAAGTGGTTGATACCGTGGTTTTATAAATGTAAATAGCATGCTAAAATTGGACTTTGGGACTTACACAACACTCTACTACGTTATTTTATCAAAAGAATGCTAGACAGTGATATCCAGTTATCTCAGTTTTTCATTATATAATGTTGTTGACACGATTATAGCTCTGTTCCTGTCATTTTTTACGTTACTGTTTTTATACTAGTATTCATATGTTGGTACTGCTGAGCGATTATGCTCACCCTTGTAACCTGTTATGTATATATGTCACAGATGCCTAGAAGACCAGTCAGACAGACCCGTGTTCCCGCCCCTTCAGGACCCGGCTCCTCAGAGGTAGTGTTTGCCAGGCCACATTCGGTCTGATGAGTTGCTGAATAAAGTTAGAGTGTGTCAGACTTTTGAATAATTGGTTTGTAATAATGTGAACCTGAATCATAATTGAACTTGGATTGGATCTTGGTTCGGGGTCAAGTTAGTATATATTAATAATAATCTTGTTGTTTATATTTCTGGTATTTGTGTTGAGTGACGTCAACTCCTGACCCCAGGGTTGAGGCCGTCATAGTTGGTATCAGAGCTACAGGTTCAAGTCCCTGATTCTGGTTAGGGATTGTGTCGAATAGGTGTTAAGTTGAGTCTTAAGGTGTGAGTCAGCAACTCATATAGAGAAGCAAACCTTTAGAGTCAGTCGAGGGTTCCGACGGCGTTACCCTGGCATCTATTAAATGTTTTGATAGAATTGCCTTGACCTAGTTGTGTCTTCCCTGTATATCTAATATGTTGGCAGTGGCCTATCGTGATCTCGAGTTCTCCATCTCGGGAGAATCCCTCTGACCCGGATAGCTCAGATTCTGAGAAGACCCTGGATGTTGTTGCTGAGGAGACCCCTATGCCTCCTCCGCCAGTTCCTTCCTTTATACCGAGAGACATCCCTGGACCTGGTACTCGTCCTTGCTGGGTACGTAGGTCTGTGTCTACCGTTAGGGATTTTCCTCCCAGTTGTGGTCCCAGTTCCTCCTCGTCGAGACCTCCAGTACCTTCTGTGGCCCCTAGTGGTACTTCTTCACCGATCCCTTACCATGTTCACTGAGAGGAGAATACTTCTTTTATCAGAGAGCAGAGTCCGGGTTTTGCTTCCCAGCTCGATCAGATACCTGTTGCACCTTTCTAGGGCATCCCTGCCCCTTCCCCTGAGGTGCAGGCCTGTGTGCGATCCTTGACTCAGATGGCTGTTGAGAGGGCTAGATCCATTGACCGTTTCATTAGCTCATAGTTCAGGACTGTGCAGTATTAAGACCTAGTGAACTGGTTAGTGTTTGAGCTAGGTTCCATCGATGGCATTGGTAGTGGTTAGACCAGGATTGCAGCAGAGAGATACAGAGCTCAGAGTTGGCTTCCAGGAGTTCTGTAGTTGTTTTCTTTGTATATGTATATTATGTTGTGATAGTTGTAGTAGGCGGAGGCTGCTATGACGGCCAATTTTGATGTGTATTTGGATGGTTTCTTTTCAGTGGATTTCAGTTGTACTAGTTGGATTCCTGTTGATTATTGTATTGTAGCTGCTTTACTTCATTGTTCAGTTTTTACATATTTGTGCGTTGCTATTATTGTTGTTACTATTATTGTTGCTTCTATTGCTGGCATTTTTATATTATGATCATTCACTCAGGATGGATCCAATTAAACTGGGGATGAGGATATTGTCTTAGTGGCAACGCTCTCCTGATGCATAAATATAAACTGCTTGGAGCTATCCATTTTCTTATATATGACTGTTATGTTTCAGGAGATGCCACTAAAGAGGAATTCTCAACCCAATAACGGATCTGATGGGGATCTCTCCATGAGTGAATTGATGAATTTGTCACGTCAGCAGTCTACACAGCTGGCCCAACAGCAACAATAATTCCAGCAGCAACAACAACAATTGCAGCAACAACAACTGCTGCAATAGCAGCTCATACAATAACAACAACAACAGCAAATCCAACAGCAGCAACTGCAAATCCAGCAGCAACATGAGATGAGGGGGACAAATCAGGGTGTTAGTTTTAAGTCTTTCCAAGCAGTAAATCCCCCAGAGTTTAATGGAGAGGTAGATCCTGTTGATGCCAGGATATGGTTGAAGGAGATGAAAAAGGCGTTTGCGCTCACCAAGGTGAGTGAGGATTTAAAGATGGATTATGCTAGTTATTTTATGAAGAATGATTCAAATTATTGGTGGGAATCTACACGAGCCTTAGAAGGAGAAGGTCATGTTCCATGGGCCAGATTCACAGAGTTGTTTTTGGAGAAATACTTTCCGGACTATCTCCAAAGTCAGATGGAAATGGAATTTTTGGAGTTAAAATAAGGAGACAGGAGTGTCACGGAGTATAAAGCAAAGTTTACAGAGTTGGCCCGGATAGCACCCGAATATGGGAGTTCGGAAACCCAAAAAGCGAAGCGGTTTCAACAAGGGTTGAAGCCAGAAAAAAGGAGTGGAGTTGTAGCTTTACAACTCAAAACATATACTTCAGTAGTCCAGGCTGCCTTAGTAATAGAAAGTGATCAGAGGTTAGCTACAAAGGAGCAGGGTGAGAAGAAGAGGAAGTTTGAAAATGGACCTGCTAGGTCAGAATCAGGTATAGCAAATCAAAAGTTCCAGCGTTGGTTTGGAAAGAATAAGAATAAGAAGTTCCGGAGACCGAATTTTCCCCAAGCTAGACCCAGTACTACTTCAGTTAACTCTACCCCGACAAGGGTTAGTAAGCCAGTGGTTGATTGTAAGACATGTGGGAGGAAGCACAGTGGACAGTGCCGAGAAAATATCAACTGTTTTAAGTGTGGCCAGAAGGGTCATTATTCCACGGAGTGCAAGTCTGAGACTCAGGGAGTAACTTGTTTTAGTTGCGGCAAAGTGAGACATATAGCTAGGAATTGCAAGTCGATGACCCAAGGTAATGTTGGAAGGAGCATGTCCCAAGGACCAGCAACCAGTACTGCTAGAGCTAAAACCTTTAAGATGACCAAGAAATCTCCAGCTCATGATTCCGATGTGGTTGCAGGTACGCTTTCTCTTAATTCTGTACCTATTAACATTTTGTTTAATTCGGCAGCGTCCAAATCTTTTATATTTGTGAATTGTGTGAATAAAATGCAATTAATATTGGAAGACTTAGAGGAACTTTTGACCATAGAAGTAGCTAATAAAGATAAAGTGCCCGTAAGTCAATTTTGTCCTAAATGCTCCTTAGAGATTTCAGGATATACATTCCCTGTTGACCTAATACCTTTCGAGTTGGGAGACTTTGATGTTATTCTAGGCATGGATTGGTTGTCTCTATATAAGGCAAATATTAACTGTAAGAAAAAAAAAGAGTTGTTATGTATACCCCAGATAATAAAATAATCAGTCACCAAGGACAGAGGCAGGTAAAAAGTTCCTTTCAGTAATGCAAGCAAAGAGATTGTTGCGGCAAGGTTGTGAGGCGTGTTTGGATCACGTGGTGGATATAAAGAAAGAGACCCCTACTTTGGATGAGATTCCCATAGTGAGAGAATTCCCTGATGTCTTCCCAGAAGAGTTACCAGGATTGCCACCTGATCGAGAGATAAGGTTCTCTATTGGTTTGATACCTGGAGCTGAACCAGTTTCCAAAGCTCCATACCGGATGGCCCCAATGGAGATTAAAGAATTGACTAAGCAACCTCAGGAACTATTAGATAAGGGAGTCATTCGACCCAGTGTTTCTCCGTGGGGTGCTCCAGTGCTATTTGTGAAGAAGAAGGATGGAAGCATGAGATTGTGTATTAATTACAGAGAGTTAAATAAGTTGACAATAAAGAACAAGTATCCTTTGCCCCGCATCGATGATCTGTTTGATCAGCTTAAGGGGGCGTGTTATTTCTCGAAGATTGATTTAAGGTGTGGCTACCACCAACTGAAGATAAAGCCCGAAGATATCCCCAAGACTACATTCAGAACAAGGTATGGCCATTATGAGTTTTTAGTGATGTCATTTGGATTGATAAATGCGCCAGCGGCTTTTATGGATCTATTGAATAGGGTGTATAAGGAGTATCTGGATAAGTTCGTTATTGTATTTATTGATGACATCCTCATATATTCAAAGAATCCAGAAGATCACGCAACACATCTACGGATTGCCCTTCAAAAGTTGAGAGAAAAGCAATTATATGCAAAGTTCTCAAAGTGTGAGTTTTGGCTGACAAAGGTACAGTTTCTTGGACATGTGGTGAGTAGGGAAGGTATCAAAGTAGAGCCAGTAAAGATTGAAGCTGTATCAAAGTGGGATCAACCGAAAACTCCGACAGAAATAAGAAGTTTTCTTGGATTAGATGGATATTATCGGAGATTTGTGAAAGATTTCTCAAAAATTGCATCCCCATTAACCAAGTTGACCGGGAAGAATGAGATGTTCATTTGGACGGAAAAGTGTGAGGAGAGTTTCCAGGAATTGAACAGGAGGTTAGTGACAGCTCTAGTATTAACATTACCATATGAGGCAGGGAACTTTGTGATCTATAGCGACGCTTCTTTGAAAGGATTGGGTTGTGTATTAATGCAACATGACAAAGTCATTGCTTATGCCTCCAAACAACTAAAGCCTCACGAGCAGAAATATCTAGTTCACGAACTTGAGTTGCCAACTATAGTGTTTGCTCCAAAGTTATGGCGTCATTACTTGTATGGAGAGAAATGCGATATTTATACGGATAATAAGAGCTTGAAGTACATATTCACGCAGAAGGATTTGAATATGAGACAGAGAAGGTGGTTGGAACTGATTAAGGACTACGATTGTTCGATTAATTATCACCCAGGTAAAGCCAATATGGTAGTTGTTGCCTTGAGCAGAAAAGAGAAGTTAAATATGGTTTGGATTGTGGACGAACTAGTACGAGACTTAGAAAGGATCGAAATTTAGGTTCGAGTACCAAGTGAGAGTCAGGAGCAGCTATATGAAGTTACTTTCCAGTCGGCGTTGATGGAAAAGATAAAAAGGTGTCAAGAAGGAGTTATGGAACATGAATTGGATACTTTAATGGGAGAAGAGTTATGTACCAAAAAGGATAACCAAGATTTGTATAGATTTTCATCCAGAGTTTGGATTCCTAATGTAACAGAATTGAAGAATGAAGTGTTACATGAAGCGCACAACTCTAGGTTTTCTATCCACCCTGGTAGTACTAAGATGTACCAAGACTTGGAGAGAAACTTTTGGTGGCTGGGAATGAAGAAATATATTGTCAATTGGGTTAGCAAGTGTCACGTATGTCAAACGGTGAAAGCGGAGAATCAACGACCAAGTGGACTGTTACAACCTTTGGAGATTCCCCAATGGAAGTGGGAAGAGATTGCTATGGATTTTGTAGTGGGATTGCCAAGGACGAGAGCAAATCACGATGCTATTTGGGTAATCATTGATAGATTGACCAAGTCAGCGCATTTTCTTCCGATCAATGAAAGGTATTCGTTGGAAAATCTAGTTAAGTTATACTTGGATGAGATAGTTACCAAACATGGAGTGCCTATGTCTATAGTGTCAGATCGAGACCAGAGATTCAATTCCAGGTTTTGGACTAAATTCCAAGAGTGCCTAGGAACAAAGTTGAATATGAGCACCGCTTATCATCCTCATATAAATGGCCAAAGTGAAAGAACGATTCAGACCATAAAGGATATGTTGAGAGTCTGTGTTTTGGATTTTAAGGGTAATTGGGATGAACACCTAACTTTGATTGAGTTTTCGTATAATAACAGTTACCATGCCAATATCGGGATGCCACCTTACGAAGGGTATAAGTCATACTTATAAATAAGTCGAACTAAAAACAACTGAAAACCAATCCAGCTTATTCGGACTACCTGTGGTACAACACCAAATAACCTACGGAACAGCTGGCCATTTCCTACCCGTTTCCTGGCTGTGGTTCTCATGGTAGGCATCTTGATTCACTGTTGTGTTGTGTCAATTTAAGAAAACAAGTGTGAGCTATAATGCCCAGCATAAAAATATACAGTATGAAAATGACTGTATGATAAGTCACAGAAAACATCATATATGATAATTATGTTTTATTCGAAAATAGTTTTCCTTGGTGATACACACCTTCTTATGAAAACAATTATTTAGTGGATTTTATTATCCTTCGAATACCTTAATATTAAACCCAACACCTAGGCTTGGGTTACGATATTGCATCACAATTCCAATTGGAAGAATAGGACATTCACCGGAGCCACCGTATACGATGATCAGTCGTACTATGGAAATAGTAACCTTTTCTACAAGTAGATGGATGATTCCCTTTTATTATTGGTTATCACCCTGGCTGTTTTTGGGCCTTTTCTGCGTCCGTCCCTCTGAGGTACACACTTCGTGTCTATCCCTCTCAAGACACGGTTTTGCGTCCATCCCTCTCAGGTACGCATACTCCACATGTTCATCAGTATATAAGATACCTTCTCATGTGGTAGTAAATTGGTAGTCTCCCCTGTCCACGAAGTACTAGAGTCTAGCCCTCCTTGTCCCTGTAAGAATCTCATCATCAATCTTGAACTTATATTTTTCCCCAAGCATATTGCTTGTTGATAGGTACACTTTGATTTGTACGTATATATATGTACTTCCGAGAATTTTCGGAGGAAGTACTAGGGATGTGAGTTGACCGTTGTCAACATATTTGTTATATAAGGGGGAGTTTCTTTTGAAACTATAATCCAAATATTTAAAATAGGTCGAGATAATATTCTCCGACGATCTGAAATTATTCGAATGATTTTCCAAAAATCAGAAAGTATTTTGAATCAGGTTCTATGATTTTTAAATCATAATTAAATCATTAAATAATTAATTCTTAATAATCAAATATTAATCGTTGAATAATTAAACCTCGAATAATTATACTTTTAAAAGAATATTTGAAATAATATTCCTCAACTAATTTATGTTTAAGTAATTTAATAATCTTTAATATTTAATCGATTCTGAAATAAATATTCACTGGAGAATACTTCTCCCATAATATATGAATAGTAAATAGATATTTATTATTCGAATGATAAAGTATAGTTGAGGGAATATGATCTTTAGAAATCGTTTTAATAAAAGTTCGAGGTGTTTAGTATTTTGTAAGTGGACGCTGAGTCCTTTTAAACCGTACTACTATGGACTTTTAATCGTTCTATAATATCACCGGGATGATCACCGGGTTTTTATCTTAAAATCCCGACCGACTCATGGTCTTATACTTATACGTCATGCTTAAAGCGGAATTAAACATTCTACGATACTTACTTATCGTACAACATCGCTATATTATGCGAAAAGTTCAATTACTATGTATCATGGCAAGCATGGTATTTATGCAATGATAATAAAACAATCCTTTCATAACACAACATTAAATGGAGTTGGGTTCATAAACTTACCTGGGTATCTCGAGCTGGAGGATGCTCTAGGTTCCGCTCGGAAATCTATAATCATAAACACAATTCATTTCGTTAGGTTCCGTTCTAATTTACGACTACTCGCACTCATGCGCTAATTATTATGCACCCTCTCAACTTATATTACCCTTATTATTCCTTTAAGTCCTTATTCACATCATGGTTGCTTCCTTTTCAAAGTATCTTAAGTTCATTTTCATTTTTCGTCGTTGGCTCCGCTTATGGATTATACGGTTTCTAATTGTGCGGTCTTGGCTCCGATATTTTTATAAAATTGAAAAACCATTAATTTCACTTGAAATTTTTATGGAAGTTAGGAAACTCAATATAATACTCTCTGTAAAAATTTCATGATTTATGAACATTCTTAAGTTTATCCTTTATATTTTCAAATTCATAATTCGTAGCAGTTTTTGTCGCATAAATCACTTTTAGTAAAACGGCCATAACTTTTGATCCGTAAATCAGAATCAAGCGATTCAAGCGCCTAAACGATCCTTATAAAATTTTCTATCATAATCAAGAGTCAATTTTCAAGAAAATACAGTTTAAATCTTTGGGACTTTCTGCAGAATCTTAAAGTTATGTTTTGTTCATTTTAACGAGATTACGGTTACGATCGGAGTTTCGTTTATGCCTTAAATATTTATACTACCACCAATAATCAACATATCATCATCACCACACTAACTCCTCTCAAGAACATCATGTTCTTGAGGCAACAACAATCAACCTTAAATCTACTTAGCTAAACATCAAGATTACAACAATACTCCCACCAAAACTAGGTTTACAACTATATACTAAAAGGATCTTGAACTTAAATCTTAAATAAGGTAGGGTCAAATATTTATACCTTTCCTGTGAGATTGAGATGTGTTCTTGATGATGGTGAATTCTTGGGAGTGCTTAGTATAGTTTTTGGAACCTAAAACAACCATTAAAATCAAGAAATCAAAGAAGAGTTACTATTCACACTATTCATTATCAACTTTCTTGATTTTATTTCACCCATCAAACCTTGATAAAAAGAGCTCAAAGATTTATATTACCTTAGTTTAGTTGGTAGGAAGCTTGAGAATTAATGGGAGGATTTATCCATGGCTAGAGCTTGAAGTTTTGATTTTGATTTCTTGGTTGAAGATGAAAAAGCCGAATGGAATGGTTGGGAGAGAAAGAGAGAGTTTTTGGTGATGCTTCCTTGGGTGCTTCTTGGAAATGAGGCTTGTGATATCTTTTTATTTGATTGTTATTTCTTAGTATCTTTGTGACCAATCTTGGTGACAAATCTAGCTAGCATTGGTAGATTACAAGCTAAGCCACTTGTTTAGCTCCTTACCTTACTATTTGATAGCCTTGGTTGATCATCCTACAAATTAGCTCACTATTTGATAAAGTAACCATGGTTACTTTTCTACCATGGTTAGTTAGTGCGTTACGTTTATTTAATTGTTTACGCGTTCGCTCGGTCGCTTAAATGTTTTCGTAATACTTCCTCGTAAATGGTTCGCAACATAATTCCTCTCGTATTTATTCCTTATGTTTTGAATTATTATACTTGGATATAAATTTGTAGGGTTTTAAATTCGTAATTATATTGTGATTCCTGTAATCCTCGATGATTCCTAAATAGGGTCGTTTTTCAAAGTTCGTTTTCTTCGAAAACTAATAGCGTTTATATACACTCATTTGGTACGTATAATCATAATATCAACTCTGAAACTCATTTTCTCATGCACTACATAGAGTGGGCTAAAAAGTTTTCCCCGTCCTTCAAGGTTACTATTCATGAAACATTTTATAAGGTCTCAAAAATTCGAGTTATTACAGAGAAAGAATGCAGATTTGTATAGGAAAGATATGAACTTCGAGACAGGAACTCTGGTGTTACTAAAGGTATCACCTTGGAAAGGGTTAATACGATTTGGTCAGAAAGGTAAACTTAGCCCCAGATATTTATAGGACCCTTTGAGGTTTTGAAGAAAGTAGGAAAGGTAGCTTACGAGATAGCATTACCACCGCGGTGGCAGCACATTCATAATGTGTTCCACGTATCTATGTTGAAGCCTTATGTTCCTAATTCGAATCAAGTCATAGAATATGAACCGATTGAGTTTCAGCCAGATTTGTCTTATGTGGAACAACCGATTCAGATTTTGGACCGTAAAGAACGAGTCCTTAGGAATAAGTCAATCCCCATAGTGAAAGTCTTTTGGAAAAATCCTCGAGTAGAAGAGTCTACTTGGGAGTTAGAGTCAGACATGCTTGATAAATATTCTCATTTATTTCGTTGAGTCGGATTCCGGGGACATAATCTTTTTAAGGGGGAAAGGATATAACGACTCGTTTATTTTCTTTTATTTTTAATATTTAAAAGTGTAATAATTGAATAAATAATTAAATAAAATATGTGCATTGATTTTCGGCAGCAGTGTGTTGATTTTTATTATTTATCTGAGATCTATTGATTTATGGTATGGATTTTGTGATTTATTATGGAGATATGTGGTTCTGTTATACTTGTAAAAGTGATTTTATTACCGTTTCAATTCTATAAATATTTGGATTGTCTCTAAAATTGGTTTTATAATTTTATAATTTCAATAATTATTTTTAGGACTTTATAAAATTGAGAAATCAATATTTCACTAATTATTTGTTTTTAAATGACTTTCTGATTGTGTTTATTTGTAAAATCCATACTTAATTCCAGAAATCTTTAAAAATTATGCAACTCATATTTTATTAAGTTCGTATTATTCTGAGAATTTTAAAATTATTTTGGAAATTTTCGGGATTAGTTTTACCCGCGTGTCGTTTCGTTTAATTATTAAAAACAGGTACAAACTACATTTCAGAAATTATTTTAAAATTACGAATCTTACATTTTAATTAAGTTCGAGATATGTATAAAATTTTGAAGTTATTTCAATAAATTTTTGAAGTTGTTTTCTCGCGAACTCGTTTCGTAAATAATAACTGCGGGATGTAATTGACCTTGTATAACTCGATTGGCGGTAATAAGAAAGTGACACGTATCCTAAATAAAGGACACGTGTCTGCAGCTTATTAATTGAGGAACCATCTTTTTTGTTCATTGTCTCTCTTGGCTGAATTCTCAAAATCTCTCCCTTTCTCTCTCGATTCAATCTCTCCAAAAAAAATCTATCCCTTACTTCTCTCTCTTCCCTCCCCGTTTCTTCCTCCCGTTCTTTTCTTTTCTTTTCCGGTGTTCTTCTCCGTTCCTCCCTCCTGTTGCTCCGGCCTCGCCGCCGCCGTATTTTTCCGGTGATCTTGGTGGTTCCTGTTGCTTATATGTATGTATGTATATATCTATATATAGATATGTATATGCTTGTGTGTGTGTTGTTGTTGTGCCTGTGTGTGTGTGTTGTGCCTGCGTGTGTGTGTTGTGATTATGTGTGTGTTGTGGCTGTGTGTGCGTGTGTGTTTGATCGGTGGTATGGGTTGGGGCGGCGCGTGGCCGCGTGCCTCTTTGTTCCCTGTTCTATGTTGATGTTGGGCTGTCCTTTGGCTGTTTTTGGGCTTGCAGTTGGGCCGGATATTTTTCAGGCCTTTTCTTTTGGGCCTGTTTGTGTAGTTTGGTTTGGTGACTGGAAATTGATTTCTATTTTTCTGCAGGGAATTAATTGAGTATCGTTCGTGAAATAAAAATTTTGTTGCGAGAAAATAATATTATTCAATGTAATTTATTTGGGAACCCGTATTATATCGGGCGCCAATAAATTGTACCGCCGTTGACGATGAACTTCAGTGAGTCAACGGTGGACGGTGATGACGTTGTTTTGAGTCCTAAACTTTATAAATAAATAAAATGATTCGTATAAAATGTTTTCAGAAATAAATTGTATTTTGGGTTGTACGTAAATAAATACGTGATTGTGAATTTGGTATTGGACGAGATTGTGAATCGTTGTGATTGTTGACGTCGATTGTAATCGACGAGTAGGCTTATAAACAAAGGAATTGCTGCTAAAATTTTCTAAAAATTTATTTTAAAATGTACTTATTTATATTATATTATACGTGCTACCCTATTTGTATCGGATTACGTGATTATGTGTATAATAGCTATACCAGTCGGGTTATCGGATTGGGTTGTTAGAGTTGAGGATATCAAGCATGTCGATATAACTGACTAAGGTATTCTGTATCTGTAGATTCCGGTCGAGTGTTGCAAGGACTAAAGTCGACGTGAAAGTTACCTAGGATTTCTGAAAGTGTTGCAAGCCAAGTACCCTTGAACATTCTTTTATGGTTCAGTACGTATGAATAGCTAATGTTTTATTCTCGTAATGGAACAGAAACGTTTTAAGTTACGTATCCCCTGTAGTTATAAATCACTGTTTTCAATCTATTTTGGGGAAAAGTAACTTCGAAAGGTACCTATCTCGAATGAAATGATTTGTGAACTGAATTTTTATATGTGTGCTGACAAAATGAATGGCTTTGAAAGTGAGATAGGTACAAGTGTTTTGAAAACTGGATAAAACGATCAGATATGGGATACATAGGGGCCATAGTAGGCCTATTGAGGTGGCGTAAGAGGCTAACTCGGTTGCGCACACTATATAACCGATTAGTCCAGCAGGTCAGAGACCTAGCTAGTCTCTGAGTTCTGGAACAGGTAAATAGGATGGCAGTTACAGCCGTCTGGTGTTGATAGCCTGATTAGCTGTCTTCACATATCCGTTACGTATCTGATTTCGATTTATGATTCCCGTAAGGGTATAAGTGGTTGATACTGTGGTTTTATAAATGTAAATAGTATGCTAAAATTGGACTCTGGTACTTACACAACACACTACTACGTTGTTTTATCAAAAGCATGCTAGACAGTGATATCCAGCTATCTCAGTTTTTCATTATATAATGTTGTTGACACGATTATAGCTCTGTTCTTATCATTGTTTACATTACTATTTTTATACTAGTATTCATATGTTAGTACTGCTGAGCGATTATGCTCACCCTTGCAACCTGTTATGTATATATGTCACAGATGCCTAGAAGATCACTCAAACAGACCCGTGTTCTCGCCCTTTCAGGACCCGGCTCCTCAGAGGTAGTGTTTGTCAGGCCACATGCGGTCTGATGAGTTGCTAAATAAAGTTAGAGTGTGTCAAACTTTTGAATAATTGGTTTGTAATAATGTGAACCTGAATCATACTTGAACATGGATCGGATCTTGGTCCAGGGTCAAGTTAGTATATATTAATAATAATCTTGTTGTTTATATTTCTGGTATTTGTGTTGAGTGACGTCAACTCCTGACCCTGGGGTTGAGGTCGTCACAGATAATGGAACAGAATTCAGGAATGCAACTTTAAGTGAATTCTTCAAAGACAAGGGCATTATTCAAGAGTTCTCAGCTACAAGAATACCCCAGAAAAATGGTGTGGTTTAAAGGAAAATAGAACTCCAATTGAAGCTACATGAACAATGCTGCAAGATGTCAATTTGCCAACATGTTTTTGGGAAGAAGCTATCAATATTGCATGTTATACTCATAATAGATTTCTAATCAACAAAAATCTTGGCAAGTCACCCTACTCAATTTTATCAAAAAGAAATCCTACTTTAAAATATATGTATGTGTTTGGAAGCAAATGCTTTGTGCTCAAAGATAACTTTGAAATGTTGAAAAAATTGACTCTAAAGTATTTGAAGCTATTTTTCTGTGATATTCATTAGAAAGAACTGCCTACAGAGTTTATGTGCTTGAGAAAAAAAATTATGGAAAGCATAGATGTGACTTTTGATGATGACAAGTGTCCATGCTTGAAATACCTTGATGAAAATGAAGCTGAAGCCCTAAAATTTGAAAATATGAACATTGATAGTAATTCTGAAGATGATGCTGAGATCAACACAAACAATAGAATGGAGGAAAAAACAAATAAACCAGTGAAATATGAAAATGAGGATTCATCTCAAAGTAGAAGCTCACCTGAATTTGATGGCACAAACTCAGGGGGAGAAAGAGATGATAGTTCTGCAAGTCATTCCAATAATGTAGAAAATGCATGCAACTCTAGTCAACAAGATCACACTAAAAAATGGGATAGCAGTCACACAAGAGGTATAATAATTGGTGATCCAAATGCTGGAGTGAGGACTAGGAGTACAACTGCAAATGAATGCTTGCATGCATGCTTTTTTTCATAAATTGAGCCTCGGAAAACTGAGGAAACTCTACTTGATTCTGAATGGATATCTGCCATGCAAGAAGAGCTAAATCAATTTGAGAGAAATAAAGTTGGAGAATTGGTTCTTGCACCAAAGAACAGAAGCATTATTGAAGCAAAGTGGGTGTACAGGATCAAAATGGATGAAAATAGATTTGTGACAAGGAACAAAGCAAGACTGGTTGCCAAAGGCTACTCACAAGAAGAAGGACTTGCTTATGATGAAACTTTTACTCCAGTTGCAAGACTTGAAGCAATAAGAATTTTTATTGCACTTTCTGCACATTCATCAACACCTATGTCGCCAATATATTGCATTCAATATCTAACAAAAATTTCGTGACTTTAACTATAGCAGATGGAAATAAATACTTCCACTCTTTACTCTCCAAACCCCTATCCAACCATTCTTGTACCCAACTCTCATTACCTCTAGATTTCTCCCTAGTATACACATCTCCTTCAAACCTCAAGTCCATTAACCCACATTCCTCAACTATTTTTTGAAAACCCTCCAATAGGTACCTCGGATGCCTTCGACCACCTCTTTTTTCAGTTACATCGACCTTTTCGTTGAAATTCCCGATTATACACCAAGGAAGCACATATTTATGCGATAAGCTCTTCAGTAAGTTCCATGAATCAATTCAACAGTTTCCTTCCGGGTAACCATAGAAACCTGTACAATGCCACCTACCTACTTGTTCATTTTTAACCTCAAAGTCAATATAATTTTGAGTGCTTTCACTAATCACAAGACCACCTTCATTTTTCCAGAACATAGCTAATCCACCCTAATGAACATGAGCCTTAATAGCATGGCATTCCCCAAACCCTAAAGTCTTACACCTATTTTTTACTTTATTATCTTTTACTAAAGTCTCACTTAAAAAATAATACTAGGCCTATATTGTTTGTTGATTTACCTTAGAAATCGAACTGCTCACGGATTGGTCAGTCCATGACAGTTCCAAGCAATTTAAACTCATAATGCCTGGAGGGCCTGGAGTCCAGAACCCGCCATTGATCCGTTTTTGGCCTAACATTCAAATTATTTTCCAAACTCAGCATATTATTTTTATCCATGTTTTCCTGGTCCATCTTTTCCTCCACGCTTTTCCTTTTGGACTCAAAAGCAATCACTTAATTCATACCATTTTCCTCTCCCGTAAAATCCACTCACTGTTGTATAATTTTATCTCCCATATTTGTATCCTCGATACCACACCTCCTAACAGTAAGAGCGCTATTATCATCATCAATCTCTCTAACAACCTCGTCAATTTCCATGAATTTCACTACTTGCCTTCCACCTCCCCTTTCCTGATAAGTGTTTGCCTTCTCCGTCGGAAAACCTCAATTTGTCCATGTCTTATTTCCGTCAGAACCATTACAAAGCCAGCTTAAACCAGTATTTTGTATCACATTTTTCTTGGGAGCACGTAACCAGGGTGTTAGGAATATGTTGTATGCTTGATGATAACTTGACAAAACACTCTAAGTAGATAAGTTAAATGATTTTTGTAACCATCAAGTAATGGAGTAGCTTATGTTTAAATAAGTCTGTAGCACAATCTTGTATACTATAATATCTTAGAGGTTTAGAAATTGTTAGACATTCCAAGTCATGTTTACTACTAGCAAGATATGCAAAATATGTTGGCTAATTATAAATAGATGATGCCTTGTAATTCTGCATAAGTGAAAAAGTATCAACTGCTAAGGAAACACTATCAACGGATAAACTGCAAAGCACTAAACGGATTACTCAAGGAACTTTCAATGAATGATCCATGAGAGACTCAACGGATAATCTAAGGTGAGTATCAATGGATAACAGATTCAAATAGCAGTTGAAAGTGACTAGACAGTCACATGGGTTGATTGTATATAGAAGGAATGTGGCATCCTGTAATCAGGTTTATGAAGATCAAGAAGCATTTCCATTTGCATGCAAAACAAGGACGTTCAAAGATGTTGTATCTATCTGGATTGCATGGGGCAGAAGAAATGAAGAAACATGTGATTATACCTAGATAATAGATTTACGTTTCATCTTATTACACATGTAACTCGGTGATATATAAATCAAGTGTGGTAAAGAGTTAATTATCGATTAACACAATCAACAAAAGCAAGAACAAGAGAGTATTTATAAGCTGTATCTTCTAGCACTCTCAAGTTTAGTTTGTAAGAACTCTTGTAAGCAGTTGTGTGCTTTTGTAATGCAAAGATGTTCTACATTTATATATATCTTTGGTCGAAATATCAATCCACCAGAAAGTTTTTAAACAACTTTATTTATTTACTTTGTGTTTTGAATACTTGAATACTTATTATCCGCGCCTAGCTTATTCAAACACTATTATATATATATACGTAAAGAGATTTTCCAAAAGAAATCAGAATTCCATTCAACCCTCTTTCTGTAATTCTGTTGTTAGATTGTTAGGGAATAACAATTGGTATCAGAGCAAGCTCTTGAGACACTAAGAGTTTAAATATCACAACAAACCAACATAAGTAGAAAGGATGTTGGAGTGAAGATCCCACTTTTGGATAAAGACAATTATCATCACTTGGAAGTGAAGATGCACCTTCATCTACTCTCTCAAGATGAAAGATATGTTGACTGCATAGAGAAAGGTACTCATGTTCCTCATAGAGCTACAACGGATGTTGAAGGAGCTGTTGAAAATGAGCAAACAGTCCCAAAGCCAAGGTCAGAATGGAGAGATGAAGACATTGAGCAAGTTCATAAAGAAAAAAGGCCATGAATATTATGTTCAATGGTCTTGATGGAGATATGTTTAACAATGTTATCAAGTGCAATACTGTCAAGGAAATTTGGGACCAAATTCAAGTATTATGCGAAAAAACTAAGCAAGTCAGAGAAAACAAGATGCAACTCTTCATACGAAAGTATGAACACTTTCATTTTGAAGACGGTGAGTCACTGAGTGACATCTTCAGTAGATTTCAAAAATTGTTGAATGGTTTAAAGTTGTATTGGAGGATCTACTAAACTAAAGATTCAATCTAAAATTCCTCAGATCTCTACCAAAAGAATGGAAGCCAATGACATTCTCTCTCAGAAATTCTCAAGAGTATGAAGAATTTACTCTAGAGAGACTGTATGGTATCTTAAAAACCTATGAGCTTGAAATGGAGTAGGATGAGCTATTGGGGAAAGGAAGGAAGAAAGGTGGATCTGTTGCATTTGTAGCTAAACAAGAGAAAGGAAAAGAGCTGAAGGTTGATGTTGTGGAATCTGTACCAAACTCAAGGGTTTGTGAAAGCAAAGGAAAAGGGATAATGGCTGAGAAGGAAGATTATCCAAGTCAGGATGAAATGGAGGACATAGATGAACATCTAACTTTCCTATCAAGAATATTTGCCAAGCTCAAATTCAAAAAGAATTTTGGAACAGCCAAGCCAAACAGAAACATGGTGGACAAGTCAAAATCCAAATATTTCAAGTGTGGCTTGAATGGTCACTTTGCTAATAAGTGTAGAAAGCCTAATTCTGAGAAAAGGAGGTTTGAGCCAGTGGATTATAAAAAGAAATATTTTGAGTTCCTCAAAAAAAGAAAAAGGCTTTCTTGACTCAAGAAGAGGATTGGGCAGCTGATGGGAAAGATGAATATGAAGAAACAAGCTATATCAAACTAGCCCTAATGGCCAAATCAGATAAAGCAGAAGTCAATTCCTCAAGCAATCAGGTAATCACTACAAACCTAGCACACCTTTCTAAAGATGAGTGTAATGATGCCATAAATAAAATGTCTATTAAATTATATCACTTGTGTATTACACTTAATCACTCACTAAAGAAAATAATAGAATTGAAGATAATAATCTATTTTTAAGTGAGAGAAATGTTATGTTAGAAACTCAATTTATTGAGTTTGAGAAACTGAAAATAGAGTGCAAGATTGCGAAGGATGAACCGACTTAATCTTTGAAGAACGAGGAAATTTTAAGAAAACAGCTTGAACGTGAGAAAGAGGTAATCAAGGCTTGGAAATCATTAAGGAATGTAAATGCCCAAATTGCCAAAGTTTAAGGAATCGAGTCTTTCTGTGAAAAAACCTGGAAAAGGACAAGAAGAAATTGGATCCTATATTTATTAATGGCTTATCAACGGATGTGGAGTCGACGGATGATGAAGCTTATCCGTCAAAAGCTGAAAATGAACATCTGTTGAAAGACAAGGATTCACATCCGTCGATAGAAAATAAGCTAATTAAAAAAGCCAAGATAGACAACCTGTATGAGAAATACGGATCAGTTTATAAGAACTTTATTACAGGAGAATCAAGTTAAGTCAAGGAATCAAAGAGAGTAAATGCGGGGCATCTGTCAATGAAGCAATTGAGTGACATATTGGAGAAAATTAAGGTCAAGGCAGATTCGAAATGGAAGAACAACAGGAATGGGAAAGTAGGAATTAAAAAAAATAACAACTACACACCTGATAAGTATGCACCTAGAAAAACTTGTGTGAAAGGTGGTAGTATTAATCACTTATCTGCTAATTGCAAATCTGTCTACCTACACCCATGTCTACGCCTTCTTCTTTTCCCAGCATACCCACATTACCAATCAATGCCATGCCTATTATGCATGCACATAATTTAAATGCAAAATTTGCTAATATGCCATTTGCACAAAATCCTTATTATGCTGCATTCAATATGCCACAAATGTCATTTAGCATGCCTTACTGAAATAACATTTTTGCAAAATCTATGCCATATCATGTTAATCAAAATGTGCATAATAATTCTATAATTGATCATGGGATTCACAGTCAATCCCCTAGGACTAAGGTTGATCTTCAATCACCTAACTCTGATGGTGGAAACCCTAAGAAACCTAAGAAAAGGGCTAACAAGGCAGGATCCAAGGAAACTTGGGTACTAAAATCAACTTGATTTAATTTTGATATTTGCAGGGAAAAAGAAAGAGTCTATGGTATCTAGACAGTGGATGCTCAAGGCACATGACTGGAGACTCTACCCTGTGCACTAAGTTCAAGGAGAGAGTTGGCCCAAGTATTACTTTAGGAGATAACAGCAAAGGGTATACAGTGGGATATGGATTGATTTCAAAAGACAATGTTATCATTGAAGAAGTTGCTCTACTGGATGGACTCAAACACAATATTTTGAGTGTCAGCCAACTCTGTGACTGATAAGTGGATTTTATATCCATTTAGAACGCTTCATATCGTCTTAAGTTAGTGATTTGACCTCAAGTATGTTGTGTTTTTAATACATTTTGTGTTGAGTATGTGCAGGGATTTAGTTGGAGGCAAGAATGGATTTCTATATGCTTTTATATTGATAAGAGATCATGAATTGAAGTGCGTTCGCTTGCGAGAAGATCAGATCGAGAAACAAAAATTCTGCAGGAATTTTTCCAGAAGCCAAGCGCGCCCGCGCTTGACACAGGCACCCCCGCGCCCAATTGTCCAGAAGCAGAGCGCGCCCGTGCTCCATAGAGGCACGTCCGCACTAGGTCAAGTAGGTAGAATCCTGTTTCTAGTACGTTTTGGATATTCTGAGCGGCCAAGTCAACCAGAAGCTTATAAATAAAGAAACGAAGACGAATTAAACAAGGAACAAGGGGAGAACTCTGAAAATCAAAAAGCACACAGGACGGCTAAGAAGAAGAAGATTTAGTTCTATATCGTTCTTTTATATTCTTCTAATTAGGCGATACTTTGGATGCTTGTTTCGGATTTCTTTTCTAAACCTTAATACTTTATTATTCTCTTGTAGTATTCAGAACCTTTTGACTATCATGTTTTCATTGGAACCCATGATGACGAGACGTTCGATTATGAACTAATCGTTATTGTGGGATTCCAACGGATTTATTTATGGAGTTTAGTAGTTGATTGCCTAAAGTTTTCAGTGTTTGATGAATTATTGATATCCTCGTATGGTTGTGCTTAATCTTCTTGGATGTGTAGATAACATCTAAATTGTATTATTAATCTCTATTGACTGCAAAAATGGATATAGGGGTTTAGAACTTTCCATGCTAGCATAGGATTATGGATGTTTTAACATGCATGATTTGTAGAGTAATTTTAACTATCTTATGCTACCCTATGTAATCTCAATGGATAACTTGCTCTTAAACCGTTATGTTTTCAAATCTTATAGACATCTAGGGTCTAAACATAATTGGTGTCTACCTAGCTTCTATTTGAATTGTGGATGCTGAGTAGTAGGGTACACGTATATTGAAAGATAGCGTGTACTAATTTCGTGTTATCTGATTAGTTATCACAACCGTCACATACTAGGATTAAAGGCATAAACTCTAAACGAAGTATTTAATGAATTTAGAATCTCATGTTTTATTTTATATAAGTAACTTGATTTTTAATCTCTTAATTAATTCATTCTAGCATAATTAATTTTAATTAATAAAACTCAATTTGATACTTTTCTTAGCAGTGAATAATAATCATACATTGTTGCATAGGTGCACATTCTGAGTTAAACCAATCTCTGTGGGAACGAACTTAACTTAATCTTATACTTCTTGTGACCGCGTACGCTTGCGTGTTTTAGTGTGAACAGTGATAAAGGAAACTCTGTAACTTTCAATTTTGAAGCCTGTGTTGTTACCTGCAAGAAAAATAACAAAGTGGTTCTCACTGGAGTGAGAAAAGGAAATGTGTACCTAGAGGACTTCAACTCATCTAATGCAGATTCTATAACTTGTCTTTTCAGCAAAGCAAGTCAGGATGAAAGTTGGTTGTAGAACAAGAATCTGTCTCGTCTAAACTTCAAGACTATAAATGAACTAGTCAGGAAAGACCTAGTAAGAGGTATTCCTCAAGTTAAGTTATCAAAGATGGATTGTGTGATGCTTGTCAAAAAGGGAAACAAATTAAAGAATCATTAAAAGGAAGCTTGGATCAATAATTGAAGAACCACTACAACTGTTACACATGGATTTGTTTGGACCAGTCAATGTGTTGTCAATTTCAAAGAAGAGATATTGCTTGGTGATTGTGGATGACTTCTCAAAGTTCTCTTGGACACATTTTCTTAACTATAAAGATAAATCTAGTAAAATCATTATCAATTATATAAGACAAGTCAACAATCATCCTGATCTCAAGGTTAGAAGAATCGTGAGTGACAATGGAACTGACTTCAAGAATTCTGCAATGAGGTCGTTCTGTGAAGAAAATGGAATCATGCATGAGTTTTCAGCAGTAAGGACTCCACAAAAAATGGAGTAGTGGAAAAAAAGAATAGATCCTTAATTGAAGCTGCAAGAACCATATTAGAGGAATCAAAGTTACCAACATATTTCTGGGCTGAAGCTGTCAATACTGCATGCTACACTCAAAACATTTATTTGGTCAATCAAGCAAAATGCATGGATCCCTATCAATTGTTCAAGAACAGGAAGCCAACACTAAACTTTCTTCATATATTTGGATGCAAATGATATATTCTGAGAAAAACCTGAGCAATATGGAAAGTTTGATGCCAAAGAAGATGAAGGTATCTTTATTGGATATACAGTTGGAAAGGCATACAGAGTCTACAATCTAAGAACCGATATTATTATGGAATCTGTACATGTTGTGTTTGATGATAAGAAGATTGAAGGAATACAAGATGAAGGTTTCCATGAAAGCCTAAAATTTGACAATATTGAGATGAAATGTGATGACAATGATGATGAAGTAACATATAAGGAATATGCAGGAAGATCAACAAATGAAGCACAAAATTCTACATCCATCAAAAGACATAGTGCATCATCCGTTGACAGACAAACTGTATCATCCTTCGAAAGAAAAAATTCAGTATCTGTTGAACCCTCAACAGGAGCTGAAAGTCATTCTAGATCATAAACTGAAAAAACACCAACCTTAAATCAAAGATCTATAAACTCAGGGGGAGTTTCTTTAAATTAAAACTCGGTCACACATCAAGACAATTATGAGGCCTCTTCATATAGAGTTAATCTACCACAACAAAGGAAATGAACTAGAGATCACCCATATGAATTGATCATTGGTGATGCAACCTCAAGAGTGCAAATGAGAAAGGCAACTCAAGATGAATGTCTATACATCAGCTTTCCATCTCAAGAAGAGCCAAAGAAGGTAGAAGAAGCTTTTCCTGATTGGCTGATTGGATTTTAACTATGTAGGAAGAGTTAAACCAATTTGAAAGGAATAAAGTATAGAAGCTGGTACCCAAACTTAAAGGCAAGAATTCTATTGACACCAAATGGGTATTCAGAAATAAGATGGATGAAAATGGCATAGTCATAAGGATTAAAGCCATATTGGTTGCTAAGGGCTACTGTCAATAAGAAAGAATAGATTTTGATGAGACTTTTGCTCCTATTGCAAGACTTGAAGCCATCATAATTTTTCTAGCCTATGCAGCCCATGCCAATTTCAAAGTCTATCAAATGGATGTCAAAAGTTCATTTCTGGATGGAGATTTAGAGGAGGAAGTCTATGTCAGTCAGACTCCAGGTTTTGAAGACCCTAACTTTCCAGATTATGTCTACTATCTTTTAAAAGCACTTTATGGATTGAAGCAAGCACCTAGAGCCTGGTATGATACTTTATCAAAGTTCCTTTTAGAAAATTATTTCACAAGAGGTAATGTTGACAAAACTATTTTCTTTAAAAATATTAACGTCTCTAGTATACTTGTTCATATTTTTGGAGATGATATTATATTTGGCTCTACAGATGAGAAACTTTGTAAAAAGTTTGCCAAATTGATGCAAAACAAATATGAAATGAGCATGATGGGAGAGCTAACTTGCTTTCTTGGTTTACAAGTTAAGCAAGTTAGTGATGGAATATTCATTAGTCAAACCAAATATATTCATGATCTTTTTAAGAAGTTTTACTTAATGGACTGCACATCGGCAAAAACTCCCATGGCCACTGCCACCAAACTTGAAATGAACACTACTGAAAAGTTTATGGACATTTCAAACAATAGAGGCATGGTTAGCTCACTTTTATATGTAACACCCAGTAGACCAGATATAATGTTTGCTACTTGTCTTTGTGCTAGATTTCAGACTAATCCTAGAGAATCTCATTTAGTAGTTATTAAGAGAATCTTCAGATATCTCAAGGGTACACCAAAAATTGGCATTTGGTACCCTAGAGATTCTGGCTTTGATCTAGCTGGTTATTCTGATGCAGATTATGCAGGGTGCAAAATAGAAATGAAAAGCACAATTAACACATGCCAGTTTCTAGAAAACTAGCTTGTGTCCTCGTTTAGTAAGAAACATAACTCAGTTTCTACTTCCACAGCTGAAGCTGAATATATTGTTGCTCGTAGCTGTTGTGCATATATTTTATGGATGAAGAATCAACTGTTGGATTATGGTCTATATGTGCACAAGATTCTAATTTTCTGTGACAACACAAGTGAATTGTCATCACTGAAAATCCAGTACGACATTCAAGGACAAAGCACATAGACATCAAGTACCAGAGAACATGTTATGAATGGCGCAATGAAACTACATTTTATTCCAAGTGAGCAGCAATTTGCAGACATCTTTACTGTAACGTCTGAGAAATATTATGTAATTATTTTTATCAATAAATAATTATTATGTGAATTTTAGTGAATTATTTAATGATTGATATTAACATTTGGGGTGTTGATATTTGATAAAATTAGGATGTTTTAATTTCTAATTATCTAGAATTAAATATAGATAATTTTGGTATTTTCTGATAATTTTTGGATTATTGTATGATTTTATAAGAATTTATAGAATTAATAATGATTGTTTTTACGTAATTATAAAATTACTTTTTAGAATCAGAAATCATCTCACTTCAATCGTTCTTGCGTTTTTACAACCCGAAACTCTTCCGAAAACTCCTTCTTCACCTAATTTGATAATTCTGAACATTTTTCGTGTTTTGACTTTTTCGATCTGGGGTACGGTTTGACCTGTAAGAGTCCCAAACTAAAATTTTCGATACGCAAATCATTTTATAGATCGATAAAAATCCGTATTCCCAAAAGGCGAGATATTAGTACCTTATTTTTGTATAAAGTATTTTATAGGATGCTCTATTTTGATAATTATCCAAATTTGGTATTAAAATCGTATCATCTTTTAGTTAGTTAGCGGTTAAGTAACCTATTTTCGGATCCAATATGTAATTATAATTATTGAATTATTAAATAAATAAAATATGCGATGGTCCTGTCAGCTATGTGTTGCTATATTATTAATTGTGTTTGATTGGTTGGGTGCGAAGATTAATTGTATACTTAGTTATCGAGCTGTATGAATTCATTTTGTTTTTAAAGTGATTTTATTGAATAATTATTCTTATAAATGCTAAAATTGTTTCTAAAACTATTTTTGTTGCTTTATAATTTTATTTATTATTTTTAAGAGTTTATAAAATTTAGAAATCAATATTTCATTAATTATTTAACTCAAAATGATTTTATGATTGTATTTATATTTAAATTCAATATTTAATTCCAAGAATTATTTAAAAATTATGAAACTCATATTTTATTAAGTTTGGAATAATTCGAGAATTTTAAAATTATGTTGGAAAATTTTCGGTTTTTAATTAACCGTGCGATTATTCGTCAAATTGTAAACTGCACGTCCAAGTTGCGCATCACAAAATGATTTAAAAAAAATCTGGAAACTTTATTGTATTAACCCTTAATTATTTCGGGATTTTTAAAACTATTGTCGTGATGTTTCGAGTTATTTTATCATAGGTTTACTCGTTACATTATTAAATTTCGGTGTCAAAATTCGGGATTATCGTGATAAGAAATAATAATAATAAACCCCAATCTCTTATCCTCTCCTCCACCTTATCCCTCAGGTTCACTCTCTCACCCCCTTATCTCTCCCGTCGGGTCTCTCTCTTAATTCTCTCTTTCGTCTCTTTTGTCTCTCAGGTCTCTCTCTCTCTCTCTTTTGCACACGTTCGAGGCTCCTCCCTCTTGTTATTGCTTTCTCAGTAATTGCTCCGTCTGCTCTTCCTTTTCCGGTTATTATCACCGGTGGCTACTCCGGTGGCCTCATCGATCTGTTCTGTGTCCAGTCTAGGAGTGAATATTGTTGTGCATATATTGTGTACTTGATGATTTCATAAACAAAACATCTGAGTAGATTTTACTTAGTAAAATTATGTAGCACTCGACGGATAAGAATTATAGTCCCGACGGATAACTCATTATAGTCCCGACGGATGATTAACTTATTATCCATCGAGTGAGTAGCTTATGTAATAATAAGTTTGTAGCACAGTTATGTATGCACCTTTTATAGAATCTGTAGTAGCATATAAGTCATGTTGACTTTAACTAGATATGCAGAATAGGTTGATTAATTGTACATAAATGATGTCTTGTAATTCTGCATAAGTGAAATAGAGTCAAGTGCCAAAATAGCTACCGACGGATGATTAACAAAGCCATCGACGGATGATCAAATGACTATCAACGGATGTTTAATATAGCAGTCGACGGATGATCAATTAAACCATCAACGGATGTTCTGAAAGTCGACGGATGATCATATGAAGAATTCAAACAACAGTTGAACAGTGAAAGCTGACACACAGCCGTCGAGATGTATACATACACACTGTGAAAGCCCATTAACTAGGTAATAGAGGATGAAAAGCAGCAAAGCTTAAGACTGATAGTTTTTATATTTGTTCAGTCTTTTTGACTTTGTAATCTTGGTATTATATAAACCAAGAGAGTAGCAAATAGAAAAATAACTGAGATAGCTGAGAAACACAAAAACAGAGAAATCTTTGTAAGCAGAATCTTTAGCATTTCCTGTGTTCTCAGTAGTTCAATTTGTAAGCAGTTGTGAGCATTCTTGCACACAGAGTCCTCTCGATATATAATATATATCTCTGGTGGAATTGTTTAAATCCACCAGAAAGTTTTTAAAGACTCTTGTTTTTAATTACTTATGTTTTGATTCAATTAAGTTTACATTCCGCATTGTGCTAATCAAAACAAATATATCTATAATCGAGTTGAACATTTTTATTTTGAGAAAAAGGTTCAAGAATTCCATTCAACCCCCCTTCTGTAATTCTTGCTATATTGTTAAGGGACTAACAATTGGTATCAGAGAAAGCACTTAATCTACAAAGAGTTTAAAGATCAAAACAATTCAGCAAGATGAACAAGAAAGATGTTGGAGTCAAGATTCATTTTCTTGATAAAGATAATTACCATCATTGGAAGGTAAAGATGCATCTTCATATGCTTTCTCAAGATGAGGCCTATGTGGACTGCATAGAAAGAGGCCCTCATGTTCCAATGAGAGCTGCAACAGGAAACGAGCCATCTGTTCCAAAGCCAAGGCATGAATGGTCTGATCCTGACATTGAACAAGTCAGGAAAGATAAAAAGGCCATGAACATTCTGTTCATTGGTGTTGATGCAGACATGTTTGATAACATCATCAACTGCAAAACTGCCAAGGAAGTTAGGGACACAATATAGATAATTTGTGATGGCACTGAGCAAGTAAGAGAAAATAAAATGCAGCTCCTGATTCAGCAATATGAGCATTTTCACAATGAAGAAAGTGAGTCACTCACTGACATTTTTAGTAGATTCCAAAAACTACTAAATGCTCTTCAGTTGCATGGAAGAGTCTATCAGACTAAAGACTCCAATCTGAAATTTCTCAGATCTCTTCCAAAGGAATGGTAACCAATGACAGTCTCATTAAGAAACTCACAAGATTATAAGGAGTTTGTAACGCCCTCCAGACCCGGGGTATAAGTCTGGGGGTTACTAGCTAATCACCAAATTTGTACAATCTGATTAGCAATTAATAAAGAAATGAAATTAAACCCCTTTAACACTAACCAGGACCTTTTTAGGTTGAAGTATGAAAACAAGAACCACTAACTACTTTTATTACAAACCAACATTCAAAGTCTCACAAACTTTCTTTATTACAAACCATTGTCTAATTCATTTTAAACTAAGTTCAACTTTTATTCAAACACACACTATCTATCAACACTCCACCTGCTCAGGCAACTCAAAGCTTTCTTCCTGGATTGGGATCAACACCTTGGGTATGAGAGGATCCCGAGGCTTGACCCGCTTCTTTACCACTCGAGTCCTGATTGGTTTCATATTCCTTCTTAACTGAAAACAATAAGGTGAATAACAACAAAAGGGGTGAGCCAAAAATTGCTCAACAAGTCCACAAAATATAAACAGTGTTAAAGCATTTTAAATGAATTTGTCATCTCAGGTATATCTGCAAAGATATAACCTCACGAGAATTGAAAGAAGGCCATTATTGGCGAGTACAAATGAACTAAACTGGACACAAGTTCGCATCTATATTCTGCTGATCAGTCAGAATATAATGCAGATCCATATCTCAATATATAGATCCAGTCGGGTACCCAGGCACTACGGCCCACGTCGAGGCACCAGTCATCCCGGTCCTTAGGATTAAGACACACTCAATCCCAAAAATATCATTATCCAGTCCATCGCTTAGCAACCGGAATAATCGGTATGCTTTGATATATCCCAAATACCAGAATATATCAATCTCAATGCATTATCAATGGAATATGAATCAAGAATTCAAAGAAATGGAGAAATCAAGATTCGAAATGAAATATGAACAAAGGAATAACAAGTGTATATCAGTGATCAAGAACAATAATCAGGAGAATGCAAATGTGATAAGCATTTGAATCAGTATCACTATTCTGAAAGTAGAATAGGGGAAAAACTTGCCTTATGCGCGACTCACTACAATTGAATCACTTTTGTCTATCATCTTGGACTATTACCGACTCAACTTGCCTGGCTGGCTTAGCTTCTGTTGGCAAAACAGACTGGTTAAAACACGTCGTACTTCATTTGAATTGATTTCAAACCGTTCCTAACATCTACCCATGCGCTTATGACTGACTCATGTATTACATATAAGCAAGTAAGACTCAATTAACCACGTAATACACATAAGCACATAAGCACATAAATATTTTTATGGTTAAAATAATTTTTAAAACCAAAATTGACACGCTGATCGCTCAACTGATCGTTATCTGACTCGTTTCCCATTTTTCCGAAATTTTTTTTCGGACTCGTCTCGGCACGTAACTCGACTGATAATCAAACAAGTCACAAAATCAACTAATGTTTAGAAGAAATTAAGCTTTGATATTATTTTTAATGAAAAGGATTCATTTTTCTGAGTTAACAAGCTTTCGTTTCACGCAAAACGGACTAACGGTTGAATTATTATCAATTAAATACTGATAATTCCATTTATTAATCATTATAATTAATTATTACTAATTTTTAAATCTCAAAAATAATTTTTAAATCATTATTTAAGAAAAATCAGAATTAAAAATAATTTTTCTATAATTTTTGGAATTAAAATAAATTTATTATGATTTATTGAAAATTATTTGATTAATTATCAAAATAATTAATCATTTTTTTAAATAATTAATAAATAAATAATAAATAACAAATAATTAAGAAAATAATTAAATCTGATTTTGAGAAAATATTTCAGAATTATTTATAATATAAATCAATTAATTAAATAATTAATTAATCAATTTATAAAATGAATAAATCTGATTTTTAAAATGAATAAAAATTAAAATTAAAATTAAAATCCAAAAACAGATGTCAGAAATTCATTTCTGACAAAATCAGATCAAACCCGGGTTGCAAATCGGGTTGCAACCGGGTCAACAAGAATTTTCCGGGTCGGGGATGAACTCACCGGAAAATCCCCAGATTCCTATGGGTTTCTCGGACTCCGGCGTCCCAATTCCTGGCCAAACGGACACCGTTTGGTTCCGTTTTTGATCCCAAAACATTCCAAATTACTTCCCCAATCTGTTTCAGGCCAAAATCAACCAGAAACATCCCTGCAACAATTTCTCCGATCAAAACCATCAAGAACTCCGGCCAAAAATCCATCTTTCGATTCTGTAAACCAAACTTAACGTTCTATAGTGCAAATTAAAGCTAAGAACATATACAATCAAAGCCCTATCATTACAAGAATCAAATATTCACAGAAATCATCGAGTTGTGTTTTGAAAATTCGACATAAACCCTAGAAATCGTACTTTGCTATCTAGGTATCGTTTCATCAATTAAACACCATGAATCAACTGTAAATCACATAATCAAGCTATTTCAATCATCAAAACATCAAAATAACCCTGGAATCAAAATGCCCTAATTCGAACATAAACCCTAGAAATCGAAAATCAAAAATGATGCAATAAAATGTGAAATTGATGCAAGAAACAGAAAGAACAGATCAAAACCTTCAATTTGGATACTCGAATCACTTGTTTTGGTGTTGTAATCAGATCAAAATCACGACTTGAATTCTTGACCCGAACCTGTTCTTCCCGACCCGATTTCAGAGAATTTTCTGATTTTTAATTGTTAATTATGATTAATTAAATAAAAATTAGGCTATTTATAGTAGTAAAAATAATACTCCTAATTAAAATTAAGGCCCTAATTCTACACTTTTTAAAATTAATAGGCCCCTAATTTTATAATTTTTGAGTATTAAAATTTAATTTATAAATATTTTATATATACAATATATATGCCAAAAATTCCCAAAAATTGTGAATAATGTAAAAATGCAAAGAAATAATATAAATGAAAGCCCTATAATTTTATAAAAATAAATGTGATTTTTGTGGGGTTTTTGACACCCAATGGGGCCCGGAAAAGTCATTTTTCGCAAAACGAGAAAATTTATAAAATATCTAGATGTTCAGAATAATGCGATTGTAAAAACCATTTGATGAAAAATAAGGCCCATTATTTTATTTGAAATACTAGCTTTAAAATCATTATTTGGGTCGTAAAACGTTTGAAATAAAACCTATGAATGCATAATAAAATATCTGGAAAAAATACCTTAAAATACAGAAATGACATGGAATACACGTAACACATAACAGTTAGGGTTTATGAGATAATCACACATAAATGACATAGTAATACACATATTTTATTATAATTATGATATAAAATAAACGTAAATTTCCCAGTCGTTACAGAGCTTACTTTGGAGAGACTGTATGGCATTCTGAAGACCTATGAGCTTGAGATAGAGCAGGATGAAAGAATGGAGAGAGGAAAGAAGAAAGGAGGATCCATTGCACTAGTTGCTGATCTGGAAAAGGAGAAGGAAATGAAGATGGAAACTGTAGAATCAACTTCAAAGGTCTGTGAGAATAAGGGTAAGGGGCTAGCTGCAGAAAGTGAAGAATCATTGAGCCAAGATGACATGGAGGACATTGATGAGCACCTAGCATTTCTCTCAAGGAGATTTGCCAAGCTCAAGTTCAAGAAGAACTTTGGAGCAGCCAAGCCAAATAGAAACATGGTGGATAAGTCAAAATTCAAATGTTTCAAATGTGGCTTGGCAGGGCATTTTGCAAATGAGTGTAGAAAGTCAGATTCCAGTAAGAAAAGGTTTGAGTCTGTGGATTATAAGCAAAAATACTTTGATCTACTCAAACAAAAGGAAAGGGCTTTTATTACACAAGAAAATGACTGGGCAGCAGATGGTTTGGATGAAGATGAAGATGTCAGCTATGTCAATCTAGCCCTAATGGTCAAGTTTGATGAAATAGAGACAAGTTCCTCAAGCAATCAGGTAATCACTACAAACCTCGCATATTTATCTAAACCTGAGTGCAATGATGCCATAAATGACATATCTACAGAATTTTATCATTTGCGTGTTACACATAAATCTCTCACTAAAGAAAATGCTAAAATCAAAGAAAACAACTTGTTTTTAAGTGAGAGGAATAATGTGCTTGAGTCTCAGTTTGTTGAGTTTGAGAAACTAAAAATTGAGTGTAAGATTGCCAAGGAGGAATTAACTGAGTCCTTGAAAAAGGAAGAAATTTTGAAGAAGCAGCTCGAGCGTGAACAAGAGGTGATTAAAGCATGGAAAGCATCTAGGGATGTTCATGCTCAAATCGACAAAGTTCAAGGAATTGAGTCTCTTTGTGATGAAGCCTGGAAAAAGAATAAAGAGAAACTAGAACCTATTTTGGTAGATGGGTTGCTGACAGATGTAGACTCGACGGATGATGAGGACTATCCGTCGGATAACAAAAAGTGTTATCCGTCGAATGATAAAAATCCTCATCCGTCGGCTGTAAGCAAACCCATTAGCAAAGCCAAATTAATCAAGCTAAATGATAAGTATGGGTCTGTTTCCAAGAAATTTGTTTCAGGAGAGTCAAGTCAAGCTAAGAAAAGGAAAAAGGCTAATGTTGGTCACATGACTGTCAAACAGTTAAGTGACAGACTTGAGAAAATAGAGGTAAAAACAGTGACTAAAAAGAAAAACAATAGGAATGGTAAAGTAGGGATTAACAAACACAATAACTACACACCTGATAAATATGCTCCTAGAAAAATCTGTGTCAAGTGTGGTAGTGTAAATCATTTTTCTGTTAATTGCAAATCTGCCATGTCTACTCCCATGTCTGTTCAGCCTCAATTTCCTAACATGAATGTCATGCCTCCCATGCCTGTTAATGCTATGCCTACACAGAATATGAATGCACAGTTTGCTAATATGCCATTTGCACCTAATCCATATTATGCTGCATACAATATGCCTCAAATGCCATTTAGCATGCCTTACTGGAATAACATGTTTGCACCAAGCATGCCATTTCCTGTTAGCCACAACATGCATGATAATTCTGTTGCATTTAGTGGTTTCAAAGGTACAACCCAATTGACTAAGGAAGAATCTGAAATTCCTAAGTCAAATGAGATAAAACCTAAGAAACAGAAGAAGAAAGCTAACAAGGCAGGACCCAAGGAAACTTAGGTACCAAAATCAACTTGATTTGATTTTGATGTGTGCACGGAAATAGAAAGAATCTTGGGTACTTGGATAGTGGTTGTTCAAGACACATGACTAGTGATTCTACCCTGCTCACAGAGTTTAAGGAGAGAGCTGGCCCAAGTATTACTTTTGGAGATGACAGCAAAGGTTATACTGTGGGATATGGCTTGATTTCAAAGGACAATGTCATCATTGAAGAGGTTGCCTTAGTGGATGGTCTCAAACACAATCTGTTGAGTATCAGCCAGCTTTGTGACAAAGGCAACTCAGTAACCTTCAACAAAGAAGCCTGTGTTATGACTAACAATCAAAACAACAAAGTGGTTCTCACTGGTGTGAGAAGAGGAAATGTGTACCTAGCTGACTTCAACTCAACTAAAGCAGAATCTGTAACTTGTCTTCTCAGTAAAGCAAGTCAAGATGAAAGTTAGCTATGGCACAAGAAGCTATCCCATTTAAACTTCAAGACCATGAATGAGCTGGTAAAGAAAGAACTAGTAAGAGGCATTCCTCTAGTGGAGTTTACAAAGGATGGACTATGTGATGCCTGCCAAAAGGGGAAGCGGATCAAAGCATCATTCAGGAAGAAACTTGATTCAGCAATTGAAGAGCCTCTGCAACTGCTTCACATGGATCTGTTTGGACCAGTCAATGTATTGTCAATTTCAAAGAAAAGATTTTGCCTAGTAATTGTAGATGATTTTTCAAAGTTCTCTTGGACATATTTTCTAAAGTCTAAATATGAGGCTAGTGAAATCATCATCAATCACATAAGGCAAGTTAACAATCATCCTGACTTCAAAGTTAGAAGAATCAGGAGTGACAATGGAACTGAGTTCAAGAACTATGTCATGAGAGCATTTTGTGAGGAAAATGGAATCTTACATGAGTTCTTAGCAGCAAGGACTCCACAACAGAATGGAGTAGTGGAAAGGAAGAACAGATCACTTATTGAAGCTGCAAGGATAATGCTTGAAGAATCAAAATTACCAACATATTTCTGGGCTGAAGCTGTAAACACTGCATGCTACACTCAGAACATCTCTCTGATTAATCAAGCAAGATGCATGACTCCTTATCAATTGTTCAAGAACAAGAAGCCAACTCTAAATTTTCTTCATGTCTTTGGCTGTAAATGCTATATTCTGAGAAATCAAACTGATCAAAATGGGAAGTTTCATGTTAAAGCAGATGAAGGAATTTTTGTTGGATATGCTGTTGGTAAAGCATATAGAGTCTACAATCTAAGAACCAACATTGTTGTGGAATCTATACATGTTGTGTTTGATGATAAAAAGATTGAAGGACTGAAAGATGGAGATTACCATGAGAGCCTCAAATTCGACAATGTTGAGATGGTCAGTGATGAAAGTGATGATGAGAGTGATCAAGAAACAGTGTCTAAGGATAATGCAGACAAATCTACCACCAATGAAGCACAAAACTCAACATCTGTTGAGTTACATAATGCTTCATCCGTCGGAAGGTAATCTGTGTTATCCATCGGAAGACAACCTGCCTCATCCGTTGGTACTCAAAATTCACCATCCGTCGGGTTATCTAAAGGAGCAGAAAGTCAAGGTAGATCACCCATAGAAAGTACCCCTTTCTCAAATCAAAGATCCTCAAACTCAGGGGGAGTTTCTAGCAATCAAAACTCAATCACTCATCAAGACAACATTGAGGTCTCTTCATCTAGAGCTAATCTACCTCAACCAAGGAAATGGACAAAAGATCACCCCTTTGAACTGATTATTAGTGATATTTCTTCTAGAGTTCAAACAAGGAGAGCAACTCAGGAAGAATGTCTATACAGCAGCTTTCTGTCAAAGGAAGAACTAAAGAAGGTAGAAGAAGCCTTGTTAGATCCTGATTGGATTTTAGCTATGCAGGAGGAGCTAAACCAATTTGAAAGGAATAAAGTATGGAAGCCGGTACCCAAGCCTAAAGGAAAGAATCCAATAGACACCAAATGGGTATTCAGAAACAAGATGGATGAAAATGGCATAGTAGTAAGGAACAAAGCCAGATTGGTTGCTAAAGGCTATTGCCAGCAAGAAGGAATAGATTTTGATGAAACATTTGCTCCTGTTGCAAGACTTGAAGCCATCAGAATCTTTTTAGCCTATGCAGCCCATGCCAATTTCAAGGTCTATCAAATGGATGTCAAAAGTGCCTTTCTGAATGGAGATTTGGAGGAAGAAGTGTATGTTAGTCAACCTCCTGGCTTTGAAGATCCAAATTTTCCAGGGTATGTCTATTATCTACTGAAAGCACTTTATGGACTGAAGCAAGCACCTAGAACCTGGTATGACACTTTATCAAAGTTCCTTTTGGAAAATCACTTCACAAGAGGTACTGTAGATAAAACTTTATTTTTCAGAAATGTCAATGGCTCTAGCATATATGTTTAAATTTATGTAGATGATATTATTTTTCATTCTACAGATGAGAAACTTTGTAAAAAGTTTGCCAAACTGATGCAAAGTAAGTATGAAATGAGTATGATGGGAGAACTAACTTACTTTCTTGGTTTACAAGTTAAGCAAGTTAGTGATGGAATATTCATTAGTCAAACTAAATATATTTTTGATCTTTTAAAGAAGTTTGATCTAATGGATTGCACATCTGCAAAAAACTCCCATGGCCACTGCAACTAAGCTTGAATTAAACACTACTGAAAAGTCTGTGGATATTTCAAGCTATAGAGGCATGGTTGGCTCACTTCTGTACTTAACAGCTAGTAGGACATATATAATATTTGCTACATGTTTATGTGCTAGATTTCAGGCTGATCCTAGAGAATCTCACTTGATAGCTATTAAGAGAATTTTCAGATATCTCAAGGGAACACCAAAACTTGGCATTTGGTATCCTAGAGATTCTGGTTTTGATCTAACTGGTTATTCAGATGCAGACTATGCAGGTTGCAGAATTGACAGAAAGAGCACAACAGGAACTTGTCAATTTCTAGGAAACAAGCTTGTGTCCTGGTTCAGTAAAAAGCAAAATTCAGTTTCTACTTCTACAGCTGAAGCTGAATATATTGCTGCTGGAAGTTGCTGTGCACAGATTTTATGGATGAAAAATCAATTGCTAGACTATGGTTTGCAAGTTGAGAGGATTCCTATTTTCTGTGATAACACAAGTGCAATTGCCATCACTGAAAATCCAGTGCAACATTCAAGGACAAAGCACATAGACATCAAGTACCATTTCATAAGGGAACATGTAATGAATGGTACTGTAGAGTTACATTTTGTTCCAAGTGAGAAGCAACTTGCAGATATCTTTACCAAGCCACTGGATGAATCCACCTTTTGAAGGTTGGTAAGTGAGTTAGGTATGCTTAATTACTCTTGAATTTATCTGAGTTATTTTAAAAGTTGAAATGTAGCCAGAAATTTAGCTGATTTTTAGTCTTGGATGAAATTTTAGCTAAGTCAAAATTTGCATCTCGACGGATGACCATTATCCATCGAGTTGAGTCATCCGTCGATATACTATTTGCAAATAAAAATCAATTACTTTTCTGGAATCTTTTAAAACTCGACGGATAATAGTTTATCCTCATCCGTCGAATTGTCTAAATCTTAACCGTTAATTCCCTGAACATTATCCATCGAGTATACTTACAGTTTGTAAGCATTACACGAGGGATAATGGGTGGAATTTTTACAGTTTATTTTTAAAACGACTATTTTAGGCAATTTCTATTGGGTAATTTACTTTTCTTTATTATTTTCATCCATTTTTTTTTGAGATAGTATAAAAGCTTATTTCATTCTAATTATTTTCTTTTATCATTCTCAAATTCAACTGCTTTTATTTCATTCTCACTCAAGCAAATATTATCCTTCTCTTCAAGCTTTCATTCTCTAACAATGGCACCTGTAGTAAAGATTATGTCTCAGACTGGGTTTATTTGTGAGAAGAACAACTTCACTGCTTTGGTCAATAAGGGTATTCAGCAATCAGAAGACTATCACAAGATGATGGACTTCGTGAAGAACGGCAAGTTAAGTTATGCCATGCTTGAATCACCCACAATTTTATGTGAAGTTGTTGAAGAGATGTGGACCACTGCAATCTACAACTCTACTGATAAAACCATCACTCTAACTATCAAAGGTAATGAGTTCTGTATCAATAGTGATGTGATAAAAGCATGTTTCAAAATTCCTGATGATAATGTAACTTCACCACACAATGACACTGATATTATCAATATGCTTAATTCCATGCATTATGCACTTCCTACTACTAAGCTAAGTGATATTAGAAGATTAGGTCTTAGGAAGGAATGAAGTTTCATGTGTGATATTGTGACTAAAGTTTTCTCTGGAAAAATCAGTAATTTTGATTCTGTGAATATTTCCATGTTTAACATGCTATACATGCTAGATACAAATAAATTTTACAATTTCAGTGACCTTGTCTTGTATGAGTTAGGTTTTAAACTAGGTGAGTTAGCCAAAAGGTGAAAGAATGTATATTATGCTAGATTTTTCATGATATTGGCTAACCATCTTTGTCAAGAGATTGTACTTGAGAACCCAAACAACAAATTAGCTTGTTGGGTTCAAGAGAGAAGAATCATTGCAGATTTGAACAGAGCCAACCATCATAGGGATGTGCCAATGTTCTACTTTCCTGTAATGCAGACACCTCAGGTAAGTGAGGTAAGTTCATCCATACCCGCAACTATTCCAATCTCCTCAATTTCTTTGAGTTCAGGAGTAGCTATGGCAACTGTGACAATGACCAAACAGTTGCCTACCAAAGATGCCAAAACAACTGTAATTTCTAAATCTAAGTCAAAGAAAACCCCCTCTGGTATCTCTCAAAAGGTACCAGTTGAAAAATCCACCAAAGCCAAAGAGGGGAGTGTGAAGGAGGGTCAGTTAGGTGAGGGAAAGGGTGAACATCAAAGAAACCGAAAGGATAAGGTTGGAGAGTTGAGTGAATCCCAGCCTAGCCACACTGCAGTTTCCCAACAAACTACAATGCTTAAAAAGGACAAAAGCTCACTTCTAGCTACATCCTCCCAAAAGGATGTGGATATTGAACAAAGCTCTCAGCCAAGAGCACAGGCCAAAAGGGTTAGGGACACAAGCTCACCCCAAACTTACACAAGAAAGAAGAAATCCAAAACCACTGGGGATGCACAGGGCACACACACAGTGCAAACTGGTGCTAAAGACATAGTCCCTGCACTTTCTCAAATTCAGTTTGATGTGGCTCCAATAAATGTGGAGTCACAGCCAAAATCTCTTATAATAGAAGCCTCTGAAACATCATACTCACCAACAAACTCTCTGGAAGTGGATATGATAAACACTTCAATTCCTGATTCCCCTTCTTTAACTCTGTTGGGGAAGCCAAAATCTAATGCAAGTGAGCATCATCTTTTAGATGATTTGTTGGCTCACTTGCCAATTCTTTCAGATACTATTGTGACATCTGTGCCTCAAATAACTTCAATCAACACAGTGTCAACAATAGTTTCTCTTCCCACCTCATTCATTTATACTCTCTCGATGGATATTGCTCATCCGTCGAGTAGTGATTGTATCCCAACGGATAAGCTTAACAGCAGTTATCCGTCGGATAGCTTTACCACTCACCCGATGGATATCACTTATCCGTCGAGTGTCTCTGCACAACTTTAAACTTCAATTATTTCTAGTGCAGAAGATTTAGTGGTAATACAGTCACTCTTAGGACTGAGAGAGGAGAGTGCATTGAGTGAGAGGCTGGGTTGCTCCCAGGCAAAAGGAGAGGAAACGAGTGAATGTCAGCAATCCATTTATTCAGGATTGGCAAAAGTGAGTGAGAGGAGTCCCACCTTAGTAGTGAAGGTGAGGGTATGAGGGTGGGGAGCCAAGGTGAGACCCTGATACAACAAAAGAGAGATTATGAGAGAAAGGCAGGTACAGGAGAAATAAGGGTGGATCCAGCCATTGTTAGTGAGTCAATGATTGTGGATGATGCTGAAAAGGAAAGACAATTTCAGTAACATTACAAAGCTGAAATTGATAACATTTCCTTGGATGCTGATACTTTTACTCATCCTGTGTCAGCCTATCAATTGTTGGCTGCTCAGAGCAATGTGGAGGCAGAATAGACTTTGAATTTAGTACACACCTCAGAATCTCTTTAAAGAGATAGAACTGTTGTCAATAGGATGCCTTCTCAAGCTGGTGAGCTATCTGAAGAATTTGGAGTAAATTCTAATGATGATGACTCTGATTCTTTGGATGGAAGCATGAACTTAGGGGGAGATGAAGGCCCAAGTTCTGTTTCAAATTTACCTGGATGGGCATGGACAAAGGAATCTACACCAGGTCAATTTGGTGTATCTTTGGTCAAGCAAGTGATGGCTATTCAAAAAGCCCTTCAGGAAACTTCAGATGCTGGTACTAAGGCCATTCTTCAAGCTCACCTAGACTCTCTACATCTCATGAAGATCCAGCACTTAAGACAGAATCTGAGTGTGGATGAACTAAAAAGAGATATAGCTGACTTAAAGACATACAATTCTGAGAAGCTAGATTCAGTAATGCCATATGGTACCATGCAAGATCTATTACTAAGATTGAGGAGAGAATCAGATTCTGAAAAGAAGCTGTCCAAGCTGGAAGACAGAGTTCAAGTTATTGAGAATTCAGTGGCTATCCTTCTTCAAAATCAACAGACTCAAATAAATCTTCTCATGCAACTGGCTAAAGCACAAGGCCTAACTCCTCAACTTGATGATAACAAAATGGAGGAGAGAGAATCAAGTAAGGGGGAGAAAGGACCAACTGAGGGGGAGAAACTTCAAGTACAAATCAGCAAAGTAATTGTACCTTCAATTACTGTCTCCAAGCCAACAATTGCAGATGGTATAGATCTAATTAAAGCAGCAGCAGCAAATTTGAAAGTTGCTGAAAAAGGAAAGTTGAGTTTGATCAACTGGAATAAGATTGATGAGGAGATACAGAAAAAGTTTGAACTAGTCAAGGAGCCAGTTAAGTCAGCCATCCATCACTCTCATGTCAAGCCAATCAGTGTGAATGAGATGAGCATGAACTATCTGGAAAAAGGATAATCTTCCTGCATCAAGTCTACAAAGGATGAAACAATTCTTAAACCAAGGGCAAATTATCCAAAATCATCTTGGAAGAACCCCATGGACACTGTGTATGAGACACCCAAGCCTGATGAAAAGAAGCTTATGTCAAGATCTATTGTCTTCTATAAAGATCCAGTTGATTCAGCTTCAAAAAGGAGAATTGCTAAGATATTCAGAAATGGAAAGGAAATTTGTGTGGTAGCTGGACATCCACAATTTGCTCAAGCAAAGAAAGAAGAAAAAGCCAGATTAAAGCAGGAAAAGAGGCAAGCTGCTCTAGATGCAAAGAAATCTAAACAAAAGAAAGAACAGGTTACTATCTTGGCCAAGCTACAGGCTGTCAATTCTTCTCAACAAATTCTCTCTCAACCATCTGAAGCTGCTGAATCAAAGAAGAAAATTAAAGAACAGAAGAAATCCCCAAGGAAGAAAGAATTGGCTAGAAGAACAAAAAGGAAACTGGATGTTGTTGACAAGGAATTGGAAGATCAATTTCCTAAGGAATCCACACCAGCTACAATTCAAGCATCAAAGCCCTCTGTGGTATTTGAAGACATAAGGGTGGTGGATCCCTACAGGAACATACATGGTGAACCTATTGTGCCAAAGGATGAGCCAATAGAGTGGGATAACATACCAATTCATGACTTCAACTTACCAATCCTTAGCAAGCCAAAAAGGACAAAGTCAAGGGCAGTCAAGAAAGTGAAGCTGTCACCTCTCAAATCCAAGTCAGTAGTTAAAGCTCAACCCAAGGTCAACAGGGGAGACTACTTGTACTTGTGTGACATCAAAGAATTTTCAGATCTAAATCTTTATCAGGATGAACTGGATGAAGTAAGGGCAATTGATGCATACAGAAACCTACCTGAAAGGTTGGTGTTCAAGTACAAAGGAGGAAGGGAGATTCAGTGGCCACTTCACAGGATTCTTCAAGAAAGCCAAGCTGTGCTGATTAAATTCTATTCATCCTTCAAGAAAAACTTTGGGTTCAATGTAACTGCAAGAAGACTAGTATTGAAGAAGATTGAAGAGCTAAGCAGTGTTAGAGCTAAGGATGCACTCCCAAAGACACTAATCATCCCATATACAGGGAGAAGAGTGCATCTAAGGCCCTACTGGCTGATGGAGTTCATGGATGACAAGGGTGTGAGAAGATTCTTCAGATTAGAAGACCAACTGAGTATCTCTAGCAATGAGACTCTCTTGGAAATGCAAGAAAAACTAGATCTCTCAGAATCTGATGAACTGGAATTCCACAGGCAGTTCCAGAATCAAATTGAGGAAAATAACAGAAAGCTTGGAAGAAGATCCAGACCTTCAATGAACTAGAAAAATCTGCTCAGGCTAGAGGAGCATCTTGAATTGACTGTGAGCCAAACCTTGTACACTTTGTTTAATTGAAGCACTTTCAGTTTATCTACTTATCTTTAAAGATGTATGTTCAGGATGTTTTGTTATCATCAAGTATCTCTTAATTTATGGCTACAATTCCAGTAGACATAAATTGGGGGAGATTGTTGTGCATATGTTGTGTACTTGATGATTTCATAAACAAAACATCTAAGTAGATTTTATTTAGTGAAATTATGTAGCACTCGACGGATAAGAATTATAGTCCTGACGGATAACTCATTATAGTCTCGACAGATGATTAACTTATTATCCATCGAGTGAGTAGCTTATGTAATAATAAGTTTGAAGCACAGTTATGTATGCACCTTTGTATAGAATCTGTAGTAGCATATAAGTCATGTTGACTTTAACTAGATATGCAGAATAGGTTGATTAATTGTACATAAATGATGTCTTGTAATTCTGCATAAGTGAAATAGAGTCAAGTGCCAAAATAGCTACCGACGGATGATTAACAAAGCCATCGACGGATGATCAAATGACTATCAACGGATGTTTAATATAACAGTCGACGGATGATCAATTAAACCATCAACGGATGTTCTGAAAGTCGACGGATGATCATATGAAGAATTCAAACAGCGGTTAAACAGTGAAAGCTGACACACAGTCATCGAGATGTATACATACACACTGTGGAAGCCCATTAACTGGGTAATAGAGGATGAAAAGTAGCAAAGCTTAAGACTGATAGTTTTTATATTTGTCCAGTCTTTTTGACTTTGTAATCTTGGTATTATATAAACCAAGAGAGTAGCTAATAGAAAAATAACTGAGATAGCTGAGAAACACAAAAACAGAGAAATCTTTGTAAGCAGAATCTTTAGCATTTCCTGTATTCTCGGTAGTTCAATTTGTAAGTAGCTGTGAGCATTCTTGCACACAGAGTCCTCTCGATATATAATATATATCTCTGGTGGAATTGTTTAAATCCACCAGAAAGTTTTTAAAGACTCTTGTTTTCAATTACTTATGTTTTGATCCAATTAAGTTTACATTCCGCATTGTGCTAATCAAAACAAATATATCCATAATCGAGTTGAACATTTTTATTTCGAGAAAAAGGTTCAAGAATTCCATTCAACCCCCCTTCTGTAATTCTTGCTATATTGTTAAGGGACTAACAAATATACGCGCACGCGCGTGTATATACATCCGGGTTGTGTGTATATTTGTGATGTTGTTGCTGTCCCTTTTACTTCCGGTTGCCACCGGTTCTTTTCCGGCGAGGTGACCGGAATTCTATATTGCGCATACGCGCGTGTGTGTGCTGTGTTAGGTGCCTTGGTTCAACTATTCTGTGGAAATTTTTATTTTATTAATTTAATTTATTGATTTTCTACAGAAATTTATTGATTGCGATTCGTGAAATGAAGTATTTTGTGCGGGAATAAATCATATTAATCGATGAAATTGCGAAGGATGTCCGATATAATCGGGAACCCGCAAATTTTATCGCCGTCGGCGATGAGCCTCGGCGAGCCGACGGTGGGCTGTGATGATTTTTATCTAAGTCCTATAATTATAAATAAATAAAGAATTAGTTCGTGGAATAAATTTCAAAATGAAAAATGCGAATAAAAATATTGAAGTACGGGTAATAATAATAGTAAATAACTAAATTATATTAGTGATTGGGATTGGTGAATTGTGGATGATTCCGGTTGTTGTGTTTGTGATTGACGTCGAATTGATTCGACGGGTAGGTCGATAAACAAAGGAAACGCTGCCCGATTTTCGGGAAATTATTCCGGAAATATGGGAACGTAACCTATAATTATCAAAGACGTCAAACGAGGATATGTAATTAAATTTTACGAAACCTAATTACGTGTTGTGACAAAATATTTTATAAATAATCGATTACCCTATTTTCCAAAACAACGAGTATACGTATTTTCCGAAATTAAATACCAAACCGAATTTTAAAGGTACAAGCCATAATTGCTATGTGTATTTCAATAATACATATAAATATGAGTTGGGTTGTGAAACCGTATGGGTAGAAGTGATAGGGATGTGATGTTGAGTGAGACGATTATCTAAATTAGGGTATTTTAACCCTGTAGGTCCTAGTCGGAAGACCCGAGAATTGACGTTGGACTAGGAATGATCTAGTGATTAGATGTCGAGATTAACAAAGTTCCAATCGAAGGGCCTGAGTGTTGGGATCGTATCCAAAATGAGATAGTAGTTTGACTATAAAGCCGAACATTCAAGTCGAACCAAAGTCAACCAGTAATAGCGATTAAAGCTTATCGAGGCAAGTATTCCTGATTTTTCTTTTAAAATACTGCAAATATTTCTTCGTTCCTATTCTAAGTTCAGAATAGTTAAATGTTTTATATTTCGCTGCATTTACTCTTGTTATGCATGTCCTTTTCATTATTGTTCAATAATTTGATTGCTCTCTTGATCAAATACCCATTCTTTCGGGTTATTTGCGAACCCTGAATTGGGATGTCTTGAATTCAAAATGATTTGACATCAAAATACTCCATGGGATGGATAATGATGATGTGTGGGATTAAGTCTTACTTAATCCTAAGGACCGGGACATGACTGGTGCCTTGAGATGGGTCGTAGAGCCTGGGTATCCGACAGGATCTATACAGGTAGGTATAGATCTGCACTATATCCTGACTGATCAGCAGGATATAGATGCGAACTAGTGTGCAGTCTAATTTGTTGTTGATCGCCATTAACGGCATTCTCTCTCGAAAGGTTTTATGATTCCAAAAACCGGAAAAAACCCAGATTCGGGAAATGAATCTGGGAATCGCTTGTCATTTTTGGATTTATAACTAAGGACTGGTAACAGCCAAGGTTTAGTCGCTCAACTCCCTTGAATAAATAAAACTGTTTAAAATTGTTTAGAGATTTTGTCCGGAAATTTTCTTTTGTTATTAATATTTGGAACTCAAAATTATATACTTGCTGGGCATTTTTGGCTTACTCTTACTTTGTAAACTCTTATTTCTTTCAGAAGCATAGAAAGATAAAAGTGAATAGCTTTCGTTAGAAAGCAGAAGTTAGAAAGATCTCCGCTGCGAAAGGACGAAAATGTGAGAGAATAAGACACAGGCATTAGCATAAAGGTATTTAAATTTGTATTCTTGTTATTGTGAGTTGTAAAAGGTTAGATTATTATTTCATACCATAACCTGTAAACGATCCGGATTCAAGGGGTTAATTGAATATTCTGTTATTTTATGTAAAGATTGTTTAGTGACACCAAATCTTGACCCCGGATTTGGGTTGTCACAAGTTGGTATCAGAGCTATAGGTTATTGGTCACTGAAATAAGAATAGGTGAGGGTAAATTAGGAGTGATAGGCCATATGAGATAAGAAAGACCCTAGGCATACTCATTTTAAGTTTGAATTGAGTGCGAGTGAGGATTAGCAGGTCCGATACGGAATTGGTAAGCCATGATTGTTGAGGGAAGTGTAAGGCGTATATCGCAACGCTATAGGTATATTGAGTTCTTCGAACCTACAGTAATGAGGAATCGACGGATCAATGGAGACTGGGTGTGATACCCTACTTTTCATGTGGTTTTAAGGAAAATGCGATTGATTCTTGTGAGAACTTTGTGTAAGGGAAGCTAGGCGCGTAATAGTATGATTTAACTTAGAATTAGGTAATAGGATGAGCTCCACGTCGAAGGGAACCAGTTGATGGAAACTGATGAAGAACCAACGTTGCACGTTTCGAAGGCACCACCGTTGCGAGAAGATTTTTTATCACTTATCAGGAGTTGCGCAAGGAATGATATCTACCTTACTAGTAGAGGTAAGACTAGCAAGAAGATGCGACCCTATCTATAGACCGAACGTCGAATCACATGCGTGGTTGCAAGCATAACGTCAAAGACGACGACAAGAATGTCAAAGACAGTACTAAATGTCAGCGTTGCGGTAGAATTATGAATAAAATGATATACAATGGTAAATGAAGTTTCATCGACTAATAAGTGCAAGCAGAATCCAAGGAAAAGTGGAAGAGGTACCAAAGTGGAGAGACCCTTATATGGGCATTCTTTTAATTAGACATTTCATTGGTAAATCATACAAAATAGCAAGTAACTTATATAGTAATGATGACCAAATAGTGGATTTCCAAAACTTTAAAATGAGATTTCGGAAAAGATTTTCTTAATCAACTTTCAGAGGATTTTTGCATGAAATGAGTTTTATAATTTGGTTGTCGAATTACTATTTATGTTCTTGTTATTATAAACAGAAAATGACCTAAAAAGAAAAATGGAATTATTAAAATTTAACGAGATTCGTGATTCGAACGGACAGAGGATGATTGAAGAAAATGAAAGAATCTTCTAGATGGTTGAAGAAAAATCGTATTTCTATTGACGAAACTGAGGCATTGCATGATCGATAGTTATTTTACATGACATAAATGGAATCCGAAGCACTGGTTATAAATTTTGCAAGGATGCAATTATGATCAAATCATTAAAGTATTTGATGTGAAGGTATTTCTAGATAGCATTTTGAAGCAATGATGTGACTTGAACTGTGAACCTGTATTCGAACGATTCTGAAGGCATACATAGGTGAAACGTGGAAGGTGATCAACACTGACGTTATTTCTTTTAAAATGATAGCATATTTTCTTCTCGATCCTTGAATACGTATGAGCTTCTTCTATCATATGAGTCAAAAATGAAAGAAAATTTATTGTATCCCTTCTGAATTGTTTCTCTTCTCAAATTATTGATTTCTTATTGAGAGAAACAGTGTTGTGATATGACACTTTGTCGAAATGATGAAGAGTCGGGTGGGAAGCCACCTAATCATGTACTGTATGCCACATAGTATGAAAGACTGGCCATCTTGATTACGAATATGGTTGTCTCATTCTTCACTCACTCTTCTTCCTTCAATTTACTGATTTACAAATTCTCCCAATCGTTTGTGGCATTGTTGTTTCTTATCCAGTTTTTCAATCAAAATCATCTTCACAAACTCTCCTCTTGCGTAAAGTCTGTTCTTTGACGATTTCAAAAGAAATGGAATAGTCCCGTGTGACAGGTAGATTTACGTGTTGAAGGTGGATATGATTGCAAGCCAATAAATGATGGACATTTGCGAGCAATGAAGAATGGATACACCAACAACGTGGTCATGGCAAAGATATCAAATCAGATAGTTGTTCGTGTTACGAGGATCTCATCAGTATAGTAGATTGCGTTAACGCGATGCACTTCAAATCAGAGGATTTCGACGCGAAATAAATGGTTAGCAAACCGTACATTAGTTATAAAATAAGGAAGTAAGGCTGTATGCATCAGACAAAGTGAACGAGTGTTGGGACAACAATCGGAGATCAAGGGAATTCTGAACACTGACTCAGACAGGTAACTAATACGTGAAGCATCCCTTCGTCGCGGAAAGATATTTGTCGTGAATATTCAAGATCAAAGAAATCTTGATTGCAAACAAATTTCGAACGTGTTCTTCAAGAAATTGTAAGGTTCTCTAAATTGCATAAATAAGTTATGATGAATTCAATACTCATACCCGGGCGAGTGGTGAAAGTTCGATACAGGAACATAAGTGGAGATAAAGTAATGGTGATTCAACTGCGAGACCTTTTAAGAAATAACGAACTGATAATGGAGTTTTCACCCGATTGTGATGATGATAATTAAGACCTTGCATGGTTATTAAAAGATAAACAGACTCACTAATGAAATTGAGTATGTATCGTCAAAGAAGGAGGATTGGTGTGGTTCGTTGAAGGATGCAGCATAATGTTTATAAAAAGTAACTTTATACAACTAGTAATGGCGAGAAATAAGTTAAAAAGAATCGTGAAATAAAGTCCTTGAAAAACAACAGGATAATTCGAAGTTCATTAATAATACTCTGTAATACTTTGAAAGGATTGAGAAAATGTATGGTGATATTAATCATTGTTGATTTAAGACCTTAGTCCAATTCAAAAAGATATATGTTATGCCAGGTAATAATACATATGCTGATCAAAATGATATAATCTGAATTATGTTAAATTGATAAATTTGGCTGATGGAAGTGGGTGGATATGATTGTGGATGATTTGGTTGATTGATGGTGTCGGCCTGAGTCCGACTGGTAGTCGATGGTAGAGGGGAAGTGTTGGCCAAATTTTCATAAATTACTTTACTTTTAAGGATAAAGAAAGATATTTTCATTCTCATTGGTACTCCAAATGATTACGATCTTGATTTTTGGAAAAGATTGTCATGACCAAACCGACTTTATAAAATTGATCTTTGATTACAGTTATCTAGTCAGCACTTGGTTTTATTGATCAGTTCAAAGAGTTAATTGATTAACTTTACCAACTAATGATTAGTTATATGAAAGTCGATTCCAATTAGATTAAGTCAAACGCTGACATGATTTTCAGTTCCGAAATCAAAGCAATTAGGATTTTGGAGGAAGTGATGGCATTAGCAAAAATTGAAAGTTTAGTAGAATTAGTATGATGTTACTGCATACATGTGCGAGATTTTATCTAGATAAATACGCCATTTTCGATAAACAAGAGGAACAGAAAGTAATTGGTACATGCTAGTAAGAAAAATATTTTCAAGAACTAAAGGTTGAAGATAAAGCAAAAAGATTCTATCATCTGTAATAGCGTTCCAGGAAGGACTTGGATGTATACCCATATCGAATGAAGATTTAATGGAAGCTACCATAAATTAGTGGAGAGAATGTTTACAAGAACTGAAGATCCAAGATAAAGCAAAGAAATGTTACCATCTGTAATAATACTCCATGAAGGACGTGAATGTGCATCCATGTCGAATTATGATTTAATGGAAGATGCTGTGAAACACTGGGAAACTTGCAAATCCAAGTATCCGACGTAAGATAGAGACTGACGAAGTCTGCATGTGAACTCAGGAAAAGGAATGTTTATCAACTGGGGAAAGCCAAATATGCGATCAGTGATGATTTAAGTCAAGCTAAGAAAAATAGATTCCAATGAATTTTGATAATTCTATTAGTAAGAATTTAAAAATTATAAATAAAAGCCTTCATTATAGCGTTAACTTCAGAAATGACTTATCTAATAATGAACAGATTAGTATTATCAAGAAAAGGAGATCCCTTATGTTTAAAAAGAGATAATGAATAATGAGAATGGAGAAATAAATAAGAAAAGAAATGGAATCAAAAGAATGATAAAGAAATTTTATAAAATAATCCAGGATATATGCAAGTTGCGAACGTCAGTTGTTCCAGAACTGATAGGAGAATGAAGTGAAACGCCGATAAATGAAGATAGAAATTTCATTCAAAGAATGCGTGTTAACAAGGGAGAGTAAACCAAGGTATTAGTGGTGAACTGCTAAAGAAGAATGTTACAATGAATCTTATATCAGAATTCTTTAGAATTAAAGCAAAGCCCCGAAGATTCTAACGAATGATTTACCAAGGTTACCTCGAAACATACGGTGAAATTTCTCATTGGTTAATGCATAGAGTCGAGCTGGTGTCAAAAGCCCTATCGTATGACCTAGTAGGGATGAAGTAATGAGTGAAGGAAACTTCCGGAGTGTGGAGTGAAAGAATAATGAAATAAAGAGTGTTTCGTGCTATGCACAAAAGAGATCATGGGAAAAAGAGAATGGAGGTATGATTTTATGCATCGATTATCAGAAGTTGTAAGTCTGAAGATTAAATGAACATAATGTACCAGGAGTATTTGGATAGTGTAATTGTATTTAGTGATAACATCCTCGCCCACTCAAGGACTAAGGAAGACCAAGTTGAACGCCTGAAGACATGCATGCGAAGGGTTGAAAAGTAGCAACTGCATTCTCAGCTTCAAAGGTATGAATTCTGGTTATAATTGATTATGAGCTCCAGTTGTGTGGTTAACTACCAAACAGGAAAGGTCCAAATAAGGACAAATGTCTTGAGTAGAAAAGAAAGAGTGAATATGATTAGGATTACCGGGGAATGAGTAAAGGAATTTGAAAAGTTAGAAATTAAAGAACAGGTTTTGATCCAGCTTCTGGATTATACTGATACTTACTTTGTTGTTAGATATCAAAGGTGGCATTAATATAGATGATTGATGTTGACTTCAGTATGGAATGTTGTAAGCATCAAAGTTCATATTGATATCTAATTTGATATAACAACAAAATGAGTATTTGTACCAAAAATTCGGTTTTGAATAAAGTTAGGATTCATTCCATTCCAAATTAATATTTCCGTTTAGATAGTAAAAGATTCTAGCTCGATGAATATACCTGATAGTGATTGAAAAGAAATTGAAGTATACTACAAAGCGGTGAGTTAAATGCAATTGTCAAGATTTTCCTTTACCTTATTAGTTTTTGAAATAGATTTAGAACGTTTCGAAGCATAAGACACCATGAGCTCAGCATATCGGGCGCAGACGGATAGAAAGTGCAAGAGACCGATTAGAGATTCTTGAATGCGATTGGAAACGGTCATAGGTCAGGCTAATCAAACAGGAAGAGACATGAAAAATAGAATAGCCGGTAAAAATGGGAGGCATTCATGGCCACAAATTATTAGAATTGGAAAGAAAAGAAGGTTAGTATAACTTAAGTTAGCCCTTTGAGACAGTAAGATAAATAGAACGATTGTGAATGAGTTGGTCTTGTTGTCACAGGTATAACGAGTTCATAAGACGTTCATAGATGTATGACCAGGAAGAGTAATTTAGCTCCATATGTATGAAATGGAGATTTGAGTCAGGTTACGTGAGTAACTGATAGATTTGATATCGGTAAGAGACCGTTGAGTTGTGATTAAAGTGATAAAACCTGAGAAATTATAAGAGAGATACTTGGAAATTATCATGGTCTGTTCCTTAGCATGATTCTGAGGACAGAATCCTTTTAAGGGGGAAGGATGTAATGTCTGAAAAATATTATGTAATTATTTTTATTAATAAATAATTATTATGTGAATTTTGGTGAATTATTTGATGATTGATATTAATATTTGGGGTGTTGATATCTGATAAAATTAGGATGTTTTAATTTCTAATTATCCAGAATTAAATATAGATAATTTTGGTATTTTCTGGTAATTTTTGGATTATTGTATGATTTTATAAGAATTTATAGAATTAATAATGATTGTTTTTACGTAATTATAAAATTACTTTTTAGAATTAGAAGTCCTCTCACTTCAACCGTTCTTGCGTTTTTACAACCCGAAACTCTTCCAAAAACTCCTTCCTAACCTAATCTGATAATTCTGAATATTTTCCGTATTTTGACTTTTTCGATCCGGGGTACGGTTTGACCTGTACGAGTCCCGGAGTGAAATTTTCGATACGCAAATCATTTTATAGATCGATAAAAATCCGTATTCCCAAAAGGCGAGATATAATTACCTTATTTTTGTATAAAGTATTTTATAGGAAGCTCTATTTTGATAATTATTCAAATTTGATATTAAAATCGTATCGTCTTTTAGTTACTTAGCGGCTAAGTGACCTATTTTCGGATCCAATATGTAATTGTAATTATTGATATTAAATAAATAAAATATGTGATGGTCCCGTCAGCTATGTGTTGCTATATTATTAATTGTGTTTGATTGGTTGGGTGCGAATATTAATTGTATACTTAGTTATCGAGCTGTATGAATTCATTTTATTTTTAAAGTGATTTTATTGAATAATTATTCTTATAAATGCTAAAATTGTTTCTAAAACTATTTTTGTTACTTTATAATTTTATTTATTATTTTTAGGAGTTTATAAAATTTAGAAATCAATATTTCATTAATTATTTAACTCAAAAAGATTTTATGATTGTATTTAAGTTTAAATTCAATATTTAATTCCAAGAATTATTTAAAAATTACGAAACTCATATTTTATTAAGTTTGGAATATTCAAAGAATTTTAAAATTATGTTGGAAATTTTTCGGTTTTTAATTACCCGTGCGATTATTCGTCAAATTGTAAAATGCAGGTCCAAGTTGCGCATCAGAAATGATTTAAAAAAAAATCTGGAAACTTTTTGTATTAACCCTTAATTATTTCACGATTTTTAAAACTATTTTCGTGATGTTTCGAGTTATTTTATCGTAGGTTTACTCGTTACATTATTAAATTTCTGTGTCAAATTTCGGGATTATCGTGATAAAAAAATAATAATAATAAACCCCAATCTCTTATCCTCTCCTCCACCTTATCCCTCCAGGTTCACTCTCTCACCCCCTTACCTCTCCCGTCAGGTCTCTCTCTCTTAATTCTCTCTTCCGTCTCTTCTCTCTCTCAGGTCTCTCTCTCTCTCTTTTGCTCACGTTCGAGGCTCCTCCCTCTTGTTATTGCTTTCTCGATAATTGCTCTGTCTGCTCTTCCTTTTCCGGTTATCATCGTCGGTGGCTACTCCGGTGGCCTCGTCGATCTGTTCTCTGTCCATTCTTGGGGTGTATATACGCGTACGCGCGTGTATATACATCTAGATTGTGTGTATATTTGTGATATTTTTGCTGTCCCTTTTACTTCCGGTTGCCGTCGGTTCTTTTCCGGCGAGATGACCGGAATTCTATATTGCGCATACGCGCGTGTGTGTGCTGTGTTGGGTGCCTTGGTTCAACTATTCTGTGGAAATTTTCATTTTATTACTTTAATTTATTGATTTTCTACAGAAAATTATTAATTGCGATTCGTGAAATGAAATATTTTGTGCGGGAATAAATCATATTAATTGATGAAATTGTGAAGGATGTCCGATATAATCGGGAACCCGCAAATTTTATCGCCGTCGGCGATGAGCCTCGGTGAGCCAACGGTGGGCTATGATGATTTTTATCTAAGTCCTATAACTATAAATAAATAAAGAATTAGTTCGTGGAATAAATTTCCAAACGAAAAATATGAATAAAAATATTGAAGTACGAGTAATAATAATAGTAAATAACTAAATTATATTAGTGATTTGGATTGGTGAATTGTGGATGATTCCGGTTGTTGTGTTTGTGATTGACTTCGAATGGATTCGACGGGTAGGCCGATAAACAAAGGAAACGCCGCCCAATTTTCGGGAAATTAATTCCGAAAATACAGGAACGTAACCTATAATTATCGGAGACGTCGAACGAGGATATGTAATTAAATTTTACGAAACCTAATTACGTGTTGTGACAAAATATTTTATAAATAATCGATTACCCTATTTTCCAAAACAACGAGTATACGTAATTTCCGAAATTAAATACCGAACCGAATTTTAAAGGTGCAAGCCATAATTGCTATGTGTATTTCAATAATACATATAAATATGAGTTGGGTTGTGAAACCGTATGGGTAGAAATGATAGGGATGTGATGTTGAGCGAGACGATTATCTAAATTAGGGTATTTTAACCCTGTAGGTCCTAGTCGGAAGACCCGAGATTTAATGTTAGACTAGGAATGAACTAGTGATTAGATGTCGAGATTAACGAAGTTCCAATCAAAGGGCCTGAATGTTGGGATCGTATCCAAAATGGGATGGTAGTTTGACGATAAAGCCGAACGTTCAAGTCGAACCAAAGTCAACCAGTAATAGCGATTAAAGCTTATCGAGGCAAGTATTCCTGATTTTTCTTTTAAAATACTGCAAATATTTCTTCGTTCCTATTCTAAGTTCAGAATAGTTAAATATTTTATATTTCGCTACAATTACTCTTGTTATGCATGTCATTTTCATTATTGTTCCTATAATTCGATTGCTCTCTTGAGCAAATACCCATTCTTTCGGGTTATTTGCGATCCCTGAATTGGGATGTCTTGAATTCAAAATGATTTGACATCAAAATACTCCATGGGCTGGATAATGATGATGTGTGGGATTAAGTTTTACTTAATCCTAAGGACCGGGACATGACCGGTGCCTTGAGATGGGCCGTAGAGCCTGGGTATCCGAATGGATCTATATAAGTAGGTATAGATCTGCACTGTATCCTGACTGATTAGCAAGATATAGATGCGAACTAGTGTCTAGTCTAATTTTTTGTTGATCGCCATTAACGGCATTCTCTCTCGAAAGGTTTTATGATTCCAAAAACCGGACAAAACCCTGATTGGGGAAATGAATCTGGGAATCACTTGTCACTTTTGGATTTATAACTAAGGACTGGTAACAGCCAAGGTTTAGTTGCTCAACTCCCTTGAATAAATAAAACTGTTTAAAATTGTTTAGAGATTTTTTCCAAAAATTTTCTTTTGTTATTAATATTTGGAACTTAAAATTATATACTTGCTGGGCATTTTTCGCTCACTCTTGCTTTGTAAACTCTTATTTCTTTCAGAAGCAGAGAAAGATAAAAGTGAATAGCTTTCGTTAGAAAGCAAAAGTTAGAAAGATCTCCGCTGCGAAAGGACGAAAATGTGAGAAAATAAGACACAGGCATTAGCATAAAGGTATTTAAACTTGTATTCTAGTTATTGTTAGTTGTAAAAGGTTAGATTCTTGTTTCATACCATAACCTGTAAACGATCCGGATTCAAGGGGTTAATTGAATATTCTGTTATTTTATGTAAATATTGTTTAGTGACACCAAATCTTTACCCCGGATTTTGGTTGTTAAATTTACCAAGCCACTTGATGAATCAACTTTTACTAGGTTGGTAAGTGATTTATGTATGCTTAATTATTCTTAATTATTTTTTATGTCCTTGTTGGGAATATGTTGTGAACTTGATGATTACATTAATAAAACACCTTAGTAGATTTAACTTAGTGAAAAATGTAGCACCTGACGGATGATCAATTATAGTCCCGACGGATGATTCAATATAGTCTCGACGGATGACTAATTCATATCCATCGGGTGAGTAGCTTATGTAACAATAAGTCATGTAGCACATTTCTGCAAACATCTTTGTATAGATTCTGTAGTAGCATATAAGTCATGTTGACTTTAATTAGATATGCAGAATAGGTTGATTAATTGTAAATATAAGATGTCTTGTAATTCTGCATAAGTGAAATGAAGTCAAGTGTCAAATAGCTACCCGACGGATGATCAAGAAAGCTACCCGATGGATGATCAACAAGGCAACCCGACGGATGACAAGCATATACCAGACGGATGATCAATTCAAACATCTGTTGACAGTGACAACACAGTCACATGCATTGGGTGTTTGCAAAAGGAAAGTGGAAGCCTGTTTAACAGGAAATGAAGAACAAAGGAGAATTACCATTTCCATGCAAGTTAAGAAGATTTTCAAAGATGCTGGAATAGAGTAGTGAAGCAGCATGGAGTTTGACTTGATAGTTTTGTTTTATTATCATGTCCTATTACCATGTAAACTTGGTGGTATATAAACCAAGTGTAGCTAGTAGAACAAATAACTAAGCAAACAATTTTAGAAGAGAAATAGAAAAAGTTGTAACTGTTAAGAATTTCTCTGTAGTTTGTTTGTTCCCTTGTAAAGCAGTTGTGAGACAATTTGTTCTTCACAGAGTTCTTAATTTGATATATATATATATATCTGGTGGATACTTTCAAATCCACCAGAAAGTTTTAAAGACTTGTATTTTTATTACTTTGTGTTTTTGATTTATTTAACTTGTGATTCCGCACCTTGCAAATCAAAACACTTATATATATAGTTTGAGTTAGAACATTTTATAATTTCAGAAAAAGTTTACTAGAATTACATTCAACCCCGCTTCTGTAATTCTTGTTACATTGTTAGGGACTAACAATTGGTATCAGGGCAAGCTCTTGAAGCACAAAGAGTTTAAAGATCACAACAAACAACAAGATGAACAAGAAGGATGTTGGAGTCAAGATTCCTTTTCTGGACAAAGATAATTACCATCACTGGAAGGTAAAGATGCATCTTCATTTAATTTCTAAAGATGAGGCCTATATGGATTGCATAGAGAGAGATCCTCATGTACCAATGAGAGCTGCAACTAGAAATGAGCCATCAGTTCCCAAGCCAAGGCATGAATGGTTAGATCCTGACATTGAACAAGTCAGGAAAGACAAGAAGGCCATGAATATTCTGTTCAATGGAGTTGATGGTGACATATTTGACAACATCATCAATTTCAAGACAGCCAAGGAGGTTTGGGACACCATTCAAATAATTTATGATGGCACTGAACAAGTCAGAGAAAACAAGATGCAGTTACTAATTCAGAAATATGAGCATTTCCACTGTGAAGAAGGTGAAACTCACTCTGATATATTTAGTAGATTTCAAAAGCTACTAAATGCTCTGAAGCTGCATGGAAGAGTCTACCAAACCAAATATTCTAACCTCAAATCCATGAGATCCCTTCCAAAAGAATGGAAACCAATGACAATCTCCTTGAGAAATTCACAAGAATACAAGGAGTTTACACTAGAGAGACTGTATGGCATTCTAAAGACTTATAAGCTTGAAATAAAGCAAGATGAAAGAATGGAGAATTGGAGGAAGAAAGGGGGGTCCATTGCACTAGTTGCTGAGTTAGAGAAAGAAAAGGAAATGAAGATGGAAGCTGTTTAATCTACATCAAAGGTCTGTGAAAGCAAAGGAAAAGGGTTGGTAGCTGATAATGAAGATCCATTGAGTCAAGATGACATGGATGATATTGATGAACACTTAGCATTCTTATTCCTGAGGTTCACCAAGCTCAAGTTAAAAAAGAACTTTGGAGATGCTAAGCCAAATAGAAACATGGTGGATAAATTAAAATTCAAATGTTTCAAATGTGGCTTAGCTGGTCATTTTGCAAATGAATGCAGAAAGTCAGATTCCAAGAAAACTTTTGAGCCTGTGGATTATAAACAGAAGTATTTTGAGTTGCTCAAACAAAAGGAAAGGGCTTTTATTACACAAGAAAATGAATGGGCAGCAGATGGTCTGGATGAGCATGAAGATGTCAGCTATGTCAATCTAGCCCTAATGGCCAAGTCTGATGAAACAAAGACTAGTTCTTCAAGCAATCAGGTAATCACCACTAACCTTGCACATTTATCTAAAGCTGAGTGTAATGATGCAACTAATGACATGTCTACAAAACTATATCATTTGCATATTACATTTAAGTCCCTCACTAAGGAAAATGCTAAAATCAAAGAAAATAATTTGTTTTTAAGTGAGAGGATTAATGTGCTAAAGTCTCAGTTCATTGAATTTGAAAAATTGAGAATAGAATGTAAGATTGCTAAGGATGAATTAACTGAGTCCTTGAAGAAAGAAGAGATTTTGAAGAAGCAGCTTGAACGAGAATAAGAGGTGATTAAGGCATGGAAATCATCCAGAGATGACCAGGCTCAAATCACCAAAGTTCAAGGTATTGAGTCCTTTTGTGATGCAGCCTGGAAAAAGAGTAAAGAGAAGCTGGAATCCAATTTGGTTGAAGGATTGTTAACAAATGTAGACTCGACGGATGATGAGAGTCATCCGTCGGATAATCAAAAGGATTATCCGTTGAGTGACATAAATCCTCATCCGTCGGCTGTGAGCAAACCTGTGAGTAAAGCCAAACTTGCCAAGTTAAATGAAAAATATGGATCAGTTTCCAGAAACTTTATTTCAGGAGAAACAAGTCAAGTGAAGAAAGAGAAGAAAGTGAATGTTGGTCATCTGTCCATCAAGCAATTGAATGACAGACTAGAAAAGATTGAGGTTAAAACAGAGGCTAAAAAGAAAAACAATAGAAATGGGAAAGTAGGAATTAACAAATATAACAACTACACACCTGATAAATATGCTCCTAGAAAAATCTGTGTTAAGTGTGGTAGTGTTAATCATCTGTCTGTTAATTGCAAAATTGTCATGCCTACTTCCATGACTGTACCTCCTTCTTTTCCCAACATGAGTGATATGCCTTCTATGTCTATGAATGCTATGTCTACACAGAATATGAATGCACAATTTGCTAATATGCCATTTGCACCTAATCTTTATCATGCCGTATTTAGTATGCTTCAAATTCCATTTAGCATGCCATACTGGAATAACATGTTTACAAATAGCATGCCATTTCCTGTTAATCAAAATGTGCATGATAATTTTGTTTTAATGAATGGTTTCAAAGGTCCAACTCAGATGAATAAGGATGAATCTGATATCCCCAAGTCAGATGAAATCAAACCTAAGAAATAAAAGAAGAAAGCTAACAAGGAAGGACCCAAGGAAACTTGGGTACCAAAATCAACTTGATTTGATTTTAATGTGTGCAGGGAAACAGGAAGAATATGTGGTACTTGGATAGTGGTTGTTCAAGACACATGACTGGAGATTCTACCCTGCTCATAGAGTTCAAGGAGAGAGCTGGCCCAAGTATTACTTTTGGAGATGACAGCAAGGGTTTTACTGTGGGATATGGCTTAATTTCTAAAGACAATGTCATCATTGAAGAGGTTGCCCTAGTGGATGGTCTCAAGCATAATCTATTAAGTATCAGCCAGCTTTGTGATAAGGGAAACACAGTAACATTCAATTCAGAAGCCTGTTTTGTGACAAACAAGAGGAGCAACAAAGTGGTTCTCAATGGAGCGAGGAAAGGAAATGTGTATCTAGATGACTTCAACTCATCAAATACAGAATCTGTCACTTGCCTTCTCAGCAAAGCAAGTCAAGATAAAAGTTGGCTATGGCACAAGAAGTTGTCCCATCTAAACTTCAAGACCATGAATGAGCTTGTCAAGAAAGAACTAGTTAGAGGTATTCCTCAAGTGGAGTTTACAAAGGATGGATTGTGTGATGCTTGTCAGAAAGGAAGGCAGATCAAAGCATCATTCAGAAAGAAGGTTGATTCAACAATTGGAGAACCTTTGCAATTGCTACACATGGATTTGTTTGGACCAGTCAATGTGTTGTCCATCTCAAGGAAAAGATTTTGCCTAGTAATTGTTGATGATTTCTCAAAGTTCTCTTGGAAATATTTCCTAAAGTTTAAAGATGAAGCTAGTGAAATCATCATCAATCACATAAGGCAAGTCAACAATCATCCTGATTTTAAAGTAATAAGAATCAGGAGTGACAATGGAACTGAGTTCAAGAATTCTGTAATGAGATCATTTTGTAAAGAAACTGGATTATGCATGAATTTTCTGCAGCAAGGACTCCATAACAAAATGGAGTGGTAGAAAGAAAGAACAGATCCCTTATTGAAGCTGCAAGGACAATGCTTGAAAAATCAAAGTTATCAACATACTTTTGGGCTGAAGCTGTGAACACTGCCTGCTACACTCAAAATATCTCTTTGGTGAATCAAGCAAAATACATGACTCCCTACCAATTGTTCAAGAACAGGAAACCAACTCTAAATTTTCTTCATGTCTTTTGCTGCAAATGTTATATCTTGAAGAATCAAACTGATCAATATGGGAAGTTTGATGCTAAAGCAGATGAAGGAATTTTTGTTGCATATACTGTGGGAAAAGCATATAGAGTCTACAATCTAAGAACCAACATTGCTGTTGAATCAATATATGTTGTATTTGATGATAAAAAGATTGAAGGACTGCAAGATGGAGATTTCCATGAAAGCCTCAAATTTGACAATGTAGAGATGGTTAGTGATGACAGTGATGATGAAAGTGATCAAGAAACTACAACTAAGGATAGTGTAGAAAAATCTACAACTAATGAAGCCAATAACTCAACATCCATTGAATTAAAAAATGCTTCATCCGTCGGGAGACAATCTGCATCATCCATCGGGAGACAATCAGCTTCTTCCATCAGAACTCTAAATACACCATCCGTAGAGTCATCAAAAGAAGCTGAAAGTCAGAATAGATCACTTACAAAAAGTTCTCCATTCTCAAATCAAAGATTAACAAACTCAGGGGTAGTTTCTAATAATCAAAACTCAATCACACATCAAGACAATAATGAGGCCTCTTCCTCTAGAGCTAATCTACCTCAATAAAGAAAATGGACAAAGGATCACCCCTTTGAGCTTATCATTGGTGATGTCTCTTCTAGAGTTCAAACAAGGAGAGCAACTCAAGAAGAATGTCTAAATAGCAGCTTCCTATCTAAGGAAGAACCAAAGAAGGTAGAAGAAGCTTTGTTGGATCCTGATTGGATTTTAGCTATGCAGAAAGAGCTAAACTAATTTGAAAGGAACAATGTCTGGAAGCTGGTACCCAAGCCTAAAGGAAAGAATCCAATTGACACCAAATGGGTATTCAGAAACAAGATGGATGAAAATGGCATATTGGTCACGAACAAAGCTAGATTGGTTGCTAAGGGCTATTGTCAACAAGAAGGAATAGATTTTGATGAAAACTTTGCTCCTGTTGCAAGACTTCAAGCCATCAGAATTTTCGTAGCCTATGCAGCCCATGCCAATTTCAAGGTCTATCAAATGGATGTCAAGAGTGCCTTTCTAATTGGAGATTTGGAGGAGGAAGTCTATGTGAGTCAGCCTCCTGGTTTTGAAGACCCAAATTTCCCAAATAATGTCTACTATCTTTTAAAAGCACTCTATGGATTGAAGCAAGCACCTAGAGCCTGGTATGACACTTTGTCATAGTTTCTTTTAGAGAATCACTTCACTAGAGGTACTGTAGACAAAACTTTATTCTTTAGAAATGTTAGTGGCTCTAGCATACTTGTTCAAATTTATGTAGATGACATTATTTTTGGCTCTACAGATGAAAAACTTTGCAAAAAGTTTGCCAAATTGATGCAAAGTAAGTATGAAATGAGCATGATGGGAGAACTAACTTACTTTCTTGGTCTACAAGTTAAGCAAGTTAGTGATGGAATATTCATTAGTCAAACTAAATAAATTCATGATCTTTTAAAAAAGTTTGATCTAATAGATTGTACATCTGCAAAAACTCCCATGGACACTGCAACTAAGCTTGAATTAAACACTACTGAAAAGTCTGTGGATATTTAAAGTTATAGGGGCATGGTTGGTTCACTTCTGTACTTAACAGCTAGTAGGACAGATATAATGTTTTCTACTTGTTTTTGTGCTAGATTTCAGGCTGATCCTAGAGAATCTCAATTAGTATCTATTAAGAGAATTTTCAGATATCTCAAGGGAACACCAAAATTTCACATTCGGTACCCCTAGAGATTCTGGTTTTGATCTAACTGGTTATTCAGATGCAGATTATGCAAGTTGTAGAATTGATAGAAAAAGTACAATAGGAACCTGTCAATTTCTAGGAAACAAGCTTGTGTCCCGGTTCAGTAAAAAGCAAAATTAAGTTTCTACTTCTACAGTAGAAGCTGAATATATTATTGCTGGCAGTTGCTGTGCCCAGATTTTGTGGATGAAAAACCAATTTCTAGACTATGGTCTGCAAGTGGAAAGAATTCCTATTTTCTGTGGTAACATAAGTGCAATTGCCATTATTGAAAATCCAGTACAGCATTCAAGAATAAAGCGCATAGACATCAAGTACCATTTCATAAGGTAACATGTGATGAATGGTATTGTGGAACTACATTTTGTTCCTAGTGAAAAACAGCTTGCAGATATATTTACCAAGCCACTGGATGAATCCACCTTTTCAAGGTTGGTAAGTGAGTTAGGTATGCCTAATTATTCTTGAATTATTTCAGATATTTTTGCAAGTTGTAATGCAACCAAAAATTTAATTGATTTTTCCGCCTTGGATGAAATTTTGGCTAAGTCAAAATTTACATCCCGACGGATGATCATTATCCATCGAGTTTGATCATCCGTCGGAATAGAATATCTAAAGATCAATTATTTTTCTGGATTATTTTAATAACCCGGCAGATCAAATATTTTATCCTCATCCATCGAGTTGTTTAAATCATGGCCGTTAATTCTCTGAACATCATCCATCGAGTTTACTTACAGTCTGTAAGTATATTTCTACGAATGGTTGATAGAACTCTTACAGTTTATTTTTTTAAACGGCTATTTTGGGCAATTTTTATTGGTCACTTTATTTTACTTTATTATTTTTGACAGTTATTTTCTGAGATAGTATAAAAGAAATTTCACTTTTTATTTTTTTCTTTTATCATTCTCAATTCATCTGCTCTAACTTCTTTCTTTCTTAAAAGCAATTACCCTCTCTCTATCTGTAGTCTTTACTCTCTAACAATGGCACCAGTCGTCAAAATCATGTCTCAAACTGGCTTTATCTATGAGAAGAATAATTTCACAGCTCTAGTGAACAAGGGGATTCAACATTCTGGCGACTACCACAAAATGATGGATTTTGTGCAAGGCTGTAAGCTCAAATATGCCATGCTAGAGTCTCCACTATCTACTGTGAGGTTATGGAGGAAATATGGAAAACTGCAGTGTACAACTAAACTGACAAGACCATCACTTTCACTATTAAAGGTAAGGAATTATGTGTTAACAGTGACATTGTTAAAGCACACTTTAGGATTCCTGATAATAGTATCACTACTCCACACACAGACACTGATATTGTTAACATGTTAAATTCCATGGATTATGCACTCACCATCTCTAAATTAAGTGAAATTAGGAGATTGGGTCTTAGGAAAGAATGGAGTTTCCTATGTGATGTAGTTACTAAAGTATTTTCTGGGAAAAATTAGCAATTTTGATTTTGTTAATATCTCTATGCTCAATATGCTTTACATATTAGTAACTGATAAAAATACTTCAATTTTAGTGATCTAATCTTGTTTGAGTTGGGGTTTAAGTTAGGGGAGCTTAATAAGAGGGGTAAGAGTGTTTATTATGCTAGATTTTTCATAATGCTTGCTAACCACCTCTCTGAGGAAATTATGTTTAAGAACCCAACCAACAAGTTAAATTGTTGGATTCAAGAAAGAAGAATTATTGCAGATCTCAATAGAGCAGATCACCACAAAGAGGTGCCACTCTTCTACTTTCCAGTAATGGAGGCACCTCAGGTAAGTGAGGTAATCTCAATTGTCTCTACTCTTGCAACCTCAAACATTTCTTTACCTTCTAGTATAGCAGTGGCATCTGTGTCAATGACCAGACAGATGCCTACCCAAGCTACCAAAACCAAAGTTTCAAAACCAAAGACAAAGAAAGCCCCCTCTGGTGTCTCTCAAAAGATGTCATTTGTAAAATCCACTACACACAAAGAGGGGAGTGTGAAGGTGGGAAAGACAGGTGAGGGACAGGGTGAAAATCAAAGAAGCCCTAAGGATAAGGATGGTTAGCATAGTGTACCCAAACCAAGCCACGCCATAGTTTCCCAACAAACTGTGGTTGTTAATAAGTATTAAAGCTCAATTCTAGTTTCATCCTCCCAAAAGGACGTAACTATTGAAACAAGCTCTCAACCTAAGAGCATAGAACAAAAGGGGTAGGGACACAAGTTCACCACAAACCTACACAAGAAAGAAGAAATCTAAAGCCCTTGGGGATGCACAGGGTACACACACAGTGCAAACTAGAGCTAAAGACCCAGTTACTGCACCATCTCAAAGTCAAATTGATGTGGCTCCAACAAATGTGGAGTCAGCCAAAATTTATACAAATTGAAACACCTCAAACATCAAATTCTCCCACACACTCTTTGGATGTTGACATGATTCAAACATCACAACCATATTCTCCATCTTTAACTCTGTTGGAGAAGCCAAAAATCCATGCAAGTGAGCATCATCTTCTAGATGATTTGTTGGCTCACTTGCCATTTCTTTCTGAGAATGTTGAGACATCTGTGCCAAAATTTTCATCAATCTACACAGAGTCTACAATAGTCTGCACTCCACACTCATTCATTTCTACTCACTCGATGGATATTATTCATCCGTCGAGTAGTAATTGTATCCCGACGGATGTGCCTAACAGCAGTCATCCGTCGGATAGTCAAATTACTAACCCGATGGATATTTCTCATCCGTCGGGTGTCTCTACATAACTCCAAAGGTCAACTATAGTCACAAGTGCAGATGACTTAGTAATTGTGCAATCACTATTAGGATTGAGGGAAGGTAGTGACTTGAGTGAGAGTCTGGTTTTCTCCCAGGAAAAAGGAGAGAAAATGAGTGATCCAATGCAGTCCATTTCTTCAGGACTGGAAAAAGTGAGTGTGAGGAGTCCCAATTTAGATGGTGAAGGTGAGGGTGTGAGGGTGGGGAGCCAAGGTGAGACCTTGATGCAAGAAAAGAGAGAATATGAGAGAAATGCAGGTATTGGAGATATAAGGGCGGATGTCATTGTAAGTGAGTTAATGAATGTCCAGGATGCAGACAGTGAGGGACTATCTCAGCAAACTCAAGCTGTTATAGATTCTACCTCCTTAGATGCTGAGACATTTACACACCCTGTTCCAGCATATCAACTTCTAGCTGGACAGGGCAATGACAATACAGAAAGGATGCTAAATGTGGTGCACACCACACAGTCCATGTAAAGAGCTAAGGATGCCATCACAGCTTTGTCCTCAATAGCTGGTGATGTTGATTATGAGACTGGGGGTTCAGAAGAATTCTTTGGTGGTGAGGGTGGAGATAGTGAAGAAGAGCCATTGGACATAGGGGGAGAAGTAGGCCCTAGTTCCAGATCAGGTATGCCATGTTGAGCATTTTCAAAATAGTGTGATGAACACCATTTCAAGACAACCCTGATCCAACTTATAAATCAGACAAATTCTTCTCTTCAAACCACAACAAATGCAAGCACCAAAAAGCTCCTTCAAGCACACCTTGCTTCTCTACAACTCCAACAAATCCAAGGTTTTCAACATACTCAGGATGTCACTACTATCAAAGGTGAAATTGATCAAATGAAAAGGGACATTTTTGAAAGGTTGGATTCTAAACTTTCAGAAGCTACAATGCTTGACATTAAGAGACAACTCAGGAAGAATTCTGATCTTGCTACAAAGATAGATGCCTTGGATACAAGAATGACAACTATGGAAGCTTCTCTAACAACAATTCATCTCCACCAAGCACAACAAACAGACTTGCTTCAAAGGCTAGTGGCAGCATAAACCTCCTCTTCTACTCAACTTGCTGATAACAAAAAGGGGGAGAAAGAGAGTTCTAGGAGTGAGGGGGAGCAAAAAGTGCTTAACATTCAAGTGAGTAAAGCAGTTGTGCAAACAATTGCCTTCACAAAGCCACCGGCTAAAGACAACATTGATCTGATAAATGAAGCAGCAGCCACTTTAAGAGCAGCTGAGAAGAAGCAGTTTAGTCCAATCAATTGGGAGAAAATTGATGAAGATATTCAAAAGAAATTTGGTCTAGCAAAGAAGCCAGAAAAATCATCCATTCATCACTCTCAAGTCAGGCAAATTTCTGTGAATGATATGAGCATGAACTATCTGGAGAGAGGCCAAACATCCTGCATCAAATCTCCAAAGGCAGATCTAATCATGAAGCCAAAGGTGAACTACCCAAAGTCTTCACTCAAGAACCCTTTGGACACATTGTATGAGACACCAAAGCCTGATGAGAAGAAGCTGTTAGCCAGGTCTATAACTTTCTACAAAGATCCTACAGATTCAGCTCTAAAAAGGAGACTTGTCAAGGTTCTCAGAAATGGTAAGGAAATTTATGTGGTTGCTGGACATCCTCAATTTGCTGAAGTAAAAAGGGAAGAAAAGGCAAGATTGAAGCAAGAAAAGAAGCAAGCTACTCTAGATGCTAAAAAGCTCAAACAAAAGAAGGAGCAACCTGCTAACTTGGCCAAGTTGCAAACTGTGAAACCCACACAAAAAATTCCTGAACAACCATCTGAAACCACTGGATCTAAGGATCTGAAAATGCAAGAAGAATCACAGCAGAAAAGAAGGTTTAGATACAAACTTCACTCCAAGAGAAAAGTGAACTTTGATGAAGAAGGATTGGAAGATCAGTTTCCTAAAAAGTCTACTTCTACAATAACTCAAACATCCATGTCCTCTGTGGCACATGAAGAATTCAAGATAGATCCATCCAAGAATTTCCATGGTGAACCTATCATTCCAAAGGATGAGCCAATAGACTGGGATAGTCTACCAATTCCTGAGCTCAATCTACCTCATTTCATGAAGCCAAAGAAAATAAAGACCAGAGCATTCAAGAAAGTGAAGCCCTCAACTCTCAGATCCAAGTCCCTAACCAAAGCTCAAACCAAGGTCAACAAGGGAGATATCATGTACATTTGTGATATCAAGGAATTCTCTGATCTAAATCTATATCTAGATGAACTGGAAGAAGTTAGAGGGATTGATGCTTACAGGAATCTACCTAAACGGCTAGTATTCAAGTACAAGGCAGGAAAAGAGATGACATGGCCACTTCACAGGATTCTTCAAGAGAGCTAATCTGTACTGATAAAAGTCTATTCATCTTTCAAGAAGAACTTTGGATTTAATGTGACAGCTAGAAGAATAGTTCTAAAGAAGATTGAAGAACTGGGGAGTATTAGAGCCAAAGATGCACTCCCGAAGACTTTAATTATTCCTTACACAGGAAGTAGAGTGCATCTAAGGCCCTACTGGCTGTTGAAATTCATGGATGATAAGGGAGTTAGAAGATTCTTCAGACTTGAGGACCAGCTGAGCATCTCTAGCAATGAGACTCTACTGGAAATGCAAGAAATGCTAGATCTGTCAGAAGCTGATGAACTTGAATTCCACAGACAGCTCCAAAATCAGATAGAAGAAAACAACAGGAAGCTTGGAAAGAAATCCAGACCATCAAGGAAATAGATCAATCTGCTCAGACTAGAGGAGCACCTTGAAAATGACTGTGAGCAAATATTTGTACACTTTGTCTTGTAAATTCTTCAGTAAATATTGCAACACTTTTTAATTTTATCTAATACCTTTTAAATTTGTATTTTTAGGGTGTTTTGTTATCATCAAGTTTCTCTTAATTTATGACTACAATTCTAGTAGGCATAAATTGGGGGAGATTGTTGGGAATATGTTGTGAACTTGATGATTACATTAACATAACACCTTAGTAGATTTAACTTAGTGAAAAATGTAGCACCCGACAGATGATCAATATCATGACGATTGATTCAATATAGTCCCGACGGATGACTAATTGATATCCATCAGGTGAGTAGCTTATGTAATAATAAGTCATGTAGCACATTTCTGCAAACATCTTTGTATAGATTCTGTAGTAGCATATAAGTCATGTTGACTTTAATTAGATATGCAAAATAGGTTGATTAATTGTAAATATAAGATGTCTTGTAATTATGCATAAGTGAAATGAAGTCAAGTGTCAAATAGCTACCCGACGGATGATCAACAAAGCTACCCGACGGATGATCAACAAGGCAACCCGATGGATGACAATCATGTACCCAACGGATGATCAATTCAAACATTTGTTGACAGTGACAACACAGTCACATACGTTGGGTGTTTGCAAAAGGAAAGTGGAAGCCTGTTTAACAGGAAATGAAGAACAAAGGAGCATTACCATTTTCATGCAAATTAAGAAGATTTTCAAAGATGCTGGAATAGAGTAGTGAAGCAGCATGGAGTTTGAATTGATAGTTTTGTTTTATTATCCTTTCTTATTACCATGTAAATTTGGTGGTATATAAACCCTGTGAAGCTAGTAGAACAAATAACTAAGCAAACACTTTTAGAAGAGAAATAGAAAAAGCTGTAACTGTTAAGAATTTTTCTATAGTTTGTTTGTTCCCTTGTAAAGCAGTTGTGAGACAATTTGTTCTTCACAGAGTTCTTAATTTGATATATATATATATATGGTGGATACTTTCAAATCCACCAGAAAGTTTTAAAGACTTGTGTTTTTATTACTTTATGTTTTTGATTTATTTAATTTGTGATTCCGTACCTTGCAAATCAAAATACTTTTATATATAGTTTGAGTTAGAATATTTTATAATTTCAGAAAAAGTTTACTAGAATTACATTCAACCCCCTTCTGTAATTCTTGTTGTATTGTTAGGGACTAACAGTCCTTGCAATTTATAAAGTAGCCAGAAATACGTTTGACTTGATTAAAGATACAAATCGGGATTTGTAAGTTATCAGATCCAGACACTAGAATTAGGATTTGCAAGTTGTCGAATCCTGACACTATAATCAAGATTTGCTAAAGGTAAATACTGATGGAATTCAACGGATAAGAATTATCCACTGTAAGTCAAAATATTTTTGGGTGCTTTATCCCTCGACGGATTGAGGCACATCATGTATCCGTTGAGTTGATTCAATCATAGCCGTTAATTCTAAACCCTAACCGTTGACTTTACTTACAGTGTGTATGTATATGTTGATGGATAAGTTTTGGAATTTCTATAGTGTACTTTATTTTTAAACGGCTATTTTTGGCAAATATAATTGGATACTTTATTTTATTTTTACTTATTTTTTTATCTTTTCAGAGATAGTATAAAAGCTCAATTCATTTCTATACTTCACTTTTATCTCTTTCTGAATTACTTAGCAACTTTTAATCTCTTCATCTTTAAAACCCATTTCTCTCTCTATAATTGCATACTTAGCAACAATGGCACCTGTAGTCAAAATTATTTCTCAGTCTGGGTTCATCTATGAGAAAACTAACTTCGTCGCACTTGTGGACAAGAGTGTTGTTAACTCTAAAGACTTTCACAAGATGATGGACTTCATTAGCAACTGTAAATTGAAATATTCTATGAGTCTCCGGTGATCTTTTGCGAAGTTGTGGAGGAAGTGTGGTCATCTGCTATTTTTAATTTCTCAGATATGACAATTACCTTTACTCTCGAAGGTACCAACTATAGTGTTAACAAAGATATTATTCAATTTTGCTTCAAAATACCTAAAAATAATACCATTGTTGCACACAATGACACCGATATGGTCAACTTGCTCAATTCTTTGGGCTATTCTCTTGAAATAACTAGTTTAGGTTATATCAGGAGAAAGGGTCTTAAGAAAGAGTGGAGTTTTATGTGTAATGCTTTTATCAAAGTGTTTTCAGGAAAAATTATTAATTTTGATGCTATCACTTCTTCTATGCTTAACATGCTTTACATGCTCCTGACCGATAAGTACTTTAACTTAGTAAATTATGTCATGATAGAGTTAGGGTATAAATCAGAGGATATTAAGAAAAGGCCCAGAAATATATATTATGCTAGATTCTTGATGATGCTAGCTAACTTTATTTCTAAGGACCTTGTAATTGAGAACCCAAACAAAAAGCTTGCTTATTTGCTTCAAGAAAAGAGAGTTCTTGCAGATTTGATGAGGAACAACCTCAACAATGAAGTGTCTCTCAACTATCTTCTAATCTTTGAGGCACAACAGGTAACTGAGGTAACTATTTCTTCTCAAATCTCTTCTCCACTCATTACTTCTTCAACTTCAAATGTGGTAATGGCATATGTGACAGTGACCAAACAGATGCCTACCCAAGACACAAAGCTTAAATTAAAATCCAATCTAAGAAGCCAGCCTTTATTGTCTCTCAAGAGACATCAGTTGTAACAACTACCACTTCACTTGAGGGTAGTGCTCAGGGAAATAAGGTGGGTGAGGGAAGGGGTGAACATCAATGATAACCCAAGGATAAGAAGGGTGAGGTATGTGTAACCCGAATCAGCTACACCATAGTCTCCCAACAGATTGTAGTGCTTAATAAGGAAATTAACTCACTACTGGTTACATCCTCCAAAAAGGGTGTAACTATTAAAACAAGATCTCAACCAAGAGCACGGGCCAAAAGGGGAAGGGACACAGACCAGACTCAAATTATATCAGAAAGAAGAAATCAAAACCAATGGGAAGGTAACAGGGTGCACACACAATGCCAATTGAAGTCAAAGACTCAGTTAGTGCACCATCTCAAAGTCCTGTTGATGTGGCTCCAATAAATGTGGAGTCACGACCAAAATCTCTCATTATCAATACACCACACACACACAATTCTCCCACAAACTAACTGGATGTGGATATGATAAACACATCAATTCTCGATTCTCCATCTTTAAAATTCTTGGAGGAGCCAAAATCTAAAGCAAGTGAGCATCATCTTATTGATGATTTGTTGGCTCACTTTGCCCGTTCTTTCGGAAACCAATGATGAGTTTGTGCACAAAAATCTAAAATCAATCTCCCCAGACTCAACCATAGTTTCAACTCCTAAACCTTTTATTTCTACCTCTTTGACGAATATTCCTCATCCGTTGATAAGTGATTATCCCTCGACGGATAAGCTTAACAACATTCATCCGTTGATACTCACGACTGCTACCTCGATGGATATCACTTATCCGTTGACAGTCACTGCACCACCTGAAATATCTAAAATTGTTATAAGTGCAGATGACTTAGTAGTTGTACAATCACTCCTAGGGATGAGGGAAGGGAGTGACTTGAATGAGAGGTTGAGTTGCTCTTAGGAAAAAGGAAAGGAAATGAGTGAACCTCCACATGTTATTTCTTCCAGCATGGTAAAAGTGAGTGAGAGGAATCCCACCTTAGATGGTGAAGGTGAAGGTGTGAGGGTGGGGATCCAAGGGGAGCCCTTGATGCAAAAAGAGAGAGAGAGAAAATGAGAGAAAAGCGGGTACAGGAGAAATAAGATTAGAAACTATTGCAAGTGAGTCAATGAATGTCAATGAGGCAGGAAGGAACAAACGATATCAGCAAGATTATAGGGCTGTTATAGATTCTATTTCCCTAGATGCTGAGATATTTGTTCATATTGTTACATCCTACCAAACATTGGTTGTTCAGGGCAATGAGGAAGCAGAGAGGATTCTCAATCTGGTACCTACTACAGCTTCAATGCTAAGAGAAAAATGATGCAATCAAATCTCTTCCACCTACAACTGGTGATGATTTTAATTATGATTCTGGTGACTCTTTTGGTGATGAGTCAAATGGGTAAGATATTAATAAAGCTGGCATGAACTTAGGGGGAGCTGCAGGCCCTATTTCCTCTACGAGTACTCCATCCTAGATGTTAACCAAGGATTGCAGTTATCACCATTTCAACTCCATAATGTTCAAGCTCATTTCTCAGACTTAATCAGCCATTCAAGCCATCACTAATGCTAATACCAGATGTCTTTTAGAAGCCCATCTATCTCTACAGCTACACAGAATTCAGACTCTTAAACAGAATCAAGATGTGGATGAGCTCAAATAAGCCATTGATATAGTCAAGAAAGATATCAATGACAAAATAGAGGTCAAGCTTTCAAGATGCTTTCAAACCAAGAAGCTCAAACTCAATTACTTCAACAGTTGGTGGTTGCTCAAACTTCTAATCATGTTTCACTTGATGATAACAAAAAAGGGGAGAAGGATGTGAATATTCAATTCAGCAAGGTGATAGTACCAACTATTACTATCTCTAAGCCACCAGCTTTGGACAACATTGATCTGATCAATTTCGCGGCAGCTGAGCTCAAGTTAATAGAGCAAATGAAGAAAATTCATGACATAATTGAGAAGGTTTTTTGTTCAACTGCTACTCATGATCAATCAGTGAAGCATTTTACACAGTTGAAACCAATCACCATGGATGATATGCAACTAGGAAAAGGAGATAAGGGTGAACCCTCAATAAAGAATGAGTTCAACAACTTTGCAGTGTTAAATCCTAAACAAGCAAGTGTCACAATATCAACAAAGCACCCAATGTTGGTTGACTATTCTCCTCCTAAACTAGATGAAGACTGTAATAACCCCAATTTTTGGAATTTTTTAAACACTAATGAATAGTAACTTTTGCTGATGATGTTGATTAAGGAAAATTATCAGACCACGCTATATAGGAGTACTGTTATGGAAATTCTAAGATCATATTAGTATTTCATAAAGTACATGAGTGTATGTAAAGGTCGTCAAAATTCGGATTCGAAAACTTTGATTTTTCCCGAAAATCCACCAGATACCGAAAGAATTGAGTATAATGTAACATGATTAAAATATTTAGATTCAAGGATTATAATAGAGGATCATAAAAGGAATATAAAAAATTGATAAAGGTTAGGGGAACCCAAGTAATAAAATCACTGATACATTTCCTCGAACGACCAACGAGAATGAACGATAAGCGAATCGTATAACCATTAAGAGATTAAGAAATGCAAGAGAAATTAGTGGAAAGATCAAGGCTATAAATCAAACACATAGGCAAGGAGTAAGCCAAGGATGCTTCCACCACCAAACATGGACCAGTGGCAAAGAAATGAGGCCATCATTATGACACAAGCTTAATTATCATCCACTCACTTAATCAAGCCATTAACCATACAAATATCAACCACACTTTATTTCTCACCACACAATCAACCAAGATAAGTCAAAATACTCTCTTCACCCTTTTTAGCAAGCTCTCCCCCATCTTTTTTCAAGAAACCTGAGAAGAGAAAGAAATGAAAATGGAGGAAGATAAAATGCTTGTATCTTGAGTTTCCCTTGGCCATTTTGCAAGTTCTACCTATCAAATTAAAGCCCTCGAGAAGCTCTACACAATTAGGGTAACCAGTTTCCTCACCTTCTTGAATTCCATACCCGTTTTTAACGTTTACAGTTCAGGGGAATAGTGTTTCAAGAATTAACTTTGTGTTCTTGATTTTGTTTTGAGGTTTTAATCATTATAAGGCTAGTTAAGGATCATCTACGGTTTGTTAAGCATTACCCACTCTCCAAGGAAGGTATAACCTCTTCATCTCTTTGTGTTTAAGCCATACCATGAGTTTTAAATTTGTTCTTTAAGAGTTCTTGGATGTTTGTATGATTTTAGAGTACTTATGAACTTTAAATGGAAGTTATGAGTTATTATGTAAATGGATGATTGTGAGGAACTTGTTTTGGTGTATGATGAAGTTGAGGGGCTGTTTGGAATGTTATAATGTAGTATGTTGATTGTTGGGTTGGTTTGGTATGGTTGTGGTCTTGTAAAGAAATTTGGTAATCGTGTAAACATAGCCGTCGTAATGCCCGTTTTCATTCAACTGCTTATTTTAGTGTTCGGGACAGAACGATAACTGACGAATCTGTAACCTTGCCATTTTTAGCTATATCGTGTCGTAAGCTTCATTTTGGTATGTGGTTCGCTTGAATCTGATGTACGGTTTAGGAGAAATGACCGTTTTAAGTAACGGCGTTTTACGAACAAACCATTACCCCTCGCCTTACTTTGAAACCTTGGTTAAGGTCCTTAAATGACTAATTGGAGTATGAAACAATTATATAAGGTTAATGGGTTAGTTGGTACAGTATTCGCGAAAGCGTCGCCTTAAAATTCGTAACGGTTAATTTATTAAAAATGGTGGCGCCGAGAGTACTTCAACAACTTATGTGAATCGTTAAGCGCAAAAGCGAACGTTAGGGTCCAATTGGTTAAAGTCTAGTTTCTTAAGCGACCGTGTATTAATTCCGGCTTATGTTGTTGTTCATAGGTTACCAGACCTAATCTAAGCTTAAGTCTACCCCGGAACGCTCAAACAAGTTTTCTACCCGTTATACTGTTGTTGTGATGTAATATATTGATGCATTATCTTGAGATAAGTGCATGGTTATTATTAGCAAAGTCTTGCGATATATTGGAGTATGTTGATATGATATTTATATGCATGCCTATTTTGTAATCTTGATATTCTATTATCAATTCAAATGCTTATAAACTGCATAATACCTATGCTAGAGATAAATAGTTGTTGCGTATACCCTTAGTATAGGGGACCCGAAGTTGAATATTTTTCTAAACCGGGAGTCGATGTTTCTGAGTATAATATATATATATATATATAGTTTTCTATAACTATTAAACGGATAAGGTATATTCGATAGTTTTGAATAATAATCGAACTTATTTTCGATTATTCAAATAAAGATCGTACTTTCTTATAAGTTTCACTACACCATATCTGGCCTGTAGCAACATTTTGTTTGGTGTTACAAGCAAAAGTGTTACCTAAGCTCACAAAAATTCGATCTGAGGTAATATTTTTGTATATGTTACAGTAGGGAATACTAGATGTTACCATAAACATTATATAATTGCTTTTGTAACATAAAAAAAATGTTAGCATTGATACTATAATTAGTGTTCCATATAACTAAATATTTTGGCGGAATTTTAGTCATTGGCCAAATTTTAACCAAAATTTGGGCGGCCCAGAAGATAAAATTTGACCCGCTTTTTTTTTCCAAAGTAAAATAAAATACACTCACTTAAAATTACTAAACATCACCCAAACACTAACCAACACTTATCTTCAACGTCTCAACACTCCGCCAGCAATTAGGGTTCAAAATTAGGGTTCTCAGATGGTCAAAGCTTGGAGGTTGGAGATTAGGGTTTATTAATTAGGATCTTTAGTCAGGTCAGAACCTGGAGCTTAGATCTTAGAGATTAGGGTTTATGTTTATAGAGATTGGGTCTAAACCCTGAATCTTCAACCATGTCAATCACATCGGAAAATCTCAACACTCCGCCGGCAATTCGCCTCCGTCAAATTCTAGCTTCCTTCTCTTCTTCAGCCACAGTAAGTCTCTTCTTCACCTTCAATCAAACATACACAAACACTCCAACTCATAACTCTGTATAATTTATTTTCAATTCAAGGAGTCAATCGAACCTCGAAACTCGAGCCAGTCGATAATCTCCACATCCGAATTAGTCGAATTTCTCAACAATTTATCTGATTTAGTTGAGGAAGATCCTGAAAAGTCACAAATTGAGAACACTGCTTTCCAAGAACTTTTTGAAATATATACATACATCTCGTCTACTTCAATCGATCAGGTTTTACTCAATTCACTGGAGTCTATATATTGCGATTTTGATTTTCAATAATAAGTGATTATTTAGGCGCGGATTAGTTTGCTGGACTTGAATCTACTGCGATATTCACAAATTTATGATTGAGTTCTGTATTAGATTATTGAACTGTTTGCTATTATGTAGGATGTTATGGATGCACTTTCGTTTGAGTTGCCGAAAGCTGTTGCTAGGTTTTCGAGTGGCTCAAAGAGGTGTCTAGATGTTTGTGAGAGTATTATTGATAGGTTTAAATCACTGTGTTGATATAAACCACTGTGAAACTAATGAGAATGCGAATGTCAAATCTTAAGTTTATTTACAGACTGTCACTACTTTATTGATCTAAATAAATATTGTTATCTTATCTGTGTAATGAAGCAATATTTATAACTATGTGTATGTGTTCTCATTGTCCTTGGTCTTTTTTTCCGCATGTTAAATATCTACACTGATAATAAACAAAGTTGCTTATGCGTAGCTGCTATTGAGTAAATATGAATATGACAAGCTTTTGATTGGTTTAAGTGTTGAATTCACAGAATCAGTTATGTGAGAGCTTCTATTGAGTAAATGAGCTTAATTTTATGGAATATGAATTCTAGAGGAGTGAATGTGTTTCTTGGTTTCAGTTTTTACAACCATTGAGAGAAGACACTTTGAGCAAGTAAAAGTTGTGGTTCCGGGAGTACTCAAAATATTGAAATCCATATCTACAGAAACAGATTATGAGGATGCGGATGTCAAGTACTTGTTCTGTAAAATGATTGGAACAGCTAGTTCCATATACATTATTAGTGTAAAGTTGGTTGGTGACTATTGTACAATCTTGTTCAGTAAGGCTGTTCTAGTGTCTATTCAAATCCCTATGCTGATCTTTTAATTTCTGGAACTGGAACAGGAGGGGAAAGACAACGAAAAGATCCGTGCTCTATTTGGCCTAACCATTTTGCAAATCATGGTTAATACTCATGAATATTAAAATAATTTTTTTGCCCCAATCAAATCACCTCTGTTTGGTTGCTGTTTTTTTATGTTGTGATTAATGATTTATTTTTGGTTTAACTTCTTTCTTTGTTCACAGGCTTCTACTTCTGTTTGCTTGGGGCATGCGATTTCAAGAAGTTTTTCATTGGTGTTACAGTTGTTTCAGTATCTTCAGTACAGTCAATTACCATACCTTAATTTGATAGCAGGTGCTGGTGTTGACAAGCTAACCAGCATTGTCCTTCAAGGTAGTTACCTCTTTGCCCTACATTTTTACTGAGTTTTACACTTTTATTTTGTATTGTGATTTTTTAGATTAACTGTTATATTTGCTCTACTAAGGTATTGATGATGAAGAGGATTTTATGATCATCTTTTCTAATGTCAACCTTGGAGCAGCACTTGTAGGTATATCATTATTCAATCTAGTGTCCAAGTTCCTTGCAGGTCATATGATTCTGTAAATGCGAGATAAATAAGTTTCGATGGTATGAAGCCAACAATATTTCATTTCAGCAGACTATAGTACAAGAAGTTTAGGTTGAATTTTAAAGGCAAATCAAAAGGCGGAAAAAAAAATAGAGATAAAGGCTTAAATGTTAACTAGTGCAATTGTGTTTCCCTAGATAAGGACGATACATCACATGTTCTACCCATGACATTCTACAGTCAATATAATGATATGATAAAACTGATAAATAGATGAAAAAACTCAAAAAACCCATTAACAGTTGTGACCTTGGAGCCAGCTTAGATTAGGAAGCCACCAAGGTGATTGATATTAGCAGAAAAGTAAAGCTTTTACATAGATCTCATCTATTTATGGTATCATAAAGTTCGATCAATGGTAAACTACAGTTTAGGTATTAGGTAGATGTACTAGCAGTTTGCCAGTAAATTGAATCAATATTAATCCTTGATTTGCCTAGATTGTGGGTAAAACCAAAGAACTGTCTGGTTTTGTTTATGAGTGTTATTGAAATGACTAGTAGCATATCACTATACTCACATACAGGAAGCAAGAATCAACGATTCAACAGGAAGTAGAAAAGAAGGGCAACCACAGGGCAAGGGCCATACAGTGTAAAAAAGGCATATTTTTATGCTTCCTCTCCTTCTCAGGTTCATATATTATTTTCTGATGATGGTCAATTACAGAACACACACACACAGACACACACTTACACATATAAGCCTATACTGATGCTCAAACCCTCAACCACTATACTAAACTTATGAAATAGTAATGTTAAGAAGTAAGGGTTCTGCAATGAGATTAATAACATAAAATTGTGCCAATATTCATGTACAAATATTTTCCCACAGATATCGTATACATATCATTTTTTTGAAGCACATTCTTTAAACTATAATAAACTTTTCAGGCTGTTCAAATGGTCATTATGTAAGAAAAAATATTTTTCAAAAACTTGTTTAAAAATTTTGAAAATCACACATCTGGTTGTCCTTACTATATGAGTTGGTTGTTGTCCTTCCTATAACAAGATACCAAGTTAAAGAAACGATCACAAAAAGGTCCATTCACTTCCATTTATCTTCTCTCCTTCATTGGGTCTATTACCTTCCTTAATAGACGAAAACTTCAGCTATCGTTGCATATTATCTTATTCGTAGCTTCATTTCAAAACTTCCATACTGATAGTACTCCCATCATCATCTTTACAGTCATTAAGTGGAAAAAGTCTATCCAACAACCAACAAGTCTATTTCATAGAAAAAAGTTTGCTTATATCACGTCACATCACTGCTTTATATATAACATTTATCATAGCACCATCATCTAATTTTACGAAAATTCCAGATCGATACTTTTCTCTCTAACTCTTTCAGAACTCCTCTAGTCCATCCCACAAGCTAATCACGGGTGGTCTATTCACTAGTGGCCTCATTTAATCTGGTAGCAGCTATCCTTCGAAACAAGTGAATCTTCTTTCTAAACTCCTTCTCACCTTTATAAATATCTCATGTACTTACCATTTACTGTAGCAATCGAATCCATCCTCGTAAATATTGTTGTTCCATAAGACAGGTTTTAAACTGAGGGTATAGAACATGGTGTAGGGTAGACTAAAGAGATACACTCATGACCGAATGTCCAGTAAACAAGAATAAACATATGGAGGTTCTTAAATAGGTAGTCACATATCAATAAGTGGTAAAATAACATAGAATAGCTAAAAGAGGTGAAACTGTTATAACAAAAGGTAATACCATTAATATTGATGGAAGAACAAGGGGAAAATCAAATATGAGAAAAGTTGACGATCCTCAAAGGGAAGGCTCCAAACGATCAGATGATACAGGGAAATCAGAATCTGCCATTGTCGTTGTCTGGAAATCACGTCGCAAGCTAAGAATCCCGAATCGCAACACGAACCGTGTCGGAGACCTACTATACAGTCGCACTCATCCTCACGACATCTTATCTTTCAATTTCCTATTCCTAATCCTAACCCTCTACCCAATCCCGACAAACTAGGCTTGTTTCAGTGACTTATAGGAAAGTAGCTCTGATACCAAACATGTGGCGCCCTCCAAACCTGGGTCAGAAGTTTGGGGTCCATAACACATACACAATATATAAACCTGTATATGAAATATTATTGGCAATGACCCTGCTTTACATAATCACGGATCGCAACAGGTTAAAGTATGAAAATAAGCCACAACCTTAACTTATATTACAACGTACCAAATCCTAACCAATGTAACTTACAACTAACAAGGAAATTAGTCTTACAATCTTACTATTTCACTACCATATGAAGCTCCTGCTAGCTCGATCCAACTCAAACTGGAACCCTAGCTCGCACTTTGGACTGAGGAACCTCACTATCAACCATATCCTTTTTAACTGTAAAATACATAAAAAGATTTGCAAGAGTGAGCTAACTAGCTCAGCAAGTCATAATAACAATAACTGAGGTTAAACAATGATCAAGCGAGATGATTCAGAGGAATCAAGTTTCTTGTTAAACAATCATTAGAATTGGATATTCATTTTAAATTTTAAAACCAAGGTTAGGTTGTTGATCAGTCACGCACTAACCCCGAGCAAGGCACACAGCTTTGCTCTACGGACTGGATCCAAGGCACACATTGGCCTAATTCGACCACGAGTCTGGTCTGACCACGAATCTGGTCCACATAAAGAAAACTATCCAATCCTAAAGCAGTTCAATATAATAAACAATATAATTCAATAAAACAGGATCATAATCAACAGTAATAAAACATTTGCGTAAGAGCTTGGTGAAAATTCATGGGTACCATGAGGGTATATTAAAGTATATAAAAGAAACGGCCTTCAGCCTGGAAGAGAATCAGGTATTAGATGAACAAGGATTTTTCAAGGTTTAGTTCTTTGATGTTATACAAAATGGTTGGGGTATAAAAGTTTCTCTATGTTCAAACAATTTGTTTCCAGTGTTTGGGGTTTGGTAGTTATATACTTGGAGAGTAGTATCATATTTGTGTGGTTTAGTATCTGGAAATCAACAAGGGATGGTTTACACAGAATAAGGCTTACGGCTCCAAGATCAAATGATGTGGCTCAGGTTCAAGGCTGAATGATTCAAAGTACTTACAATATAAAACAGAGCTATTTTGAATACTTAACAATATATCCTGAGAGAATTTAGAAACATTTGCATTGTATCTCGAAGAAGGTTTAGAAGTACTTGCCTTACAGGGCTTTACAACTATTACTGATCAACTCTGAGCCGACTCTACCGCTCAGGCTTTAACGTCCAACCACTAGATCACATTGGATTCGACTTCGACACTTAGGTTTTTTGTTGAAACTCTACTGAGCTCGTCGACTGACCACTAGGTTATCTTTAGTCCAACGTCCACTTTCAGTTTCCCGACTAGAACCTACAGGGTTGAAATACTATATGTTAGGCACCCAGTTATGCTTGACATATCCTCAATACCAATCCTACCCAACCGATAACAATCCCGAATCATACTTATACATATTACTATTGTACACGCAACATACAGGATTCATATACTCAAATCTCGATTCAATATTCATTTTCGGAGAACACATATACTTATCATTTTAGGAAACAAATTGTCCGTTATATTTTACAGAATATTTACTTATAACTATATAACTATTTACATTCGACTGGTAGTTCTGATATGTTATAGGGTACGTTCCCAAAAATCGGGCAGCGCTTCCTTTGCTTATCGAACTACCCATTGAATACAATCGACGTCAAACCAACCACAATCAAATTCACAACAACCACAATCAAAAAATCCAACCACGAATCCCAACCACCAGTTCAACCCAACAATCAATCAACCATTACAATCACAATTCCAATCTCGAATAATAATATATAACTACTATTTCACTTCGAACTCATAAATAAAATTTGTATATTTTAATTATATTAGGACTCAGAATTAATTCATCATCGTCCACCGTCCGCTCGTCGAAATTCATCGCGGACGGCGGTAAAATTCGTCGGTGCCCGAATAATTCCGGGTTTCCGCACGAAATTTCACCGATAAAATAATTAAATAATTCTTTCCGCGTAAAGATTACATCACGAATACTAATCAAATTTATTCCTGCAGAAAGTAATTAAACCCGAATTAAATTAACAAAAGCCACAGCACAGACACAACAACAATATGTGCACACGCCGGCAAACACACGGCGGCGGCCGGAGATAAAAGAAACAAGGGCATGAAGCATAACAACACACACTCCTGCTACACACACCAAACATAAATATATATATGCATGTATATATACATATCGAAGGGCAAGAACAAAAAGGAATCCGGAAATTAACTGGTAAACAAAACAGATACACAGCATCGTCCAAGCCACCCGGCCGGAAAAGAGGTCGGCGGCGGCTGGCAACAGAGGGGAAAAAAACAGGTGGCACCAAAACTTACCCAAAGCGGAAGAAGAAGGAAATCGAAGGGAGCAATCAAAAAGAAATGAAGATGAGAGGAGATGATCGAGAGAGACAGAGTACGAGAGAGATTGATAAGAGAGAAGAAGAGAGACTGAAAAAAAAGAAAATGGAATAAAAATATATCACCTATCAGATCACTACAAGCGCACAGGAATGCTGCCACGCAGCTTGATTTCTAGGCCACGCGTCCTTTACCCCGACTGGAAGCCCGATTTTATATCGTTTTTAATATTTTAACGGTACAACTTACGGATACATGTTAATCGGAATAATCCCAAAATAGTCTTAAAATATCACAAATATCCTGAAGTTTATAAAAACATAAATTTCTTAATTTTAAATTAATTTCTTGAAACACAATTTATACCCACTTTTTATCAATTAAACAAATCGACGCGCGGGTGAAATTAATCCCAAAAATTCCCAAAATAGTTTTAAAATTCTCGGAATATTCCAAACTTTAATAAATATGAGTTTCATAATTTTTGAAGAATTCTAGAATTAAATAGAGATTTTACAAATAAATGAAACCAGAAAATCATACAGGGCTAAATAATTAATAAAATATTGATTTCTAAATTTTATAAAATCCCAAAAATAATTATTATAATCATAAAACCATAAAAATGATTTCAGAGCCATTCCAAATATTTATGCAAATAAATTTGCATTAAATCCACTTTTCAAAGTGGAAACAATTCAATACAATTCCATAATTAATTATGCGAACAAATTGGTACACCATAAATCACACATAGATAATAATAAAACAACATCGAGCTGACAAAAACTATACACATACTTTATTTATTTAACACTTCCACAATTACATATTTAAATAATTCAAAAATATACGAGTCGTAATATAAATACATAATTGTCAGCATACCTTCTTGGTTCTGCGGTATTTTTCTTTTTGTTATGATTATGCTGACTACCGATGAATGTTCTTTTCACAACAGATTCAGGCGGTGTTGCACACTATGTTGTCCAGCTAGCAAAGTTAGGAAACACCCATGTCACAACAATTTATGGTGCTCGCAATGCTGCTTTCGTAAGGAATCTATGGGCTGATAAAATTCTTGACTACAAAACTCTAAAAGGAAAAGCTTTGATCAGTCCATCAGGGAGAAAGTACGATGATGTGGTCCAAGTGTATGTTATTGAGTTTGTATTGGATACTATGTTGTCCAGCTAGCAAAGTTAGGAAACACCCATGTCACAGCCACGTGAAGGAACTTTGTATTGCGTTGAATTTAAACGTTATTTGAGTTTTTAATTAAATGTATTTAAGTTTTTAGTGTTCTAAGTGTGATCGATCGATTGATATATTTATGTTATTAAAAATTGGAAAAAGTGTTACAATAAATACCAGTGTTTTAAAAAAGAATGTTACAATAAAATATAAAAATGTTACCAAAAGATTAAATTGAGTGTTACAATAGTAAATATTGTGTTACAAAAGAGTCTATTCTAACATATTTTTGGTGTTACTAAAGGATAAGGAGTGTTGTAACAGAACTGTGGTTACACCTTCAACTTGTTACCATAGAAATAGAAAATGTAACTATAGGTACTCTATTGTAACACATTGAGAGGTGATACCAAAATTTCAAAAAATATAACCATAGACCCCTATTGTAGCAGGCTCAAATCCAACACCCCCTTTTTTCAAAAAGTGTAACCATAGCCAATAATTTGGCTTTAGGTAACATTTTTTGGTCATTTTAACATTTTTTAGCCAATAATTTGGCTTTAGGTAATATTTTTTGGTCATTTTAACATTTTTTTGGTGTTGCTACACGTCAAAAATGGTGTAGTGTATATCTTTTGTTATTTATTATTCATTTCAAGTATGTGTTTTAAAACTTCTACTTCAATTATTTTTATAAAGATTGTCCTTATGGGAATATTATTTAAATAATAATATTCAGATATTTTTTAACATATCGGGAATGATTTATTTTATTAAATCATCATTACTCTAAACATTCTTTAAAAAAAATTCGAGTCTTCAAAATGATTTTAAAAGCTAGAGCGGATCCCAAAACTCATTTTTAAATTGAAGATCTCCTTTCGAAGGGGATCTAAAAACTCGCTCAAAACCTAAGGGATCCGGCTTCGTGGTGTATTTTTGGCGCAACAAAGTTGCTAATTTGATAAAATAATTTGATTACTTGCCCAATGTTCGGGAAGTAAGCCCAATCAAAATGTATCGGCATAGGACATGGGCTCAGTGGGAGTCCATAAAAGTGTAAGTGGCTCAGTGGGAGTTCATCAATTCGTAAGTGGCTGGGTGGCAGTCCAGCATAAGGTCCTAATGCAGCCAGGGTGATGACCAGTGGGTGATTCATCCATCTACTAGTAGAAAAGGTGACTTAATTGGTATCTTTGCCTGATCGGCAAGATATCAGGTTTATGCCAAAGTTTCTTCTTTCTACAATTCTTGGTAATGACAACTCTGCTTATACTTCCATAGCAGAAGAGTGTATGAATGTATATATATATATATATATACAGGTGTATATATATAAATATATCGGGACTAATGAAGTATCTTGTAACTTCATTCTTTCAAATGATATTTTAAAGATTGAATATATTCAAGTCTTATCTTGTAGTCTCATCTATGTGATGAACTTTTAAAACTGATTATACCTTGAACGGTGGTAGTTCAAGCAGTATTCGGAAAAGATACAAGTATATTGGAGTATCTTGTAACTTCATCTTTTCAACTTATATCTAGTATATGATTATCTTATGCATGACAAAGATATTCAGAAAAAATGTTGAGACAAGGTTAGATATATGAGATCACCTTGCAACGATATGTTTATACAGTTATAAACTGGAACTCTGTGTATATTATGCATGGAAGAGGACTTCCAAGATTTTGAAAAGTATATATACATAATACTGAATATTTTGCGACTTGGTCGCGTTAAGATATCAAACTTGGTTCATTTCTTCTTGACCAAGACTTTCATGAGTACTATGAGAATGCTCATATATTGTTAATTATTATACATATTATTTCCGTTGGCTTGTTGCTCACCCTTGCTTTCTTCTTTCATCACACAACAACAGATAGACAAGATGAACAGGACCAAGCTCCCAATTCGCAAGCAGATAGGAAACGTTCTGCAGTTTCTTGTAGGCGTTGATGCCACTGTAGCTGAGGTAGGATCTACCAATAGCCTAGGGTTTCAACTGTTGATGTACCAGACTTATGTATATTTATAAATTGTAATAATGGCAAAGAATATGTAAATTTATTCAGAAACCCTTTTGAGGTGTAATGACTTACAATTGTGGAATAAAATGACTTGTGTTATTTTTGGTATTCATCTCTGAGACTATAAGTTGTGGTATGTGTGTATATTGTGGGGTCACAGTACGCAGTAGTTGGTTGTTTATTAAGATTAAGTGTTATTAAGGGAAATGGAACTCGTGACAACCCGGATCTCCGACCCTGGATTTGGGGGTGTTACAGAAATGGTATCAGAGCCAAGCGTTATAAACCTCAGAGATGATGCGTCGTTAAAATGATAAGTTCACTAAGATAATAAGAACTCTTGCCAAGTTCATAGTCGGACTACCTAACACAGTACTGACAGTTAAAACCCTTATGGGAACCCTTATAAATATCGTGATAGAAGCGTAGTTCGTTATCGTATATGGTAGCGGGACTCCGAACCCTGAGGTTGAGGAGCAACAGCGCGATGATGTTTTATTACTTATTGGAGATCATATGGTGGATCTGATAGAGCGTCCTAACGAGGGACCGGATAATGCTCATATTGAGGATGTAGCCATTAAGGAGGTTGTCCTAGGAGAGATTGTTGCTGAGGAAGATCCTGAAAAGAGTAAAAATTTGATCGCTGAGGAATTGATGACCGTAGTTAGGGTGACTACAAGAGATAGGAATTGTCGGTTACTACCGTAGGTTCGTTCAAAATTTTGCAAAGATCACAGCCCGTTTAACGCGGCTTACTCATAAGACTGAGAAGTTCGAATGGAAAGAGGAATGTGAGAACGGCTTCCAAGAACTGAGGAAAAGATTGGTGACGGCCCCTGCGTTGGCGTTGCCGGAGGGAAAAAAGGAGATTTTGTGATTTATAGTGATGCTTCGCACAAGGGATTAGGGTGCGTGCTTATGCAACACGGTAAGGTAATCATGTACGCCTCAAGACAATTAAGGGAATATAAAATTCGATATCCCCCCATGATCTTGAGCTCACGGTAATAGTTTTACCCTGAATATTGGAGGCACTACTTGTATGGAGAGAAGTGCGAGGTTTACGCAAACCCCAAGAGCTCAAGTATATTCTTACACAAAAAGAGCTCAACATGTGCCAGAGGAGGTGGTTAGAGCTAATCAAGGATTATGATTATGAGATTATTTATCTTCCAGGTAAAGTCAATGTGGTGGCTGACGCCCTTGGTAGAAAGGAGAGACTCAAGATGATAATGTCTTCGGGAGAGTAGATAAAAGATTTCGAGACAATGAAAATAGAAGTGAAGGTAACTGGAGCCAGTACTGAAAGGCTATTTGAGGTTGTAATGCAGCCTGAATTATGGGAAAAGGTCATATTGTGTCTAGAAAAAGTGATGAATGAAGGAAAGAGCCAATGAATAGGAAAGAGATTAATACCGAGAAGGATGATAAGGGAATAATGAGGTATTCCTACAGAATTTGGGTTCCAAATGTTCAAAAGATTAAGGACAGAATCTTATATGAAAGCCATGGTTCGAGGAATAAGATTTAGGGCAAACCCTGAATATGATAGTCAGGGAGGTCGCCATCAAGAAAGAGGGAACCCATAACATAATAAAGTGGAAAACAGGGATTTTAACGTATAAGATAACCCCAATTATGGGAGAAGGATGTAACATTTCATACTGAGAAAACAGAAGTCGAGCAAGATAGGGAGAACCAGGACGATACTCCTATTGGGGAATTCATGGACCCAGTCAAGGCAAGAGTCTGGCTAAAGGAAATGGAAGAATCATTTGAGATTTTAAATGATTGACAAAGCGCACAAGACTGTTTTGCCACTTACCTTCCTAAGAGAGAGGCCACCCGCTGGTGGAAGCTAAGGAAGATAGAGAAATAATGTAGAAGTTTTAAAACCAGACCAGAGGCGGACAAGTATGATGAATAATGAATCAAGGTTGTGAAAGCCATCAAGGTTCATTTGAAGGGCACGAATCCAGAATGACGGAATGTTTGAAATCAATGCTTATGTTATGTTGGTTCATAAAATGGTTGCAATAGAAACAAAAAATTAAAAGACTGAAAGGACAAGGAGTATAAAGAGATATAAAGGAAAATAGAGTTGAGAAGCAATAAGGGAGTTAGGTATGTGAAACCCTAAAGAACCCTAGCAATAAATAAAGAGAAGTGTGTCATCATCAGCGTGATGGTGACGGATCATGAGATAAAGTCAAGGTTTGAAGGCGTAAGCGATACGTATAATTAATCCCCTTTAAGTTGAGAGTATTCGATGAAACTTTGAGATAGACCGATGGATTAATAAGGAAAAACGGATGGACTGAGGAGACAGGATAACAAGAAATTAGGAAAATGGGATGAAGGAAGTAACCTTCAAGAATGTGAAGTGTATGTAAGACCGGTGGCTTGATACCCAGAAAGGGAGACACCATGTATAAGAGATATCCCAACATTAAGATGACGGTTGAGATAAATAATGGAGATATATGAATAGTTAGAACTAAAAGGTTCATATTGAACACGACCTATATCTTCCAGAACATCACTGTTATCATTACCAAATCAGGAAAGAAAAGCGGATAACCGTTGTTATCTTTTCAAGGCCATATGGATTGACCCTAGCTCTAATATGGATGCAATTGTGAAATTTGGAGTAGACTATCGAGGTGGGAATGATTGAATAAGATAATCTATCAAGGATATATGACTTGATTTATCCATGGAAGGATGCAAGTACCCTTTTAAAGGTGGAATTAAGGATAGAACCTCAATAACTTGAGATGAACCTTAAGGGAATCCATAAAGGTTGGCATTCACCCTTAATAGGGATAATTTGAGTTTTGACAAGTATGAAATGGGAAAGGATTAGGGTGTAACACCAACCTTTAAGGATCAGTGGAGGAATTTTTAGAAGTATATAGATAATGGTTCTAGTATTAGTAAATGGTATTTTGATATGCCATGTATCTAGGGAATATAGGAGGAACAATTCAAGGATAACCTTAGAGGTTTTACAAGGAAAAAGGTAATATTCAAAATTCTAAACAATATAAATTTTGATAAAGGAAATATGACGTAATTATAATAATACCAGGTGGGCACGTGTTGAACAATAAAAAAATATAGATCGACCCAATGAAGGTCGAGATTGGTGAAAACAAGAAGGACCCAAGATAAGAGACGTCGTAAGTATGATCGAGAGTCAGTCGTGACAATGTTAACCTCCAAAGACCGAGGCAATAACTTATGGAAAATGTTGATATTTTTTTTTCTTACCAAAGCTTAAAGAAGATCATTTCCACACAAGCAGTGATTGGAAATGAGGTAGAAAATTTAGTTGGAGATCATTCAAAAGACATTGATTATAAGGAACTATTACTATCAGGAAAGGCCAATGAGGTGGCCGACACTCTAAGTGTAAGAGAGCAATTATAGGCGCTCGTGCCAGAGAAATACAGTGATGATGGTTAAAGCCGTGAAGGTTGTATTATGGTGTGAAAAATTGACATTCCTTATGATGATTGTGCGATGCTCAACCATAATAGTAGTTTGGAAAAGATTTAATTCATGTAATCGCCGTGAGCGGGCTATCTATCTTAGAGGTCCTATCTAGAGAATCAGCCAGGATCATGTTACGAAAGGACTAAATGAACCTTTGAGCTTCATGTCTCCTAATAAAGACATATGGTTAATAATGGTAGTAACCTGCTATCGTTGCTTTCATTGAAACTCTTCTGCAATTTTATCTGCTTCATGTCATATGTACGTCAAGTTCAGGAGTGTTCTTCATGAATCATGAACGGTGATCATGTTGCCTCCTTAGAAGAATTCGATACGATAGCTATGGACTTTGTATGGTTAGATATTAAGATTTCATGGAAAATGAATGACTATAGTAGGTCCGTGGTGGACTATAGTAATGCATCAACGATTCTTTGAATAATGAGCTGATTACAACCGTGAGAGTTGTATTGTAATGGATGTTGAGATTGGGTACCACTAGTCGGGTTGTGGTGATGTATAAGTTATCATTGATAGACTAATTAAGTCGATTATCTACCTATTGAATATTTATTCCTTCTTATGAATAGAGAACCGTATAACTATATGAGGAAGGTTGTAGTGCAAGCATAGAATTCTAGTAACGATGATGTCTAGAATGAAATCCAAGATGCGATTTTCGCTGTCGAGGGAGTTTCAACGGTGATTATTTATAAGCTCGAGCAAGAGTATGGGTCCATAGAATGATGGACGGAATAGTGAAAGATTCAGCAAAACATGAATTGCGATGCTATAATACTTGATGTTGAGATATATACATATATAGATTTTTTTGTTCTCCTGTGATAAACCTCTATAGTTCAGAGGTAGATTCCAAGCCAGATATTTTGTGGAAGTATATTTTTTATATAATGCTCTTAAATTCGTTCTTTTCTCTCCTTTTTATTTTGGGTAAGCTGAGAAGAACAACCCTTACAGAAGGGGAGGTACTGTCGAATGACTATCTATCTATGTGATAGAAGCCTAGTAGGAGACCATCTATTGTTTAATTGCTTGTCAAGTACTAAAAGCTGGCCAACTTCTGTACTAACTGTGCGATGTAACATGTGTTCTTGATCATAGTGATCTCTCAATAAAATCTTTTACTTCTATATGATGGATCAAGCTTTCGAAGATGGAAGCAGCTAAAGGAAGTAGTATCAGTACGGTGGTGTTCTAAATCTAACGCGTTCATGATACTAATGTTGGCACGGTTATTAAAAGGTTATAGAATACTAACGAGCAAAAGTGTAACCAGTATAGTATTATGTATGGAAGATAGTAATGACTACGAACTGGAAAAGAGTGGGTATTGAGAAGCAAAACCTATAGCGCAAGAAGCTATGATGAGAGTCTGTGCGATAGACTTGAAAGAATTTGGAATGATCACTTAGCACGTATCGAGTTTTCTTACGACGATGGATGATATGACAGTGTCGAAATGTCGCCTTACGAGGCCCTATACAGAAAGAGATCCCGATCTCCCTTGTATCGGAATGGAGTTGGAGAGCGCAAGATGCTCGGATCAGCAGTGGTCCAAAGGACTAAGGATATAATAGATCTAATCAGAGGACGGCTGGGAGTAGCCCAAGATGGATATAAGAAGTATGCTGATTTGACAATGAAAGGACAAAGAGTATGAAGTAGGGGACCTATTGTTGTTAAAGGTATCCCCTTTAAAAGCCTTGGAAGGGAATGATAAGGTTCGGAAAAAAAAGAAGTTAAGTCCCCAATTTGTTGGACCCTTGGATGTATTAAGACGTATTGGGAAGTTTGCATATGAGCTAGCCCTACCCCCCAACCTGTAGCAAGTTCATAACGTGTTCCTCGTATCAATGTTAAGGAAGTGTAATCCGGATGCCAAACAAATAGGGGTGTATGAGCGCATAGACATGCAACCAAACTTAACCTATGTGGAGCAAGCAGTGAGGGTTACGAATCATAAAAGGAACATGGTGATCAAGCTAGTCAGAGTTTTATAATAGAATCATAATGTGGGAAAATTGACTTGATTTAGAAAGTGCAATGCTAGAAAAGTATCCCCAACTATTTTCTATCTGATTCCGGAACGGAATCCTTTTAAGGAGGGAAGACTGTAATAACCCCAGTTTTTGGAATTTTTGAAACACTAATGAATAGTAACTTTTGCTGATAATGCTGATTAAGAAAAATTATCAGACCATGCTATATAAGAGTACTGTTATAGAAATTCTAAGATCATATTAGTATTCCATAAAGTAAATGAGTGTATGTAAAGGTCGTCAGAATTCGGATTCGAAAACTTTGATTTTTCCCGAAAATCCACCAGATACTGAAAGAATTGAATATAAGGTAACATGATTAAAAGTATTTAGATTCAAGGATTATAATAGAGGATCATAAAAGGAAAATAAAATATTGATAAAGATTAGGGGAACCCAAGTAATAAAATCACGGATATATTTCCTCGAACGACTAACGAGAACGAACGATAAGCGAATCGTATAACCATTAAGCGATTAAGAAATGCAAGAGAGATTAGTACAAAGATCAAGGCTATAAATCAAACACATAGGCAAGGAGTAAGCGAAGGATGCTTCCACCACCAAACATGGACAAGTGGCAAAGAAATGAGGCCATCATTGTGACACCAAGCTTAATTATCATCCACTCACTTAATCAAGCCATTAACCATACAAATATCAACCACACTTCATTTCTCACCACACAATCAACCAATACAAGTCAAAATACTCTCTTCCCCCTTTTTAGCAAGCTCTCCCCCCATCTTTTTTCAAGAAACCCGAGAGGAGAAAGAAATGAAAATGGAGGAAGATAAAATGCTTGTATCTTGAGTTTCCCTTGGCCGTTTTGCGCGTTATACCTATCTAATTGAAGCCCTCGAGAAGCTCTACACAATTATGGTAACCACTATCTTCACCTTCTTATTTTCATACCCGTTTTTTAACATTTTACAGTTCAGGGGAATAGTGTTTCAAGAATTAACTTTGTGTTCTTGATTTTGTTTTAATGTTTTAGTCATTATAAGGCTAGTTAAGGATAATCTAAGGTTTGTTAAGCATTACCTACTCTCCAAGAAAGGTATAACCTCTTCCCCTCTTTGTGTTGAAGCCATACCATGAGTTTTAAACTTGTTCTTTAAGAGTTCTTGGATGTTTGTATAATTTTAGAGTAGTTATGAACTTTAAATGGAAGTTATGAGTTATTATGTAAATGGATGATTGTGAGGAACTTTTTTTGGTGTATGATGAAGTTGAGGGGCTGTTTGTAATGTTATAATGTAGTATGTTGATTGTTGGGTTGGTTTGGTATGGTTGTGGTCTTGTAAAAAAATTTGGTAATCGTGTGAACATAGCCGTCGTAATGTCCATTTTCATTCAACTGCTTGTTTTAGTGTTCGGTACAGAAAGCTAACTGACCAATCTATAACCTTTCCATTTTATCTAGATCGTGTCTTAAGCTTCGTTTTGGTATGTGGTTCGCTTGAATCCGATGTACGGTTTAGGAGAAACGACTGTTTTAAGTAACGGCGTTTCACGAACGAACCATTACCCCTCGCCTTAATTTGAAACCTTGTTTAAGGTCCTTAAATGACTAATTGGAGTATGAAACAATTATTTAAGGTTAATGGGTGAGTTGGTAGAGTATTCGCGAAAGCATCGCCTTAAAATTCGTAACAGTTAATTTATTAAAAATGGTGGAGCCGAGGGTACTCGAGCGACTTATGTAAATTGTTAAGCGCAAAAGCGAACGTTAGGGTCCAATTGGTTAAAGTCTAGTTTATTAAGAGACCGTGGTTTAATTCCGGCTTATGTTGTTGTTCATAGGTTACCAGACCCACTCTAAGCTTAAGTCTACCCCGGAACGCTCAGGCAAGTTTTCTACCCGTTATATTGTTGTTGTGATGTAATATATTGATGCATTATCTTGAGATAAGTGCATGGTTATTATTAGCAAAGTATTGTGATATATTGGAGCATGTTGATATGATATTTATATGCATGCCTATTTCGTAATCTTGATATTCTATTATCAATTCAAATGCTTATAAACTGCATAATACCTATACTAGAGATAAGTAGTAATTGCGTATACCCTTAGTATAGGGGACCCGAAGGTGAATATTTTTCCAAACCGGGAGTCGATGTTCCCGAGTATAATATATATATTTATATATATATACAGTTTTCTATAACTATTAAACGGATAAGGTATATTCGATAGTTTTGAATAATAATCAAACTTATTTTTTATTATTCAAATAAAGATCGTACTTTCGTATAAGTATATCTTTTGTTATTTATTATTCATTTCAAGTATGAGTTTTAAAAATTCTACTTCAATTATTTTTATAAAGATTATCCTTATAGGAATATTATTTAAATAATAATATTCAGATATTTTCTAACATATCGGGAATGATTTATTTTATTAAATCATCATTACTCTAAACATTCTTTAAAATGTTTTCGAGTCTTCAAAATTATTTTAAAAGTTAGAGCGGATCCCAAAACTCATTTTTAAATTTAAGATCTTCCTTTCGAAGGGGATTTAAATACTCGCTCAACACCTAAGGCATCCAGCTCCGTGGTGTATTTTTAGCGTAACGAATTTGCTAATTTGATAAAAGAATTTTAATACTTGCCCAATGTTCGGGAAGTAAGCCCAATCAAAATGCATCGGCATAGGCAACATGGGCTTAGTGGGAGTCCATAAAAGTGTAAGTGGCTCAGTGGGAGTCCATCAATGCGTAAGTGGCTGAGTGGCAGTCCAGCATAAGGTCCTAATGCGTCCAGGGTGATGATCAGTGGGTAATTCATCCATCTACTAGTAGAAAAGGTGACTTAATTGGTATCTTTGCCTGATCAGCAAGATATCAGGTTTATGCCAAAGTTTCTTCTTTCCAAAATTCTTGGGAATAACAACTCTGCTTATACTTCCATAGCAGAAGAGTGTATGAATATAAATATATATATATATAGGTGTATATATATATCGGGACTAATGAAGTATCTCGTAACTTCATTCTTTCAAATGATATTTCAAAGATTGAATATTCAAGTCTTATCTTGTAGTCTCATCTATGTGATGAACTTTTAACACTTATTATACCTTGAACGGTGGTAGTTTAAGTAGTATTCGGAAAAGATATAGATATATTGGAGTATCTTGTAACTTCATCTTTTCAACTTATATCTAGTAAAGGATTATCTTATGCATGACAAAGATTTTTAGAAAAACGTTGAGACAAGGTTAGATATATGAGATCACCTTGCAACGATATTTTTATACAGTTATAAACTAGAAATCTGTGTATATTATGCATGGAAAAGGACTTCCAAGATTTTTGAAAAGTAAATATACATATATACTGAATATTTTGCGACTTGGTCGCGTTAAGATATCAAACTTGGTTCATTTCTTCTTGTCCAAGACTTTCATAAGTACTATGAGAATGCTCATATATTGTTAATTATTATACATATTATTTTCGTTGGCTTGTTGCTCACCCTTGCTTTCTTCTTTCATCACACAACAACAGATTAACAAGATGAACAGGACCAAGCTCCCAATTCGCAAGTGGATAGGAAACGTTTCGCGGTTTCCTGTAGGCGTTGATGCCGATGTAGCTGAGGTAGGATCTACCAATAGCCTAGGGTTTCAACTATTGATGTACCAGATTTATGTATATTTATGAATTGTAATAATGGCAAAGAATATGTAAATTTATTCAGAAACCCATTTGAGGTGTAATGACTTATAATTGGGGAATAAAATGACTTGTGTTATTTTTTGTATTCATCTCTGAGACTATAACTTGTGGTATGTGTGTATATTGTGGGGTCACAGTACGCAGTAGTTGGTTATTTATTAAGATTAAGTGTTATTAAGGGAAATGGAACTCGTGACAACCCGAATCTCCGACCCTGGATTTGGGGGTGTTACAAAGACAAACTGATGGGTGCATCAATTGAAAGCTTCAAAATCACCAAAGATGCCATGTTAAGACCAAATATTGTAAGAATCTATAAATATGGAAAAATGATCTTTGTGATGAATGGACACCCTCAGTTTGGGGAAGCTAAAGAAGAAGAAAACAGAAGACTTGGAGCTCGGAGAAGTAGGAAGAAGCAGGCCATTAAAGGAATGAAAAGAAAACTTGATATGCAGGCTGTTTCAACTAAAACTGAGAAGACTTTAGCTGATGAACCAAAAAAGAAGGAAGCAAGGCCAGAGTAGGCAAAAGGGAATAGAAATAAGGCTAATGCAAAAAGGCTAGAACGTGCTATTGAAAAGGAAACTGGCCAAATTTAATCTACAACCACAAGTCATCCAACTATATCCACTGAGGAACCTGTTGACTTCAAGGTTCATCCAAGCATCAACTTTCATGGTGAGCCTATCTTACCCAAGGATGAACCCATAGATTGGGACAGTTTGCCTTTACCTGAATTCAATCTACCACTTCCCACCAAAAAGAGAAATCCAAGGAAGAGAAGTGTATGAGTCAAGCCAAATCCACCTCAACTCAAAGTGGTTTCTAAGCATAAGCCCAAAGTCAATAAGGATGATCAACTATTCATCTGTGACATCAAAGAATTCTCAGATATCAATTTCTTCTTGGATAAGCTAGATGCAGTAAGAGGGAATTAATGCTTACAACAAGCTTCTAGAAAGATTGGTGTTCAAATACAAGGGAGGTAAGGATATCGCTTAGCCTTTACACAAAATTATAAATGAAAACTTCGATGTTCTTGTGATGGTGTTCTTTGCAATGAAAAAGGACTTTGGCTTCACCAAAGCCGCCAAATCTGAAGTACTTAGCAAGATCAACGAAATCAGACAAAGCTGGAGAAATCCAAATGCACTGCTTAGAGTGTTAACTATTCCATACAATGGTAATACAGTGCATTTGAGACCTTATTAAATGATGGATTTTAGAGATAAAAAGGGTGTCAGAAGATTTTTCAGACTTGATGACCAGCTACAAATATCAAGCAATGATACACTCAAAGAAATGCAGTAGATACTGGATCTCAATGATGGAAATGAAGCTGGATTCTTTAGACAACTCCAATACCAAATTGGGGAGAATGACAAAAGGCTGAGAAAGAGGACTAAGGATTCAAGGAAAAAGAAATAATCAGCTCAGACTAGAGGAGCATCTTGAAATGACATGTAACTACACTCAACTTCCTTTGTTCAAACTTTACTTGAAGCATTTTGCAATTTATCTTCTGCTTGCAGTCTTAATTTTTATCAGGGTATTTTGTTATCATCAAGTTAACCTGAATTTATGCCTATAATTCTTTTAGACATAAATTGGGGGAGATTGAAAGGAATATGTTGTATGCTTGATGATAACTTGATAAAACATTCTAAGTAGATAAGTTAAATAATTTTTGTAACCATCAAGTGATGGAGTAACTTATGTTTAAATAAGTCTGTAGCACAGTCCTGTATACTATAATATATTAGAGGTTTAGAAATTTCTAGACATTTCAAGTCATGTTGACTACTAGCAAGATATGCAAAATAGGTTGGCTAATTGTAGATAGATGATGCCTTGTAATTTTACGTAAGTGAAAGGGTATTAACTGTTAAGGAAACACTATCAACGGATAAACTGCAAAGCACTCAACGGATGACTCAAGGCACTATCAACGGATGATCCATGAGAGGCTCAACGGATAATCCAAGCTGAGTATCAACGGATAACAGATTCAAATAGCAGTTGAAAGCGACTAGACAGTCACATGGCTTGATTGTATATAAAAGAAATGTGGCAGCCTGTAATCAGATTTTTGAAGATCAAGAAGCATTTCCATTTTCATGCAAAATAGGGATGTTCAAAGATGATATATCTATCTGGATTGCATGGGGAAGAGAAATGAAGAAACATGTGATTAGGCCTAGATAATAGATTTACATTTCATCTTATTACACATGTAACTTGGTGATATATAAACAAGTGTAGCAAAGAGTTAATTATCGATTGACACAATCAACACAAGTAAGAACAAGATAGCATTTGTAAGTTGTATCTTCTAGCACTCTCAATTTCAGTTTGTAAGAACTCTTGTAAGCAACTGTGTACTTTTGCAACATAGAGATCTTCTACATTTATATTTATATATATATATGGTGGAAATATTAATTCACTAGAAAGTTCTTAAAAAACTTTGTTTATTTTTTGTTTATTTTTTTTATCGTAGGTAAGTACTTGAATACTTCTTATCTGCACCTAACTTATTCAAACATTGTTATATATATTCGTAAAGAGATTTTAAATTTTCCAAAAAAACCAAAATTTTATTCAACCCCCTTCTGTAATTTTGTTATTAGATTGTTAGGGAATAACATAAGGGCTATAGGCTCTATCGACTACCTTATCTGGATTTGCACACACAACGTTACATTCCCGTTTAGAGTGACCTATTCGACCACATACAAAAAAACGTACTAAGCCTCTCATTCTTGAAGTTTATCCAACTACATTTGTCCCCTTCTTTATTCTTCGCTTTAATGGATTATCAATGTCTAAAAACACCCTAACTCGTGTATATGCTTTCCGAGAACCATCAAAATTTGTCGGGTCTGATTTGATGAACTTGCCAATAGATGTCCCAACACTTTTAATGATGTTATTAGACAGAAAACCTCTGGGTATGTCGTACACTGGGACCCAAATATCTACCTCCTTCAGTGGTACTGAGTATGGGTCCTCGAATGTTTTCATCTATAACCTTCTATATATACAGTTTATGATTTGAAAATAAATGAATACCTAAAAGCTCCTAAATCATGAATCTCCATATTTTCTTGTGATCTCCATAGCGATGCAATAACATTTCTCATAGCGTTGAAGTTAATGCTCTTCTCAATCAAGAATCTACCCACCATCACATAACTTTGTTTTACCTCTATATCCTCCAAATGTTTAATTACTATTCCCTCATCCTCTTCGTCCTCAGCAATCAAGTTTGCATATATTTTTTCAAAAGATGCCTATGTTCGTGCCATTATGATAGTAAAATGTAAAAGAAAAATCAAAGATAATATATAAAACAAAAGCGGATTAAATTATATAATTGTCAAGCCAGACAAACAAAACTTGTCATGGGAGCAGGACGTACCATGTATATTTGTTTACTACTTACATTATAACCGACCACCAAAATATCTAGTTGTCTCTCCCTCGGCAAAAGTCTATCAGATTCACTTTATTAGATCCACGTCATCCGGCCATTTAAAAGAATGCCATATTTGTTAATTTAGAGCATGGTTGTAATGTAGGAATCAGAGTTAATCGTTAGATATACTATAGAAGAAGTTACTTACGTTTATTATATATAAATAATATAATATATAAATTTACCTCAATGCCTTGACAGTTTTATATTTTGTTTTGACATTTAATTATGCTTGTTTTTATGAAACACTTAAATATATTCTGTAACATAAAACGAGAGGTGTCCGATGTTTTGAATTGGATAATTTCTGGGCCCATACCTACTCTAGCTTTAGTGACCCGCTATAATTGTAAACAGTCTGAACTTCTGTTGGGCTACAGGATCACCACTAATTCTTTCAAAGAGTATAAGGAGTTTGAAATCACGCACAGTCAAAATAAGTATTCCATTAGGGCCCAAATTTGACCCAGATTTCGTATTAAACGTGACGCCTAATTACTCGAAGCGAAAGTAATTGTAGAGGGATGAAGTTAAGAGTGAAAACGATTTCATTGTATTAAATTGTAAAGCTGAACATCAGGAGTTTATATGTCATAAGCTAACTTACTTTCTGTTACGCCCAGACTCCTTCGGGTGCTTGAACAGGCTTCAGATGCCTTGAAAGTGTCTTCGGGTGATACCTGAAAGTGAAGAGAATGCGAGGGTTTGTACCCCCGATTCACCTCCGATGTGAGAATAAAAATCTGGTTGTAAGGGTGTGGTAAACAATACAAGAAAAGCAGAGTGTCTGCGAGAATGTGTGTGTTTTGTCTTACTTCACAAAGGTTTTTATACTCAATTCTGCCATGAATGCTCATCCGTTTCTCATCATTAAGGAGGGAGTGAAAATGGGGCGTTATGTCCCTTGCCCTTTCCAACGGTCTGGAAGAAGAGTGGGCCTTGGTCTGGGACTTCCGTGGGCCTTCGTCTTGCGGGCCTGAAGGACCTTCGGCCCAGTAGCTTAATTGCACATTGGACCTTCGTTCGATGGGTCTTGTTGGGCCTATAACCAACATGTCCCTGTCCTTCGGCTGGGCCTTCGGGCCGGCCGACGGACACCGGTCTCGACCATATTGGGGTGAAGAAACCCTAGGGCGATTGCTTTAGTTCCGCCTCGATCTTCAGTCGTACACGTGGCAAGCTTGTGGGAACTTGTAGTGAATCAACGCGACAGCTGTTGGCACGTCGTTCCATGGCTCAATCTCAGTCGTTGAATCTCAACTGTTTTAATCTGGGACGTCTATTTAAAAAAACCCCAAACATCGCCTTTTCAAATTCATTTTAAGCGCCTATATAAAGCCCGTTTGTGCATTTCTTTTTCTTTTTATCATTTCCTGTTTCTCTAATCACACCAACGAACTGCGATGAGTTTTTCAATCACGGGCAACAACAACTCCGTCTTTCCAGACTATCCCATCTCAATCCAAGAACACCTTCAAATCAGTAAGTCATTTTTCTTGCTTTTCAGTTGCTTTTTACATTTGCATGCAAGTTTTTGTGTGTTTACGGTGTTTGCGTGTGGGCTCAATGGCTTTTGTCAGGGCTTTGAGTTTATGGGGCATTTCTGGGTTTTACGCGTGCATTGTTGTGTTTTTTGGTGTCTTTTAATTTTTTGGGTACTTCTGGGTAGGAAATAGAAGTTTTTCTGGGTTCCCCCATGGGTTTAAAGATGGCATGCGAGGCATTTTTTGGCCAAGAACGCTCTTCGGGGGGTTCTTGGCCTAAGAACGTCCTTCGGGAGCCGACTTAGGGGCAGATGGGCGGTTTGGAGTTTAAAGATGGCAGGCGAAGGGTTTTCTGGAGGCAAAAACGTCCTTCGGAGGACTTGCCCTTTAGAACAGCCTTCGGGAGCCGACTCCAGATCTTTTTTCTGTTCGCTCGGTTCTGGGACATGTACTCGGCCTTCTTAATATTTTTCATTTTTCCTTTGTCTTGTCCCGATTACATGGACTAATGTCGCTCTGTTTCCGAATACAGGGACATGGACCGAGCGAATCGCCCCCCGGATACTTGGGACCCAAGTTCGGACACTTTGTTGGGAACATCTTCTATTCGCCCTGAGAGAACGGGTCGGGATCTTTTTGGACCGGTGGCGAATTACCCGACGGCGAATAACCGGTCGCAATTGTCGAAGGAGAGGATAATTCAGATATATTCTGATTTCTTTGTCCCTCAGAATTTCTTCTGGCTCTATGCCCCTAAGGAGAACGAACGGATTTACGACACGCCTGGAGTGCCGGAAGGGTACGGTGACTGTGCCGTCGGGATCTCGGAGGCGGCGTTCAAGTGCGGCTTTAGAGTGCCGATTCTGAAGATGGTGAAGTATCTCTTCAGACAGATGGGGATCGCCCTGGGGCAGATGAATCCCAATGGGTTCATCCATATCAACTGCTTCCAGAATAGGTGCCTTCATGCCGGAGTTCGCCCAACTCCGAGGCTATTCTGGTGGCATTATGACTTCCGAAAGAACCCGAAGAGCCCGTGATTTTATACCATTGCTCGTCAGGCTGGCCGGGCAGATTGGACGGCCACCAACTCCAGTAACAAGCAGACCCATACTCACTGGTGTTTCGTGAGTGGTCGGAAATTGGCCCCATTGTCCGTCTGGCGGTACGTGAACCCTTCGCTGCTCCTCGCTCCGAGCCTAACAGAGAGGGAGAAGGAGGACTACGCGGCCCTGGTAGACGTCAACGTGAGCAAGCTGGGTCCCGAGGAGTTTCGGGATAGAGACTGGCTCCTCAGCTTGTGGGGTGGGGGTAACAAAACTTCTTCCTTCGTTCTTTCTTTAATTAGTTTTGTTCCACCGCCTGCATAATTTGTCCTTTTTATGCATTCTGTTATATATGCTCGTGCTGACTTGCATCCTGCTTACATTTCAGTATCTTCAAGAGAGGCCTTGATAGAGAGGAAGAAGGCCAGGGCGGCCGAAAAGAGGGCCGCAGAAGAGGCGGCGAAGAAGAAAGCTGTTGATGGAGAGGCCACGCCGAATCCTTCCGAGAAGTCGGAGGAGAGTCCCGAGGTGGAGAGGGTCACGCCGCTTCGTCAGGCTCCAGCGGCCTCTGATGAGGACGAGCCGGTGGTGGTGAGGGAAGGGAACCCTTCCAAGAGGACTCGCAGCCGAGAGGGGATCGTTCATTCCTATCTCCCCGGATGGGGTGTGCTGATGTCCGACCACACCGTCTACCCGGTGAGGCAGTCTACGAAGGAGGTTGCTTTGGACCTGTGCCACGGCCTCCAGCTCCCGGCTGATCTGCCGGCCTTTGCTTTGGCTTCCCCGACCGAGGCTTGCAGTGAGCTTCTGTCCTTTTTGTCCCTGGTATATTTTTAATTTTTCTTCATTTTTTCTTTCGCTCGCCCTTTTTTCCTTCGGCACCTTTTTCAAATGCTTTTGTCTTATCTTTTTTGCAGGCTGCTCCTTAGGCCGCAGCCGTGGAGGACAAAGTTCGGGATATGGAGACTCGGATGGCCGAGGTGAAGGAGCTGGAGAGGAGGGTCACGGCGGCCGAGGAGGAGCTCGGGAGGGTGAAGACCCAGAAAGAGGAGCTAGACGGGCAAGCCACCCAGCTGAAGGAGGACAAGTCCCGGCTGGAAAATGACTTGGAGAAGGCGAACTGGAGGATCTCCCACCGGAACGTCCAGCTGAAGAGGTCCCGCAAGGAGCTTCGGAAGAAGCAGAAGCAGCTAGACCAGACAAAGGAGCGCTGCTTCCAGTTCGGCGCTGACTATGTCCTGGAGAAGGCCCATGGCCTGAACTGGGACTATAAGCAGTTGGTGGACGACAGCTTGGAGGATCCTATCGGTCGGCCAGCAGTTGAAGCCCCTCCTGTCTCCTCCGGCGAAGACGAAGAGCTCTCGGATGAAGACCCTCAGGCCTAAGCTTTTAGCACTGAGGTGCTTGATATGACTAAATATGATCTTGTTGCGAAGTTTGCCGTTGGTGTTTCCATGGTCATACCCAACTCTTGCAGCGGCTTTCTTCGTTCATCTTCTTGTAATTTTATTTTTTGTAATCGATACTCCTGCCTTCGAGCTTTTGTAATTTAACTAGCCTTCGGGCTTTTATATTTTAATGCATCTTTCATCTTTCGTCAGCATTGTTTCTTTTATTTCAACCGTGCATTTTATTCGTCAACGATTTTAATAAAACGAATCGCATCTTCGGCTTTATTTGCTTTAACAATTTTAATAAAACGAATCACATCTTCGGCTTTATTTGCCTTAACAATTTTAATAAAATGAATCGCATTTTCGGCTTTTGCCTTAGCAATTTCTATAAAGCGAATTGTATCGTCAGCTTCATTTGCCTTAACAATTTTAATAAAATGAATCGCATCTTCGGCTTTTGCCTTAGCAATTTTAACAATGCCTTACTACCCCTTACGGCCCCAAGGTTTAAAGGCCGAAGGTGACTTCGGGACGTTAATGCTTTAAAAGGCTGCTCTTGGGCGAAGGAACATTGATGTTGATCGTTCTTTGATTGCCCCTGGATCATCATGTCATTTTCGGCTGGTCTTCTTCGGGATTACCCCTGGACCAGGCCACCTTCATTCTGTATTTGTTTGTAAATACAAGCGTGATTGAGGCCGAAGGATCATGCCCTTTTCTAAGATTGCCCCTGGACAGGGTATCTTTCGGGCTTCTTTAATATCACACGAATAAGTGAAGGGCGAAGGATACGGGCTTATTTTATGATTGCCCCTTAAGACTCTTCGTTCGCCATTCTACGTGCAAACTAAATTATAATAGTGTGGTGAAGGATGTTTGATTTTCGTGGGATTGCCCCTATGATACATGCTTCATTAACAAATTGGACAAAGGCGGCGACCGTAGAGTTTATCGTCTTAGGGATCGCCCTTAGATAATATTCATGCGGCCGCGGCTTTGGTAAATAAAGGAATGTGATAGAAAGTGTGTCTTTATTTATAATCGAACTGCTTACATTTCTCATATATAAAATTCAAGTATAAACTTTAATTTTTAAAGAAATTTCTTACTGATAAAACTTCCGAAGGCGACTGGCGTGCCAGGTGTTCTTAATTGCTTCGCCTGCAAGAGTTTCAAGCTTATATGTTCCTGGGCGAACGACCTCAGCCACCTTGTAAGGTCCTTCCCAGTTAGGCTGAAGCTTTCCTTGTTTGGCCGGCATAGATGCGGCCAGCTCCCTTAGGACTAGGTCTCCGACTCCGAAAGACCTCTTCTTGACGTTAAAGTCATAATGTTGTGCCGCTTGTAGCAAGTATTTCATGTTCCTTTGGTGGGCGGCTTCTATTTCCTCCTCCAATAAGTCTACGTTCGCCCTTAGCCCGAAGCTATTAGTTTCTACATTGTAGGTCTCAGTTCGATATGATTCCAAGCCTACTTCGACTGGAATCAGGGCTTCGGTTCCATAGGCCATTCTGAAGGGAGTTTCTCCCGTTGATGTCCTAGGGGTCGTTCATTAGGCCCATAAGATCCAAGGGAGTTCTTCCGCCCATCTTCCTTTAGCTTCTCCCAGCCTCTTCTTTACTCCTTGAAAGATTACTTTATTCGCCGCTTCTACTGCTCCATTCCCTTGCGGGTGGGCGACTGAGCTAAACCTCTGTTCAATTCTGAAGTGGTGCAGGAACTTACGAAATTTGTTTCCAATAAACTGGGTCCCATTATCAGAGATGCAGATCTTCAGAATCCCAAACCGGAGAATAATCTGTTCCAAGAAGAACTTCTTTGCTGCCTCTTCGGTAATGGCAGAGAGAGGTCGGGCTCCGACCCACTTGGTCATGTAATCGATGGCAATTATGCAGTATTTTTCTTTCCTCGTGCTTTTTGGGAGAATGCCCACAATATCCACGGCCCACACGGCGAACGGAATGGGACTTAGCACCGAAGTCATCTCTTCTAGGGGCTGTTTTGGGATATTGGCGAACAGTTGGCACTGTACACACCTTTTTGCATAGTTGATGGCGTCGGCCTTCAGGGTGGACCAAAAGAATCCCTGTCGGAGAATTTTAAAGGCGAGGGACCGACCGGCCAAGTGTTCGCCGCAAATTCCTTCGTACACCGCCTCTAGAGCCTGTCGCTGTTCTTTGGTGTTTAAACATCGCAGAAGGGGTTGACTGACTGATCGGCGATATATCCGCCCATTAATGATTGTGTAGCTCGACGCTCTGTATTTTATTTTTAGCGCCTCTCTTCGGTTTGGAGGTAGAATGCCTTTCTCCAGAAAGTTCCTGGGGGGGTCATCCAATCTTTCCCCTGGCAAATCTCCAGACATTCTTTCTTCTCGATCGAAGGTGTCTTGGCTTCGGTGAGGTAAATAGAACCAATTAGGTTCTGTGTCTCGGCCGAAGCTAAGCCTGGAAAGGGCGTCTGCCCGAGCATTGTTCTTTTTTCCAATTTGACTCAGCTCAAAGGTTTCAAATGACAAAGAAGCATCTTTTACCTTGGCAACATAGGCTTTCGTTCGGGGATCTCTTTGCTCATATTCCCCCATGAGGTGTTTCACAACCAGCATGGAGTCGCTGAAGGCCCTTAGATGCTTCGCCTCAAGGCTTCGGGCCAGCTCCATCCCTGCGAGGAGTGCCTCATACTCGGCTTCATTGTTCGTCAAGGGGAAGTCAAATCTTATAGCCTGGCATATCTCAAATTCTTCAGGGATGGAGAGAATTAAGCCGGCCCCACACTTTTTTCCGGCTACCGACCCATCTACAAAAAGTTTCCACTTCCCTGGGATGCGAATTAGTTGTTCGTCGGGTGAAAGATCCTTCGGCCCCGAGAAGGTGCACTCGACCATAAAGTCGGCCAGAGCTTGAGCCTTGATCGCCGTCCTGGAGACGTATTCGAGATCAAATTCCCCAAGTTTGATGGACCAGACCACGACTCTTCCCGAGGCTTCGGGCCTTGTTGAAATCTTTTTCAGAGGTTGACTGGTAACAACTTGAATCGTCCGGCCTTGGAAATAATGTCACAATTTTCGGGAGGCCATAACCAGCCCATATGCGAATTTTTCGGCATTGGGGTACCTTGTCTCTGCATCCTTGAGGACGTGGGACACGTAGAACACGGGATGTTGATTTCCTACGTAGTTTTTCACAAGTACTGCCCCCAGAGTTCTGTCGGACACGGCTAGATACAGCTGGAGGTTTTCCTTCAGATCGGGCCTTATCAAGAGTGGTGACTTTGTAAGATATTCTTTTACTTCCTCGAATGCCCTTTGACACTCGGGCCCCCAATCAAAATTCTTTGACCCTTTGAGCACGGCGAAGAAGGGGAGTGCCTTCTCGGCTGACCGGGAAATGAAGCGCCGAAGGGCGGCGAGCCGGCCTGTCAATTTCTGGATGTCTTTGATGCATTTTGGAGGTTCCATATTAATGACTGCCTCGATCTTCTCTGGGTTCGCCTCTATTCCCCGGGCACTGACCATGTAACCAAGAAACTTGCCACTGGAGACTCTGAAGGTACATTTGTTCGGATTGATCCTCATGTTGTTCCTCCGGAGCGTTTCGAAGCATTCTTTTAAGTCTTCGGCATGATCTTGGAACAGTGATTTTACAATCATGTCATCCACATATGCCTCCATGTTCCTTTCGATCTGCTCTTTAAAGACCTTATTTACCATTCGTTGGAATGTGGCTCCAGCGTTCTTCAGTCCGAAGGGCATTTTAATGTAAGCATAATTTCCCTTCGGAGTTATGAACGCTGTCTTGGGCACATCCTCGTCATTCATAGCAATTTGATGATAACCAGAAAAAGCATCCAAAAAACTAAGTACCTCATATCCTGTCGTGGCGTCTACCAGTTGGTCGATGCTGGGCAAGGGGTAGTGATCATTCGGACATGCTTTATTGAGATCCGTATAATCCACGCACATCCTCCACTTCTCATTTGACTTCTTGACGACCACCACGTTGGCTAGCCAGTCGGGATATTCAATTTCTTCGATAAATTTAGCTTCCAACAATTTTTTACTTCGGCCTCTATGACCTTCTATCGTTCAACGATAAATGTCCTCTTCTTCTGCTTCACCGGTTTGGCCTCGGGCTGCACATTCAAGCAGTGCTTTGTCGTCTTGGGATCCAAGACGGGCATGTCTTCCGGCCCCCAGGCGAACACATCATGGTATTGCCGAATGGCAGCTATTACCTTTGTCTTCAGATCTGCCCCCATATTTTTTCCAATCCGAACCATCTTTTCCGAATGGCCCACGTACAATTCCACTTCTTCGATTTCCGCTGCGGGTTCAGCAATCGGGCTCGAGAGGTCGGCCCCAAATTTCTCCAACTCAATGTTCAATATTTCTCGGCTTCCGCTGGGCTCGGACTCAGCCCGCTTCCTCTTTCCAGTTTCATCCGGCCCTTCATATTCCTGATCCTTCTCAAGATCTTCCAGCATTATGATTCGGGCGGTTTTCTGATCGCCTATCATTTCTCCTACCCCTTTCTCAGTTGGGAACTTGAGCTTAAGATGGGGTATAGAGTCCACCGCTTTAAAGGTCGACAAGAATGGCCTGCCAAATATTGCATTGTACGGGTTTCGATCCGAACTACGTAGAACTTCACTGGCTTCTCGACAGTATATGGCAATTTGCCTAGGAGGACTGGTAGAGTAATTGTTCCTTCAAACTGAATGGGATATCCTCCAATGGCGTAAAGGGGAGCCTCATTGCAGGGCTCTAACTGTTCTCCGGCCAAGTTCATATTGCAGTAGGTTTTGTGGAACAGTATGTTGGCCGAGCTGCCTGTATCCACCATTACCTTCCATATCTTATTTTGCCCGATGATAGGATTGATGATGAGAGGGTCCTCGTGTGGGCGAATGACATCCTCATAGTCTTCCGTGCTGAAGGTCATGGGCATATGGGGCTTCGCCTGTCCGAACTGATATAGATTGTACATTTGTCGGGCATATTTCTTCTTTGCTGTCTTACTATCCTTATCCAGGATGCTGCCCCCAGATATAGTTTTTACTTCGCCCCTTATCCTGTCCTTTCGCTCTGGCTCCTCGGCCTCTATTTCCTCCTCCCGGTTCTCCTTCGGCCCCAGCCTATCTCTTAGATCTCGGACGAACTGATTAAGCTCGCTGTCTTTGATTATACGCTCGATGAGCTTTTTGAGGTGATAGCACTCATCGGTGTTATGCCCCTTGTCCCTGTGATAGTCGTAGTATTTATCAGGGTTCTTCTTGTGGTTTGGGACCTTCATTTTGGCCGGACGGACGAATCCGGGTTTGCCCTTAATCTCACGGAGAATCTTGGAGATCGGTGCATTCAAAGGGGTGGATACGGCCGAATCTCTATCTCGTCGTCGTTCGGCCCCGCGATCCGTTTCTCTTCTTCCTTCTTTCCTACTATCCCTTCGGTCAACGCCTGATCTTGAGCCTTCATATCTGTCGGCTCGCTTTGATCGGTCATCCATTCTTGAATCCTTATACCCTCCAATACTTTCCATCTTTCGGCGAATATTCTCGCCTCTTATATATATATCATTCAGGGATTTCGGGGGAAAATCGTAAAGAGATGAGCGAAGCTTTTTACCTTTATAGGGGTCCAGCCCCGCCGTTAAGAAGCCCATCACCTTGATTTTGTCCAGATTAGTGACCATCCCAGCTTCTTCCTCAAACCGAGCGAGATAATCCTCCAGCTCTTCGTTCGCCCTTTGTCTGCAGTGGACCAGGGCTTCGGTATCCTTCGCCTTTCTACACAGGTGTGAATAGTACTTCAAAAACTTCCTCTTCAACTGCTCATAGGATCCAATGGACCTGGGCTTGAGGGACTTGTACCACATCGAAGCCGACCCCTTGAGATAGGTCTGGAACATTTTGCACAACATAATATCACTGTGACCCATCCCAACCATCAGGAGTTCGTATTTTTCGCAGTGGTCCTCGGGGTCTCCTTTTCCATTGAACTCGCTCCTTAGGGAATTGCCTTTCTTCGCCCGGGGGGGGGTCGATACTGCTCAATTTCTTGTGTCACGACCGGTTCTCGATCGGGCATTCTATCACCAAACATGGCCTTCTCTAGGCGATTGAGCCTGATGCTGGATCCATCGGGTTCCTCATCCGAATCAGAAGAAAAGGGTTGCTTGGTCCTTTTCCTTCAGGGATGCGAATCAGAGTCTGACTCATCTTCTTCGTCATGCACCCGACGTTCTCTTCTATCCTTATTCATTCTGCCGTGCTTATCGGCCCGCATTGCTTCGCGCAAGGCTTGTTCTTGCAGTTCAATCTCCTTCCTTTGGAGCTGCAGGACCTTTAACCGGAGCGCATCAGCCTCTCTTTTCTTCGCTCGCGCTTCCGCTTCTTTGTCAACTTGATCAGTTTTGGCCTTTCCCTTCTCCGCGGCCTTTTCTTCCCGGATCTTTAGGAGTAAGGCCTCTTCTTCAGGAGTCAATGTGATGACCCCGTCCTCGTCCATTAGGGTGGATGGTTGTCCTTTGTCGGAAAAACCAGGCGGCGGTGAATATTCGTGAATTGTTTCTGTCATGTTCTCGTTCTCAGCTTGTAACTCTCGTATTTCCCATAGACGGCGCCAAATGTTACGCCCAGACTCTTTCGGGTGCTTGAACAGGCTTCGTATGCCTTGAAGGTGGCTTCGGCTGATACCTGAAAGTGAAGAGAATGCGAGGGTTTGTACCCCCGATTCGCCTCCGGTGTGAGAATAAGAATCTGGTTGTAAGGGTGTGGTAAATAATACAAGAAAAGTAGAGTGTCTGCGAGAATGCGTGTGTTTTGTCTTACTTCACAAGGGTTTTTATACCCAATTCTGCCATGAATGCTCATCCGTTTCTCATCATTAAGGAGGGAGTGAAAAGGGGGCGTTATGTCCCTTGCCCTTTCCAACGGTCTGGAAGAAGAGTGGGCCTTGGTCTGGGACTTCCGTGGGCCTTCATCTCGCGGGCCTAAAGGACCTTCGGCCCAGTAGCTTAATTGCACATTGGGTCTTCGTTCGATGAGCCTTGTTGGGCGTATAACCAACTCTTTTTAAATGTATTTTAGTTGAGTATTGATAAAATAATAATCAGTAAAGTGATAATTTTATTAAAATTATATATAAAAATGAAGTTTCTTGTTAGTATTCTTTGTACCGGAACAAATTAGTCATTTATGAAGAAAACTAACTGACAATCAGATTTCAAATGTAAAAATAAATCGAACTCGGGTTTATCCGGTAAAGTAAGTGAATTTTCAGTCTTGGCTAATCTAGACCAGAAATTACATATGACGAAAACCATTATTTTGGAGTTGAAAAATGCCAGGGAGGAATTTACCATAAGCTTACTTCGTTAATCAGAAGACAAGTGATAAAGAAAATTGAGGTGATTGCACAACACATATGGAACTTGAGTTGCCCTGTTAGACACGCACGAGCTGACACATCTCTCATCCCGAAATGTCAATCACCGCTCAAACCGCAAGTAAGCGATGCAATGCTGCTGGTCCTTTTTCTCCTCTACACAAATATTTTTAATACAAACATATTTTATGCATACACTTAAATTTCTTTGAAATAATATGATTGGTATTAAAAAAAATATTACTTTAACAAGTTAATTATTTTAATTATAAATATAATTAAACCTTTTAAAAATATTATCATGTTGAGTACAGAAAAATATTATTTTATAGATTAATCCTCCATCGAAGTTCATCAGTCTTACAAGTTACAAGCCCATGCACTTTGCTTGACCCGTTTCATATTAATAATGCCTATCTCTCTCATTCCATCCCACATCACTCACTGTTCACCTCTAGTGTCAGTCCTTGTTTTGTACAATTTCATTTCAATAAAAATATGGTTTTTGGATTTTCTACTCGGTGCATCCCAAATCTTACCAAGTTTTTTAAAAAAATATAAAATTTAACCTCATCCACTCATTTCTTTTTTTACACCAACTATATATATTAAATATTAATTGGACTCGTCACTTTATCCATTATTCTTATTTTTTCTTAATAAATTATATATTTTTTTAACCTTTGTGACTAAATGATTTGTATACAAATGATGGAGGGAGTAAGAGGCAATAGTACCCCTTTGTCCAAAGATATTGTGCCTGTTTAGCTAAGGAGAGAACGCTCATTTTTAAGTAAAAAGAGCATTTCAGGCTGACTGTTTGGCTATCAAATTATACGAGTTAAAAATATAACATAAAAACTAGAAAGTTAGAAAACCCAACATTTTCATCTCATTTATAGTTGAGCTGAATTTATGTCTGTGTATATATAATACATATTATAAATGATTAAGGAAATAAGCATCTTTCTTCTTCCAAATAGATGCTATTTCATATTATATTTTCAAGTTTAAATTATAAATTATATTTTTGAAGATGTCCCGGACAGACCTATCGCTTTCCTCTTTCTCATGTAACCAAGAAAGCTACATTGATGTTACTAGCTGCAATACAGCTGGCTATCATTTTATATAAATTCAAACAAGTTTATATAAACTCCTACACCCACGCATAGGGTTGGAATTGGAATTGGAATTCAGCATGCATCAAATCAAAGCAGTGCAAAAGTCCAAAAGACACAGAATGGAAGGGGCCTAGAGGGAAAGGGATGCATTTCCTTTGTGCATTTTAGAGGTATATATTGGTGGAATTAAAATGAGGGAAAATAACAACAAACGGAAAAAAACAATGGCACTACCCTTAGGTACTTTAGGTATTCATGTCATGCGGCCCCTATTGTCTCAACTCTCTTACCTAACCAAAACATTACTTCACCCTACGCCCCTGCCCCCTTTCTTTTCTTCTTGGCAATCAAATTATAGTGTAAATTTTTTGAGTAGTGCAATTTGTACGAAATTTTATACAAAATGACTTACCAAATGAGGTGGATGAGTTTAACTATTAATATTTACTAAAATACAAGGCTCATTCAACACATGTTATTTTGTACAAAATTTTATAACTAATTTTATAACTCTAATATTTCAAATATTTTATATCAAAATATGTCATTTGAATCACAAATATAATGTAAAGTCGTAATAAACTTACATATTTTTAAAGGGAAATATCATGTTCGGTCCTGTGAATTAAATTTTACTCAATAAGATATGTGTAATAATATTTTATTAGAACATTATACGTTACAATTATAAGTAAAGAAAAAAGATAAATATATTAGATCCTCCAACATGTGGCCTAAAACTTCAAATTTAAATAAATTTATGACCATATTCGTCAAGCAAATTTAAATAATTCGTTCAAATTTGTAACTATGAACAGTTTCAGTTTCAAAATATAACAAGTAAATATATAGTGAATCAGTCTCCAAAATTTTTGTTTACGCCAATATTTAAAGTAAGGCTCTCAACCTAAGAGCAACTCCAAAACTATGTTAAATGAGGTTTTTTAGTCAAATTTTGAGAAAATAAAGTTTAAACTTAGCTCCAATAAATTCCTTGCAACTCTCTATTATTTTAGGCTATCTTCAACAGGTGTGATTCAAAAATTAAAATTTAGATCACCAACTGATCCAAATACTGATCAAAATTTGTGACCAACCCCTACAATATAATCCAAATATTTGATCCAAATTACTTTTTACATATAATAATATATAAATATCATATTAAGCAATTTTATCTTAAATTTATCATTTAATCATTATTAACAATTTATATAATATTTCATAAATCAATTAAATCAAAAAAAATCAATACACATAAAAATATTAAAATTGTGCACTAAATTCACGTAAAACATATTTATTGCAATAATTAACGTACAAAATATTATTGATATATACTAATTTTCTGAATTATTATATTTTTCTCACAACTGCTCAATTAATACATTTCTAAGTACAATATGTACCTCTTTATTTTTATTTTTCTAAAGCGGTTCAGAAATTTTTGGAATCGAGTATTTTCAACGATCGGAATATTCTCAACTTCTAGATCCTGCACTTCTGACTCTTCAATGTACTTTTATTTAAATTTTAATAAAATTATACTTTCTCATTGTTTTAAGTTTTAGTTTAAAAATAAATTTTGTTAACCATTAATTATTTCTCTTATTAGTTATATAATTAAAAAATTAAAATTTATTAAAAATCTCATAAACGATAAATAACAAAACCATTATTTTATATTAAATCAAATGATCCAAATTTGAATTAGTGAACAATGGATCAGTATCGTTCACCGATCCAAATCTCGATCACTCTTGAAAAAGAAGAATATGGGGTAATCTACCATAAATTTGGATTTTTAGATTTTGAATTTGCCCTAAGGATCCTCAAAAGCGACCTCATTGTGGAGGAGGCAGTAACCTCCTCAATCATTATTATATTATTTCACTCATTCTCATGTATTCAATTTGAAATATTTTAGTTATTTTTATATATAGTTAATTTTAAATAAATGAATAGGGAGTAGGTTTATAGAGAATTGTTGGAGATAAAGTTGAATTTTAGCTCCTAAATATTTAAGAGATAGTAATTTAATAATATCATTTATAGGAAAAATGTAAGGAGTTTCTTGGTTCTCCGAGACATCAAAGAGAGTCCAGAGAGTGACTTAGTATAGACATTAGGGGTGTACGCGGTTCGGTTCGGATCAGTTTTGGGGTAAAAGTCGAACCAAACCGCGAAGAGCGGTTTTAGAAAATTGTCATCCGCAACCGCAAATGCGGTTGCGGTTAACTGCGTCAATTGCGGTTGCGAATTTGCGGTTATTGCGGATCGGTTGGCGGTTCAACCACTTATTCTAAAATAATTATTAATTTGTAAAAAAATAAATTCGGAATATTAATAAATTCAAGTTTAAGTTACGTGATAAATTTAAATTCAAAAATAAAATACAAACTAATGTTACATATGGAGCAAGAATATTAAAAACATACAAAAATATGAAGGCGAGAGAAAAGAAAAAAGAAAAGTATAAAAAAAATTACACGTTGATTACATTTTCCATTTATTGGGTTATATATCTTATAATAATTGTGAATTTTATGAACGAACTCCTAACATTAACCTAAGATTAATAAATGTGTATACTTATTAATTTATATGATATCAACTATATTTTTGAAAATATATTTTATTATAAATATATGTTGCGATTTGCGGTTGCGATTTTCAAGAATTTAAAACCGCATCCAAACCACGGATGAGCGGTTTTTAAAATTTAAATCCACAACCAACCCGTATTTTGCGATTATCCGTAAAATGCGGTCAATTACGAGCTATTGAGCGGTTCATCTTTACACCCGTAATAGACATAATATATTTGAAAGAAACTTTGCAGTAAACATGACACGTGACAGTGCTTTCTCATTTTTTTAAAAGGAAATATATAGTGGATCATTCTCCGGTTCTGCCAGTCTTGTCCCATAACACGTCTGATCCCCACTTTAAAATTCTTTACAGCATTTCCCCTACTCTTTCGTGAAAACTCCAGAACCCCCATACGGTATGGGCCATACCCTACAGACAACTCGAGTCTTCAGATGACTAAAACTTACTCTTACACAACCTTCTAATTCCTTCCAAGTCCCAACCCATTTTTCCACTCCCTATTCGACTCTCTCTCTCTCTCTCTCTCTCTCTCTCTCTCTCTGTCTCTCTCTCCCTCTCTCTCTCTCCCTCTCTCCCTCCCTCCCTCTCTCTCCCCCCTCTCTCTCAATATATATATTTGTGGTTTATGCATGTAACATGAGTAGATCATATCATAGAAGAAGGAGAAATCAAAATGCAAACTCGATACAATTACTTCATGTTTGGTCTCTCCTGATGTACATTTTTACAGCTGCTGATGGTTCAAGAATAAATAGCCATGTCTTCAACTACAATTCATCATCAAGCTCTATGAATCCTAGTTCATCATCATCAACAATTGGTCACTTCTTGGGGTTTTTGCCCAGAAGCGTACCATTACCAGCCTCTTCTCCTTCAAGAAAACACAATGACATTGGCCTCCAAACCTGGACCTCTCCCTGAACACTAATCACTACTATATACATCAACTACTTAATTTTGTGTGTGTGCTACTACGTACGTACTTCAGCAAAAGGTGACACATATTATGTATGCTTTAATTTCTTCTTCGTCTCCCTTTCGACCTTTTTTGTTAGGTCAAAAAGAAGTGAAAAAAATTAGTTAGTGTGTAAATATGTGATATTTAGTATTTTTTTGGATTTGTTTCTCTGGATCTTTAAATTTACCAACCAAGGGAAGAGAGGAAGATAGTGGTCTATTAATTAATTTGATCTTCTTGATCAAGTGCATCTTGTTTCCTATGTTTCATGCTTAAAGAATTTGTACTAATTAAAGAATATTGTTTCCTCTCTACTTACTACTAAGAGCAAAACAAATATATAGTTATTTGTTATCAGTAAAGTACTAGTTCGAAATCATGTATACTGAAAACTTTCCCCGCGACTTAATTTATACTGGCATAAATTCCTGTATAATGTATGAATTCCTGTTAATATTTAAAGTTTTTATTTATCCCATCATATTATATTTTTAAAATATTTATATACATATATAACGATTATAAATTTATAACAAAAATAATAGAATAACTTAGTGGTCGTAATTTAGTAGAATAAATAGATTATTTCTAGTAGTTTAACAATTTAGTATTTTAGCATATATATAATACTATTTATTTATTTTTTAATAACATGATAAGTTGTATCGTAGTTTAATAAGAAAAGTATACTATATTTAGTAATTTAACAATGTAATAGTTTATTGAATATATAAAACTATTTGTTTACTTTTCTAATAATTAAAATTAGAAAATAACCGTTGAACCAAATAATATCTCATTCCGTTTATTATAATATAGCATAGATTTTGATTTATTTTCGAGATAAACACATTGATTAATTATTTAGATGGACATACATAATGAGAAGAATTAGTCAAAATAATTGTTCGGAAGAACGACGGATAATCATCATCCATCTCTTTTTTGTCCTATTTTGATTGGCTCTGTACAAGTTAACAAAACAATTAACATTAAAATGATTCCTCTCTAATTTTTAGAGGGTAGACTTATATAAATTAAACTTTATACTGAATTTTCAACTAAAAATTAAGATTTCGAAAATATTTTATACTAAAATTTTTACCTCCCTCAGTGTGCAAGCAATGTGTAGTAAAAAAAAAGTGTGCAAACAATGTCTTACTTATCATTTCATTCCATATAATTAATATTTAAACTAACTCAATTATACTTTTATTTTTTAAACCATACGCAAAACATGACCCTTTCATGTAGTCAATACGTGCTTAAATAAATATAAATAATGAGCAATTATATATGTAGTACTACTTATATGCCCACTCATTGTACATCATATAAAAATTATTAATGCTTCTTCCAAGCTAAAATTAAAAATTATAATAGCATACATGTTGCATATGAACTGATGACACATACATACGAGGGATGTATCATCAATCATGCATATACCTACAAAATTAGAACACATACTGGTACATGGATTCACCTAATTATGGACTATGATACTCCATTATAAATCATATACTCGATGAGTCGCCGAATAATTATTAAACTAGAATGACACTTCTTTATTTTGAAGCCCCTTCGTTTTCTTTAATTTATCCCTTACTTTCGATTTTAAAAAAAGGTAATTAAAATAGTTTCACTTACATTCATAATTGTACTCCCGAATTTTTAAAAGCAGTGAAATCAAGTGATAATGAATTCAAATTTAACAAAATTTCATTCCAAAATTTCACTCCAAAAATGGGATGAAACTATTTTACCTTTTTATCACTTACTTTCTTCACTAAAAAAAACTCGGAAGTAGAATTTAGAGCACATTCATAGTTGGTAATTGTACAGAGATAATTGTTAGCACATGTGATTAGCTGTTTGTTGTATTTTTAGTATGTAAATATATTAGGCTGTTGTCATTGTCATTCAGAATATTAGTTAGGATATCAAGATCTTAGGATATTAGCACTGTAATTTAGTCAGTTTAACCACGGAATATGTCAATCAGCTAATGTGTAATTTGTATATAAATTGTGTGAGAATGAATGAGAAAGGCAGGGGATTTAGTTCTATCTTCGATCATGGTATCAGCAGAGATCCTAGGTTAATTATCTCATCTCTTTCTCTCTAATCTTATCCCTCATACTCAAGCAGCCTAGCAAAATTACCACTTAACAATGTCTTCCGATTTATCAAAGAACTCTCTTCACCCCGCTCTAACTGTCAGTAACATCAAAAGTTTAATTATTGTGACTTTTGAGGCGGAAAAGGTGCAATATACCACATGGGCATCCCTTTTCAAAATCCACTGCAAAGCTTATCAAGTTCTGGATCATATTTTCCCCCTATCAAATGACAAGTTAGTATCTTCAACATTGAAAACTAAAACTTCTTCCTCTCTTAAAAAAACTGAGCCCGACCGATGAGAATGCCTTGATGCTATTGTGCTTCAATGGATATATGCCACCATCTCTTACGATGTGCTTCATACTATTATTGAATTGTATTTAACGGCTGTGTTAACATGAAATCGTTTGAAAGATATATTCTCTAATAATAAAAATTCAAGAGATGTCTACCTTGAACAAGAATTTGCACGCACACAAGTGGAGGATTTCCCTGATGCATCTTCTTACTATCAACATCTCAAGTATCTCTCTGATCAATTATCCAACGTTGGTTCTCCGGTTACAAATCAGAGATTGGTTCTTCTACTAGTTTTTGGATTAACATAAAATTATTCCGGGGTTGCTACTTTGATTCAACAGAGTGATCCTCTCCCACCCTTTTACAAAGCTTGGTCAATGCTAGTATTGGAGGAAACAAGTCGAGCCAAACGAGAAGGTAATAACACCAACAATATTGCCCTTCTCGCTGCTGCACCATCAACTGAATCAGTTGCCATGTATCCTAAAACTGGACAGCCAATTACTCGCTGCAACAACATCAGCGGCATAATTAACCAAACCCCGAATCGTCACAACGATCGTGGTCGTAGCAATAACATTAGAGGAAGGGGAAGAGGAAGGGGACGTGGAGGTCAAACACAACAACAATATCCGTCATATTGGGCTATTCCACAACAACAACAACTGGGGTAGTGGGCGCCATGAATGCAGCCATGGGCCACCCCTTCTTGTCTGTATCCAACCATAGGAAAACAACGACCTCCTATTACATCAAGGCATCCAGGGATTCTAGGTTAGAGGCCAAAACAAGATCATGTTGTTGCTGCATCACCCTCTACTAGTTATGCACCAACTGATATTCAATAAGCGATGCATACTCTCTCAATTACTCCTCCAGAAGATCAATGGTACATGGACACTGGCGCTACATCGCACATGACATCCACCCAAGATAATCTCTCGTCTTACTTCAATATGAGCAGTAAACAAGATATCATTGTTGGAAATGGTCATAAAATTCCAATTGTTGGTTCTGGTCACACATCTTTATCAGACCCATATCCACCTTTAAAGCTAAAAGATGTTTTACATGCACCTAAACTCATCAAAAACCTTGTTTCTGTTCGTAAGTTTAATGTTGATAATTCATTTTCTGTTGAGTTTAATCCATTTGGATTTTCTGTGAAGGATTTTCAGACGGGGATGCACTTAATGAGATGTAATAGCTTGGGTGATCTTTATCCTATTTCCACTAGAAACTCATCTTTCGACACTTCTTCAGCATCAACATTTGTAACTTTATCTCCATATCTATGACATAGTCGTTTAGGACATCTAGGAGCCCCAGTTTTAAGCTCACTTCACAAAAATAATTTTATTTCATGTAATAAAAAATTCAGATTCATTTTGTCATTAATGTCCTCTGGGGAAACAAATTAAGTTGCCTTTTTATAGCTCCTCTTCTTTTACTACTCTGCCATTTGATATAGTGCATAGTGATTTATGGTCATCACCGGTTTTAAGCTCTGCAGGGCATCGTTATTATACATTATTCCTAGATGATTATATGAATTTTTTGTGGACTTTTCCTATTGCAAATAAGTCACAAGTTCACTCAATTTTCCTCTCTTTAAGAGTTTACATTAAGACTCGATTTAAAAGGGAAATAAAATTTTTTCAACGTGACAATGGAAAGAATATGATAATGAACTTTTTCATAACTTTTGTTCCTTACACGGCATGACTTTTCGATTCTCTTGCCCATATACATCACCACAAAATGGAAAAGCAGAACGTAAAATTCGCACTATTAATTACATGGTCAGAACTCTTCTCTCCACTCCTCCATGCCTCCTACATTTTGGCATCATGCCCTACAAATGGTGATGTATCTCCTTAACATTCTTCCTCAAAAGAACCTCTCTTACCAGTCGTTCACAAAAATTCTATATCAACAAGATCCTAGTTGTTGAGCTTGTTGAGCATGCCTAACTCCACATTAGTATGATATTGTCCGCTTTGGGCCGAGCCCGCACGAGTTTGTTTTTGGGAACCTTCCAAAAGGCCTCATACTAATGTGGAGTTAGGTCTGCTCAGCAAGCCCAACAAGTGGTATCAGAACTTCAGGTTATAAACGGTCCATAACAATCTCAGATGGGCTCCAGAAGTGACCTAGGAAGAGGCAGATGGGCTTGTCCCAGAATGGGCTCAAGGAAAAGGCAGACGGGCCTTCCAGTATGGGCCTAGGGGGAGCAGATAGCCAGATGGACTTTCAGTATGGGTCGAGGGAGAGCCTGGTCACACTGAAGGAGGCAGAATCGACAGGTGTCAGGCCCGATGTGTGAAGGGGGAGATTGTTAGGAGTTGTCCCACATCATTTGTGGGAGGGGTAGTTTGCTAGAATATAAGTAACTAGATAACTCCAATTAGGATGAGGCCTTTTGGGAGGTGCCCAAAACCAAAACCGTGAGGGTTCGGCCCAGAGCGGACAATATCATACTAATGTGGAGTTATGCCTGGGCTTGCTGAGCAGGCCTAACTCCACATTAGTATGATATTGTCCGCTTTGGGCCGAGCCCGCACAAGTTTGTTTTTGGGTCACTCCCAAAAGGCCTCATACTAATTGGAGTTATCTGACTGCTTATATTCTAGCAAACTGCCCCTCCCACAAACGATGTGGGACAACTCCTAACAATCTCCCCCTTCACACATCGGGCCCGACACCTGTCGATTCTGCCTCCTTCAGTGTGACCAGGCTCCCCCTCGACCCATACTGAATGTCCATCTAGCTATCTACTTCCCCTAGGCCCATACTGGAAGGCCCGTCTGCCTTTCCTTGAGCCCATTCTGGGGCAAACCCATCTGCCTCTTCCTAGGTCACTTCTGGAGCCCATTTGAGATTGTTATAGACCGTTATAACCATAGCTCTGATACCACTTGTTGGGCTTGTTGAGCATGCCTAACTCCACATTAGTATGATATTGTCAGCTCTGGGCCGAGTCCTCACGGTTTTGGTTTTGGGCACCTCCCAAAAGATCTCATCCTAATTGGAGTTATATGGCTGCTTATATTCTAGCAAACTACCCCTCCCACAAACGATGTGAGACAACTCCTAACACTAGTTACTCTCATTTACGGGTTTCTGGTTGCTTATATTTTCCGCTATTTGCTTCCACCTCTATTAATATACTATAGGCCTGATCTACACCATGTGTTTTTCTGGGGTTTCCTCCTGATCACATGGGATAAAAATGTTACGATATCTCTAGTCGTAAAATCATAATTTCGAGGCATGTTATGTTTGATGAATCAATCTTTGTTTTTGCTAATTTACACACTCCCCTCTACTTATAATTTCTTGGATGCAGGCATAAATCTCCATCTTCTAGACCAACTACATACTCCATCCTCTTTAATCCAACCGGAAATTCAATAAACATAAGAAGAAATACGTACACCATCTCCCATCTTGCTCTCTCCAATGGTTCAGCAACATGGTTCATCCATAACACAACAACCTATTAACACTTCACCTTACAACCACTACACCAAATATGGCCTATTGCAAGACCAAAAAAGCGTTGTGGTAGACCCAATATGTGTTACAATAGAATCTATGGTAACATATTTGCCAAAAACCAGCGTTTTGTTTGTGGCCGTTGCCATAGACCCTTTTTGTAACGAATTTTAGTCTGTTGTAACACTTTCTTGGTTATTACAATAGAGCTTTTTTGTAACACTTTGTCCTGTTGTTGTAACATTTTTAAATTGTTACAATAGATCTTGTAACACTTTTGTGTAACATTTTAATATGTAAATATGTTACAAAATGGAGTTTTAGTAACACTTATTTCTGTTTTAGTAACATTTAAGGGTGTTACAATAGAACTTTGCAACACTTTAGTGTAACATTTTTATATTTAAAATGTTACAAAATCGAGTTATTGTAACATTTTTTGCAACATTTTATACTATTTGTAACAAATTTTGGGTTTTTAGTAACATGTGCTTGTAACATTTTTATCTCCTAGTGTAATACTTTAAATGTATATGACAACATTTTTGTGCAACACTTTTATATGGTAAAACTGCAATATGCTGTTTATGATTACAATAACCTGATAAATACTTGTCAAAATCCTGAAAACACATTCCAGTTTGTAATTTAGCAAATCCAACAATAACCAGTGGCAACAAACCACATACTGCATCATAGTCTAAACATCAAACCAAGTACTGATAATAGTCTAAATATCAAACCAAGTACTGATAATAGTCTAAACATTAGCAACAATATTCTTGGACCAAAATATGAAAAGACCAAGTACCAAAAGTATGCACATAGATATAAAACTACTGAGCATCATTCATCAGAAATTGCAGTTTCAGTATCATCCTGTTCGCCGTCCACCTGATTGTCATCCTCCAAATTCTCATCACCATGATCACTATCCTCGCTTTCATCCGTAGCAGCAGCACAAAGCTCTTGAACATCAATGTCGCTGAAATCTGGATTGATTTCTCCAAGTCTTGCCACCACTTTGGTCATTTTATCAAACACCTTTCTTTCTATCATCTCTTGCATTTTAGTTATGAGTTCCTCCCTTATTGTGTTTTTCAAGTCAGTGACATCAGTAGGCACAGTACTGCCTAGATCTTTTAGCTGCTGAGCCTTCTTTGTTTTTCAGCATTTCCCCGATCTGCCAAGAAGCCAATTCGGTCCATGACTTGGTTTTTTACCAGCTTGGTCCCCACTGCCATCTTCAGCAACCAATGTAGTCTACCAAATTAACAGGTATAAAACATTAGTATCATGTTCCGTAGCTTAAAAATGAAAATTAAAATGACTTGCTCCCTGTAACTGAAGATGAGTAATTTAAATTACCATGTATTCGCGTCCTTCTTTTCGTTTACGGGTTTTCACATAAATTTCATCCCTGGGAGCTAGTTGCTTAGGTGACATTTTTTTCTTTGCTTTCTACAAAGATAAACCAAGAACTCAAGAAAAATTCACAATAAAAGTGAACCTATGAAATCATAAATAGATAATAAAAAAACATCGATTTTATAAATTATGGACATACAATTTTCTCCCCAATTTGTGCAAAGCTTTTACGACCAGCAGTGTGCGTTTCGACAATTAACTTGTGATTTTTAGCATTTTTCTGAGCTCGATCCTGATCATTCAATAATGTGCAAACAATTAATTAATTTCCAACATGATGTAGAGTACTGGCTAGCTGTTCAATATTTAAAATGCATACCTTCACGTCTTTATCCCCCCAGTATTTAAGTAAAATCTTAAATTCTTCGACTGAAACAACATTTGGCCTATTTTTGAGTCTGTCCTCGTCATTATCATACTTAAGATAATGGTTCTTCTTAAATCGGCTTTTGTGCAGCCTCCATAAAGCACAAATTGTTCGCAATGTGTACGTCCTTCCTTCCTCAGGAGTATCATATTTTGACTAGCAAAATTAGTTAAAATTAGTGCAACTCGATCTAAACCTAAAGACAGTACAAAATACCATAGTAAATTATCGTGTTTATGTTTCCGGTTTACCTTAACAAAAATCCAGAGCTCTTCCTTCTGCTGTTCAGGAAATTTATGCCAAGAGAGGCAATCAGGTGGGACAGACTGCCTAGCCAGCGTACCTAAAAAGTTGGTAAATTCAGAGAGGACCTTGTCATCATCAGCGATGGCCTGAAGTTCGCAATTCAGTTTAATGACCTTTCTTTCATCAGGCCTTCTTCTGTAAACGTCATTCATGAGTGTAGGTCCTCGATGTCATTCATGAGTATTGATCCTTTGGATATTTCTGAAGAACAAATTGCAAATTCTTTTCAGTAGGATCTTCAATATAGAAGACCTGTTGTACTTGTGTAGCGAGGACAAAGGGATCTTCCTTTTGACAACCTACTAAAGTTCACTCTTGCTAACCCATAGTAATCCCCAGCTTTTTGGTACCAACAACACCTAAAAAGCACTACTGACACCGCATCACAGTAGTCCACTTCAATAATCTCCTCAATTGCACCGTAGTATCCCACATCCCCAACTATTGGGTTCTTATCTTTTACACTCGCAAAACTGGTGGTTAAGGCAGTGAGGAACACACCAGAGTTTTACGTCGTACACCTACTATCTCTGAGCTTGGTGTGAAATCTATATCCATTCACATTGTAACCTGTAAATCTCTTTGTCGAACGAAGAGGGCCCCTTGCCAACGAGGACAATTCCAGTGAAATTCCATCTCTTTTTTGAACCACATCTTTCAACCACTTTTGAAAGTCAGTTGTATGCATTCTTTCGCGCTTATACCTCTTTAATTTGTCATCTTTTTGAACAAGGGTATGGTATTCACTACAATTGGATTAGCAGCAAGTTAGCACAATATTATAATGTCTTAAAGTTTTTTTTAATTAATCTTGATTTTTGGTTGTTAATTAGAACTTACTCTTTTAACTTTTCGATTTCCACGTTTTCACAGTTGAATAATATGTACCGATGAGCATTTGTCCATGTCTTGTTGTCCAGATGTATAGACTTTCCTTCTCTGCTTCTCCGAGACCCGATAGGATATCCACCATCTGTATGACTGTCCTTGGTATCGGTCCCACTCTTAGTCTGCTCATCAAAAAATTTAGAGCAAAATGTAAGGCATTCTTCTACCAAGTAGCCCTCTGGTACGCACCCTTCAGGTTTACTCCGATTCCGAACGTATGACTTCAATTTGCACAAATACCATTCAATTCCAAACATCCACCTTAAGTGCACCGGTCCACCAAATTCTATTTCCTTGCACAAATGAATTGGTAAGTGAACCATTATATCGAAAAATGCAGGTGGAAAAATCATTTCAAGCTTATAAAGTATCTCGATTATTTCCTTCTGCAATTTTTCAACATCTTCTAATTCAATGACTTTTCCACATATGCCTCTAAAGAATGCTCCCAGCCTCATTAATGGAATTGCTACCTCAGGTTTCAGAGTTTTTATAACAGCAAATTGTAATAGAAATTGCAGAATAAAATGTGCGTCATGACTTTTGTAGCCCGATATCTTTCGCTCCTTCATTTGAACGCACCGGCTGATATTTGATGCAGATCCGTATGGTAGCTTAACATTCATTAGAACTGAACAGAAGATCTCTCTTTTTTTTTGGTCATATCAAAACTAGATGCCCTAATTTCAACATGTTTATTATCACATTTGACAGGGTGAAGGTCTTTTCTAATCCCCATTTCTTCCTAATCTTGACGAGCATTAAGATGGTCCTTTGTCTTGCCTCTGATATTTAACAAAGTCCCCAAAATCTTGTCACAAATGTTCTTCTCAATGTGCATAACATCTAAGTTATGCCTAACCATATTATTGCTCCAATATGGTAGCTCGAAAAAATGGACTTCTTCTTCCAAGGGCAATCTGATGTTCCTCTATTTCTTTTCAGCGGCTTCCCAAAATCATTTTCGTAACCACGCAATAGTTCTTCAACCTCTGCTCCGCTTAATTATCAGGACATGATAGCATTTCCACATCTCCGTTAAATCTGCGCCTATCGGACCTCCACTTGTGATCTGGAGGGAGAAACTTTCGATGGTTTAAATACACAACCTTCTTACTATGTTTCAAATATGTCGATGAGGTCTCATAGTGACATGAAGGACAAGCCAGCTTTCCTTTCGTGCTCCAACCGGATAAAATCCCATATCCAGGGAAATCACTTATCGTCCATAATAGGCTTGGGTGTAGCTTAAACGTGTTGTCTAACCTGGCATCATAAGTTTCTATTCTAACATCCCATAACTCCTTCAACTCTGCAATTAACGGTTGCATATACACGTCAATTTCATTACCGGGATAAAATGGACCATGGATTAAGGTTGAAAGAATTAGATTTTCGGGTTTCATGATTAACCAGGGGGGAGGTTATAATTTACGAGCACTACTGGCCAGGTGCTATGAAATATGTTCATTGATCCATATGGATTGAAACCGTCTGCCGCTAAACCCAATCGTACATTTCGCATTTTGGCAGCAAATTCAGGATATTTACCGTCCATCGACTTCCAACCCTTTCCATCAGCCGGATGCCTTAACTGTCCATCTTTCTTTCGTGATAAAGCATGCCATGTCATTGAGCTCGAGAAATCAGAGCTCAAGAACATTCTCTGCAGCCTTGGCTTTAAAGGGAAATATCTTATCACTTTAGCCGGGATTTTAGGATTCGATGCTAGTTCTATGTTTGCATCAGACCTGGCCTTCGTCTTCTTTTCAACAACTCTCCATCTTGATGTTCCACACTTAGCACAATTCTCCAGCCTCTCATTTTCTGCCCAAAAGAGCATGCAGTTATTTGGACATGCATGGATCTTTTGGTAATCAAGTCCTAGGTCTTTAATCATACCCTTTGCCGCACTAAAAGAAGACGGAAGATTTACATGAGGGAAAACCTCCTTTATCAATTCAAGTAAGTCACTAAATCCTGATTCGCTAAATCCATGAATGCACTTTAGTTGATAAAGCCTAACTAAGAAACTTAATCGACTAAATTTTTTGCACTCGGGATATAACGGTTGTCCACCCTCCTTAACAAGGCGATAAAATTTCCTTGCGTCATCGTTTAGTCCTGTTCTACCAACGTGGTCAGTAACGTCATTAGTACCATATGCATTGTGTATCATAGCATCAAATTCATCTCCAAGACCTAGACCTGTATTAATATACATCTCATCAGCAACCCTATCTATCTCATGGGTTGAGACCTCGTAAATCCATTCAACGGAATGGGGACAAGGACCATTACAGACTAGATGTTCGTGTATAGCCTTAGCACCACTCCAAAAATGATTACCACATTTCTTACAAGGGCACTTAAGCTCGTTTCCTAAGGCATATCGGGAAAATGCTTGGTTAACAAAAGCTTCAACTCCCTTCCTATATCTATCACTGTACTTGAGAAGTATTACCCATTTCTCTCCTTCAACATCCATTTTCTACATAAATTTTTCGAAACAAAACCACAAAATTCACTTAAGTTTTCAACACAATCAGACAACAACAAGAACCAAGAACAAAAAAACAGACCAAGAACAGGGCAGTTTGACTTATAATTACAACAAGAACACAAAAAAATAGATCAAGAACAGGGCACTTTTGACTTAAAATAACAGGGTATTTTGACTTTAAAACATCAAAAAATTAAAACAAAATTCTCAGAAATAGTCAGACCAAGAACCTACTAATTTTACAAAAACACAAAACAAAAACAAAATACAAAAGAACACAGAAAACACAAAAAATACATAAATTTTTTACATGCATTCACAAATAGTCAGAGAGAGGAGTGTTTGAAGAGTGAGAGAGATGAGTTTTACCTTATATCAAGCTTTAATCGAGTTTAATCGCGCTTCAATCGAGCTTCAAGTGAGAGAGACGAGCTTCAAGCCTTCGAGATGTGAGAAAGCCTTCGAGATGAGCTTCGAGTTGCGACGGAGAGATGTGGGAGAGGTGTGAGAGAGGTGTGTTAGGGAGAGATGTGAGAGAGGTGTGCGAGAGAGAGATGCAAGGGAGGTCTGAGAGAGAGAGATGCGAGGGAGGTCTGAAGAGAGATGAGGTGAATTTTTGTGTAATAGATTTGGGGGTGAATTTTTGTCCAAATAAAAGTGTATTCAATTTTTGGTGCCAAAATAAAAGTGTAAAATAATTTTTGGTATCCCGCCACCCCCAATTTCAGTGTTCCCACCTGTATTTTCAGTCAATTTGACCAAAAGCGTTACTATTATTGCAACATTATTTGAACTATGTTGCACGTTTTACAATTTTTTCAAATTGGACCTTAACCATGCAACACTTACGTATTTTATGTAATACTTTTATAAATTATTGCAATAGAGTTGAAAAATTTATTCTACTGCAACATTTTCTGCAACACAATTATATTTTGTGCTTGCAATAGGCCATATTTGGTGTAGTGAACTAGGCTCAAAGTCCATCTTTGGACACACAGATCAGCGTGTCTGCTCCTCCAAGCGAAATTAGAATGCCTGCTCCTCCATGCAAAGTGCCACCAGCTCATTCCCCTCAAATGACAACACGTAGTCGCCATGGAATCTTTAAACCTAAGAAACTCTTCAAACTTAGCACATCGTCTATCCCCACCATCTCTCCCTTACCTACAAATCCTATTCAAGCTCTTAAAGATCCCAATTGGAAAATGTCTATGCAGGAAGAATTCAATGCCCTTATTGAAAGTAAGACGTGGGACTTGGTGCCCCGTCCTTCTAATGCTAATATTATTCGAAGTATGTGGATTTTCAGGCAAAAAAAGAAATATGATGATACTTTTGAATGGCACAAGGCACGTCTTGTAGGTGATGGTCGTTCTCAACATGTTGGAATTGATTGCGAACAAACATTTAGCCTGGTAGTAAAACCGGCTACTATTCGTATTGTGCTTAGAATTGCATTATCTCAAAATTGGAGTATTCATCAATTAGATGTCAAAAATGCTTTTCTTCACGATAACCTTGATGAAATAGTTTATATGCATAATCCTATGGGATTTAGAGACTCCACTTATCCAGATTATGATTTTATATTAAAGAAATCTATCTATGATCTACGACACACTCCTAGAAATATTGCATCAGACATTGGTTTATAACCGATGTTAAAAAAAATCTGAACTGATGTCTTCACGTGTGATGTTAAATGTCATAGACGTTTAATATCGGTTATTAGCCGATGTCTATTAAACTGCTACACAACGGTTTACAGATTATAGATGATGTCTTTGCCATAAATTTTAACTAAAATTACAGTGTTTCTAACTGATTATGAATATATTAAGAGCTGTATATCCATTAAAACATGTAACCTACAAGCCATAAAGAGCCGTTTATATAAATTAATCCTATAATAACGATGTCTAAAGTAGTCATGAACATCAGAGGATTTTATAAACCGATGTGAAAAACAGGTTAAGCCATCAGTTATATATCATAAGTAATGTAAAATGTTTATAAATAACATCAGATCTTTGGAATACCGATGTCTAATATAACAAATTCAAAATTTGAAGACATCATTTTTTAGAAACTTTCAATGTTATTTGCCTTATTTTATATCGGGTATCTTTTCAAAACCAATGTCAAGTGTCTATTTAGACATCGGTTTTTGTTGTTCTTGTCAATATATTATTCAATTCTAACATCATTTACAGTCATACTACATACTACTGTGAAGTCAAACTGATGTCTTTTTTATTTTTAATATCGATTTATAGTTACCATTGTGATGTTAGTGGAATTTATTTTTACTGTTCACATGAACCAAAACATCTAATGTACACCAAAACCAAAATAACTAAAGCTACAATAATCAAATTCCATAACATTTAACATAGAAACACATTCCACCACCTCAATGCACTTGTAGTTTGTGTTTTTCAACTGAATATAACAATATAAAGGCAGTATATCGCAAACACAATGACGATTAAAGAACGCGATCTAAACCAAAGGTAGTTCTTATAAAGATATTATGTTGCAGATGTCAAATTTTAAGAAATTATTGGGGTGACAGACTCGAAGGGTGCTTCATCAGCAGATTCTGGCGGGGCTAGATCACCAAAAGGTTTTGGAAGTGTCGAGCTAATGGGAGGTAGAGAACTCCCAATATCTGTAATATTATTATAGATAAATATCAGTTATTTTTACTTTGCAGTTTGTAATCAGATGGATTTTGTAATCGAAGTAGGGTTCATCATACTTAAAGATCTTTATAACATTTTTAACTATTAATCATTGGTACAGAAACCAACCAGGGGGAAGCATAACAAATCAGTAGTCTCCAAACATTATTGAAGCGGTATCCTGAAACTGAACATGGTGTAACCGAGAATGTAACTTGATTGTCTAGAAATACAGAATTGTAAGGAAATAGATAAATACTGGAACATTTTCTATAGAGAAAGACAATCAGTGCTACGTTACCAATAATGCCGTTCAAGAACCAAGCTTCACCGCCCTGTTTTTATTTTAAAATTTTAGTTCAAGAATTAGAGAAAATTAAGACTAGCCATTTTAGTTCAAGCAATGTTCCAAACTAATCACGCTTACAATAGTGAAAATCTACAGATGATACAACTAACATCGAAATATGATACAGATGATATGTTTTGTTAATTCTTCAAAACGCTTTTATAATATATGCTTTTTTGTTTTATTTTTATACTAATCAATGTAAATGTATTGAAAGGAAGATCTAATCACCATGAAAAGTCCATGTAATAGCAGAACTGGAGGACCTATTTTTTCCTCTGAATTTGCCTTACTAGATGACACCCTTTGAAGCCCCAACAAATATCAACTAAAAAAGCATGTTATAAAGCCCCAATCAAAATAATATTACAAACTATTCAATTCCAAGGAAAAGCATGTTACTTACCAACTGGAAAACACGTGCAAAGCCAGTTCTCTTCATACCCAGTTGTATAAACTAGTTCCATGTGGAAGCAAAAGGAAAACCACAATTCGTAAGGTGGACATGATAAGCTGAAAAGTAGAACCGAGAGGCAGAGTTAGAGACCGAGATAAACATAGATAAAGAGAAGGATGGATACAAAAAGGAGGTGAGAGAGATAGAGAGGGGGCTGTGAGAGAGAGGGAGAGAGCGGGGGAGAGATGGCGAGAGAGAGAGAGAGGGAGAGAGAGAGATAGGGAGAGAGAGTGTGAGAGTGAAAGAGAGAGAGAGATAGAGAGAGAGAGAGAGAGAGAGAGAGAGAGAGAGAGAGAGAGACTTCACCTCATTAGAATCAGATCCACAAAAATCATCAGACTTTTTAGAACAATAACCAGATCCCCTTTTTCCATTGTAGCCACTTTCTCATAAAATTTATAGTAACATGTACACATAAATCAACTAATTGAACACTAAAATTATGCAAAACTCAAACAAATTGAAGAAGACAGATCTGGTGTTTGACCTTCATATAACTGAAGAGAATCGAACAATTAAGGATATATATAATTGGGTTTATGTAACTGTAATCGGTAGATTATAATTTAAGAGAGGGGGAGAGAGGAGTGAGAAAGTGAGGTCGAGAGAGAGAGAGTGAGGTGAGAGATGACGGAAAAAGTTCGAGAGAGGTAGGCAGGTGATAGAGAGTCTAGGTGTGAGAAAGGGGGAAGGGGAAGATATTATTGGAAATGGGGAAATAAGATACGTGTTAAGTGGGAAAATAAATTTTTTGTTGAAATGAAATGGGGGAAATATGTTTGTACTGAAGAGGGGAAATGACTTGTAATTTTTCATTTTTTTAAATTGATCATAGACAAGAGCCAGTATAAATAACTGATGTTAAAGTCAAAAATATCTATTCGGTATTTTTTAAAATTGAACATAGACAACCATTGGTATACAAAACCAATGTAAATATTATTGGTTAACATCGCTTTCAGAGAAACCGATGTTAAAAACTCTTTTAACATCGGGTACATTACGTGCCGATGTCTAAGTACCGATGTCGTATGTACTATTTCTAGTAGGGACAATCCCCCCGTGTTTGGTACAAGCGTTTTGCTGATTATGTAGAAACCAGGGGATTCAGCCAAAGCGCATGTGATCCTTCGTTGTTTATTTATCGACGAGGTAATGAAATTGAATACATACCTGTACTTGCTTTATCTTCTGATTCTTTGCGAAAATCCATCATATCTCAACTATGTTCAGCATTTCCAATGAAAGATTTGGGTCCCCTTAGTTATATTCAGGGTATAGCTGTTACACGACATTCAGATGGATTATTCGTCTCATAAAAGAAATATCCTGAAGAAATTATAGAACGAGCAGGCATGTCTTCTTGTAAACCATCACATACTCCAGTTGACACCAAGGACAAGCTCAGTGCTTCAGCAGGCTGTCCATATCCCAATCCTACACTTTATCACAATCTTGCTGGTGCATTACAATATCTTACAGTTACTAGGACGGATATCTCTTATGCTGTACAATAAATTTGCCTCTTTATGCATGATCCTAAAGAACATCACATGGCGGCGCTTAAGCGTATAATACACTACATACAAGGAAATATTGACTTTGGACTTCATTTATACCCTTCTTCAGTCACTAGTTTAGTCTCCTACACTGATGCAGATTGGGGTGGTTTCCCTGACACTCGGTGTTCCACCTCTGGATATTGTGTGTTTCTTGGTGACAACTTAATCTCATGGTCTTCAAAACGTCAGCCCACTCTCTCTAAGTCAAGTGCCGAAGTTGAATATCATGGAGTGGCTAATATTGTCTCTAAATCTTGCTGGATTCAGAATCTTCTCTTGGAATTGTATTTTCCTGTTAGTACGACTACCTTGGTGTACTGGGATAACGTTAGTGTAGTGTATCTTTCTGGTAATCCAGTACAACATCAACGCACAAAACACATTGAAATGGATATTTATTTTGTGCGTGAGAAAGTTGCACGCGGACAAGTTCATGTACTTTATGTTCCTTCTAGACATCAAACTGCAGATATCTTTACAGAAGGTCTTCCGCTGGTACTCTTTGATGAATTCAGGGACAATCTTAGCATACGAAAACCTCTGCTTTGACTGCGGGGGTGTGTTAGCATGTGTGATTAACTGTCCGTTGTATTTTTAGTATGTAAAAATTTTAGGCTATTGTCATTCAAAATATTAGTTAGGATATCAAGATCTCAGGATATCATTGAGCAGGATATTAGCACTGTAATTTAGTCAATTTAGCCACTGAATATGTCAATCAGCTAATGTTTAATTTGTATATAAATTATGTGATAATGAATGAGAAAAGCAGGGGATTCCGTTCTATCTTCTATCAATAATTACATTCTTTTGTGCATTACAGGATAATATATACAGTGATCGAACTCAATCAAGGAGAACAAAATAGGATAAATATTTTAAAAGAATACTGACAATCGTCTACCCAACAATATAATTGAATTTTTTTTTTATGTAAAATGGTATGAGCTCTATATCAACAAGATGTCAAAACGTTAAACAAGAAATAGTGATCAAAATATCTCATTTTTGAAATTTAGTTATTCAAAATATTTAAAAGCGCTGTATAGTGTTCAAAAAACCAGCTGAATAGACATGTGTGACTGTATTTAATTTTTTTTAAAAATATATATGCAATTCTTCTCTTCCATAAATTTGTATTTTTTATTCTTTTTAAAAAGTAAATACATATGTGTTCCGTAAGTATTTTACTGGTAATATTCCATCTTTAAATATTTTAGACAACCTAATCTCAAAAATAGGTATTTTGATATTATTTTAGCAAACGTAGACAGGTTAACCCCCATTAGAAAACAAATACATTATACAAATGACTTTCAAATCACAAACCCGTAAATATAATATTAGGCATCATGATCGTTTACCAACATTTTACCATCGTAATAGGTCATTTATACTCTCAATTAATAAAGTGAAATTATATTTTATTATATCACAAAAATTTCAAAATATCGAAATATCAAATTTTGATATTTACTAGATTAATATATAAATATTTTTAATTTTTATATTATTTAATCATAACTAATAAAATGAATTGATTTATATTTTCGGAGGACTTTGTTTTCCACTATTTGTTATTATTCATTTAAGCATCGATTTATTTTTAAATTATAAAACATCTTTTATTAGTAATTAAGTAATAGTAAATGACTTTATTGATATTTATGATTTTATTTGTTAGTATTCACCCTGCGTCTATTTACTTTAAAGTTAAAATATATAGTTTAACACCAACTAATTTTTGAGTTATATTTAGATTTTATTTAGTAATAATCAATTAAGTAAAATACATGTATTTATTTTTAATTTGAAAAAGAATTTTTAACAATAATTAAGTAATATTAAATAAATTATATTGAAAAAGATAATTATAAATTTATATTAAATAATATTAAATTATCTAAAATGATAAAGATATTTGAATGATAGTTATGCAATTCGTTTCACGAAAAAATCCTACTAGTAATGAAGTTAACATGTTACATTTCTATAACAAGTAAAATAGCCGTAGAACTAAAACTATACGATGAAATTTCTTAACTACAAATGGGTTCGATTTCTTTTAACTAAATAATTTAATAGCATTTATTTTTAGACATTATTATCAGATTCAATTCTTTACAAGTGTTAATTTAAAATTTTATACTAATATTTTAATTTTGATTCATGTTTCACAAGGGTTATAAGGTTCAATCTTGTACAAATACTAATTTGAATTTTTAATCTCGGACATATACTTCACACAGGTTATCAAATAGTAATGATAAATAATTAATTATAGAAATTTTGTCAAAAATAGCCATATTTTCAATTTTTTTGGCAAAAATAGGAAAAAAAAATTGTACGAGAGGTTACAATTTGAAATCAGCCCTAATAAACAAATTTTTGTTTTACGTCTCCGAGCTATATTTTCCCATCTAACTCTGGTCACTGAATACTCCATATTCCTCTATAAGAAAAAGAGCGAGCTGATAAAGAGAACGGTTTGGCTGTTGCTATCGAGCATAAGATGAATTTTTGGTCGAGATGAAGATACTCATGTGTTAGTTACCAGTCCACATGTACCAAACGAAGAACTTTTTCAAATCAGATTGAACGAGAGGTAGCAGATCAAGGGCAGTCTATTTTCTTTATATTTCAAAAATAGTGAAGAGTTTCGAAAAAAGAGAGTAAAGAGTGAAAATAGTGGCTATTGCGACCTTCGCTCCTCGCTTTTGTTCAATTATAAATAATCACTTCACGTTGATGGTTCAAGTATATATTGAGATTTTAGAAATAGGAGCTTGTGATATAGCTACACCAAATTTTCGACCAGTTAATGCAAGAACTGTAAATAAAGGACCTAGATCTCCTTGAAATAGAAAAGATCATTCATATATAGCATAGTCAACGATAGCTGAAAATGAGGTCTACTTTTTTAAAGAGGCTACTTGAGTAACTTTAGATACATGATCATAAGATACGTGCTAATTAGCTCCCTTGGCTATATTTGCTACTTTTGCTTCTTATTTTTTATTACATTGCGTTCAATTCGAGTGGGCGATGGAAAGTTTGATAACCAATAACATTAACTCTTATTTTATTTTATTTACCTTCTTTCAGGCAAAAGTTGACTAACTTCTTGATCAATTATTTTTGCTTACCATTCAGGTCCCCCATATAGCATAGAATTTTCAAGAAATTGGAAGCCGCTTTCGATGACAAGGCTGAAGAATTTAGATTCCCCGACCGTTACTGTCCATCTTTATATCAGCCAACTCTCCAGTTTTCAACGGTGAGTGTCTCTGATCCCAACTATTTCTTCTCAATAGCAATAGAAGTATAAAGTAAATTGCTCAGCCTTTTTCTGAGTTTCGGTGTCCCGTATGAATGGCTTTATTTCAAAGCCTTGAGTTCATTTTCAGCCCTTCAGTCAGGAATTAGCGTTCGACCTACTTTGTTACGCCAATACTAATGGACATATCTATTTGACAAAAGAGCTCTTATAGTATGAATATGATCCTCATTACGTATCTTGATTAATTTTAGCATTTTTTTATGGATTCCTATACGAAGATTTTGTAGATGTGTTTTCAAGTATTTCTTGATCATTTCCTCCAAAAGAAGGATTTCACTATGTTCTAGTCCTTTCATTTATACTTCAAGCGGGGCTGCTATAATACATACTTCATCGACCACTTTAAAACAGATTGATCTTAAGAAGATCATTGTTCACTCCCCAGTAGCTCAGATGAATTTGGTGAATGTTCGTATGTTTAGTAGGGGAAAATGAAAGGAATTATCTGGTCCCTTCTAAACTTGGGCGGGGGAGTGCTTGTGTTAATAGATATCAAGGTATAGTAATAGGACTAAGGTTCAATAATACATATTCGCTCTCATTCACATGATGATCCCCGAACGGGGAAATATATCACTCAGTCCAATTAATGTTTGAATGAGTAAAGGTGGCACTCGGTCCAATCAATGTTTGAATGAAGAAAGGTGGCACTCGATCTTATATGAGCACAAATGAAATTCATGGGGAGTTATACATGTTAGGAATCAAGCTTAAATTCTGATGATAAACAAAACTACACTTGTATAATTATGTTAAGACAAAATATAACTTGCAACTGCTAACCGTCCGAAGGGATATCAATTGGAGGAGTAGCTCATTAAATGGTGTGGTCATTGTAACATCTTCCCTAAGAACTCAATAAACAGATAGCAATATAATTATTCATTCAGAAGTCATATTGAATCAATGGATAATCTAGAATAGGATGGCCAAATGTAAAATATTCGATGCCATATAATTGCTCCAACTGCTAAAAGAAGAGAAACATCAAATGCTATATATGTCAGCCTATCAACTGCTAATCAAGTGACTATCAATGTCTAAGGGAAGCTGTAGCAGAATGACTTCTAATGGCTAAGGAGTTCCTATGGCTAACAACTATCAATGCCGAATGCAGATTATAGCTACTGATAGTAACGTGACAGTGCTCAAAACCAACACATGGATTGATAGGTATCTCAAAAAAGAAGATGAGAAGCAAATATAAACTTTGCATGTGATCTTTGATTCTGAAGAAGAAGAAGAAACATTCCATTTCCATGCATGGCAATTTGGAGAGATATTCAAGGCTTTATATCAACATAATATTTGTCCTCATTTGTCAAGCATCACGGGAAAGAGAATGAAGAAACAACCTTGATAGACCTCGAAGACTGTAATATGTATTGTATAGCAAGCTTTGTAACTTGGTAATATAAAAACCAAGTAGCATCAGTGTTTAACTTAAGAAATGTGTTCTTCATTTTCACAAGGACATTAGAAAGATATCCTCTTTTGAGTGAAACACTGAAAACTGTAGCTGTGAGATTACATTTGTAACTGTAATAGATTATTTCTTCAAAAATAAACCTCAGGTGGAAAGTCAAAAAACAACCTACCTGAAATTATAAAAATATGTGTTCATATTTCATTTCTCATGCACAAATTATTTGAAAATTTTAATTTATATTTAACCCACCTTCTATAAATTAACATAAGTTGATTGTTAGTGAGTAACAATTGATACCAGAGCAAGCCTTCAACATACCGAAGATTTAAAGATCTTGAAAGACCACTCAATCACTTATGGTGAAGAAGGAGGTAGAAGCGCATTTTCCAGTCTTAGATATGGATGTTCCGGAACTGCTTGTCATGATGAAAGATGATGACTTAGAGACATCTTCAGAAAGCAGTCAGAGAAAAGAAAATCTAAGAAGACAATTAATTAAACTTTGAACAAGAATTAATTATCGAATGGAAAATATCAATGGATGTAGCAAGCAATGTAACAGAGCATGAAAGTGTTGAAATTGTCTGTGATGAAGCTTAGATTAGGGAGAAAAAAGATTGTGAACGGGAGTTTATTACTGATTTCCTTTCACCAATAAATGATCTTTATTCTTCAAGAAAAGAAAAATTAATAAAAAAAGATGATCAGTTAAGTGAAAGTATCGGTACTTGCTTACTGGACATGTCAAGGAAATCCGGTGAACCAGTAAGCAAGAATTCTGCAAATAGAGAAAACATCAAAACCAAATGAATTGCATAGGTTACTGGTCCAGCAGAAAACTGAAGGACAAACTGAAACCCTGGATGGGAATCAGAAGGAGGAATTCCAGGAATGATAAAGTAGAGATTGGCAAGCATATACTTCACACTCCTAACAAAAAAGTATCAAGAAAAGCTTGTGATAACTGTGATAATGCTAATCACTAACATGCTAATTGTAAATCTATGTCAGTCATTAATATACATGAATCCTATATTCCTATCAAAGTCATGTCAAATATGCCAAGATAGTGCAGTCAGAACACTTGTAATATGTCAATCTTGCATAATTCTTATCACTCTGCCTTCGGTATGCCAAGGAATAAGCAAGGTGTCAACATCATGTTTACATCCTCATCAAGTAAGATGCATGCCAAGTTGTTTAAATATAACCTAAGCTCTAAATTTATCAATCATAGATCAACACCCAAAGTTAAAGTGGATCTCAATCCTGACAAAACAAGGGTATCAGTTGATCGTAGAGCAAAAAAAATACATGACAAGAAAGATCTTGAGAAAATTTGGTTACCCAAATTAGGATGAATTGGTTTTGGATGGGAGCAGATAAAAGAAAAGAGTGTCCAATACATAGACCATGGTTGTTCATGCCATATGACTGTGGATCCATCTCTGTTCACCAAGTCTGAAGAAGAAGCAAGACCAAAAGTTATCTGTGTAGATGACAACCATGGTCACGCCTTGGGATATGGCTCAATCTGAGTTGGAAATAATGTATCACAAGTTAAAGGACTCAAGCATAATTTCCTAAGTGTCAGCCAACTATGTGATAATGACTCTCAAGTTATTTTTGACAAAAAAGCCTTTGTTGTCATCAACCAGAATAACAACAAGGTCCTTTTATCTGGAAAGAGAAAAGGAAATGTGTATGTAGCCGATCTTACCTCAACTAATGTTGAATCAATGGTTTGTCTACTCAGCAAGACAAACAAGGATGGAGAACATCTAGAACATAAGGAGCTGTCTCAATTAGATATCTCAATCAAAAGAAATTCTACTAAAGAATTATCAGAATTGAGAGTATCTAAGAAGGGTCTCAATGAAGCTTGTCAATCTGATATGAAGAAGACCCTACATAAGAAGAAGACAGAGTCATTATTTGACAATCACCTGCAATTCCTACTTGTGAATCCAATAGAATCAGTTCAAGTCTTGTATCTAGAGAACTTCCACTCTATGATCACTTATGTCATCTCAATACTTAGTTGGATATTTTTAAAGCTCTTGAAATTAAGGGCTATTGAGATTAACATCAGTGACACTAAGAACCTCTACTCAATGAAAGGAATAACTCTTGAGTTTTATATTTTAAGGACTTCATAGCAGAATGGAGCAACTGGAAGGAATAGAGAACTACTCAGAGATGAAGGAAGAGCAATACTTGAAGAATAAAAAATAATAAAAAATATCTGGAATGAAGCCATTTGCTTTATAGGCTCAACTCAGAAAATGTCTTTGATCAATCAAGTCTTAAAAAATAAAATATTTTGCAAACTTCTTCATGACTTTTGATGCATCTACTTCAGCTTGAATCAAGGAGCGATTCTTATCAATCTTGAAGTTTATGCCGTTAGGCCCGTAATCAACTGTAGAGGGGGGGGGGGTGAATACCGTTAATGCAATCAATTCGACAAAACTTCAAGAGAATCAACATTTTTTATATTAACAAATAAAAATTGATTATAAATGTAGTTTCTCAAAATGATGAACAAATATCCTTGAGAACTTCTAGGTTATGCGAAAGATATAACAATGTTCGCAATGCTTATAGCATGAACCTAATATGTGCTTTATATAGAGCACAACTACACAATGTATAAGGAATCTTATTATATCAATAACAAGGAAACCTATTACTATGCTTCTGAGATAAAGTCTGTTGTGCATATGTTGTGTACTTGCTGATTTCATAAACAAAACATCTAAGTAGATTTTACTTAGTGGAATAATGTAGCACTCGACGAATAAGAATTATAGTCCCGATGGATAACTCATTATAGTCCCGACGGATGTTAACTTATTATCCATCGAGTGAGTAGCTTATGTAATAATAAGTCTGTAGCACAGTTCTGTATACATCTTTGTATAGATTCTATAGTAGCCTATAAGTCATGTTGACTTTAACTAGATATGCAGAATAAGTTGATTAATTGTATATAAGTGATGTCTTGTAATTCTGCATAAGTGAAATGAAGTCAAGTGCCAAAATAGCTACCGACGGATGATTAACAAAGCCATCGACGGATGATCAAATGACTATCAATGGATGTTTAATACAGCAGTCGACGGGTGATCAATGAAGCCATCAACGGATGTTCAGAAAGTCGACGGATGATCATATATCCAACAGATGTTCATGGAATCTAACGGATGATCATATAAAGAATTCAAACAGCAGTTGAACAGTGAAAGCTGAGCACAGCCGTCGAGATGTATACAAATCTACTGTTGAAGCCCATTAACTGGGTAATAGAGGACGAAAAGCAGCAAAGCCTAAGACTGATAGTTTTTATATTTATTCAGTCTTTTTGACTTTGTAATCTTGGTAATATATAAACCAAGAACGTAGCAAATAGAAAAACAAGAGAGTTGAGATACAAAAATAGAGAAATCTTTGTAAGCAGAATTATTAGCATTTCCCTGTATTCTCAGTAGTTCGATTTGTAAGCAGCTGTGAGCATTCTTACACAAAGAGTCCTCTCGATATATAATATATATCTCTGGTGGAATTGTTTAAATCCACCAGAAAGTTTTTAAAAACCCTTGTTTTTAATTACTTATGTTTTTATTCAATTAAGTTTCTATTCCGCATTGTGCTAATCAAAACACTTATATCTATATTCGAGTTGAACATTTTTATTTCGAGAAAAAGGTTCAAGAATTCCATTCAACCCCCCTTCTGTAATTCTTGCTATATTGTTAAGGGACTAACAATTTGTATCAGAGCAAGCTCTTAATCTACAAAGAGTTTAAAGATCAAAACAATTCAGCAAGATGAACAAGAAAGACGTTGGAGTCAAGATTCCTTTTCTAGATAAAGATAATTACCATCACCGGAAGGTAAAGATGCATCTTTATATGCTTTCTCAAGATGAGGCCTATGTGGATTGCATAGAAAAAGGTCCTCATGTTCCAATGAGAGCTGCAACAGGAAACGAGCCATCAGTTCCCAAGCCAAGGCACGAATGGTCTAATCCTGACATTGAACAAGTCAGGAAGGATAAAAAGGCCATGAACATTCTGTTCAATGGAGTTGATGCAGACATGTTTGACAACATTATTAACTGCAAAACTTCCAAGGAAGTCTGGGATACTATACAGATAATCTGTGATGGCACCGAGCAAGTTAGAGAAAATAAAATGCAGCTCTTAATTCAGCAATATGAGCATTTTCACAATGAGGAAAGTGAGTCACTCACTGACATTTTTAGTAGATTCCAAAAACTACTAAATGCTCTTAAGTTGCATGGAAGAGTCTATTAGACTAAAGACTCTAATATGAAATTCCTTAGATCTCTTCCAAAGGAATGGAAACCAATGACAGACTCATTAAGAAACTCACAAGATTATAAAGAGTTCACTTTGGAGAGACTGTATGGCATCCTGAAGACCTATGAGCTTGAGATAGAGCAAGATGAAAGGATGGAGAGAGGAAAGAAGAAAGGATGATCCATTGCACTAGTTGCTGATTTGGAAAAGGAGAAGGAAGTGAAGATGGAAGCTGTTGAGTCAACTTCTAAGGTCTGTGAAAGCAAGGGTAGGGGGATTGCAGTAGAAAGTGAAGATTCATTGAGTCAAGATGACATGGAGGACATTGATGAGCACCTAACATTTCTTTCCAGGAGATTTGCCAAGGTCAAGTTTAAGAAGAACTTTGAAGCAGCTAAGCCAAATAGAAATATGGTGGATAAGTGAAAATTCAAATGTTTCAAATGTGGCTTGGCAGGGCATTTTGCAAATGAGTGTAGAAAGTCAGATTCCAGTAAGAAAAGGTTTGAGTCTATGGATTATAAGCAAAAATACTTTGATCTACTCAAACAAAAGGAAAGGGCTTTTATTACACAAGAGAATGACTGGGCAGCAGATGGTTTGGATGAAGATGAAGATGTCAGCTATGTCAATCTAGCCCTAATGGCCAAGTTTGATGAAACAGAGACAAGTTCCTCAAGCAATCAGGTAATCACTACAAACCTTGCACATTTATCTAAATCTGAGTGTAATGATGCCATAAATGACATGTCTACAGAATTATATCATTTGCGTGTTATACTTAAGTCTCTTACTAAAGAAAATGCTAAAATCAAAGAAAAAAACTTGTTTTTAAGTGAGAGGAATAATGTGCTTGAGTCTCAGTTTGTTGATTTTGAGAAACTAAGGATTGAGTGTAAGATTGCCAAGGAGGAATTAACCGAGTCCTTGAAAAAGGAAGAGATTTTAAAGAAACAGCTCGAGCGTGAACAAGAGGTGATTAAAGCATGGAAAACATCCAGGGATGTCCATGCTCAAATCACCAAAGTTCAAGGAATTGAGTCTTTTTGTGATGAAGCCTGGAAAAAGAATAAAGAGAAACTAGAACCTAATTTGGTAGATGGTTTGCTGACAGATGTAGACTCGACGGATGATGAGGACTATCCGTCGGATAACAAAAAGTGTTATCCGTCGAAGGATGAAAATCCTCATCCGTCGGCTGTGAGCAAGCCCATTAGCAAAGCCAAACTAATCAAGCTAAATGAGAAGTATGGGTCTGTTTCTAAGAACTTTGTTTCAGGAGAGTCAAGTCAAGTTAAGAAAGGAAAAAGGGGTAATGTTGGTCAGATGACTGTCAAACAGCTAAGTGACAGACTTGAGAAAATTGAGATAAAAATAGAGACTAAAAGGAAAAACAAAAGGAATGGTAAAGTAGGGATTAATAAACATAATAACTACACACCTGATAAATATGCTCCTAGAAAAATCTGTGTCAAGTGTGGTAGTGTAAATCATTTGTCTGTTAATTGCAAATCTGCCATGCCTACTCCCATGTCTGTTCAGTCTCAATTTCCCAACATAAATGCAATGCCTCCCATGCCTGTTAATGCTATGCCTACACAGAACATGAATGCATAGTTTGCTAATATGCCATTTGCACCTAATCCATATTATGCTGCATACAGTATGCCTCAAATGCCATTTAGCATGCCCTACTGGAATAACATGTTTACACCAAGCATGCCATTTCCTGGTAGCCATAATATGCATGATAATTCTGTTGCATTAAATGGTTTCAAAGGCCCAACCCAAATGACTAAGGAAGAATCTGAAATTCCTAAGTCAAATGAGTTAAGACCTAAGAAACAGAAGAAGAAAGCTAACAAGGCAGGACCCAAGGAAACTTGGGTACCAAAATCAACTTGATTTGATTCTGATGTGTGCATGGAAACAGAAGGAATCTTTGGTACTTGGACAGTGGTTGTTCAAGACACATGACTGGTGATTCTACCCTGCTCACAGAGTTTAAGGAGAGAGCTGGCCCAAGTATTACTTTTGGAGATTACAGCAAGGGTTATACTGTGGGATATGGCTTGATTTCAAAAGACAATGTCATCATTGAGGAGGTTTCCTTAGTGGATGGTCTCAAACACAATCTGCTGAGTATCAGCCAGCTTTGTGACAAAGGCAATTCAGTAACCTTCAACAAAGAAGCCTGTGTTGTGACTAATAATCAAAGCAACAAAGTGGTTCTCACTGGTGTGAGAAGAGGAAATGTGTACCTAGCTGATTTCAACTTAACTAAAGCAGAATCTGTAACTTGTCTTCTCAGTAAAGCAAGTCCAGATGAAAGTTGGCTATGGCACAAGAAGCTATCTCATTTAAACTTCAAGACCATGAATGAGCTGGTAAAGAAAGAATTGGTAAGATGTATTCCTCTAGTGGAGTTTTCAAAGGATGGACTGTGTGATGCCTGCCAAAAGGGGAAGCAGATCAAAGTAATCATTCAGGAAGAAACTTGATTCAGCAATTGAAGAGCCTTTACAACTGCTTCACATAGACTTGTTTGGACCAGTCAATGTATTGTAAATCTCAAGGAAAAGATTTTGCCTAGTAATTGTAGATGATTTCTCAAAGTTCTCTTGGACATATTTTCTAAAGTCTAAAGATGAGGCTAGTGAAATCATCATCAATCACATAAGGCAAGTCAACAATCATCCTGATTTCAAAGTTAGAAGAATCAGGAGTGACAATGGAACTGAGTTTAAGAATTCTGTCATGAGAGCATTCTGTGAAGAAAATGGGGTACTGTATGAGTTTTCAGCAGCAAGGACTCCACAACAGAATGGAGTAGTGGAAAGGAAGAACATATCACTTATTGAAGCTATAAGGACAATGCTTGAAGAATCTAAACTACCAACATATTTTTGGGCTGAAGCTATAAATACTGCATGCTACACTCAGAACATTTCTCTGATTAATCAAGCAAGATGCATGACTTCCTATCAATTGTTCAAGAACAAGAAGCCAACTCTAAGCTTTCTTCATATCTTTGGCTATAAATGCTATATCCTGAGAAATCAAACTGATCAAAATGGGAAGTTTGATGCTAAAGCAGATGAAGGAATTTTTGTTGGATATGCTGTTGGTAAAGCATATAGAGTCTACAATCTAAGAACCAACATTGTTGTGGAATATACACATGTTATGTTTGATGATAAAAAGATTGAAGGACTGGAAGATTGAGATTACCATGAGAGCCTCAAATTCGACAATGTTGAGATGGTTAGTGATGAAAGTGATGATGAGAGTGATCGAGAAACAGTGTCTAAGGATAATGCAGACAAATCTACCACCAATAAAGCACAAAACTCAACATCCGTCGAGTTGTATAATGCTTCATCCGTCGGAAGGCAATCTGTGTTATCCGTCGGAAGACAACCTGCCTCATCTGTCGGTACTCAAAATTCACCATCCGTCGGGTTATCAAAAGGAGCAGGAGGTCAAGACAGATCACCTCTAGAAAATTCTCCTTTCTCTAATCAAAGATCCACAAACTCAGGAGGAGTTTCTAGCAATCAAAACTCAATCACACATCAAGACAATCATGATGCCTCTTCATCTAGAGCTAATCTACCTCAACAAAGGAAATGGACAAAAGATCACCCCTTTGAGCTTATCATTGGTGATGTTTCTTCTAGAGTTCAAACAAAAAGAGCAACTCAGGAAGAATGTCTATACAGTAGCTTTCTGTCAAAGGAAGAACCAAAGAAGGTAGAAGAAGCTTCGTTGGATCCTGATTGGATTTTAGCTATGCAGGATGAGCTAAATCAATTTGAAAGGAATAATGTATGGAAGCTGGTACCCAAGCCTAAAGGAAAGAATCCAATAGACACCAAGTGGGTATTCAGAAACAAGATGGATGAAAATGGCATAGTAATCAGGAATAAAGCTAGATTGGTTGTAAGGGTTATTGTCAGCAAGAAGGAATAGATTTTGATAAAACTTTTGCTCCTATTGCAAGACTTGAAGCCATCAGAATCTTCTTAGCCTATGCAGCCCATGCCAATTTCATGGTCTATCAAATGGATGTCAAAAGTGCCTTTCTAAATGGAGATTTGGAGGAAGAAGTGTATGTTAGTCAACAATCTGGTTTTGAAGATCCAAATTTTCCAGAATATGTCTATTATCTACTGAAAGCACTTTATGGACTGAAGCAAGCACCTAGAGCATGGTATGACACTTTATCAAAGTTCCTTTTGGAAAATCATTTCATAAGAGGTACTGTAGATAAAAATTTATTTTTCAAAAATGTTAATGGCACTAGTATACTTGTTCAAATTTATGTAGATGATATTATTTTTGGCTCTACAGATGAGAAACTTTGCAAAAAGTTTGCCAAATTGATGCAAAGTAAGTATGAAATGAGTATGATGGGAGAACTAACTTACTTTCTTGGTTTGCAAGTTAAGCAAGTTAGTGATGGAATATTCATTAGTCAAACTAAATATATTTTTGATCTCTTAAAGAAGTTTGATCTAATGGATTACACATCTGCAAAAACTCCCATGGATACAACAACTAAGCTTGAATTAAACACTACTGAAAAGTCTGTGGATATTTCAAGTTATAGGGGCATGGTTGGCTCACTTCTGTACTTACCAGCTAGTAGGCCAGATATTATGTTTGCTACTTGTTTATGTGCTAGATTTCAGGCTGATCCTAGAGAATCTCACTTGATAGCTATTAAAAGAATTTTCAGATATCTCAAGGGAACACCAAAACTTGGCATTTGGTACCCTAGAGATTCTGGCTTTGGTCTAACTGGTTATTCAGATGCAGATTATGCAGGTTGTAGAATTGATAGAAAGTGCACAACATGAACCTGTCAATTTCTAGGAAACAAGCTTGTGTCCTTGTTCAGTAAAAAACAAAATTCAGTTTCTACTTCTACAGCTGAAGCTGAATATATTGCTGCTGGCAGTTGCTGTGCACAGATTTTATGGATGAAAAATCAATCGCTAGATTATGGTTTGCAAGTTGAAAGGATTCCTATTTTCTGTGATAACACAAGTACAATTGCCATCACTGAAAATCCAGTGCAACATTCAAGGACAAAGCACATAGATATCAAGTACCATTTCATAAGGGAACATGTAATGAATGGTACTGTGGAGTTATATTTTGTTCCAAGTGAGAAGCAACTTGCAGATATCTTTACCAAGCCACTGGATGAATCCACCTTTTCAAGGTTGGTAAGTGAGTTAGGTATGCTTAATTACTCTTAAATTTATCTGAGTTATTTTGCAAGTTGTAATGTAGCCAGAAATTTAGTTAATTTTTAAGTCTTGGATGAAATTTTGACTAAGTCAAAATTTGCATCTCGACGGATGGCCCTTATCCATCGAGTTTAGTCATCCGTCGATATACTACTTGCTAATAAAAGTCAATTATTTTTCTGGAATACTTTATGACTCGACGGATATCAATTTATCCTCATCCGTTGAATTGTCTAAATCTCAGCCGTTAATTCCCTGAACATTATCCATCGAGTATACTTACAGTTTGTAAGCAATACACAACGGATAATGGGTGGAATTTTTTTACAGTTTATTTTTAAACGACTATTTTAGGCAATTTCTATTGGTTAATTTACTTTTCTTTATTATTGTTGTCAGTTATTTTTGAGATAGTATAAAAGCTTATTTCATTCCAATTATTTTCTTTTATCATTCTCAAATTCAACTGCTGTTATTTCATTCTCTCTCAAGCAAATATTCTCTTTCTCTTCAAGCTTTCATTCTCTAACAATGGCACCTGTAGTAAAGATTATGTCTCAAACTGGGTTCATTTATGAGAAGAACAACTTCACTGCATTGGTCAATAAGGGTATTCAGCAATCAGAGGACTATCACAAGATGATGGACTTTGTGAAGAACTGCAAGCTAAATTATGCCATGCTGGAATCACCCACAATCTTCTATGAAGTTGTTGAAGAGATGTGGACCACTGCAATCTACAACTCTACTGACAAGACCATCACTCTAACCATCAAAGGTAATGAATTCTGTATCAATAGTGATGTGATAAAAGCATGTTTCAAAATTCCTGATAATAATGTGACTTCACCACACACTGACACTGATATTACCAATATGCTTAATTCCATGCATTATGCACTTCCTACTTCTAAACTGAGTGATATTAGAAGAATGGGTCTTAGGAAAGAGTGGAGTTTCATGTGTGATGTAGTTACTAAGGTTTTCTCTGGAAAAGTCAGTAATTTTGATTCTGTGAACATTTCCATGTTTAACATGCTATACATGCTAGTTACAGATAAATTTTACAATTTCAGTGACCTTGTCTTGTTTGAGTTAGGATTTAAACTAGGTGAGTTAGCTAAAAGAGGAAAGAATGTGTATTATGCTAGATTTTTCATGCTATTGGCTAACCATCTATGTCAAGAGATTGTACTTGAGAACCCAAACAACAAACTGGCTTGTTGTGTTCAAGAGAGAAGACTCATTGTAGATTTGAACAGAGCCAACCATCACAGGGATGTGCCAATGTTCAATTTTCCTGTAATGCAGGCACCTCAGGTAAGTGAGGTAAGTTCATCCATTCCTATAACTGTTCCAACCTCCTCAATTTCTTTGAGTTCAGGAGTAGCTATGGCAACTGTAACAATGACCAAACAGTTGCCTACCAAAGCTGCCAAAACTACTGCTATTTCTAAATCCAAATCAAAGAAAACCCCCTCTGGTATCTCTCCAAAGGTACCAGTTAAAAAATCCACCAAAGCAAAAAAAGGGAGTGTGAAGGAGGGTAAGGTAGGTGAGGGAAGGGGTGAATATCAAAGAAACCCCAAGAATAAGGATGGAGAGTTGAGTGAACCCTAGCCTAGCCACACTGTAGTTTCCCAACAAACTGCAATGCTTAAAAAGGATAAAAGCTCACTTCTAGCTACATCCTCCCAAAAGGATGCAGTTATTGAATAAAGCTCTCAGCCAAGAGCACAGGCCAAAAGGGTTAGGGACACAAGCTCACCCCAAACTTACATAAGAAAGAAGAAATCTAAAACCTCTGGGGATGCACAGGGCACACACACAGTGCAAACTGGTGCTAAAGACACATTCCCTGCATTCTCTCAAATTCAGTTTGATGTGGCTCCAATAAATGTGGAGTCACAGCCAAAATCTCTATTTATAGAAGCATCTGAAACACCATACTAACCAACAAACTCTCTGGAAGTGGATATGATAAACACTTCAATTCCTGATTCCCCTTCTTTAACTCTGCTGGGGAAGCCAAAATCTAGTGCAAGTGAGCATCATCTTTTAGATGATTTGTTGGCTCACTTGCCAATTCTTTCAGATTCTATTGTGACATCTGTGCCCCAAATATCCTCAATCAACACAGAGTCAACAATAGTTTCTCTTCCCACCTCATTCATTTCTACTCTCTCGATGAATATTGCTCATCCGTCGAGTAGTGATTGTATCCCGACGGATAAGCCTAACAGCAGTTATCCGTCGGATAGCATTACCACTCACTTGACAGATATCACTTATCCGTCGAGTATCTCTGCACAACTTCAAACTTCAATTATTTCAAGTGCAGAAGATTTAGTGGTTGTACAATCACTCTTAGGACTGAGAGAGGAGAGTGTATTGAGTGAGAGGCTGGGTTGCTCCCAGGCAAAAGGAGAGGAAAAGAGTAAAATCAGCAATCCACTTATTCAGGATTGGAAAAAGTGAGTGAGAGGAGTCCCACCTTAGTAGGTGAAGGTGAGGGTGGGGAGCCAGGGTGAGACCCTGATATAACAAAAGAGAGATTTTGAGAGAAAAGCAGGTACAGAAGCCATAAGGGTGGATCCAGCCATTGCTAGTGAGTCAATGATTGTGGATGATGCTGAAAAGGAAAGATAATTTCAGCAACATTACAAAGCTGTAATTGATAACATTTCCTTGGATGCTGACACTTTTACTCACCCTGTGTCAGCCTATCAACTGTTGGCTGCTCAGGGTAATGTGGAGGCAGAACAGACTTTGAACTTAGTACACACCTCAGAATCTGTTCAAAGAGATAAAGCTGTTGTCAATAGGATGCCTTCTCAAGCTGGTGAACCATCTGAAGAATTTGATGTAAATTCTAATGATGTTGACTCTGTTTCTTTGGATGGAAGCATGAACTTAGGGGGAGATGAAGGCCCAAGTTCTGTTTCAAATTTACCTGAATGGGCATGGACAAAGGAATCTACACCAGGACAATTTGGTGTATCTTTGGTTAAGCAAGTTATGGCTATTCAAAAGGCCCTTTAGGAAACTTCAGATGCTAGTTCCAAGGCTATTCTTCAAGCTCACCCAGACTCTCTACATCTCATGAAGATCCAGCAATTAAGATAGAATCTGAGTGTGGATGAACTCAAAAAGGATATAGCTGACTTGAAGACCTATAATTCTAAGAAGCTGGATTCAGTCATGCCATATGGTACCATGCAGGATCTATTACTAAGACTGAGGAGAGAATCAAATTCTGAAAAAAAGCTGGCCAAGCTGGAAGATAGAGTTCAAATTATTGAGAATTCAGTGGCTACCCTTCTTCAAAATCAACAGTCTCAGACAAATCTTCTCATGCAACTGGCTAAAGCACAAGGTCTAACTCCTCAACTTGATGATAACAAAAAGGGGGAGAGAGAACCAAGTGAGGGGGAGAAACTTCAAGTTCAAATCAACAGAGTAATTGTACCTTCAATTACTGTCTCCAAGCCACCGGTTGCAGATGGTATAGATCTAATTAAAGCAGCAGCAGCAAATTTGAAAGTTGCTGAAAAAGGAAAGTTAAGTTTGATCAACTGGAATAAGATTGATGAGGAGATACAAAAAAAGTTTGAACTTATCAAGGAGCCAGTTAAGTCAGCCATCCATCACTCTCAAGTCAAGCAAATCAGTGTGAATGAGATGAGCATGAATTATCTGGAAAAAGGAAAATCTTCCTGCATCAAATCTACAAAGGCTGAAACAATTCTTAAACCAAGGGCAAATTATCCAAAATCATCTTTGAAGAACCCCTTGGACACTGTGTATGAGACACCTAAGCCTGATGAGAAGAAGCTTCTGTCAAGATCAATTTTCTTCTATAAAGATCCAGCTGATTCAACTTCAAAAAGGGACTCGCTAAGATATTCAGAAATGGAAAGGAAATTTGTGTGGTAGCTGGACATCCACAATTTGCTCAAGCAAAGAGAGAAGAAAAAGCCAGATTAAAGCAGGAAAAGAAGCAAACTGCTCTAGATGCAAAGAAGACTAAACAAAAGAAAGAGCAGATTGCTATCTTGGCCAAGCTACAGGCTGTGAATTCATCTCAACAAATTCCCTCTCAACCATCTAAAGCTGCTGAATCAAAGAAGAAAATTGAAGAACAGAAGAAATCCTCAAGGAAGAAAGAATTGGCTAGAAGAACAAAAAGGAAACTGGATATTGTTGACAAGGAATTGGAAGATCAATTTCCTAAGGAACCCACACCAGCTTCAACTCAAGCATCAAAGCCCTCTATGGTATTTGAAGACATAAGGGTGGTGGATCCCTACATGAATATTCATGGTGAACCTATTGTGCCAAAGGATGAGCCAATAGAGTGGGATAACATACCAATTCCTAACTTCAGCTTACCAATCCTTAGCAAGCCAAAAAGGACAAAGTCAAGGGCAGTCAAGAAAGTGAAGCTGTCACCTCTCAAATCCAAATCAGTAGTTAAAGCTCAACCCAAAGTCAACAGGGGAGACTACTTGTACTTGTGTGACATCAAAGAATTTTCAGATCTAAATCTTTATCTGGATGAACTGGATGAAGTGAGGGGAATTGATGCATACAGGAACCTACCTGAAAGGTTAGTGTTCAAGTACAAAGGAGGAAGGGAGATTCAGTGGCCACTTCACAGGATTCTTCAAGAAAGCCAAACTGTACTGATTAAAGTTTATTTATCCTTCAAGAAGAACTTTGGGTTCAATGTAACTGCAAGAAGACTAGTATTGAAGAAGATTGAAGAACTAAGGAGTATTAGAGCTAAAGATGCATTCCCAAAGACTCTAATCATCTCATACACAGGGAGAAGAGTGCATCTAAGGCCCTACTGGCTGATGGAGTTCATAGATGACAAAGGTGTGAGAAGATTCTTCAGGTTAGAAGACCAATTGAGTATCTCTAGCAATGAGACTCTCTTGGAAATGCAAGAAAAGCTAGATCTCTCAGAATCTGATGAACTGGAATTCCACAGGCAACTCCAAAATCAGATTGATGAAAACAACAAAAAGCTTGGAAGAAGATCCAGACCTTCAAGAAACTAGAAAAATCTGCTCAGGCTAGAGGAGCATCTTGAAAATGCCAAACCTTGTACATTTTGATTATTTGAAGCACTTTCAGTATTATCTGCTTATCTTTAAAGTTGTATGTTTAGGATGTTTTGTTATCATCAAGTATCTCTTAATTTATGGCTACAATTCCAGTAGACATAAATTGGGAGAGATTGTTGTGCATATGTTGTGTACTTGATGATTTCATAAACAAAACATCTAAGTAGATTTTACTTAGTGGAATAATGTAGCACTCGACGGATAAGAATTATAGTCCCGACGGATAACTCATTATAGTCCCGACGGATGTTAACTTATTATCCATCGAATGAGTAGCTTATGTAATAATAAGTCTGTAGCACAGTTCTGTATACATCTTTGTATAGATTCTGTAGTAGCCTATAAGTCATGTTGACTTTAACTAGATATGCAGAATAGGTTGATTAATTATATATAAGTGATGTCTTATAATTCTGCATAAGTGAAATGAAGTCAAGTGCCAAAATAGCTACCGACGGATGATTAACAAAGCCATCGACGGATGATCAAATGACTATCAACGGATGTTTAATACATCAGTCGACGGATGATCAATGAAGCCATCAACAGATGTTCAGAAAGTCAACGGATGATCATATATCCAACAGATGTTCATGGAATCCAACAGATGATCATATAAAGAATTCAAACAGCAGTTGAACAGTGAAAGCTGAGCACAACCGTCGAGATGTATACAAATCTACTGTTGAAGCCCATTAACTGGGTAATAGAGGACGAAAAGCAGCAAAGCCTAAGACTTATAGTTTTTATATTTATTCAGTCTTTTTGACTTTGTAATCTTGGTAATATATAAACCAAGAACGTAGCAAATAGAAAAACAAGAGAGTTGAGATACAAAAACAGAGAAATCTTTGTAAGCAGAATTATTAGCATTTCCCTGTATTCTCAGTAGTTCGATTTATAAGCAGCTGTGAGCATTCTTGCACACAGAGTCCTCTCGATATATAATATATATCTCTGGTGGAATTGTTTAAATCCACCAGAAAGTTTTTAAAGATTCTTGTTTTTAATTACTTATGTTTTTATTCAATTAAGTTTATATTCCGCATTGTGCTAATCAAAACACTTATATCTATATTCGAGTTGAACATTTTTATTTCGAGAAAAAGGTTCAAGAATTCCATTCAACCCCCCTTCTGTAATTCTTGCTATATTGTTAAGGGACTAACAAAGTCCTTCACCACCTTGAATTCCTGCTTTCCTTTTCCTCCTCGAATATCTACTGAAGTGAAAAATCCTGATGATATCATATGCTGATCATCAAGTACTGATATAAGTACCGATAACGCCACTCTTCGGTAAGTGCTGATATAAGTCCTGATATGAACTTCTGATAGTTTCTGCTGATATCATCAATTATATCTAACAATGTACCCCAACTTGTGCATTATGGTAATATGTACAAGTCCCAATTGATTATGTCAAAACTATCTAAATACAGAAATCAAGTAATTATATTCATTTTTACTTCAGTGAATATCAGACTTTACTCTACATTCTGAACTCTAACACAGTCTGGAAAATCTTCAAGAAACTTTCTCAGCAGATTCTCTTCCATTACATCCACATACCATTGCATCCTATGTTTATGTTCCTTCAATTCATATGTTGATTCATCATTCTGATAGATGGCAACCCTAAGATTATGTAACTGTAAATTTCCAAGAGATAGATCATACAGCTCCAGAAACCCAATTTTCTTTCCATCAGTTTTAAATGGTTAAAATTTTAGTCCCTAGACTCATTTCTATTTTGGCTCCTCCAATAGGCATATCAACAACATATTCAGTTTGATCAATGTACTTTGGAATGTAGTTTGATTTTTAAGGCATTCCTCTCTACTTTAACTGTATCAGGTTCTTTATGAATGTGGACCATCTGGCAGTTACAGAATTAGTTACCTTGAGAATTGTAGTAATACGTTCCAATTCCTGCCATGGTTTGTCTCTTAACTGTTCTTGATTCAACCTTAAGCTTCTCCCAGACTCCAGAAAATAGATTATTTTCTCTTTAGCATGATAAAAAACAATTTGCGCTGCTATGATCTTCTATAAGTCTTCAAGTATTATATTATCTTCAATTTCTGTCAAATTAGAAGGCTTTCTTAAAGTCAAAGCATCTCCTACAAATGGATCATCAGCATTTAATCTTCTAACACCATTTGTGATTCCAGGTTTTCTAGATTGAGAACTTCCACTATAAATCTTCTTTAATGTTTAGCAGAATGTCTTCTAGGTGTTGGTTTCTTACTTCCCCATAGTAGCTTCTTCTTTTCTTCAAAAGTAAGTTCTGGTTTATCAGAGACTATGTCTTCAGAATCAGGATTTGATAAATCTTCTTGAATTGGGTTTAAGAAATCAACAACATGATTAGAATCTAAGGTTGTGATTGGTTGAATAAAAGCTTATTCTTTAACTTGAGTAATGTCAGAGGTTAATTTCAGTTTATCAGCCCAGTCAGCTCCATAAATCTTCCTTCTTTGGTGAGCTTTACTGACTTCTTCTTCTTCAAATATTTCTTCAATATCATATGCTTGAACTACTGTATAGATTGAATCTATCAGTATTTGAGATTTAGTTGTCTTAGATATTGATTTCGTCTTTGCAATAACTTTGGATTTAGGCTTTGAAATCTTTGACTTCTCTCCTATCTTTTCCTTTATGTTTCCTTTGTTTGGTCTAATAGAAGGATCATCTTCATAAACTACTTGAGAGACAACAACAATATCAGCATTTGATGTCTTAATGGAATTATTGAAATCTTCCTCCATTTGCCTTAGCTGTTCTAGATTAACTCCAGGATTTTCTCTTTCAAAGATTCTTCAACTCACCTCAAAGTCAAATACTTGAATCTTTGGATCCTTGTAAAATAAAGTTGTCTTCCTTCCTTTTACTTTTAGAGTTTGAAGGTACTGATTTCCTTCAGCACCAGCTTCTATCTTCAGAATACCTCGGTCTTCATCAGCAGTTGTGACTTGTAAAGATTGTTTCATTGTTGTAGTCACCGTCAATTCTCTAACTCTTCTTTCATTTCTCTTACTCTCTCCCCCTTGTCCAAGATTAAGATCTACTGATTTCTTTTGATGAACCACTAACTCCAACTAGCTCTTCACCTCTTCTCCTTTCACTATCCTTATGTACCCCCTTATTACCTCCATCAGGATTTTCATCATCAGTATTTGTCAATGTCAGCTGCCTGCATTTAGATTTAACAATTTTCTCCCTCATTTTGGCATCATCACCAAGCAATAGAGAAAGAATCAGCTCCATTGAATTATGTACCTCTGTAAGTTGATCAGACATTTGAGCTTGTTTAGATTCCAATCTAGCTTGATTGGCTTTAATTACAGTTTATCTGGAAACTATTGGTGCAATTTGTTTCTGAATTTCCTGATGAGTAGTCATTCTTGAAGCAATCAATGATTCTTTGATCTGATTGATTTGAAAAGTAGTTGCTTCTTGTGCTGTATATAAGGATCTGACAACCAAAGTTGATGCTTTCAGATGATTCATCATATCAGGATTCTTAATCTTCTGTTCTGCTGTTTCCAGATTTGTAACAACTTTTGTTTTGGAAATAGGATTATGTATCATCTTTTCATTTAGTATTCCAGATATTTTCAAAATAACTCCGTTCCTTCTTAGCATCTAACTCTTTCATTTTCTGTTGCCTTACATGTATAGGCATATCTTCAGGGAAGAAAAGATCATCCTCAGGATCTATAAGAGCATTAGAAATATTAGTTTTTTCACCATCATTAGATTCTTCAATAGCAACTGGATTTTGCACTATTTGCTGAACTTCATCACCAGCTTCAGCATGTAGGATATGATTAGAAATTGGCGCAATATGTCATTCAACAGCTTCAGAAGCTCCATACCATCAGCAGTTAACTCCACATCTTCAAGAATTGTAGATATATGAACTGGAGCTTCAAAATTTACTTCTAGAACCTCAGTTCATGTAGAATGTTGTGGTGACCCTAAAATAGATGAAACTTTATGAATGGACTGTTGTGCTACTTCATCTTCAGCAAAACTGGGATTACTTCAGGTGGTAGAATAGTAGAGTACATGGACTGTTTTTCAGTAATAACAGGGATTGTTTCATGTGGTGGAATAGTAGAATGTATGGACTTTAAGAAAGTATCAATACTTAGATTGTAGGGAGATTAACAACATTTGGTACATCAGAGTTTATTCGAGGTTCAACAGACTGTTGTTCAACATCTGTTTCTTTAGTACTCTATGCACCTGCAAGCATATAACTAGTAAAACTTAATCTCTCTATTCTTTTATAGTAGTCTCACTACTCCTCACACCACACATCTCATGACTTTTAATAGTCAGAGCTTCCTCACAAGGATTACTAAATCCTATCTCTCATCTACCTCTCCTTTTTCCAGGAAGGATCCTGCCTCTCTTTAATTCTGTTTTTATCTAAATCTTTTCACACATCTTACAGAAAAAAGCTCAGAAAGATTGTCCTACAAAAATAAGAGGTGGCTAAATAAGGGTGATCTGTGGTCATATAACTAGAGATAATCCTTAAATAAGGTCTAGAAATAATCATACCAACAGGATTTATATCATGAAAAATAAATGGTGAAAATAACGTGTTGTGAATATGTTGTGCACTTGATGATTACCTAAACAAAACATCTAAGTAGATTTTACTTAGTGAAACAATGCAGCACTCGACGGATAAGAATTATAGTCCCGACGGATAACTCAGTTTGAGTACCGACGGATGAGTAATTTATTATCCATCGAGTGAGTAGCTTATATAATGATAAGTTTGTAGCACAGTGTTGTATGCACCTTTGTATAGAATCTGTAGTAGCATATAAGTCATGTTGACTTTAACTAGATATGAAGAATAGGTTGATTAACTGTACATAAGCAATGTCTTGTAATTCTGTATAAGTGAAATGAAGTCAAGTGCCAAAATAGCTATCAACGGATGCTTAACAAAGTTTCGACGGATGATCAAATGACTTTCAACGGATGTTCAAAATAGCAGTCGACGGATGATCAAGTAAGTCATCGACGGATGATCTGAAAGTCGACGGATGATAATATCAAGATTCAAACATCAGTTGAACAGTGAAAGCTGACACACAGCCGTCGAGATTGGATACAAACACTGTAGAAGCCTATTAACTGGGTCATAGAGGACGAAAAGCAGCAAAGATCATGACTGTTAGATTTCATATTTATTCAGTTCTTTTGACTTTGTAATCTTGGTAATATATATAAACCAAGAGAGTAGCAAATATAAAATAACTAAGAAAACTAAGTTAGCTTAGAAACAAACACAGAGAAATCTTTGTAAGCACTATCTTTAGCATTTCCTGTGTTCTTAGTTGTTCTATCTTGTAAAAGCAGCTGTGAGCATTTCTGCACACAGAGTTCTCTCGATATATTAATATATATCTCTGGTGGAATTGTTTAAATCCACCAGAAAGTTTTTTAAAAACTCTTGTTTTTAATTACTCTTGTTTTGATTCATTAAAGTTTATACTCCGCATTGTGTTAATCAAAACAGATATATCTATAATCGAGTTGAACATTTTCATTTCATGAAAAAGATAAAGAATTCCATTCAACCCCCCTTCTGTAATTCTTGCTATATTGTTAAGAGACTAACAATTGGTATCAGAGCAAGCTCTTAATCTACAAAGAGTTTAAAGATCAAAACAATTCAGCAAGATGAACAAGAAAGATGTTGGAATCAAGATTCCTTTTCTGGATAAAGATAATTACCATCATTGGAAGGTAAAGATGCATCTTCATATGCTTTCTCACGATGAGGCCTATGTGGACTGCATAGAAAGAGGCCCTCATGTTCCAATGAGAGCTGCAACAGGAAATGAACCATCAGTTCCAAAGCCAAGGCATGAATGGTCTGATCCTGATCTTGAACAAGTCAGGAAAGATAAAAAGGCCATGAACATTCTGTTCAATGGTGTTGATGCAGATATGTTTGATAACATCATCAACTGCAAGACTGCCAAGGAAGTTTGGGACACAATACAGATAATCTGTGATGGTACTGAGGAAGTAAGAGAAAATAAAATGCAGCTCCTGATTCAGCAATATGAGCATTTTCACAATGAAGAAAGTGAGTCACTCACTGACATTTTTAGTAGATTCCAAAAGCTACTAAATGCTCTTAAATTGCATGGAAGAGTCTATCAGACCAAAGACTCCAATCTGAAATTTCTCAGATCTCTTCCAAAGGAATGGAAACCAATGACAGTCTCATTGAGAAACTCACAAGATTATAAGGAGTTTACTTTGGAGAGACTGTATGGCATTCTGAAGACCTATGAGCTTGAAATAGAGCAGGATGAAAGAATGGAGAGAGGAAAGAAGAAAGGAGGATCCATTGCACTAGTTGTTGAACTGGAAAAGGAGAAGGAAGTGAAGATGGAAGCTGTGGAATCAACTTCAAAGGCCTGTGAAAGCAAGGGTAAAGGGCTAGCTGCAGAAAGTGAAGATTCTTTGAGTCAAGATGACATGGAGGACACTGATGAGCACCTAGCATTCCTTTCAAGAAGATTTGCCAAGCTCAAGTTCAAGAAGAACTTTGGAGCTGCCAAGCCAAATAGAAACATGGTGGATAAGTCAAAATTCAAGTGTTTCAAATGTGGCTTGGCAGGGCATTTTGCAAATGAGTGTAGAAAGTCAGATTCTAGTAAGAAGAGATTTGAGTTTATGGATTATAAGCAAAAATACTTTGATCTATTCAAACAGAAGGAAAGGGCTTTTATTACACAAGAGAATGACTGGGCAGTTGATGGTTTGGATGAAGATGAGGAGATCAGCTATGTCAATCTAGCCCTTATGGCTAAGTCTGATGAAACAGAGACAAGTTCCTCAAGCAATCAGGGAAACAGAAGGAATCTTTGGTACTTGGATAGTGGTTGTTCAAGACACATTACTGGTGATTCTACCCTGCTCACAGAGTTTGAAGAGAGAGCTGGCCCAAGTATCACTTTTGGAGATGACAGCAAAGGTTATACTGTGGGATATGGCTTGATTTCAAAGGACAATGTCATCATTGAAGAGGTTGCCTTAGTGGATGGTCTCAAACACAATCTGTTGAGTATCAGCCAGCTTTGTGATAGAGGCAACTCAGTAACCTTCAACAAAGAAACCTGTGTTGTGATTAATAATCAAAACAACAAAGTGCTTCTCACTGGTGTGAGAAGAGGAAATGTGTATCTAGCTGACTTCAACTCAAATAAAGCACAATCTGTAACTTGTCTTCTCAGTAAAGCAAGTCAAGATGAAAGTTGGCTATGGCACAAGAAGCTATCCCATTTGAACTTCAAGACCATGAATGAGCTGGTAAAGAAATAGCTAGTTAGAGGCATTCCTCTGGTGGAGTTTACAAAGGATGGACTGTGTGATGCCTGCCAAAAAGGGAAGCAAATTAAAGCATCATTCAGGAAGAAACTTGATTCAGCAATTGAAGAACCTCTGCAACTGCTTCATATGGATTTGTTTGGATCAGTCAATGTTTTGTCAATCTCAAAGAAAAGATTTTGCCTAGTAATTTTAGATGATTTCTCAAAGTTCTCTTGGACCTATTTTCTAAAGTCCAAAGATGAAACTAGTGAAATCATCATCAATCACATAAGGCAAGTTAACAATCATCCCGATTTCAAAGTTAGAAGAATCAGGAGTGACAATGGAACTGAGTTCAAGAACTATGTCATGAGAGCATTCTGTGAGGAAAATGGGATCCTGCATGAGTTTTCAGCAGCAAGGACTCCACAACAGAATGGAGTAGTGGAAAGAAAGAATAGATCTCTTATTGAAGCTGCAAGGATAATGCTTGAAGAATCAAAATTACCAACATATTTCTGGGCTGAAGCTGTCAACACTGCATGCTACACTCAGAACATCTCTCTGATTAATCAAGCAAAATGCAAGACACCTTATCAATTATTCAAGAACAAGAAGCCAACTCTGAACTTTCTTCATGTCTTTGGCTGTAAATGCTATATTCTGAGAAATCAAACTGATCAAAATGGGAAGTTTGATGCTAAAGCAGATGAAGGAATTTTTGTTGGATATGCTGTTGGTAAAGCATATAGAGTCTACAATCTAAGAACCAACATTGTTGTTGAATCTATACATGTTGTGTTTGATGATAAAAAGATTGAAGGACTAAAAAATGAAGATTACCATGAGAGCCTCAAATTCGACAATGTTGAGATGGTCAGTGAAGAAAGTGATGATGAAAGTGATCAAGAAACAGTGTCTAAGGATAATGCAGACAAATTTACTACAAATGAAGCACAAAACTCAACATCCGTCGAGTTACATAATACTTCGTCCGTCGGAAGGCAATCTGTATTATCCGTCGGAAGACAACCTGCCTCATCCGTCGGTACTCAAAATTCACCATCCGTCGGGTTATTAAAAGGAGCAGGAAGTCAAGGCAGATCACCCATAGAAAGCACCCCAATTTCAAATTAAAGATCCACAAACTCACGGGGAGTTTCTAGCAATCAAAACTCAATCACACATCAAGACAACATTGAGGTCTCTTCATCTAGGGCTAATCTACCTCAACCAAGGAAATGGACAAAAGATCACCCCTTTGAACTGATTATTGGTGATGTTTCTTCCAGAGTTCAAACCAGGAGAGCAACTCAAGAAGAATGTCTATACAACAGCTTCCTGTCTAAGGAAGAACCAAAGAAGGTAGAAGAAGCCTTATTAGATCCTGATTGGATTTCAAGCTATAGAGGCATGGTTGGCTCACTTCTGTACTTAACAGCTAGTAGGCCAGATATAATGTTTGCTACATGTTTATGTGCTAGATTTCAGGCTGATCCTAGAGAGCTTCGCTTGATAGCTATTAAGAGAATTTTCAGATATCTCAAAGGAACACCAAAACTTGGCATTTGGTATCCTAAAGATTCTGGTTTTGATCTAACTGGTTATTCAGATGCAGACTATGCAGGTTGCAGAATTGACAGCAAAAGCACAACAGGAACTTGTCAATTTCTAGGAAACAAGCTTGTGTCCTGGTTCAGTAAAAATCAAAATTCAATTTCTACTTCTACATCTGAAGCTGAATATATTGCTGCTGGCAGTTGCTGTGCACAGATCTTATGGATGAAAAATCAATTGCTAGACTATGGTCTGCAAGTTGAGAGGATTCCTATTTTCTGTGATAACACAAGTGCAATTGCCATAACTGAAAATCCAGTGCAACCTTCAAGGACAAAGCACATAGAAATCAAGTACCATTTCATAAGGGAACATGTAATGAATGGTACTGTAGAGTTACATTTTGTTCCAAGTGAGAAGCAACTTGCAGATATTTTTACCAAGCCACTGGATGAATCCACCTTTTCCAGGTTGGTAAGTGAGTTAGGTATGCTTAATTACTCTTGAATTTATCTGAATTATTCTTGCAAGTTGAAAAGAAGTCAGAAATTTAGTTGATTTTTAGTCTTGGATGAAATTTTGGCTAAGTCAAAATTTGTCTTTCGACGGATGACCATTATCCATCGGGTTGAGTCATCCGTCGATATACAAATTGTAAATAAAGATCAATTACTTTTCTGGAATATTTTAAAGCTCGACGGATAACATTTTATCCTCATCCGTCGAAGTGTCTAAATCTTAACCGTTAATTCCCTGAACATTATCCATCGAGTATACTTACAGTTTATAAGCATTACACGACGGATAATGGGTGGAAGTTTTATAGTTTATTTTAAAACGGTAATTTTAGGCAGTTTCTATTGGGTAATTTATTTCTCTTTATTATTTTTATCCGTTGAGTTTGAGCAAAGTATAAAAGCCTATTTCATTCTAATCATTTTCTTTTATCATTCTCAAATTCAACTATCTTAATTCATTCTCTCTCAAGCAAAAATCCTCTTTCTCTTCAAGCTTTTCTTCCCTAACAATGGCACCCGTGGTAAAGATCATGTCACAGACCGGGTTCATCTATGAGAAGAACAACTTCACTGCCTTGGTCAATAAGGGGATTCAGCAATCTGAAGACTATCATAAGATGATGGACTTCGTGAAGAACTGCAAGTTAAGTTTTGCTATGCTGGAATCACCCACAATTTATTGTGAAGTTGTTGAGGAGATTTGGACAACAGCAATCTACAACTCTACTGACAAAACCATCACTCTGACCATCAAAGGTAATGTTTTCTGTATCAATAGTGATGTCATAAAAGCATGTTTCAAGATTCCTGATGACAATGTTACTGCACCACACACTGACACTGATATTGTCAATATGCTAAATTCCATTCATTATGCACTTCCTACTGCAAAACTAAGTAAAATTAGAAGACTAGGTCTTAGGAAAGAATGGAGTTACTTGTGTGATGTAGTAACTAAGGTCTTTTCTGGAAAAATCAGTAATTTTGATTCTGTGAACATTTCCATGCTTAACATGCTATACATGCTAGTTACAGACAAATATTACAACTTAAGTGATCTGGTTGTGTATGAGTTAGGTTATAAACTAGGTGACTTAGCCAAAAGAGGAAAGAATATTTACTATGCTAGATTTTTTATGTTTTTGGCTAACCATCTTTGTGAAGAGATTATACTTGAGAACCCAACCAATAAATTAGCTTGTTGGGTTCAAGAGAGAAGAATCATTGCAGATCTGAACAGAGCCAACCATCATAAGGATGTGCCAATGTTCTATTTTCCTGTAATGCTGGCACCTCAGGTAAGTGAGGTAAGTTCATCTACACTCTCAACTATTCCAATCCCTTCTATTTCTTTGACTTCAGGCATAGCTATGGCAACTGTGAAAATGACCAAATAGTTGCCTACCAAAGCTGCCAAAACAACTGCAATTCTTAAATCCAAATCAAAGAAAACCCCCTCTGGTATCTCTCAAAAGGTACCAGTTGAAAATCCTACCAAACACAAAGAGGGGAGTGTGAAGGAGGGTAAGATAGGTGAGGGAAGGGGTGAACATCAAAGAAACCCCAAGGATAAGGTTGGAGAGATAAGTGAATCCCAGCCTAGCCACACTGCAGTTTCCCAACAAACTGCAGTGCTTAAAAAGGACAGAAGCTCATTTCTAGCTGCATTCTCCCAAAAGGATGTGGCTATTGAACAAAGCTCTCATCCAAGAGTACATGCCAAGAGGGTTAGGGACACAAGCCTACACCAAACTTATACTAGAAAGAAGAAATCCAAAACAACTGGGGATACACAGGACACACACTAAGTGCAAACTGGTGCTAAAGACACAGTCCCTGCACCTTCTCAAATTCAGATTGATGTGGCTCCAATAAATGTGGAGTCACAGCCAAAATCTCTCTTGATAGAAGCCACTGAAACACAATACTCACCAACCAACTCACTGGAAGTGGACATGATAAACACTTCAATTCCTGATTCCCCTCCTTTAACTCTGTTGGGGAAGCCAAAATCTAGTGCAAGTGAGCATCATCTTTTAGATGATTTGTTGGCTCACTTGCCAATTCTTTCTGATTCTATTGTGACATCTGTGCCTCAAATAACTTCAATCAACACAGAGTCAACAATAGTTTCTCTTCCCACCTCATTCATTTCTACTCTCTCGATGGATATTGCTCATCCGTCGAGTAGTGATTGTATCCCGACGGATAAGCTTAACAGCAGTTATCCGTCGGATAGCTTTACCCCTCACCCGGCGGATATCATTTATCCGTCGAGTGTCTCTGCACAACTTCAAACTTCAATAATTTCAAGTGCAGAAGATTTGGTGGTAATACAATCACTCTTAGGACTGAGAGAGGAGAGTGTATTGAGTGAGAGGCTGGGTTGCTCCCAGGCAAAAGGAGAGGAAAAGAGTGAATCTCAGCAATCCATTCATTCAGGATTGGCAAAAGTGAGTGAGAGAAGTCCCACCTTAGTAGGTGAAGGTGAGGGTGTGAGGGTGGGGAGCCAGGGTGAGACCCTGATGCAACAAAAGAGAGAACATGAGAGAAAAGCAGGTACTGGAGCAATAAGGATGGAGCCAGCCATTGCTAGTGAGTCAATGATTGTGGATGATGCTGAAAAGGAAAGACAATTTCAGCAACATTACAAAGCTGTAATTGATAACATTTCCTTGGATGCTGACACTTTTACTCACCCTGTTTCAGCCTATCAACTGTTGGATGCTCAGGGCAATGTGGAGGCAGAGCAGACTTTACACTTAGTGCACACCACAGAATCTCTTCAAAGAGATAAAGCTGCTGTCAACAGGATGCCTCCTCAAGCTGGAGAGCCATCTGAAGAATTTGGAGTAAATTCTGATGATGACGACTCTAGTTCTTTGAATAGAAGCATGAACTTAGGGGGAGCTGAAGGCCAAAGTTCTGCTTTAAGTTTACCTGAATGGGCATGGGCAAAGGACTTTACACCAGGACAATTTGAGGTTTCCTTGGTAAGACAAGTAACAGCTATTCAGCAAGCCCTTCAGGAAGTTTCAGATGCAGGTACCAAGGCTATTCTTAAAGCTCATCTAGACTCCTTGCACTTAATGAAGATCCAAGACTCCGGACAGAATATCAGTGTGGATGAATTGAAAAAGGAGATAGCTGACTTAAAGACATACAACTCTGAGAAACTGGATTCACTAATGCCATATGGTATCATGCATGATTTATTACAAAGGTTGAGAAGAGAATCAGATTCTGAAAAGAAGATAACCAAGCTGGAGACCAGAGTTCAAATTATTGAGAATTCAGTGGCCCTACTTCTTCAAAATCACAAGACTCAGACAAATCTTCTCATGCAACTGGCTAAAGCACAAGGCCTAACTCCTTCACTTGATGATAATAAAAAGGGGGAGAGAGAATCAAGTAAGGGGGAGAAAGGACCAACTAAGGGGGAGAACATTGTAGTTCAAATCAGCAAAGTAATTGTACCTTCAATTACTATCTCCAAGCCACCAGTTGCAGATGGTATAGATCTTATAAATGCAGCAGCAACAAGTTTGAAAGATGCTGATAAAGAAGAGTTGACTCTGATCAACTGGAAAAAGATTGATGAGGAAATACAGAGAAAGTTTCAATTAGTCAAGGAACCAGATCAGTCAGCAATCCATCACTCTCTTGTCAAGCCAATCAATGTGAATGAGATGAGCATGAACTATCTGGAGAAAGGACAATCTTCCTGCATCAAGACTACAAAGGCTGAGATGATTCTTAAACCAAGGGCAAACTATCCAAAGTCATCTTTGAAGAACCCTATGGATACTGTGTATGAGACACCCAAGCCTGATGAAAAGAAGCTTCTGTCAAGATCTATTCTTCTCTACAAAGATCCAGCTGATTCAGCCTCAAGAGAGAGAATTGCAAAGATATTCAGAAATGGGAAGGAAATTTGTGTGGTAGCTGGACATCCACAATTTGCTCAAGCAAAGGAAGAAGAAAAAGCCAGATTGAAGCAGGAAAAGAGGCAAGCTGCTCTAGATGCAAAGAAGTCTAAACAAAAGAAAGAACGGTTTGCTACCTTGACCAAGCAACAGGCTGTAAATTCTTCTCAATAAATTCCCTCTCAACCAACTCAAGCTACTGGATCAAAGAAGAAGACTGAAGAACAGAAGAAATCTCCAAGAAAGAAAGAATTGGATAAAAGAACAAAAAGAAAGTTGGATATTGTTAACAAGGAATTGGAAGATCAATTTCCAATGGAATCCAGTAAAGCTGAAACTCAAGCATCAAAGCCCTCTGTGGTATTTGAAGACATAAGGGTGGTGGACCCCTACAGGAACATACATGGAGAGCCTATTGTGCTAAAGGATGAGCCAATAGAGTGGGATAAATTACCAATTCCTGACTTCAACTTGCCAATTCTCACCAAGCCAAGAAGGACAAAATCAAGGGCAGTCAAGAAAGTGAAGCTGTCACCTCTCAAATCCAAGGCAGTTGTCAAAGCTCAACCCAAGATCAACAAGGGAGACTACTTGTACTTGTGTGACATCAAGGAATTTTCAGACCTAAACCTTTATCTGGAGGAGCTGGATGAGGTAAGGGCAATTGATGCATACAGAAACCTACCTGAAAGGTTGGTATTCAAGTACAAAGGAGGAAGGGAGATTCAGTGGCCTCTTCACAGGATACTTCAAGAAAGCCAAGCTGTGTTGATCAAAGTCTATTCATCCTTCAAGAAAAACTTTGGGTTTAATGTAACTGCAAGAAGATTAGTATTGAAGAAGATTGAAGAGCTAAGGAGTGTTAGAGCCAAAGATGCACTACCCAAAACTCTTATCATCCCATACACAGGGAGAAGAGTGCATCTAAGGCCCTACTAGCTGATGCAATTCATGGATGACAAGGGTGTGAGAAGATTCTTCAGACTAGAAGACCAATTAAGTATCTCTAGCAATGAGACTCTTTTGGAAATGCAAGAAATGTTAGATCTCTCAGAATCTGATGAATTTGAATTCCACAGACAGCTCCAGAATCAAATTGAAGAAAACAACAGAAAGCTTGGAAGAAGATCTAGACCTTCAAGAAACTAGAAAAATCTGCTCCGGCTAGAGGAGCATATTGAATTGACTGTGAGCCAAACCTTGTATACCTTGTTTAAATTGAAGCACTTTCAGTTTTATCTACTTATCTTTAAAGATATATGTTTAGGATGTTTTGTTATCATCAAGTGTCTCTTAATTTATGGCTATAATTCCAGTAGACATAAATTGGGGGAGATTGTTGTGAATATGTTGTGCACTTGATGATTACCTAAACAAAACATCTAAGTAGATTTTACTTAGTGAAATAATGCAGCACTCGACGAATAAGAATTATAGTCCCGACGGATAACTCAGTTTGAGTACCGACGGATGAGTAATTTATTATCCATCGAGTGAGTAGCTTATATAATGATAAGTTTGTAGCACAGTGTTGTATGCACCTTTGTATAGAATCTGTAGTAGCATATAAGTCATGTTGACTTTAACTAGATATGCAGAATAGGTTGATTAACTGTACATAAGCAATGTCTTGTAATTCTATATAAGTGAAATGAAGTCAAGTGCCAAAATAGCTATCAACGGATGCTTAACAAAGCTTCGACGGATGATCAAATGACTTTCAACGGATGTTCAAAATAGCAGTCGACGGATGATCAAGTAAGTCATCGACGGATGATCTGAAAGTCGACGGATGATAATATCAAGATTCAAACATCAGTTGAACAGTGAAAGCTGACACACAGCCGTTGAGATTGGATACAAACACTGTGGAAGCCTATTAACTGGGTCATAGAGGACGAAAAGCAGCAAAGATCAAGACTGTTAGATTTTATATTTATTCAGTTCTTTTGACTTTGTAATCTTGGTAATATATATAAACCAAGAGAGTAGAAAATATAAAATAACTAAGAAAACTAAGTTAGCTTAGAAACAAACATAGAGAAATCTTTTTAAGCACTATCTTTAGCATTTCATGTGTTCTTAGTTGTTCTATCTTGTAAAAGCAGCTGTGAGCATTTCTGCACACAGAGTTCTCTCGATATATTAATATATATCTCTAGTGGAATTGTTTAAATCCACCAGAAAGTTTTTTAAAGACTCTTGTTTTTAATTACTCTTGTTTTGATTCATTAAAGTTTATACTCCGCATTGTGCTAATCAAAACAGATATATCTATAATCGAGTTGAACATTTTTATTTCAAGAAAAAGATAAAGAATTCCATTCAACCCCCCTTCTGTAATTCTTGCTATATTGTTAAGGGACTAACATAACGAATCAGTATTTAGAATAAATACTGATAAAGTAATAACAATATTTATACCTTGTAAATCTGAAGTCACAATTAAACTAACAGGTAATACTGTGGTTATGAAAGTTATTGTTCACCAATTATGGGAACCTCCATTTGAATTGGAGAGGATTTGATCAGGTTACTGTCATGTACCATGATCTCAAACCTTTTTCTTCTTGCAAAGAACTAACACTTGAATGTGTTCATTGAAAGCTTTCATAGAGTCTTCAATAAAAACTAATGAAACCCTGTGTCTCTGTTAGTATCATTAAGATCTACCTCACCATGTAGTCTCTAACCAACTTAATGTTGTTTCTGAGTGGTGAACATAATTTCAAGAACTACGTCACTTGATTTTTGATAACATTTGAGGAATGGATTCAAGTGTTTCGGTTGTAAGAAGAAATTTAAGATATAAGATTTATGATTTTGAGATTGAGCGAGGACAACTTTCTTGGTGAGAAAAAGGAAGTCTCAAGAATTTGGATAGAACAATAACACTCAAAGATTATAATTCTCATTGGTTAAGAATTAAATCTTTCATAAATTTCTTTTGTAACATCATTTACTTCCTGTAATGTGCTCAATTTGTATTGTAGTGAACATATGAATTTAAACAGAGATTAGTTTTTCACATGCACTATTAATTTTTTTTTGAAATTAAGCATGCAGTACTAATTTGAATATAAATAATCAATTAAACTTAAGTACACACAAAACAAGTAACAATTAGTCAAATAAAGAAGCACAAGAAGATTAAAGATTTTCATTAATTAAGAAGAAGACAAATACAAAGCAAAATCATAAAATAGTCCTAACACAAGCTAGAAACTATTCCTAGAAACTATCCCATCTTCAACTTCTTCAATGCTTCTTGCTTCTTCATAGCTAGGAGGTGATAAATCCCCGAGATAGTATTTGCAAGAGAGATAATGTCCTCTTGCAGCTCGAGAGTCTCAAGCCTACGCCTCTAAGCCTCTTTGGCTAGACGCTCTTCCTCAAAAATGGTCTCTATTTGAAAGAAATGGAGATCCATTTACTGTTTAAGGAACATCTCCTTATAGACTGATGATGGAACGTCATGAGGACTAAATATTTGATTGTTAATCTTGACTCTACGTCCCCAGGGGTCATAATAGACACGACCCTTATCGATCTTAAAAATAAGATAGTATACCCCATCATGAGTGCGAGTGCAAAACTGATTTTGGGCCATTGTGATGATATGAGTAGATGATGAGTTGTGAATGAAAAGGAAGTGAGAAGTTTCGGAGGGTTTGTCTTTATAGCAGAAGAGATAGAAACTGAAAAGACTCTTTGATTAACCATGTACTCCCTCCGTCCCACTAGGATGTTTACGTTCACTATTTACACGCATTTCGAGGCTTCTATAAAGTATAGTTTCATAATGTTTTTTTTTAATTTTTTTGAATAAAAGTTTAATTTAAACTTTTATTCTAGAAGAAAAATTAAAAAAAATATTATGAAACTATACTTTATAGAAGCATTGAAAAGCGTGCCGAAAAGTAACGTAAAAAATCCAATGGGACGGAGGGAGTAATAATTAATCATAATACGTATACACGATTACGCGTATCTAGGTAAAAAAAGGAAGTAATCTCTCTCTTCAGATTCCTATTCCCAATGTAAGTACTCAAGTGTTAATATATACTTATATCAGTAGCTAACCCATTTAAGCAATTAAAAGATATTCCACTAACCCACTATTAATTAAAAATACCGCGTAACCATTTATTTCGAATAAATTCAAAATAATCAATGAAATATAACAATCAATCATGCTTTGACCATTATCAGTATTTTAATTACGACTATCAGGATTTATCAGTCAACACCGATTTGACCAATATCAGAATTTAACAACTACTGATAGGATCCATTTATCAAAGCAATTTTAACTAATAACCCAGTAGTTCAACATGCAGCTTTCAGTTAGAATTCATAGAAGTTAATTGCATGTTATCATGGCATTAACATTTAGCACAATAATCAGTATCTAACAAGTACTGACACATAATAAGATACCATGCTTCAAATATCAGCAATTATGACTTAATTATCAGAGTTTGAGAATTGTCCTGATATCATTCCCAATTCATTTACCAATCTCGTGAAAGTAGCTTCACAGAGAGGCTTGGTGAATATATCCGCTACTTGCTGATCTGGTGGGACAAAGACCAATTCCACTGTACCTGCTTCCACATGTTCCCTTATGAAATGGTACCTGATGCTGATGTGTTTAGTCATTGAATAATGCACTGGATTTCCTGTCATTGAAATAGCACTTTGATTATCATAATATATAGGAATAGTAGAATAATATAACCCATAATCCAGTAACTGATTCTTCATCCATAAAATTTGAGCACAGCAGCTTCATGCAGCAATATATTTTGCTTCTACTGTTGATTTAAAAATTGACTTTTATTTCTTGCTATACCAAAAAGCCAATCTGCCACCAAGAAATTGGCAGCTTCCGGAAGTGCTTTTCCTGTCTATTTTGCATCCTGCAAAATCAGTATCCGAATATCCAATTAGCTTAAAATCTGAATCTCTAGGATAACATAATCCTAAATTCATGGTGCCTTTAAGATACTTAAAAATTCTTTTCATAGCTAATAGATGAGGTTCTTTTGGATCAGCTTGGAACCTTGCACAGAGACATGTAGCAAACATGATATCAGGTCAACTAGCAGTGAGATATAGGAGTGAGCCAATCATACCTCTATAGTTAGTTATATCTACTGAAGAACCAGTATTTAAATCTAACTTGGTTGCAGTAGCCATGGGAGTTGATGCAGTTGAGCAGTCTTGCATTCCAAATCTTTTGAGCAAATTCCTGGTATATTTGGATTGATTTATGAAGATCCCTTCATCATTCTGTTTAACTTGTAACCCAAGAAAGTAACTCAATTCTCCCATCATACTCATTTGATACCTGGACTGCATTAGCTTTGCAAATCTCTCACAGAGTTTATCATTAGTAGATCCAAAAATGAAATCATCAACATATGTCTATAGTAATAACAAGTCCTCACCATGGTATTTATAAAAGAGGGTTTTGTCAACTGTACCTCTTCTAAAACCACTTTCTAGCAGGAATAGAGCAAGTGTTTCATACTAGGCCCTTGGAGCTTGCTTCAGTCCATGTAGTGCTTTATCCAGTAAGTAGATATGATCTGGATACTTTTGATCAATGAACCCTAGAGGTTGTTCAACATAAACTTCCTCTTCAAGTTCTCCATTTAGAAATGAACTCTTTACATCCATTTGGAACACCTTAAACTTATTGTGAGCAGCATAGGCTAGAAGGATTCCAATTGCCTTAAGCCTTGCAACTGGAGGAGATGTCTCATCACAATCAATGCCTTCTTGTTGTGGATAGCCCTTTGCAACCACTCTTGCTTTATTCCTTGTAATAATGCCCTCACTATTAGTTTTTTTTGAACACCCACTTTGTGCCAAGAACAGATCTGTTCTTTGGTCTTGGCACAATAGTCCAGAATTTGTTACTTTCAAATTCATTAAGCTCCTCTTGTATTGCTGTAACCCAGTAAGCATCCTGCAGAGCTTCTTCAACCTTCTTGGGTTCAGTTTGAGATAGAAAAGAATGGCGGAGACATTCATTTTTTGCAGATAGAAGTTGACTCCTTGAAGACGAACCTCCCCCTTGATTCATGAACTCTTTGTTATTTCTTTGACTAGTACCATTGTTATTTCCTGATGCTCCCCCTGAATCAGTGTTCCCATTATTATCAGCATTTGACTCATCAAATTTTGAGGAATTTGAGTCTGATGATCTATCTACTGATATTTCTTGAGTTGAATCACTTATAGAAGTCTCTGGATTTGAATCATGTTGCTCCCCCTCAATATATGCTTCAGTGTTTGAAGAATTTTCACTGTTATGTGGATCATCAGAGCTTTGAGTGATATCATGATTTACTGTATCAGGATCAGGATTTAAAAGTTTAGCATAAGGTACTTCATTTTCAAATCTCAATCTGTCATGGTCATCTGCATCTTCTAGACCTGTCATCTTCTTGTCATCAAAAGATACATGTATAGATTCCATGACTTTTTTTGTTCTTAGGTTATTAACTCTGAAGGCTTTTATGGACAATAGAAATCCCCCAAAAATTCCTTCATCAGCTTTTAGATCAAACTTGGTCAGCTGCTCCGAATGAGTTTTAAGAACAAAACACTTGCAACTAAAAATGTGAAAGTAATTCAAATTTGGCTTCTTTCCCTTCACCATCTCAAATGGTATTTTTCCATGCATGTTGATCAATGTTGCATTTTATGTAAAGCAAGCAGTTTGCTTGGCCTCAGCCCAGAAGTAGGTAGGCAATCTTGCTTCCTCTAGCATGGTTCTTGCAGCTTCCATGAGAGTTCTATTATTTCTTTTAACAAATCCATTTTGTTGTAGAGTTCTAGGAGAAGAAAACTCTTATTTTATCCCCTAGAGTTTGCAGAAATCTTCCATAGAGCTATTCTTGAATTCAGTTCCATTATCACTTCGGATGATCTTCACTTTGTATGTTGATCCTTTTTCCATCTCCCACACATGATTAAGAAGAATGGATGGAAATTCATCCCTGGTGTGCAGAAAATACACCCATGTGTATCTTGTATATTCATCAACAATTACAAGTTCTTACCTATTGGCAATTGACATAACATTCACTGGATCAAAGAGATCAATATGAAGCAGATGATATGGCTCAAGAATGGAGGATTCAGTTTTACTCTTGAAAGATGTTTTCCTTTGCTTGGCTTTCTGGCATGAGTCACATAAGCCATCATGAGTAAACACTGCATTGGGCAATACTTTCAAAAGATCTTTCCTCACAAGTTCATTAATATTGTTGAAGTTGAGGTGAGAAAGTCTTTTGTGTCAGTTCCAGCTGTCTTCCACAAATGCTCTACTTAGTAGACAAACTTCTGATTTATCAGTATTTGTGGAGACCCTGGCTTCATATAAAATATCATGTCTTACACCAGTCATTGTAATCTTGCCATCACACTTACTGACAATTTCACAATGCTCCTCGTAGAAGTTGACATGGTAACCTCTGTCACAGATTTGACTCACACTGATCAAATTATGCTTGAGTCCTGCAACTAGAGCTACATTTTCAATAATGACATTACCAACTTTGATTTTTCCATATCCCAAGATTTTTCCTAAGTTGCCATCTCCATAAGAAACACTTGGGCCTCCTCAAATTCTGATAGCAGGGATATATAACCAGTCTTGTGTCCTGAGCATCCACTGTCCAAGACTAGAGTATTCCTCTTGTTACCCTGCAATCAGTAATTGGAATCAATTAGTGTTTTAAAGGACCCAGACTTGCTTGGATCCTTTGGCCTTTTTAAGTTTGTTAACATATGCAGCATAAGACTTTTTATCAGAGTTTATGTTAACATTCTTACTATCAGTATGTTAGGTCTCACACACTGTAGAAGGGGGTTAAATACAGTGTTTATCACAATCAAATCGAATATAAGAACACATAAAACAGATTTTATTTAACACAATAAACCCTGTTACAATATGGAACTGTTCTCTCTCAGTGATGAACAACTTATCACGAGAGCTGCTAGGGTTACAATGAATAATAACTTCAATTATAATAACACATATAGTGTAAACCCTATGTCTGTGTTTATATACTACACAGTTACAAGATAAATTCTAATTGATATGGAATGTAATTTTGCTTCCTAAAATATATCAACTACTTATCTTTTCTTCCAAGTATTCTATTCTTCGTAGAATTCCTTCTTCATACATATCTCTTCTTGCGTTTGTCTTGATCTTCTTTCCTTTCAATCAGCCGCCTTCCTTATCTGAAAGTCTCCTTAAGTCCTGATATTATCTCCTAATAAATATCTCTTGATAACTTAAGTTCTGACAACTTAAGTTCTGATATCATCAGTTCTGACTTCAGTATAAGTGTTGATTTCCAGTTAAGTACTGATTTATCCTGTTAAGTAAGATCTGAAAACTAAACACGAATCATATTAGTCATGACATTATCAAATATATCTAACAATCTCCCCCAACTTGTAAATTAGCATAATATACAAGTTTAACAGATATTTGATGATGTCAAAAACATTAAGTGTAAATGCATGAAAATTTGACTAGATAATTACAACTTACAGTCCTTGTAGCTTTACCATCCTCAAGGTCTGATAACAACTTCAGTCTGTATACACATCAGAATTTAAGCAGTTGTAGATCTTTGACTTGGCTGCAATTACTGATCTCTTTGATATCAGGAGTTGTTCTGAGATAGTTCTTTAACAAACATCTCTCAGCATTTTCCAGTTCATTAACCATCCTCCTTTTAGCATTCTTCAATTCAATTGTATCTTCACCAATTTGAAAGATAGCATCCCCGAGATCATTTCTAGCTTTCCTTATGTCCTGATCTAGTCTGATTAAATATGCTTTGTCAGACTCAAGATTGAATTCCACAGCCTTATAACCCAGAAAAATGGTTATAATCTTAGCAGAGTTAGGCTTCATCTCTACAATATCACCTTTGTGATCTCTGTACTTTGGACAGTATGTGTTGTCAGACTTTACAGAGTAAAGCTTCTTCTGTCTTTGAATTTGAGTCTTCAAATAATTTGCAGCACCATCTGTTAATCTGTTCTTCACTTGAAGTAAGAATAGAACATGTTCCAGTTCCTCAAAATACTTCAGTGGTATAGTATTCTGCCTAATATGGTATACCATATCATCAGTCATAAAATATAACAAGATGTGTTTTTTCAAAAATGTATGGTAAACCATCTGTACATATTCATGCTACATATTCAAGCTGATTAAATCTTTCAGGAGTAGCTCCAACACCTGGTTCACTTAAAGAAGTTGGATCATTGGTTGTGTTCTGTATTCTTCTTTCATCAGCACTACCCAATCCAGATTTATCTTTGGCTTCTTTTCCTGTAACAACTCTTGCTTCAAAACCACTTGTTGTAGTCTTCAAAGATTGAGTCTGTTTAGCTTTGGTGAATCCTAGTAGGAGTAACTTTGAAGGTTTAACATGAGCAAAGTCAGAGGTTTCCCTTTCCTTATCTTCTGATATCAAGCCAACTTGAGCTAAATCAAAGGTTGCTTGCTTCACTGTTATATCAGAACTTACTATATCTTGACTCTGAACAACATGAGCCATATCAGAGGTTGTTTGAGAAATCTTCCTTTTTATCAGAGTAAGACTAGCATCTTTATCAGATATTTCTTCATCCACAAATGGCACATAAACCTTTACAGGTTCATCAACTTTTTCTTTGCCCTTGGACCTTGGATCTATCTCCACTTGTGATTTGGCTTTAGTTGCCTCAGGATTTGTCCTTTCTTTTATCACAATGCCTTTAGCCTTAGGAAGTTTCTTTTCAACAACAGAAGCTTCAGATTTGGAGTTGACTTTTTCTAACTTAAGTTTAGCTTCTTCTTCCTTTAGACTCTCAAAGTCCATTCCTGGATTTTCTTTCAGAAATAACTGTCTTGAAATTTCCTCATCAAGTTCCAGATGTTTATCAGAACTTATCCTTTTACCAGTATCAGAACTTATTCTTCTCCCAGTATCAGAACTTGTTCTTTGACTTGTAGTTCCAGCTTTGCTTGATGAAAAACCTTTACCTTGACCATGACCTCCACCCATTCCATAGTTTCCCTGGTCATCTTTTTCATCATCCTTTCCCTTCAGTGTCTTAACAGTTTTGCATTTGGACTTAATTACTTTCTCCCCCTTTTTGGCATCAGCAGGTAAAAGAAGAGAGAGAAGCAATTCCACCGAGGATTGGATCTCATTGAGTTGATTTTGATGAGAAGCTTGATTCTTCAAAATTTCATCAATCTGAGCATGTTGCTTCTCCTGAGTTTTCTCAATGTACTCAACTTTGTCAAAGGTAGGTTTGAAAAACCTTTTCTTGTCCAGCTTGACAAGCATATCTTGCTGATTTATGGATCTTGAATCTTGTCTATCTTGGCCTGAGTTACAGATTATTGACCTTGAAGGTGCCTTGTACTTAGTGCAGTAACTCTGAGCTGTGTCTTGAAATCATCATTGAGTAGCATCTCATCAGCTTTGGTCAAGTGGTCAGCAAGTATGGTTGAAGAAGGAACAAAATCAACTTTGTTCCATTCCTTAGTCCACTCCCTTCCTCTAGGAGTTTCACTCCAAAGTACTGGTGCATCTTCTCTAACAAACTTCCTGATTAATTCAGCTTTATTTGGAGCTTGTTGAGGTGCATGTCCTGATGGACCAGCTGCATCAGCATCTACATTGGCAGCAGCTTCACCAATAAATTCATCATTAGCAGCATCAGAACTTATAGAATCAGCATCATCAGCATCCTCTGATAAAAGAATAGTATGAGAGGCTATTGAGGCTTCAACATCATTCTCTAAGTGTTGATCTCCAACTAAGTTCTGATCAACAGCCAAACCTTGATGCCCACCTAAAATCTGATTTTCATCATCCAGATTCAGAATTGGTGTAGTAGGAATATCTTCATTAAAATCAGCATCTAGAATTGGTGTTGTTGGTGGAGTGATTTGAGTTGGTGGAGCTTTTAAGTACAAAACCTCAAGCACAATCAAGTTATGAATATCAATCTCAGCTCTTGTACCTGGGTCATCAGTATTTACTTGTTCAATTATAGGTGACACAGGGGGAGTAGGCACTCTGTCTTGAGTAGGTTCTGGTTGTGCTGAAGGAAGTAATTCAATAACAATTGGTTCTATTGGGATCAGAGATTCCTGACCCCCTTCCTTAGCTGCTTCCTCATCTTCTGATACTGACTCAACTGTGTCCCTGTGAGCTCTTTGCTTTTTCTTTTTCTTCAAGGGTGGAGACACTGTAGGAGCTTTATCATCAGGATTTAGCTTTCTAAGCCTTTTGAGAGGCCTAGAACTCCCATTTACAGTGTCTTTCGGAGAAGTGATCTTCTCAGCTTCTACTACAACAGGTTCAGACATGGGAACATGTTCCTCATTGTCTGACTCATCTCTCAGAACAAGTTTCCTTCTCTTCTGTTGAGTCTGAGGTACTGTCTTAGTCCTCTTGGGTTTGGAAGATGAAGGCTTCACAGGATGTGCTGAAGGTTGAGATTGAGATGACTGTGATGGTTTGAAATATGTCCTGATTGAGGGTTGAGTAGGTTGAGGTTGAGAATTTTGAGGTATTGGTGTAGATGTGGTATGTTCAGATGACTGTTGTGGTGGCTGTGGTGTGGGTTGAACATTAGGGTAAACAGATGTGTAGGTTTGAGGATCAGCATTTACCAGTATCTATTTCACTAACTGAGGTATTTGTAAGGGTCTAACTACTTGTTTCTTAATGTCAATATTTAACAAATCATTAAAAGCCCTTTTTGCAAGCTTAAAGGGTGGAATTAAATCAGTGGTAGGTTGGGGTTAATCAACACAACAAAAAGTACATATAAGCTGACCGAATCTAGCAAAGTATACTACATTCCTGTAATAACCCCAATTTTTGGGAAATTTTTGAAACCCTTATGAATAGTGTTTTTGCTGAATGAGAAAACTTTTCATGCCACACTATGTAGGGGTTCTGATATGGATATTCTGAGATTTTATTAGTACTTTATATGGGATATAAGTGTATGTAAAGATCGTCAGAATCCAAATCCGAACACTTTGATTTTTCCCGGAAATACACTAGATACGGACAGATTTGAGAAAAAGGTAACAGGATAAAAAGGATTTAAATTAAAGGATTATAGGAGAGGATCATAAAAGGAATATAATATATTGAGAAAGGTTAAGGGAACCTAAGTAATAAGATCCCGGGTATGATCCTTCAAACGATAAACGAAAACGAAAGTTAAGCGAACCGTATAACAGATCAGCGGTCATTAGGCAAACAATTAGGAAGTTAATCAAAGGGATTAGAGAGGATGATGTCACCCAACCAATGAGAAGAGGACAAGGAGGGGAGGATGACATCATGAGGATGACACAAGCATGACATGGGAAGGAAGGAGATGTGGTGGCTTTTTAACCACACAAAATCAAGGGCAACTAGGTAATTTACTAAAACAAACACAAAAATCAAACCAACCAAGCCAAGCAAATTATTTTTCATCAAAATCAAAAAGAAACCAAGGCATTGTTCTTCATGCTCTCGGCCAAAACAGAACCAGAACACTAAAACTGCTGTATCTCCTTCATTTCTCACTCAAATATTGTGTTCTATAGCTCATTGGAAAGGTATTGAGATGGCCTACAACTCTTGTTCACAAGTCTCGTCCAAATAATCATGGTAAGACCCTCATTTTTATAGTTCTTTAAATCGGACTTTTAGAAACTTCAAAGCCTAACTTTGTGTTCTTGATTTCTTTGGAAAGATCAAGCTTGTAGGAGGCTCCCTAAGGCTTCCTAGCAACTTAACACCTCCTAAGGAAGGTATAAACTTCAAACCCTAGCCTTTACTTTATTTGTTAGTAAGTTTAATGGTTGGTGTTGTGAAATGAGAAGCATGGATTGTGATTATTAGTAGTTTGGTTTGATTTGGAAGTGTTTTTGGTAATTGAAGCTTGATTATAGTTCATAGGTCGTGATTGTGGTTGTTTGAGTTGAAAACCTTGGAGATTATGGACTGATGTGGTATGGTTTAGGTGAATTTTTGTTGTATTGATGGTTATGAGTTGGTTGGTGGTTAATTGGAGTAGTTTAAACATTGGTAATTGCGTAAACATAGCCGTCGTAACGTCCGATTTTCTTTGGACTGTTTTTGTGCATAACATTAGGAACCGAGAACCCCCTGCTAGATTATGACCACTTCCATGTTTAGATAGCTCATGTTACGAGCTTCGTTTTGATATGTAGTTCGTTCGATTCCGATGCACGGTTTAGGAGAAACGACCGTTTCAAGTAACGGCGTTTCGCGAACGAAACTTTTCCCCTCGCCTTACTTTGAAACATAGGTTAAAGACCAAAAAGGGTTAATTAATGCATGAAACATTTATGGTAAGTGTGTTAGGCAGTTGGTAAGACACTCGCGAAGGAATCGCCTTAAAACTCGTAAAGGTTAAATTATTAAAAATGGTGGAGCCGAGGGTACTCGAGTGACTTAAGAGAATCAGTAAGCGCAAAACGAGCGTTAGAGTCTGAGTTGGTTAGAGTATAGATTTACAAGTGACTTTGGTTTAATTCCAACTTACTTGTTGTTTATAGGTTACCAGACTCGTCCCGAGCCATTCGTAACCCCCAGTCGCTCAGGCAAGTTTTCTACCCGATATACTGTTGTTGTGATGTAAATATATGTATATGCATTATCTTGTGATAGTGCATGATTGTTATTAGCAAATTTTGCGATATATTGGAGCATGCTGATATGGTATATATGCATGTCTGTTTCGTAATCTGGTTATCTATCTGTTGATTTCAATGCTTATAGTTGCATAATACCTATGCTAGAAATAAGCAAGTAGTTGCGTATACCCTTAGTATAGGGGATAAAAGGTGAACATATTTCTAAACCGGGAGTCGATGTTCCCGAGTATATTATATATATATATATATTTATATATATATGGATATAGTTTTTAAAACTATGGATCGAATAAGGTTTATTCGATACCTTTATTTTACTTAATTGAATATTAATTTGAGTATTCATTCGAGGGCTTATGACTCAGTTTATTTTATTATTTGAATATTATTTGAATATTCATTCGAGGGCTTATGACTCAGTTTATATTATTATTGAATATTACTTGGATATTCATTTGAGGATGTATGACTCCTTTATTTTATGAATATTATTTATAGTATTCATTCGAGGTATTATGACTCCGCTTATTACTTAATAATATTCTTTATTGTATTAAAGAATAAGGTGTCGATAATCAAACTTACTTTTGATTATTCAAATAAAGATATTACTTTCGTATAAGTATATCTTTGATTATTTGCTATTCATTTCAAGTATAAGTTTTAATACTTCTACTTCAATTATTTTATAAAGATTATTCTTTATGGGAATATTATTTAAATAATAATATTCAGACATTTTCTAAATATTCTGGGGACTGATTTACTTCATTAAATCAGCTTCACTCCAAACATTCTTAAAAATGTTTTGCGAGTCTTCAAAATGATTTTTTTAAAAGTTAGAGCGGATCCCAAAACTCATTTTTTTTAAGATCCTCCTTTCGAAGGGGATTTAAATACTCGCTCAAAACCTGAGGGATCCGGCTCTGTGGTGTGTTTTATATTCGCAACAAGGTTGCTGTTTTGATAAATGAATTGATTACTTACCCAACACTCGGGAAGTAAAATTCTTGGAACAAGTTAATCCATTAACAGGCATCGCCTGGGAAATATCGGTGAGTTCTCCTTTCCAAATAGATACGACTTCTTGGTGGAGCCGTATCAACAAGTTTCTACTTGGGGAAAGTGGGGACAAGCTTTACGTTTCAGAGTCATGGATTTCATCTGAACTAGGAGTGGCGTAAGTGGCCGAGTAGCGCCGGCCCAGCCTTATTATATTGGCCCAAATGGCCTGGAAGTTCCGCTAAGGCGGTCCATTCCTTAGGAGTTCAGTGTTCGGTTGACAAGTAAATCCGACAGGTTCTCCTCTACATGTAGAAAATGGTGGGGTTGTACTACTACGACTGATCATCGTAAGTGGTCTTCCTGGCGCGGCAAACTCCTGTAATGAGTTCATCATCCAATTGGATAATTTCTGCAACATTACCCAGAGCACTTCGATAGAAAGGCTACGGTTGGGCGATTGTTGAGTGTTGGCAGGGTCAAGTTTTCAAAATGATGTTTACATCAAATGAAGTATCTCGTAACTTCATTTTATTTTGATAATATTTTAAAGATTTAATCTATTCAAATCTTGCCTTATAGTCTCATCTATGTGATGAACTTTTGAAGCTAATTATAACTTGAACGGTGGTAGTTCAAGTAGTATTTGGGAAAGATATAAGTATATTGGGGTATCTTGTAACTTCATCTTTTAAACTTATATCTAATTAATAATTGTCTTATGAATGACAAAGATTTTCAGAAAAACGTTGAGACAAGGTTAGATATATGAGATCACCTTGCAACGATATTTTTTTTATACAGTTATACACTGGGACTTTGTGTATATTGTGCATGGAAGAGGACTTCCAATATTTTGAAAAGTATATATGTATATATATATATACTGAATATTTTGCGACTTCATCGCATTAAGATATCAACTTGGTTCATTTCTTTTGACCAAGACTTTCATGAGTACTATGAGAAGGCTCATATATTGTTAATCATTATACATATTATTTTGGTGGGCTTGCTGCTCACCCTTGCTTTCTTCTTTCATCACACAACATCAGATAGACAAGATGAACCGGACCAAGCTCCCGATTCGCAAGAGGTTAGGAGACGTTCCGCAGTTTTCTAGAAGCACTGATGCCGCCATAGCTGAGGTAGGAACTACCAATAGGCTAGGCTTTCAACTTTTGATGTATCAGATTATGTATATTTATGAATTGTAATAATGGCAAAGAAATGTAAATTTATTCAGAAACCTGTTTAAGGTGTATTGGCATATAATTGTGGAATAAAACGACTTGTGATTATTTTTGGATATTCATCTCTGAGACTATAACTTGTGGTGTGTGTGTTTATTGTGGGGTCACAGTACAGAGTGGTTGATTATTTATTAAGATTGGGTGTTGTTAAGGGAAATGGAACTCGTGACAACCCGGATCCCCGACCCCGGATTTGGGGGTGTTACAGAAATGGTATCAGAGCTAAGCGTTATAAACCTCAGAGATGATGGGACGTTAAGATAATAAGTTCACTAAGATAATAAGAACTCTTGCCAAGTTCATAGTCGGACTACCTAACGTAGTACTGACAGTTAAAACCCTTATGTGAACCCTTATAAATGTAGCGATAGAAGCGTAGTTCGTTATCGTATATGGTAGCGGGACTCCGAACCCTGAAGTTGAGGAACATCAACGCGATGATGTTTTATTACTAATTGGAGATCAGATTGTGGATCCAATAGAGCGTCCTAATGCAGGACCGGATGATGTTGATATTGAGGATGTAGCGGTTGAGGATGTTGTCCTAGAAGGGATAGTTGCTGAGGAGGATCCCATGGAGGATCCTGACGAGATTGGATAAAGGACCACTGATGAATTGATGACCCTGGTTGGGTCGACTACCAGAGGTAGGATTGGCCGGTCACTACCAGAGGTTCGTTCAAGTTTGTAAAGTTAGTAGCCCCTTTAACGCGGCTTACTCGTAAGACTGAGAAGTTCGAATGGACAGAGAAATGCGAGAACAACTTTTAAGAACCGAAGCAAAGGCTGGTGACGTTCCCTATGTTGGCGTTGCCGGATGGAAAATGAGATTTTGTAAAATGTAGTTGTTATTCCTAGAGGACTAACAATGAGATTTACAGAAGGGGGGTTGAATGTAAATCTCAAAACTTTTTCAGGTTTTGAGAAGTTTATTAAAGCAGTGTGTTCTAGATGAACAAGTGTATGAATTGCTTTGAGCTAATGCAGACAGATATATATTCAAACACAAAATGTAAAGAACACAACAAACTTTAAAAACTTTTCTGGTGGATTTGTTGTTCCACCAGAGATGGTATATTAGAAAATCTGTGTTCAACAATGTTGATCACAGCTGCATCCTAGTACAAACTAGATGAATTTTCTCTCAAGATATTTCTTAACAGCTCTGGAAAATCTCTCTCTAATTACTAGCTTCTTCTTGGTTTATATATTACCAAGTGTACAAGTGAAAAACAATATAAAATTACAATAGTAAAATAAGTTCTTCACTTGCTTCTTTTCCTGTTCACTCCAGTACTTTGTTGACTATTGCATCTTTGTACTAAAGAAGAACGGCTGCTTTTTCTGTTGATCCTGAAATTCGGCTGCCACATCTCAGTTTTCTCTGTCAACCCATGTGCCTCTGTCTGTAGGTACAACTACCACTTATCAACGGCTAATTAGCAGAACATCCGTTGAAGCTTTCATCCGTTAATGACTTCATCCGTTGAAGGATGTTATCCGTTGAAGCTTTCATCCGTTGATGCATTTATCCGTTGATGCTCTCATCCGTTGAAGGATGTTATCCGTTGAAGCTTTAGAGACATCCGTTGAAGCTTAGCTTCTCATCCGTTGAAGGTCTTTAAGTCATCCGTTGATACCACTTCATTTATACAAAATTACAAGGCATGAAATATTTACAATTGGCCTTCCTATCTGCATATCATCTAGTAGTCAACATGACTTATAGTTTCTCTCAACTTCTAAGAATTACATTTTAAATACAGAGACTGAAATATGCTACAATACTAGACTTATTTCTAAGTAAAGCTACACCATCAACGGATAGCCAAAGTGGTCTTATCCGTTGAGGCTACTGACACTAAATTTCTACTTAAGTATTTTGTTAAACATATCATCAAACTAATGCACATATATTCCTAACAATCTCCCCCTATTTATGTCTATAAGAATTGTAGGCATAAATTCAGGGTTAACTTGATGATAACAAAACACTTAACAAATATTTGAATTGAAACTAAGTAGAAATATAAAAGTGCTGCAAAAGTGTATGTACTAGGAGGTAATTGAAGATTTACAGTATTTCCAAGGGTGCTCCTCTAGCCTGAGCAAATCATTATTTTCTTCTTTGTTCCCTGGTTTTCTTTCCTAGCCCTTTGTCATTTTCCTCAAATTGGAGTTGGAGTTGTCTGAAGAATTCAGCTTCATCTTCATCACTGATATCCAACTTAGATTGCATTTCTTTGAGAGTTTCATTGCTGGCAATCTTGAGTTGGTCTTCAAGTCTGAAAAATCTTCTGACTCCTTTGTCATCTCTAAATTCCATCAACCAATGAGGTGATTTGTGAATTTTAGTTCCCCTTTCTTGTATGAGTAAGGTTCTGGGCAAAGCATTTGGTTCCCTCCAAGTCTTCCTTATGTTGGCAATCTTGTTGAGAATTTCAGTCTTGGCTGTTCTGGTAAAGCCAGAATCCTTTTTGATGGCTGAAAAGACTCTGATCAAGGTAGAGTAGCCTTCATTTAGAATCCTGTAGAGAGGCCATGTTCTTTCCCCAGCTCCCTTATATCTGAAAACCAATCTCTCTGGTAGCTGTCTGTAGGCAGCTATTCCCCTTACTTCCTCCAGCTCATCCAGATAGAGATTAATGTCTGAAGCTTCTTTTATGTCACAGATGTGAACATAATCATCTTTAGAAATGGGTGGCTTAGGGTTAGGTTTTTGTTTTTGAGTGAATTTCTTAGAGGTTAGGGGAGGTGTAGATTTAGATTTTCTTTTCTGTTTCTTTGGTAGTGGTAGAGTGGTTAAAAAGGTAGGCAATGTGATGTTGTCCCAATCAATAGGTTCCTCTTTTGGAATGATTGGTTCACCATGGATATTTATAGAGGGATCAGCAACAAAAGGTTTAGGTATGGAAGGTAGTGGTTTAGATATAGATTTGGTATCTTCAGGGTTATCTTCACTCCTTCTGTGTGCCTTGGCCTTTCTTCTGTTTCCCTTCTGCCATTCCTCTCTTTCTTCCATATTTTCACCAAATATGCTCCCAAGAACCTCATCTAAGTTAGCAATCTTTTCTTCACCCCTGACTTCAATTCCTTTCATTTCTTCAACTTGGCTTGACTTTAGCTGTTTTTCAAGCTTTGCTTGTGCTCTTTTGTCAGCCTTGAGTTTTACAGCTTCTTTCTTCAACCTTCTGGTTTCTTCCCTTTTGGCCTTTAGAAATTTGGGATGTCCTTGCATCACACAGATACTCTTTCCCTCTCTATAGATAAAGGCCATGTCCATTCTCTCACCCTTGTCCTTGGTCTCCTTCTTCTTTATGATGCTTGCACTTAGAACTTTGTCTCCATCAGGTTTTGGAAGAGGAAAGTCTACTTCCTGCATCTGAGCAAAGTCTAGGGGATTCTTTGTGGAGTCCATACTGGATCTAGTGTTAGGCTTTAGAACCATAGGTTTTAAATTCTTGAAAGAAGTCTCTCCAACCTTATTTCTCCCTACTGGCTTGAGCTCCATGTTGATTGGTTCAATCTTTGTGCTAAATTTCACAGATGTTGATTTATTTTGTGTAGAACCAAACACCAATTGCAACCTTTCATCAATTCTCCTCCATTGTTCTTTCATTTGTATTTCAGCTGCTGCTAGCTGAATCAAATCAATTCCATCAGGTTTTCCCTTGATTTGAATGATTGGAGAGGTAGTGATGGCAGGAACTAGCACTTTAGATATCTGAATCTTTGTAGAGGGCTCTCCTTCCCCTTCCCTTTTATTCTCCCCCTTTTTGTTATCATCAAGGAGAGGGGTCAAGCCTTGTGCTTTTGCCAGCTGCATTAGGAGATTGGTTTGAGATTGTTGGTTGAGAAGAAGGGTGGCCACAGAATCTTCAATTCCTTGAACTCTGTCTTCCAACTTGGCCAGCCTTTGTTCAGTAACTGATTCCTTTTTCAATCTCGAAACCAAGTCCTGCAAAGTACCATAGGGCATGACTGAATCCAATTTTTCTGAAGTGAAGGATTTCAAGTCAGCAATATCTTTCCTGAGATCATCTAGACTCATATCTTGCTTTACTTTCTGCAACTTCATGAGATGCAGTGAGTCCAGGTGAGCTTGGAGGATAGCCTTGATATTTGCATTTGAAGTGTTCTGAATGGCCTGTTGAATAGTGATGATTTGTTTGACCAAGTGGACATTGAATTCACCTGTTCTATGCTCCTTAGTCAAGGCCCATTCAGGTAGATTAGGAATGGAATTAGGGTCTTCATCTCCCCCTATGTTCATGCTTCCATCAGAAGAAATAGAGTCATCATCATCAGAATTTACTCCAAATTCCTCAGATGGCTCACCAGCTGTAGAAGGCATCCTGTTAATAGCAGCTTTATCCCTTTGAAGAGATTCTATTGAGTGCACTAGATGTAGTGTCCTCTCTGCCTCCTCATTGCCCTGAGCAGCCAACAGTTGATAGGCTGTCACAGGATGAGTAAAAGTGTCAGCATCCAAGGAAATGTTATCAATTACAGCTTTGTAATGTTGCTGAAATTGTCTTTCCTTTTCAGCATCATCCACAATCATTGACTCATGAGCAATGGCTGGTTCCACCCTTGTATCAACTGTACCTGCTTTTCTCTCTTTTTCTCTATGTTCTTGCATCAGGGGCTCCCCCTGGCTCACACATCTCACTCCCTCACCTTCACCTTCTAAGGTGGTACTCCACTCACTGACTTTTGCCATGCTGGAAGAAATAGCATGCATTTTTGTGCTCTCAATCTCTCCTTTTGCCTGGGAGCAACCCAGCCTCTCACTCAAATTTTCACTCCCTGCCCTCAATCCTAAAAGTGATTGCACAGTATTCATGTCTTCTACACTTGGAATCATTTCAGTTATTTGTGTAGAGACTATCAACGGATGTGGAATATCCGTTGAAGTTGAAACTGTTGTTATCAACGGATAACTGCTGTTAAGCTTATCCGTTGAAGAGCAACCACTTGTCAACGGATGAGTGATATCCGTTGAAGAAGGAAAAGAAGATGAAATTGAAAGTGATATAATTGTTGAATCTGTATAGATTGATTTGATATGTGTTGATACAGATCCTTCAATTATATCTGAAAGAATTTGCGGGTGATCCAACAAATCATCTAAAAGATGATGATCACCTGTATTTGAGTGGGGCTCCTCCCTGAGTTGTAAAGAGGGAGAATCAGGAATTGATGGGAATAACATATCCACATCCAGAGATGGTGAAGAAGTATTTGGTGATTGATGTGTAGTTATTGTGAGAGAATGGGGCTGTGACTCCACATTTATTGGAGTCACATCAAACTGAGTTTGAGAAGGCACAGAGACAGATGGATGTATCTGTGCAGTGTGTGCACCCTGTGTAGAAGATTGGGTTCTAGCCTTCTTCCTTCTAATAAAAGCTTTTGTAGGTGAGTGTTTGGCTTTAGTGTCCCTCCCTCTTTTGTTCTGTGTTCCTGGTTGGGAACTCTTTTCAATAGTAACATCCTTTTGGGAGGATGCTACTAGGGATGTGCTAGAAACCTTTTCAACCACCACAGCTTTTTGAGAAACTGGGGCTTGGCTAGCTTGGGAAGCACTCAACTCTCCTTCCTTATCCTGGGGGTTTCTTTGATGTTCACCCCTCCCCTCACCACTCACACCCTGTTCACTTCCCTCAGGGTTAATGGTTGTTGTTACAACTGTTGTCTTTTGAGAAACAACAGAGGTGGTTTTCTTTGTCTTGGATTTTGAAAGTTTAGATTTGGTGACCTTGGTAGAAATCTGTTGGGGCATTGACACAGATTTCATGGCCACACTAGAAGATAAAGAAATAGAGGGGTTGGAAGAAGTAGGAGTTGTAGAAGCAATTACCTCACCTACCTGGGGTGCATTCATGATTGGTAAATATACCAATTGCACACTGCTGTTTAGATCCATTCTCTTCAAGTCTGCAAGAACTCTTTTCTCTTGTGCCCAGCACTTGAGTTTATTATTCTCATTGATTATGACTAAACCTTCAGCAACATGGTTAGCCAATAACATAAAGAATCTAGCATAATAGATGTTATTAGGTCTATTAGCTTTGTTACCTAATCTAGTACCTAATTCTAGCATCACATAGTTGCTAAAGTTAAAGTACCTATCAGAAACAAGCATATAGAACATATTAACAAGAGATGAAGTTATGGCATCAAAATTACTAATTTTCCCAGAGAAAACCTTTATGAAGGCATCCCCAAGAAAACTCCATTCTTTCCTAAGGCCTTTTCGTCTAATACCCCCTAAATTAGCAGAGTTAAGAGAGTAACCTATGGAATCTAACATGCTGGATACATCACTATCAGTGTGTGGTGTCATGGCATTGTTCTCAGGTAATTTAAAACATGCTTGTAAGTCATCACAGTTAATACAGTGATTTTTACCTTTGAGAGTGAAGGAGATAGTCATATCCATGGAGTTGAACTCAGCAGTTGTCCAAATCTCCTCAACTACTTCACAGAAAATCGTTGGGGCTTCCAGTATTGCATAGCTAAGTTTACAGTTTTTGATGAAGTCCATCATTTTGTGATAATCTGAGTGGGCTTCATTCTTTTCTACCAGAGCTATGAAATTGTTCTTCTCGTAGATGAACCCAGATTGAGACATAATCTTCACGACTGGTGCCATTGTTGTGAGTAGAAATTGCAGAGAATAACTTGAAGGTTTTGCAGAGAGAAAATGGTAAATGCTTGAAATTCTAAGAAAGCGTAAAGTAATAATGAACAATCAGAAGGGCTTATATGCTTTCAAAGAAAAAGAAATAAATAAAGGATTAATCAATAAGTAGGTGTTAGTGAATTTCAGCCGTTTAAGAATAAACTGTAAGTATTCTAATAACTACCTTTAAAACCAATACATACAGATGTATGTATGGTATCAACGGTTAAGAAAATAGAATCAACGGCTGTGAAACACCTCAAACGTCTGATGTGACATTTCAACGGATAATGTAAATTGTCATCCGTTGAAAGGTACTTCAGCTTTATCCGTTGACGGATAAAAGTTCCAGAGATATACTTGTCTTTCAACGGATAATGAATATCCGTTGATAGAGCAATTTTGACTTTCAACGGATAGGGAACATCCGTTGATGGAATAAACTTTGTTAAAAGTCAAATTTGTTCTAGCAACTAATATATTTCAGGCTTCTCATCAAATTGCAAAGAAGACATGAATTTTAAGAGTAATTAAGCATACCTAGCTCACTTACCAATCTTGTGAATGTTGATTCATCAAGTGGCTTGGTAAATATGTCAGCAATTTGTTGTTCACTTGGAACAAAATGTAGTTCCACTGTACCATTCATGACATGCTCCCTAATGAAGTGGTACTTGATATCAATGTGCTTGGTCCTTGAGTGCTGTACAGGATTCTCTGTTATGGCTATGGCACTTGTGTTGTCACAAAAGATAGGTATTCTATCAACATGAAGTCCATAATCAAGGAGTTGATTCCTCATCCATAACATTTGAGAACAGCAACTTCCAGCAGCAATGTATTCAGCCTCAGCTGTAGAAGTAGAGACTGAATTTTGCTTTTTGCTAAACCATGATACAAGCTTGTTTCCCAGGAATTGGCAGGAGCCTGTTGTACTTTTCCTGTCTATTTTGCAACCTGCATAGTCTGCATCTGAATAACCAATTAGATCAAAGCCAGATTCTCTAGGATACCAAATTCCTAAATTTGGTGTACCCTTGAGATATCTGAAAATTCTCTTGATAGCAATTAAGTGAGACTCCCTAGGATCAGCTTGAAATCTAGCACACAGACATGTAGCAAACATTATATCTGGTCTGCTAGCAGTTAAATATAAAAGTGAACCAACCATGCCTCTATAACTTGTAATGTCCACAGACCTTTCAGTCTTATTTAATTCAAGTTTGGTGGCAGTGGCCATGGGAGTTTTTGCAGATGAGCATTCCATTAAGTCAAACTTCTTTAAAAGATCATAAATATATTTAGTTTGACTAATGAAAATTCCATCACTAACTTGTTTAACTTGTAAACCAAGAAAATAGGTTAGTTCTCCCATTAGGCTCATTTCATATTTACTTTGCATTAGCTTAGCAAACTTTTTGCAAAGTTTATCATCTATAGAGCCAAATATTATGTCATCTACATAAATTTGAACAAGTATACTAGAGCCATTAACATCCCTAAAGAAGAGAGTTTTATCAACAGTACCTCTAGTGAAGTGATTCTCCAAAAGAAATTTTGATAAGGTTTCATACCAGGCTCTAGGTGCTTGCTTCAGTCCATAGAGTGCTTTCAACAGATAATACACATAGTCTGGAAAATTTGGATCTTCAAATCCTGGAGGTTGACTTACATAGACTTCTTCCTCTAATTTCCCATTTAGAAATGCACTCTTGACATCCATTTGATAGACTTTGAAATTGGCATGGGCTGCATGGGCTAGAAATATTCTGATGGCTTCAAGTCTTGCAACAGGAGCATATGTTTCATCAAAATCTATTCCCTCTTGCTGAGAATAGCCTTTAGCAACCAGTCTGGCTTTATTCTTTATGATAATGCCATTTTCATCCATCTTGTTTCTGAATACCCACTTTGTGTCAATAGGACTCTTGTTCTTTGGTTTGGGTACCAGCTTCCAAACTTGGTTTCTCTCAAATTGGTTTAGCTCTTCCTGCATAGCTAATATCCAATCTGGATCCAATAGAGCTTCTTCCACTTTCTTAGGTTCCTCCTGAGATAGAAAACTACTGTACAGACATTCATCTTGAGTAGCTCTTCTTGTTTGCACTTTAGATGATGCATCACCAATGATCAGTTCAAAGGGATGATTCTTGGTCCATTTCCTTTGTGGTGGAAGATGTGCTCTAGATGAGGTGGCCTCAGTATTGTCATGATGTGAGACAGAGTGTTGACTAGTTGAAACTCCCCCTGAGTTGTTGGTCCTTTGCAGGGAACTTGGAGTTCTATCAACTGATGATGTAAATCGATTATCCGTTGATGAACTATGATCAACGGATGCTTCATTTTGTACTTCAACGGATGGTGCACTATGTCTTTCAACGGATACTGCATTGCTTCTATCAATGGATGCAGTATTTTGTGCATTATCCAGGGGCATGTTTTGAATCCCTTTTGAAGTGTCATCTCCATCAGTCTCCTCTTCACTATCATCACAATATATCTCAATATTGTCAAATTTGAGTCTCTCATTATGTCCCTCATCTGTTAGTCCATCAATCTTTTTATCATCAAACACAACATGCACAGATTCCATAACAATGTTGGTTCTTAGATTGTAGACCCTATAAGATTTTCCAGCTGAATAACCAACAAATATTCCTTCATCAGCCTTTGCATCAAACTTCCCTTTATGGTCAGATTGATTCCTCAGTATAAAAGCATTTACATCCAAAGACATGAAGAAAGTTTAGAGTTGGTTTTCTTCTCTTGAACAACTGATAAGGAGTCATGCCTTTAGCTTGATTGATCAAAGAAATATTCTGAGTGAAGCAGGCACAATTAACAGCTTCAGCCCAGAAATATGTTGGTAACTTTGATTCTTCAAGCATTGTTCTGGCAGCTTCAATTAAAGATCTGTTCTTTCTTTCAACAACCCCATTTTGCTGAGGTGTTCTTGGAGCTGAGAACTCATGCATGATTCCATTTTCTTCACAGAACAGCCTTAATGTCAAATTCTTGAACTCAGTTCCATTGTCACTCCTGATATTTCTAACCTTCAAGTCAGGATGATTGTTGACTTGCCTGATGTGATTGATAATGATTTCACTTGCTTCATCCTTTGATCCAAGAAAACAGACCCATGAGAACTTAGAGAAATCATCTACAATCACTAAGCAATATCTTTTTCTTGCTATTGACAATACATTGACTGGTCCAAACAAATCCATATGTAGCAGCTGTAATGGTTCATCAATTGTTGTTTCAAGCTTCTTCTGAAATGATGCTTTCCTTTGTTTGCCTTTCTGACAAGCATCACACAGACCATCCCTTGAGAATTCAACAAGAGGAATTCCTCTTACTAAGTCCTTTTTGACTAGATCATTCATTGTTTTGAAATTCAAATGGGATAGCTTCTTGTGCCATAGCCAACTCTCAACTGAACTTGCTTTGCTGAAGAGACAAGTAATAGATTCTGCATCTGTAGAGTTGAAGTCAGCTAAGTACACATTTCCTTTTCTAACTCCAGTTAGAACCACTTTGTTGTCTTCCTTACTAGTGACAACACAGGCTTCAGAATTGAAGGAAACTGTATTCCCTCTATCACATAGTTGACTGATACTCAGTAAGTTGTGCTTGAGACCATCAACTAATGCAACTTCTTCAATGATGACATTCCTTGTTGAAATCAAGCCATATCCCATAGTAAACCCTTTGCTGTCATCTCCAAAGGTTATGCTGGGGCCAGCTCTCTCTTTAAACTCTGTGAGCAGGGAGAAATCTCCAGTCATGTGTCTTGAACAGCCACTGTCCAAGTACCATAGATTTCTTCTATTTTCCTGCACACCACAAAATCAATCAATTTGATTTTGGTACCCAAGTTTCCTTGGGTCCATTCTTGTTAGCCTTTCTCCTAGACTTCATTCCTTCTGCATCTTTAGACTTAGGTGAGTTTGAGTCAACCTTGGTCTTAGATGTGGTTGGTTGAGGTGTAGGGTTAGTCACAACATTATCCATCACATTTATAGAATTATTAGGCATGGATTGTGCATACATGTTATTCCACATTGGCATATTGTATGGCATTTGAGGCATACTGAATGCAGCAAGATAAGGATTGTTAAAATATGGCATGTTTGCAAAATGTGCATAAGGATTTTGTTGAGACATAACAGGCATAGCATGTAGAGGTGATACAGACATGTTAGGCATGGAAGAGGGTACAGTTATGGGAGATTTCTTAATAGATTTACAGTTAGCAGATAGATGATTAACACTACTACAATGCACACAGCTTTTTCTAGGAGCATACTTGTCAGGTGTGTAATTGTTATGTTTGTTAACTCCTACCTTCCCATTTCTGTTGGATTTCCTTTTGGATTCCTTTTTATCCTCAACCATCTTGAGCCTATTGTTTAACTGTTCTAAGGTCATGTGCCCTACATTCACCTTTCTGACATCTTTGGATGTGCTTGCTCCTTCTTTGACAAAGTTCTTTGAAGTTGAACCAAACTTTTTGTTGAGTTTCTTTAGATTTTCTCTTTTAGAAACATCTGCCTGTTTTAATTGAGGAACCTTCAACGGATGTTCCTTTTCTTCCTTCAACGGATAACTTTCATCATCCGTTGATTCCACATCCGTTGACAGTCCATCAATTAATTCCAGTTTCTTTTTATTTTTATCCCAGGCAGTTTCACAGAATGATTCAATTCCTTGGACTTTGGCAATTTGAGCACTTACATCCCTAGATGTTTTCCAGGCTTTAATCACCTCTTGCTCTTTCTCTAATTGATTGGAAAGTATTTCTACTTTCTTAACAGATTCAGCTAGTTCATTTTCAACAGATATACAATGCAATTTGGTTTTCTCTAGGTCAATCAACTTATTTTCTAACACAGTATTTCTATTACTTAAAAACAGATTGTTCTCTTTGATCCTACTATTTTCTTTAGCAAGAGATTTAAGAGACACACGCAAATGATACAATTCAGTAGACATGTCATTGAAAGCATCATTGCACTCTTCTTTAGTAAGCTGTGTTAAATCAGTAGTGATTACCTGATTGCTTGATGAACTAACTTCGTTTTCTTCAGAATCAGCCATGAGAGCAAGGTTGACATAATCCACATCTTCATCCTCTTCATCTCCATCAGCTGCCCAGTCCTTTTCTTGAGTGATGAAAGCCCTTTCCTTCTGTTTGAGTAGATCAAAATATTTCTTTTTGTAATCTACTTGTTCAAATTTCTTCTTTTCAGAGGTTGGCTTTCTGCACTCACTTGCAAAGTGTCCACTTATACCACAATTAAAACACTTGAACTTGGATTTGTCCACCATGTTCTTATAGGGTTTAGTGGCTCTAGTGTTTTTCCTGAACTTCATCTTTGCAAATCTCCTGGACAGAAATGCAAGATGCTCATCAATACCATCAGAGTCATCTTGACTGGAGTTGTCTTCATTTTCAGCAACTTGCTCTTTACCCTTGTCTGATTCTGGATTTCTTACACCATCTTTGGAGCTTGATGTAGATCTCACAGTTTCTTTTCTGCATTCTTTCTCATTTTCAGCTACCAATGCAACTGAACCTCCTTTCTTTCTCCCCCTCTCCAATACCTCATCCTGTTCCAACTCTAGTTCATAAGTCTTCAAGATTCCATATAATCTTTCAAGAGTAAAGTCCTTATAATCCTGAGAGTTTCTTAAGGAAACAGTCATGGGTTTCCATTCCTTTGGTAAGGATCTCAAAAATTTAAGATTTGAATCCTTCACCTGGTACACTCTACCATACAGCTTCAGTCCATTCAACAGCTTTTGGAATCTATTAAATGTGTCATTTAAAGATTCATTCTCTTCAAAATGAAAGTACTCATACTGTTGAATGAGAAGCTGCATTTTGTTCTCTTTTACTTGTTCTGTACCTTCACACAGCAACTGAACTGTGTCCCAAACCTCTTTGGCAGTTGAACAATTTATCACATTATCAAACATATCCTTATCAAGACCATTAAACAAAATGTTCATAGCCTTCTTATCCTTGTGGACTTCTTCTGTGTCTTCCATTGTCCATTCTGCTCTAGGTTTTGGAATGGATTGACCAACAGCAATTGTGGCCGTAGCAACTGTGGCTACTTTGTGGGGAATGTGAGGACCATTCTCAATGCAGTTTACATAACCTTCATCTTGGGAGAGTAGATGAAGGTGCATTTTCACCTTCCAGTGGTGATAACTGTCTTTGTCAAGAACTGGGATCTTTACTCCAATATCCTTCTTACTCATCTTTGTTAGATTCCAAGATCTTTAAACTCTTTGTGTGTCAAGAGCTTGCTCTGATACCAATTGTTATTCCTAGAGGACTAACAATGAGATTTACAGAAGGGGGGTTGAATGTAAATCTCAAAACTTTTTCAGGTTTTGAGAAGTTTATTAAAGCAGTGTGTTCTAGATGAACAAGTGTATGAATTGCTTTGAGCTAATGCAGACAGATATATATTCAAACACAAAATGTAAAGAACACAACAAACTTTAAAAACTTTTCTGGTGGATTTGTTGTTCCACCAGAGATGGTATATTAGAAAATCTGTGTTCAACAATGTTGATCACAGCTGCATCCTAGTACAAACTAGATGAATTTTCTCTCAAGATATTTCTTAACAGCTCTGGAAAATCTCTCTCTAATTACTAGCTTCTTCTTGGTTTATATATTACCAAGTGTACAAGTGAAAAACAATATAAAATTACAATAGTAAAATAAGTTCTTCACTTGCTTCTTTTCCTGTTCACTCCAGTACTTTGTTGACTATTGCATCTTTGTACTAAAGAAGAACGGCTGCTTTTTCTGTTGATCCTGAAATTCGGCTGCCACATCTCAGTTTTCTCTGTCAACCCATGTGCCTCTGTCTGTAGGTACAACTACCACTTATCAACGGCTAATTAGCAGAACATCCGTTGAAGCTTTCATCCGTTAATGACTTCATCCGTTGAAGGATGTTATCCGTTGAAGCTTTCATCCGTTGATGCATTTATCCGTTGATGCTCTCATCCGTTGAAGGATGTTATCCGTTGAAGCTTTAGAGACATCCGTTGAAGCTTAGCTTCTCATCCGTTGAAGGTCTTTAAGTCATCCGTTGATACCACTTCATTTATACAAAATTACAAGGCATGAAATATTTACAATTGGCCTTCCTATCTGCATATCATCTAGTAGTCAACATGACTTATAGTTTCTCTCAACTTCTAAGAATTACATTTTAAATACAGAGACTGAAATATGCTACAATACTAGACTTATTTCTAAGTAAAGCTACACCATCAACGGATAGCCAAAGTGGTCTTATCCGTTGAGGCTACTGACACTAAATTTCTACTTAAGTATTTTGTTAAACATATCATCAAACTAATGCACATATATTCCTAACAGTAGTGACGCTTCGCATAAGGAATTAGGGTGCTTCTTATACAGCACAGCAAGGTAATCGCGTACGCGTCAAGATAATTAAGGGAATATAAAATTCGATATCCCCACCCATGAGCTTGGGCTCGTGGCAATAGTTTTTCCCTAAAGATTGGAGGCACTACTTGTATGGAGAGAAGTGCAAGATTTACATAAACCATAGGAGCTCTAGTACCTTTTTACGTAGAAAGAGCTCAACATACGCCAGAGGAGGCGGTTAGAGCTAATCAAGAGTTATGAGTGGGAGATTCTTTATCATTCGGGGAAAGCCAATGTGGTGGCTGATGCCATTAGTAAAAAGGAGAGACTCAAGATGATAATGTCTTTGGGAGAGTTGATAAGAGATTTTGAGAAAATGGAAATAGTAGTGAAGGTAACCGGAGCCGGTACCGAAAAGCTGTTTGAGATTGCAATAGAGACCGAATTATTGGAAAAGAGCATATTGTGCCAGAAAAAGGTGATGAATGAAGGCAGAGAGCCAACAAATAAATATGAGATTAATACTGAGAAAGATGATAAGGAAATAATGAGGTATTCCTATAGAATTTGGGTTCCAAAAGTTCAAGAGCTTAAGGATGAGAACTTAGATGAGAGCCATAGTTGAGGAATAGGATTTAGGGCAAACCCAGAGTGTGATAGTCAGGGAGGTTGCCATCAAGAAAGAAAGAACCCATAACATAATAGAGTGGAAAACATGGTTTTTAATGTATAAGATAACCCCGATTATGAGAGAAGGTTGAAATATTTCATACTAAGGAAACAGAAAGTCGAGTAAGGAAAGGAGACCCGAGACGGTACTCCTATATGGCAATTTATGGACCTGTCTAGACAGAACTTAGACTATTATCCCCAACCACCACCCTGAGGGGACAATGTGGCAGGAAATTCTTTCATGACCTTTAAATCGTTAAGCTCTCAGAGTTCCAAGGAACAGGTTGACCTAGTCGAGGCAAGAGCCTGGCTAAAGGAAATATAGGAATCATTTGAGATTCTAAATGATTGACGAATCACAAAAGACTGTTTTTATCACTCACCCTCCTAAGAGAGAGACCACCTGCTGGTGAAAGGCCAAGGAAGGCACGGAGCAAGAGATTATAATAAACTGATTAAATTTCAGCCAATTGTTTTCGGGAAAGTAATTCCCAAGGTTATGGAATAGTGTAAAAGCTTTAGAGCCAGAACAAAGGCAGACGAGTATGATGAATTATGAATCTAAGTTATAAAAGTTATCAAGATTCGTTCTGAAGACACGAATCCAGAATGACGGGATGTTTGAAATCAATGCTTATGTTGTGTTGGTTCATGAAATAACGATAAGAGAAAGGAATATAAAGGCAAGAGAGTTTGAGGAATGATAAGGGAGTTTGGTATGAGGAAACCCTAAAGACTCGTAGAAATAGAAATAGAAGAGTATGTAATCGTCAGGATGAGGGTGATTCACCATGAGTTAAAATTGATGGTTGAAGGCATAAGAGTTATGTATATTTTATCCCCTTTAAGTTGGGAGGATTCGAGGAAAACCTTGAGATAGTTCGAAGGATAAATATTGAGACGCGGATAGACTGAGGAGACAAGGAAGTAAGAAATTAGGAAAATTGGATGAAGGAAGTGACCTTCAAGAATGTGAAGTGTAAGACCGGTGGCTTGATACCCAGGAAGGGAGACGCCAGGTATGAAAGATATCCCAACATTGAGATGACTGTTGAGATAAACAACAAAAGTAAATAAGGATTTATTAAGAAGAAGTTCACGTTGAACACGACCAATATCTTCCAGATCATCCATGTGATCATTACCAAATCAGGAAAGAAAAGCGGATAACCATTTTTATCTTTTGGAGGCCATGTGGATTGACCTTAACTTGAATAAGGATGCTATTGTGAAATTCGGTATAGACTATCGAGGTGGAAATGATTGAATAAGACACCTTTATCAGGGATATATGACTTGATTTATCCATGGAAGGATGCAGGTACCTTTTAAAGGTGGAATTAAGGATAGAACATCGGTAACTTAAAATGAATCCTAGGGGAATGCATAAAGGTTGGCATTTCACCCTTAATAGGGACATTATGAGTTTTGACAGAATGATTGGGAAAGGGTTAAGGTAACAACAACCTTTAAGAATCAGTGGAGAAATTTTTCAGAAGTATATAGACAATGATTCTGGTATTAATAAATGGTATCTTGATATGCCCTGTATCTAGGGAATACAGGAGGAACGATTGAAGGATAACCTTAGAGGTTTTACAAGGAGAAAGGTAATATTCAAAATTCTCAAGAATAGAAATGTTGATAAAGAAAATATGACGTAATTATAATGTTGCCAAGTGGGGCACGTGTTAAACCACGAGAACGTATGGATCGAACCAGTAATGGTCGAAATTGTTCAGGGCAATTAGGACTTAAGATAAAAGACGTTCTAAGTATGATTAAGAGTCAGTCTTGACAGTGATTAGCCTCTAAAGATTGAGGCAATAACTTATGGAAAAATGGTGATATTTTTTTTATTTACTCATCAGATATTAAAGAAAAACATTTTCACATAAGCTGTGATTGAAATAAGGTAGAAAATTTATTTGGAGGTGGTTAAAATGACATTGACTGTAAGGAACTATTACTACCAGGAAAGGCCAAAGAGGTGGCCGACACTTTAATGGTAAAAGGATAATTGTAGGCGCTTGTGCCAAAGGATACAGTGATGATGGTTAAAAGCTGAAGGTTGTATTATGGTTTGGAAGATTGACATTCCTTCTGATGACTGTGCAATACCCAGCCGTAATAGTAGTTAGTAAAGGTTTAATTCGTGTAATCGCCATGAGCGGGCTATCTATCTCAGAAGATACTATCTTGAGATAAGCCAGGACCATATTTCAAAAAGGACTAAACAAACCTTTGAGTTAAGTCTTCTATTGAAGGCATATGATTAAGAATGGTATTAACCTGCTATCGTTGCTTTGAGCGAAACTCTTCTGCAAATTTTATCTGCTTCATGTCATGTATGTATGTCAGAATCATGAGTGTACTCCATGAATCATGAATGGTGATTATGTTACCTCCTTAGAAGGATTTGATACGACATGTATGGACTCCGTATGGTTAGCTATTAAGATTTCATGGAAAGTGAATGATGACAGTGGGTCAGTGGTAGACCATAGTAAGGCAGCAATGATTCTGCGAGTAACGAGCTGATTACAACCGTGAGAGTTGTATTGGAATGGATGTTGAGATTGAGTACCACTAATCGGGTCGTGGTAGTGTATAAGTTATCATTGATAGACTAATTAAGTAGAGTATCTACCTAGTGAATATTTATTCTTTCTTATCAATAGAGAGTCGTATTATTATACGAAGAAGGTTGCGGTATAGAAATGGGTTCTAGTAATGATGAGGTCTAGAATGAGATCCCAGATTCGATTTTCGATGTCGAGGGAGTTTCAAAGATGATTGTGTATAAGCTCGAGGAAGAGCATGGGTCCATAGAATGATGAACGGAATAGAAATATTTAGGCATGGGAAATACGATGCTATAATACTTGATGCTGATATAAATACGTTTATGTTTTGTTCTCCTATGACAAACCTCTATAATTCAGAGGTAGGTTCCAAGCCAGATATTTTGTGGCAGTATATATTTTTTTTATATATACAATTCTCTTCAGTTCGTTCTTTTCTCTTCTTTTCATTTCATGTAATCTGAGAAGAACAACCCTTCCAGAAGGGGAGGTATTGCCGAATGACTATCTATCTGTGTGATAGAAGCCTAGTAGGATACCATCTATTGTTTAATTGCTTGTCAAGTACTAAAGGCTGGCCACCTTCTGTACTAACTAAGCGATATAACAAGTGTTCATGATCATAGTGATCTCTCAACAAATTCATTTACTTCTATATGATTGATCAAACTTTGGGAAATAGAAACAGCTGAAAAAGGAGTAATAAAGTTGTGGTAGTATTCGGAATGGAAATACATTCGTGATACTAAGGTTGACGTGGTTATTAAAAGGTTATAGAACGCTAACGAGCAAAAGTATAACCAGTATAATATTAGGAACGGAAGGTAGTAGCGATTACGAACTGGAAAAGAATGGGTATTGAGACGCCAAAGCTATAGTGCTAGAAGCTGTGATAAAATTCCATGCGATAGACTTGAAAGAATTTGGAATGATCACTTAACGCGGATTTAGTTATATCACGACAATAGATCATATGTCATTATCGAGGTGTCACCTTATGAGATCCTTGAGGGAAGATAATATCGATCTCCCTTATGTTAGGATGAAGTTGTAGAGCGCAAGATGCTCGGACCCGCAGTAGTCCAAAGGACCAGGGATATAATAGATCTAATCAGAGGACGGCTGGTAGTAACCCAAGATGGACATAAGAGGTATGCTGATTTGACTCAAAAAGGACAAAGAGTATGAAATAGGGGGCCTAGTAATGTTATAGGTATCCCCTTGGAAACCCTTGAAAAAGGATTGATGAGGTTCGGAAAGAAAGGAAAGCTAAGTCTACAATTTGTTGGACCCTTGGATATATTAAGACGTTTGGGAAGTTAGCATATGAGCTAGCCCTACCCCCGAACCTGTAGCAAGTTCATAACGTGTTCCACGTATCAATGTTAAGGAAGTGTAATTCGGATGCCAGACAAATAGGGGCATATGAGCACATAGACATGCAACCAGACGTAATCTATATGGGGCAACCAGGAAGGGTATAGAGTAAAAAGGAACGAGTGCTTAGGAGAAGGGTTATCAAACTAGTAAGAGTTTGATGGTAGAACCACAATGTGGGAAAATTTACTCGAGAGTTAGAAAGTGCAATGCTAAGAGAGTATCCCTATTCATTTTCTATCTGATTCCGGGACGGAATCCTTTTAAGGAGGGGAGACTGTAATAACCCCAATTTTTGGGAAATTTTTGAAACCCTTATGAATAGTGTTTTTGCTGAATGAGAAAACTTTTCATGCCACACTATGTAGGGGTTCTGATATGGATATTCTGAGATTTTATTAGTACTTTATATGGGATATAAGTGTATGTAAAGATCGTCAGAATCCAAATCCGAACACTTTGATTTTTCCCGGAAATACACTAGATACGGAAAGATTTGAGAAAAAGGTAACAGGATAAAAAGGATTTAAATTAAAGGATTATAGGAGAGGATCATAAAAGGAATATAATATATTGAGAAAGGTTAAGGGAACCTAAGTAATAAGATCCCGGGTATGATCCTTCAAACGATAAACGAAAACGAAAGTTAAGCGAACCGTATAACAGATCAGCGGTCATTAGGCAAACAATTAGGAAGTTAATCAAAGGGATTAGAGAGGATGATGTCACCCAACCAATGAGAAGAGGACAAGGAGGGGAGGATGACATCATGAGGATGACACAAGCATGACATGGGAAGGAAGGAGATGTGGTGGCTTTTTAACCACACAAAATCAAGGGCAACTAGGTAATTTACTAAAACAAACACAAAAATCAAACCAACCAAGCCAAGCAAATTATTTTTCATCAAAATCAAAAAGAAACCAAGGCATTGTTCTTCATGCTCTCGGCCAAAACAGAACCAGAACACTAAAACTGCTGTATCTCCTTCATTTCTCACTCAAATATTGTGTTCTATAGCTCATTGGAAAGGTATTGAGATGCCCTACAACTCTTGTTCACAAGTCTCGTCCAAATAATCATGGTAAGACCCTCATTTTTATAGTTCTTTAAATCGGACTTTTAGAAACTTCAAAGCCTAACTTTGTGTTCTTGATTTCTTTGGAAAGATCAAGCTTGTAGGAGGCTCCCTAAGGCTTCCTAGCAACTTAACACCTCCCAAGGAAGGTATAAACTTCAAACCCTAGCCTTTACTTTATTTGTTAGTAAGTTTAATGGTTGGTGTTGTGAAATGAGAAGCATGGATTGTGATTATTAGTAGTTTGGTTTGATTTGGAAGTGTTTTTGGTAATTGAAGCTTGATTATAGTTCATAGGTCGTGATTGTGGTTGTTTGAGTTGAAAACCTCGGAGATTATGGACTGATGTGGTATGATTTAGGTGAAGTTTTGTTGTATTGATGGTTATGAGTTGGTTGGTGGTTAATTGGAGTAGTTTAAACATTGGTAATCGCGTAAACATAGCCGTCGTAACGTCCGATTTTCTTTGGACTGTTTTTATGCATAACATTAGGAACCGAGAACCCCCTGCTAGATTATGACCACTTCCATTTTTAGATAGCTCATGTTACGAGCTTCGTTTTGATATGTAGTTCGTTCGATTCCGATGCACGGTTTAGGAGAAACGACCGTTTCAAGTAACGGCGTTTCGCGAACGAAACTTTTCCCCTCGCCTTACTTTGAAACATAGGTTAAAGACCAAAAAGGGTTAATTAATGCATGAAACATTTATGGTAAGTGTGTTAGGCAGTTGGTAAGATACTCGCGAAGGAATCGCCTTAAAACTCGTAAAGGTTAAATTATTAAAAATGGTGGAGCCGAGGGTACTCGAGTGACTTAAGAGAATCAGTAAGCGCAAAACGAGCGTTAGAGTCTGAGTTGGTTAGAGTATAGATTTACAAGTGACTTTGGTTTAATTCCAACTTACTTGTTGTTTATAGGTTACCAGACTCGTCCCGAGCCATTCGTAACCCCCAGTCGCTCAGGCAAGTTTTCTACCCGATATACTGTTGTTGTGATGTAAATATATGTATATGCATTATCTTGTGATAGTGCATGATTGTTATTAGCAAATTTTGCGATATATTGGAGCATGCTGATATGGTATATATGCATGTCTGTTTCGTAATCTGGTTATCTATCTGTTGATTTCAATGCTTATAGTTGCATAATACCTATGCTAGAAATAAGCAAGTAGTTGCGTATACCCTTAGTATAGGGGATAAAAGGTGAACATATTTCTAAACCGGGAGTCGATGTTCCCGAGTATATTATATATATATATTTATATATATATGGATATATTTTTTAAAACTATGGATCGAATAAGGTTTATTCGATACCTTTATTTTACTTAATTGAATATTAATTTGAGTATTCATTCGAGGGCTTATGACTCAGTTTATTTTATTATTTGAATATTATTTGAATATTCATTCGAGGGCTTATGACTCAGTTTATATTATTATTGAATATTACTTGGATATTCATTTGAGGATGTATGACTCCTTTATTTTATGAATATTATTTATAGTATTCATTCGAGGTATTATGACTCCGCTTATTACTTAATAATATTCTTTATTGTATTAAAGAATAAGGTGTCGATAATCAAACTTACTTTTGATTATTCAAATAAAGATATTACTTTCGTATAAGTATATCTTTGATTATTTGCTATTCATTTCAAGTATAAGTTTTAATACTTCTACTTCAATTATTTTATAAAGATTATTCTTTATGGGAATATTATTTAAATAATAATATTCAGACATTTTCTAAATATTCTGGGGACTGATTTACTTCATTAAATCAGCTTCACTCCAAACATTCTTAAAAATGTTTTGCGAGTCTTCAAAATGATTTTTTTAAAAGTTAGAGCGGATCCCAAAACTCATTTTTTTTAAGATCCTCCTTTCGAAGGGGATTTAAATACTCGCTCAAAACCTGAGGGATCCGGCTCTGTGGTGTGTTTTATATTCGCAACAAGGTTGCTGTTTTGATAAATGAATTGATTACTTACCCAACACTCGGGAAGTAAAATTCTTGGAACAAGTTAATCCATTAACAGGCATCGCCTGGGAAATATCGATGAGTTCTCCTTTCCAAATAGATACGACTTCTTGGTGGAGCCGTATCAACAAGTTTCTACTTGGGGAAAGTGGGGACAAACTTTACGTTTCAGAGTCATGGATTTCATCTGAACTAGGAGTGGCGTAAGTGGCCGAGTAGCGCCGGCCCAGCCTTATTATATTGGCCCAAATGGCCTGGAAGTTCCGCTAAGGCGGTCCATTCCTTAGGAGTTCAGTGTTCGGTTGACAAGTAAATCCGACAGGTTCTCCTCTACATGTAGAAAATGGTGGGGTTGTACTACTACGACTGATCATCGTAAGTGGTCTTCCTGGCGCGGCAAACTCCTGTAATGAGTTCATCATCCAATTGGATAATTTCTGCAACATTACCCAGAGCACTTCGATAGAAAGGCTACGGTTGGGCGATTGTTGAGTGTTGGCAGGGTCAAGTTTTCAAAATGATGTTTACATCAAATGAAGTATCTCGTAACTTCATTTTATTTTGATAATATTTTAAAGATTTAATCTATTCAAATCTTGCCTTATAGTCTCATCTATGTGATGAACTTTTGAAGCTAATTATAACTTGAACGGTGGTAGTTCAAGTAGTATTTGGGAAAGATATAAGTATATTGGGGTATCTTGTAACTTCATCTTTTAAACTTATATCTAATTAATAATTGTCTTATGAATGACAAAGATTTTCAGAAAAACGTTGAGACAAGGTTAGATATATGAGATCACCTTGCAACGATATTTTTTTTATACAGTTATACACTGGGACTTTGTGTATATTGTGCATGGAAGAGGACTTCCAATATTTTGAAAAGTATATATGTATATATATATATACTGAATATTTTGCGACTTCATCGCATTAAGATATCAACTTGGTTCATTTCTTTTGACCAAGACTTTCATGAGTACTATGAGAAGGCTCATATATTGTTAATCATTATACATATTATTTTGGTGGGCTTGCTGCTCACCCTTGCTTTCTTCTTTCATCACACAACATCAGATAGACAAGATGAACCGGACCAAGCTCCCGATTCGCAAGAGGTTAGGAGACGTTCCGCAGTTTTCTAGAAGCACTGATGCCGCCATAGCTGAGGTAGGAACTACCAATAGGCTAGGCTTTCAACTTTTGATGTATCAGATTATGTATATTTATGAATTGTAATAATGGCAAAGAAATGTAAATTTATTCAGAAACCTGTTTAAGGTGTATTGGCATATAATTGTGGAATAAAACGACTTGTGATTATTTTTGGATATTCATCTCTGAGACTATAACTTGTGGTGTGTGTGTTTATTATGGGGTCACAGTACAGAGTAGTTGATTATTTATTAAGATTGGGTGTTGTTAAGGGAAATGGAACTCGTGACAACCCGGATCCCCGACCCCGGATTTGGGGGTGTTACAATTCCTATCCTCTGGCATCTTATCCCCTATGAAACCTAGCACAGCACTTGTGAAATCAAAGTGAGTTTGATGAATAAGAGCATACCCGATTTGCTGACTCATGATTGGAATATCATCAAAGTTGGAGCATTTGTTCACGAATGCTTTAGTGATGCAATCAAAGAAAAAATTCCATTCTTTCCTGATATTTGCTCTTTTCAGTTGCCCAAGCTTTCCCAAACTTTTCTCATAACCCAAACTGGCCATAAGCTGCTGTAGAACAGGGTCCTCCACTGTTGAGAATGTACAGCCTTCTGGTAAGTGGAGAGCTTTGTGAACTGCCCCAGGAGTTACTACATGTTCAACATCATTTACTTCAAATACGATGCTTGGAGTACCAGTAGCACCACCATCATCAAAAATCCCAGTCCGCCAAAACGTCAGTACTTGTTGGCTTGAAATGGCTTGAGGTTGGGTCAAAGCATACCCAATCTCACTATTTGCTAAGAAATCTTGCACAAAGTGCAAATCTGATGGAGCTTCAGCCTTGTTCAAGATTGCAACATAGTTATTTGGTACAAACTTGGCTCAATCAACAATTAAATCCTTGGGCGCCATCAGAAATTAGTGAGAAACTTGTTTACCTGAAAGGTGTTTGTTGAAATGTCTGTAGAGTGAACCGTCAGAAAATGTGAGAGAATAAGAAAAGAGAGAGAGTGAAAGAGAATAAAAATATTAATAAAAGATTTGAAAATCTTTTATCTCTTTTACTTAGACAACCCACGTTACAGCAGTTAATGAGGAGTGGAACAGACCTTTACACCTGTCAAACATGCAGCAGTTAAGGCAAAAGGTAATGGGCACGGTAAATAAGCAATTATGACTTTGCACGTTCAGTTTTTTTAAAAAAAACTGCTCCCACTAAACAAAAGATTATTACTGCATTATCTTACATAAACCAATATTCAAAAAAATATGACCGTTGAGGTAATGACCAAAAATAAACCAAGTAAATAAATAGCCACGTCAGCATCATAACTTAATTATTATCAGAATTTAAAAGTCATCAGAATATGGCTTCTTAACTCGAAAAGTGAATGTTTATTCCTGTTATTCTTCACACAAATACTGATATGGGTACATCAGAACTTAATAATCAGAACTTCCTTCAAAACTTGTCCTCATAATTTATGCAACTAACACTTAAACAGTTCATCCAAAATAACATTTATCACCACAGTAATTTTTATCATTCATATGGAGTGTATGTGTGTGCATTAAGCTAAATATCAGACAAATAGTAAAGTCTGATTCACTTCAGTACATCTTAGAAATAAGGCATAACTAAGAACTTTGCTTAAAATATGTCATTATTCTGAAGTCTACTATAGAATGAGTTCATGCATGAGTCCACCTCAACTGTTTTTGTGCTCATTTTATGCATCTTTTGAAATTCCTTTTTATAGTGGCTTCTCAGTGTAAGTGAGTCACAACTGCTTATCAGAATTTATGCTATTATCAGAGTATTTCTCCACTAATCATAGAGTGTGAAAAGTCACCAAGAAAATTTTATGTTGCTTTTCTAATGCATATTACTTAATACCAGCAATGCACTTGGGTCTTCCCTTCCACATTTTTTACTCTAGATCTCAAAGGAGTACCTGATTTTTATTTCTTTTCTTTTCTTTTTCTTTTGATAAGTGAGGCTTATCAACACTTAGTTCATTCACCAGATTTACTAACATCAGAACCTAACAAATAAGAAGCATTAGTCTAGTTTTTGACTTAGTAATAAGATACACAAAGTAAACGTAACTAAGCTCAATATCAGAATTTGCTTGTGTTAAAAGATTTCCACATAAATGATTACTTCAGACATGGGATCTTTAGTATATTAAAGACTACTAGTTCAACATTTAGCATAATTATCCTTATTGGATTGAATAGTCACAGAAACATGCATATCACTATCAAAGTTTAGAAATTCACATCAGACAACAATCATCATTTAAGCAAATTTTCAATTTAGGCACAAAATTCATAAAGATAGTAATATCTGTAAATACTGATCATAAAGTCTGATGTATCAGAACATGAACTAAGCAGATTTAGAAAAAGAACCTAAAACCATTCCAAGTTCATTTACCAATCCTGTAAAGGTTGCTTCACATAGTGGTTTTGTGAAGATATCTACTAGTTGTTGATCTGTTGGAACAAAATGTAATTCCACTGTACTTTCATCCATATGTTCCCTTATGAAGTGGTACCTAATGCTGATGTGCTTTGTCACTGAGTGTTGAAATGGATTACCTATCATAGCAATAACACTTTGATTATCACAGTAAATAGGGATTTTAGAATATATGAACCCATAATCCAGTAACTGATTCTTCATCTAAAAAATCTGTGCACAACAGCTTCCTGCAGCAATGTACTCTGCTTCTGCAGTTGATGTGGAAATTGACTTCTGTTTCTTGCTAAACCAAGAAACTAATCCGCCTCCAAGAAATTGGCAGCTTCCACCTGTGCTTTTCCTGTCAATTTTGCATCTTGCAAAATCTGCATCCGAGTAACCTTTTAGCTTAAAGTCTAATTCTCTAGGATACCACAATCCCAGATCAGCTGTACCCTTAAGGTATTTGAAAATTCTTTTCACAGTTGTTAAGTGAGGTTCTCTTGGATCTGCTTGAAATCTTGCACAAAGATAGGTAGCATACATGATATCAGGTCTACTTGCAGTTAGATAGAGTAGTGAGCCAATCATACCTCTGTAATCAGTAATATCTACTGATGTACCAGTATCCTTATCCAACTTTGTTAAAGTTGCCATATGAGTGGATGCACTTGAACAATCTTGCATTTCAAATTTCTTCAACAAATTTCTGGTGTACTTAGATTGACAAATAAAAGTTCCTTCTTCATTCTGTTTGACTTGAAGGCCCAAAAAATAGCTAAGTTCTCCCATCATACTCATTTGATATTTTGAATGCATTAGCTTGGCAAACTTTTTACAAAGCCTGTCATTTGTAGAACCAAAAATGATATCATCAACATATATCTGCACCAAAAGTAAGTCCTTTCCATGGTTGAGATAAAACAGTGTTTTGTCAATAGTCCCTCTGTTAAATCCACTTTCCAGAAGAAACTGAGCTACTGTCTCATGCCATGCTCTTGGAGCTTGCTTAAGGCCATAAAGTGCTTTGTCAAGTCTGTAGACATGATTAGGAAATTTTGAATCTACAAAACCTGGAGGTTGTTTAACATATACTTCTTCCAATTCTCCATTAAGAAAATCACTTTTTACATCCATTTGAAAGACTGTAAACTTTTTGTGAGCAGCATAAGCCAAAAATATCCTTATGGCTTCCAATCTAGCAACTGGTGCAAATGTTTCATCATAATCAATTCCTCCTGTTGGGAATATCCTTTTGCAACCAGCCTTACTTTATTCCTTGTAATTATGCCATCACTGTCAGTTTTGTTTCTGAACACCCACTTTGTACCAACTACAGATCTGTTATTTGGTCTTGACACTATGGTCTAGACATTATTTCTTTCAAATTCATTTAACTCTTCCTGCATTGCTTGCACCCAATCAACATCTTGAAGAGCTTCTTCCACTTTCTTTGGTTCAGTCTGAGAAAGAAAAGAGTGATAGAGACATTCATTTGATGTAGCTGTTCTAGTTCTGACACCTGCATCAGGATTTCCAATAATTAAGTCAGGTGTATGTGCTTTAGTCCACTTCCTTGCAGATGGAAGGTTTTCTCTAGAACTGGATGCTTTCCCATGATCCATGCTGTCTTCATCAACCTTTTCTGATGCTCCCCCTAAAATTATGCTCTCTGAGTTGGATCCTTCAAAATTGGAGTTCCCAGAATTATCAGAACTTGGCCCATCAGAACTTGATGAATCAGAACTTGAAGAGCGAGTTATAGGTTCTGATGCTTCTTGAGATGTGGTTGTATCTTCAGTATGCTCCCCCTGCAGAGGTGCATCTTCCTTTGGCATAGTCACCACAGTTTCAATAACATCAGAGTTTAATCCATCAGAGTTTGCAGTATCAGGATTTAGACTGTCAGGATTTACAGTATCAGAATTTAAAACTTCATTCTCAAATCTTAGCTGATCATGATCATTGAAATCTTCAAGTCTTGTAATCTTATTATCATCAAAAGAGACATTGATAGATTCCATGACAACCCTTGTTCTTAAATTGTAGACTCTGAAGGCTTTTGTGGAAAGTGGATATCCAACAAAAATTCCTTCATCATCTTTTAAACCAAATTTGGATAGCTGTTCAGGATGAGTCTTAAGGATAAAACACTTGCATCCAAATACATGAAAATACTTCAGATTTGGCTTCTTTTTCTTCACCATCTAATATGGTGTCTTTCCATGCTTGTTAATGAGTGTTGCATTCTGAGTAAAACAAGCAGTCTGCACCGCTTCAGCCCAAAAATAGGTTGGTAACTTTTCCTCATCAAGCATAGTTCGTGCAACTTCAATGAGAGTTCTATTCTTTCTTTCAACAACTCCATTTTGCTGTGGAGTTCCAGGAGCATAGAATTTCTGCTTGATTTCTTGGTCTTTGCAGAACTCTTCCATAATCAAATTCTTGAACTCAGTGCCATTATCACTTCTTATGATTTTCACAGAATCTTTAACCACTTTATCCAGTTGTTTGACATGATCGATCAAGATAGATGCAGTTTCACTTTTTGTGTGCAAGAAATACACCAATGTGTATCTGGTGAACTCATCCACTATGACCATAGCATATTTCTTCTTTGCAATAGACATGAAATTCACTGGACCAAATAGATCAACATGTAGTAGGTGATAAGGGTCAAGAATTGAAAATTCAGTCTTGCTCTTGAATGAAGATTTTCTTTGTTTTTCCTTTTGACAGGAATCACAAAGGCCATCAGGAGGAAATACTGATTTTGGCAAACCTCTCACAAGATCTTTCTTGACTAGTTCATTTATATTGTTGAAATTTAAATGAGAGAGTTTCTTGTGCCAATTCCAGCTTTCTTCAATTAATGCTCTACTTAACAGACAGAATGCAGAACCATCAGTACTTGTTGAAAGCCTGGCTTCATAAATGTTACCATGCCTGTATCCTTTTAGAACAACTTTGCCTGTAGATTTGCTTACAACTTCACAGTGTTCTTCAAAGAAATCCACATGATAACCTCTGTCACAGATTTGACTAACACTCAGCAAATTGTGTTTAAGTCCTGAGACTAGAGCTACTTTTTCAATGATGACATTCCCCAGATTTACATTGCCATATCCCAAGTTTTTTCATTCTCCATAAAGTCTGATAGCAGGGCTTTATTTCCAGTCATATGTCCTGAACATCCACTGTCCAGAACTAGGATGTTTTTCCTATTGCCTTGCAATCACAAAGACCACTAATGATTAGTTTTAAGGACCCAGACTTGCTTGGATCCTTTGGCCTTATTAAGTTTGTTAACATTTGCAGCGGATTTAGCATCAGAGTTTATGTTAACATTTTTCTTATCATCATTTACCCTATCAGACTTTGCATCAGAACTTACACTAGAAGGAATAATGTTAACTTTCTTTAAAGAAGGTTTTATTTGATAATAATCATAGTACAAACTATGATATTCCTTACAAGTATAAATGGAATGCCATAAACTACCACAATGAAAACAAGGATTTTGTGGCCTATATCTAACAGACTGACTCTTAACTCCTGACTTTGAAGGTAAGGAGTTTATGTTCTTATTTTTCCTGCAAAAAGAAGCCAGATGGTTAGAATTTCCACAGTTATAACATTTCTTTCTAGGAGCATTAGAAACAGGCTTATAATCATTATTTTTATTCACACCTTCCTTTCCATTCCTATTTTTCCTAGGGATCTTTACCTTGTTTACATTCTTAACATCTTTCAGCTTATGCTTAAGCTGCTTCTTAGTCATTAAGCCTATGTTAACTTCAGTTGGCTTATCCTATTTTTGTTTGTCAGAAGTTAATTTCTCTTTAACTTCTGATTTATCAATATCAGACTTTACAGCTACAAACTTAACAGGATTTACCTTTGGCTTTTGTTTAACAACTACATGATCAATTTCTACAGTTCCCTTATCATTCTTATCATCTCCATAACCTAAGCCTTATTTCCAGTTTCTACTACTTAACAAATTCTGAGTTGTTCTGCCAGAGTTAGTCCAAGTCCTGATAATCTCTCTTTCCTTTTTCTAACTCAGTATTTTAGAGATTCATTTATTTTAAGTACTTCATCCCTAACATAAATGACATCATCTCTATCTTTCTGAGTTTGATGGAACATGACTAACTCTTTTTTCTAAATAATCATTCCTCTTTTTATAAGAAAGATTTTCAGAAGTTAATCTTTCACATGTTAAAGTTTGATCTCAATAACTAATGAACATGGTTTTAAGATATCTTCTCAACTCAGTAATATCATCAGTATGAAAGGCATAAGTAGTTTGAGGTACCTTTAACTCAACATTATCAGAACCGCTATCAGCATTTGCCATCAAGGCATAGTTCACCTCACTTTCAGAATCTGAAGTGTCTGTCCAGCTTTTCTTCTTTGTGACAAGAGCCTTGGCTTTGTCACTCTTCACTTTCTTGCAATCAGGAGATATGTGGCCTTTCTCACCACAGTTATAGCACTTAGCATTTGAGTAATCTCCTCTGTCAGACTTTCCTCCTTTGCCTTCAGATTTTCTGAAACCCTTCTTATCAGAACTTGCACCTTTCCTGGAAATTTTCTTTCCCGTTTTGAATTTCCTGTATGCAATCCTTGTGATTCCTTTCACCATAAGAGCACACAGCTTCATCATCTCTTCATCAACATCCATCTCAGGTAAGCTTTCAATTTCTGAGTCATCATCACTATCAGAACTTGATGACTCAATATCAGACTTTGTGATGAGAGCTTTTCCTTTACCTTTTTTGAGGCAGCTACTTTGGGGGATTCCTCCTCAGCCTTTAGAGCAACTGTCCTTGACTTTCTTCCATTCCTCTTGCTTCTTTGTTCCATCTCAAGTTTATGAGTCTTGGGCATCTCATAAATTTCATCAAGAGTTGTTTCTTCAAGATTATAGTTGTCTCTTATAGTGGTGGCCTTCAAATCCCAACTTTCAGGAAGAGCTAACAGGAATTTAAGATTGGAATCTTCAAGATCATATTCCTTGTCAACTAGTGACAAATCATTCAAGAGTTTGACAAATCTGTCATATAAACCAGTCAATGACTCATCAGATTTTGAGTCAAAGTGCTCATACTCTTGAGTGAGTATAGTCTTCCTGTTCTTCTTAATTGAATCAGTTCCTTGGCATCTTGTCTCCAAGGCATCCCATATCTCCTTTGCAGTCTTACAGTTAATTACCCTATTTGACATGATATTATCAATGGCACTATGCAGCAAGTGTCGTACCTTAGCATCCTTAGCAATAGATGAGTTATCTTTAGCAGTGTAATCACTCTTCTCCTTTGGAACAGACTTTGCTGGTTGACCTGCAACTACAACAGAGAGTTTGGTTGGCTTGTGTGGTCCTTCATTGATTCTGTCAAGGTATTTTGGATCTGTAGCTTCCATAAACATAGACATCCTCACCTTCCATATGGGATATTCAGATGGTTTTAGTATGGGAACTCTAATAGTCTCATATCGACTATGGATTTGAGTCTTTGGAGGTTCTTCAGTTTTGGTGGGCTTGGTTGGAGTCTGTTCTTCTTTAGACATGATTATTTTTGGATCTTAAACTGTTTGTGTGTTAACAGATTGGCTCTAATACCACTTGTTAGGTCTCACACACTGTAGAAGGGGGTTGAATACAGTGTTTATCACAATCAAATCGAATATAAGAACACAGAAAATAGATTTATTTAACACAATAAACTCTGTTACAATATGGAACTGTTCTCTCTCAGTGATGAACAACTTATCACGAGAGCTGCTAGGGTTACAATGAATAATAAATTCAATTATAATAACACATATAGTGTAAACCCTATGTCTGTGTTTATATACTACACAGTTACAAGATAAATTCTAATTGATATGGAATGTAATTCTGCTTCCTAAAATATATCAACTAGTTATCTTTTCTTCCAAGAATTATATTCTTCATAGAATTCCTTCTTCATGCATATCTCTTCTTGCGTTTGTATTGATCTTCTTTCCTTTCAATCAGCCGCCTTCCTTATCTGAAAGTCTCCTTAAGTCCTGATATTATCTCCTGATAAATATCTCCTGATAATTTAAGTTCTGACAACTTAAGTTCTGATATCTTAAGTTCTGACTTCAGTATAAGTGCTGATTTCCAGTTAAGTACTGATTTGTCCTATTAAGTAAGATCTGAAAACTAAACACAAATCATATTAGTCATGACATTATCAAATATATCTAACACAGTATTTATACATGCAGATGCAGATTGTGCTTTAATTAAAGAGGGTTTCAGTTTATAATAATCATAATACAAACTGTGATACTCTTTACATGTATAAATAGGTTGCCAAACACTACCACAACAAAAACAAGGACTCTGTGGTTTATATCTAACTTTTCTATTCCTAAACTCTAATTTGGAAGGAACAGTATTTATCTTTTTATTCTTCCTGCAAGAATTAGCAAGATGATTAGTACTACCACAGTTCAACCAGGCCTTTCGAGGTGCATTATGAGGAGTTACATAATTATTATTTTTACTAACACCTACCTTCACATTCCTGTTTTCCTAGGCCTTTTCTTCTTGTCTTTCATGTGTAAATCCTTCAGCTTTTGCTTAAGGTGTTTCTGAGTCATTGAACCAATATATATTGACTTTGTGTGAACCTGTTCACTTTTTTCGGAAATTAAGTTTGATCTAGGTGCTGAGGTTGTACCTTCCTCATTGATTGACTTGATAGTATTTGCACTTGGATTAAACTTAATGGTCTTTATCTGAACCTTGTTCAACTTGACCTTGCTATCAGTTTTTACCGGTTCTGTTTTCTCAGTTTCTTTTTTGATTTTCTTATCAGAATAAGATCTAGCAGTATATCATAATCCTGATCCCCAACAGCCATTCTCTAAAATTTTCTGAGTTGTTTTTCCTGAGTTAGTCCAAAGTTTAGTAACCTCTCTTTCTTTAGCTAACTCCTTTTCTAGATAAGCATGTTTTTCTAACAATTTTTCTTTAACATAAACAACATTATCTTTTTCTTTTTGAATTTCTAGCATGGAAAGCAACTCAATTTCTAGGTGATCATTCCTTTTCTTTAACTCAGAGTTTTCACTCTTGCTTCTATTATTCTCTAAGGTTTGATCCCTATAACTAACATGCAGAGTCTTAAGAAATAATCTTAATTCATAGATATCATCAGTATCAAAAGCAAGAGTAGTCTGAGGTACCTTTAATTCAGCATTGTCAGCCTCAACATCAACATTTTCCATGAGAGCATTATTGATCCCATCATCTGATTCTGATGAATCATCCTAGTTTTTCTTCTTTGAGCTCAAGGCTTGTGTCTTCTCAGCTCTGGGTTTTCTGCAGTCTGCTGCAAAGTGTCCAGTTCCATCACAATTGTAATATTTCTCCTTTGACTTGTCAAGTTTTCCAGATCTTGATTCCTTCCAATCAGTATTTCTTTTGTTGTTCCTCTTATCAGAGTTTGAGGAACTAGATCCTTTTCTGGAAAATATTCTCCCTTTCTTGTAGTTCTTGTAGACCATTTTCTTGAAGCCTTTAACCAATAGTGCAGCCATTTGATCCATATATTCATTGTTGTCATGATCACTATCAGTATCTGATTCAATATCAGTATTTGAGTCATCATCAGAGCTTGATGATTGTTGAGTGGCATTTATGACACTTTATTGTGCTCTAATAAGCTTTGAATTGATGCATTTGTACTCAAGTTGTTATGTGTTTTCTAGTGTTTTTTGCATTTCAGGCATTATCTAGGTAATCAGGTGAATTGGCATTGTTTTGGTGCTAATTTGGTGTCAATGTGGTGTTTAAATAAAAGCTCGTGGAAAGTCGGCTCGAAGCAGCAAGGAAAAAGATGAAATCTGAGTTTTTCCCAGAAGGACAGCGCACCCGCGCTGTGTTAGCGCGCGTCCGCACCAGGATTCCAGAATGACAGCGCGCCCGCGCCGGTGCAAAAATTTTGAATCGTGATTCTAATGCAATTCTAATTGAGAGACTTCCAGATTCATTAGGCCTGCTATATATATTCAAATAAGAACATTTTCATAGAAGAGACGTACCGGAGCGCAAGGAGAGCCGTAAGAAGACCGTTTTAGCACGATTCAACGAAGACGAAGAAGATCTTGTTTTTACTTGTGAATCTTTGTTTTAAGTTGTGACTTGGATGCTAGTTTTCTTACTAGTGAACCTTTACTCTTGTTTCGTACTTGGTTTTGTTATTTAAGTTTAAAGACTACGTTTGTTATACCATGTTTTCATCGGAACCCACGTTGATGATGAGTCCGATTATGGGCTAATCGTTATCGTGGGGTTCAAGCAGATTTATTTATGGATTTCTTAGTTAAATTGTTTATATGCCTTAGTGTGTAGTGATTGAATGATAACCTAGTATTGGTTGTGCTTATTCGTCTTATAAGAGTCGCGAACTTGTAAGATAGCGTGTTAATTCTTAATGAAGCGACAGTGAATGTAAGGATTTAGAACTTGCCATGCTAGCATAGGTTCATGTGTTATTGTTATGCATGATTCGTAGGTAAGTTTAACCATCTTACTTTCCCTATGTAATCATGATAGATAACTTATGCTTAAACCGTTATGTTGTCAAATTTTATAGATATATAGGGTCTCAATATAATTGGTATCTATTCAACTTCTATCTCTTTTGTGGATGTCTGGTAGTATGGTACTCGTGCAATGAAATTTGGCGTATATTAGTTTCGTGTTATCTGATTAGTGTCATCACCATTGCATGCTAAGGTTAAGAACAATAAGGCTATTGAATGAAGTATTTAATGAAGCTAGAATCCCATGTTTGTCTCATATAATATATAACTCTCTTTATTCTCTTAATTATAATCATTAGTTTAATTCGTAGTATAAACAACCTCTATTTGTTATCGTCTTAGCATTGAATAGTAACCATACATTGTTGCTTAAGTGCATAAATTACATAGTTAACCAACGCCAGTGTCTGTGGGAACGAACTAGAAAAGATTCTATATTACTTGCGAACGCGTATACTTGCATGAATTATTAGCGCGTGTTTTGCGACTAACAAGTTTTTGGCGCCGCTTCTAGGGACCGCAGTGTTAATTTATAGTTTATGTGCTTTCCATCAGTGGTCGTTAAAGTTCATTGACTCAGACATTGTTACTTATTTGTTTCCTTGCATTATTTCAGGTACTCTAGCGAGGGTGTATGCATACGCGTTCGCGTACTCGTAAGAGAACACTGGATAAAGCCGAGGAAGAACTTGTGGTGGTTCGAAGGGAAGTTTTTGAGGAAGAAAAGAAGGTAGAAGAAGAAGAGAAAATCGAGGAACCAGCTTTAGTAGATATGGATGATCAAGCAGAAAATCCTAAGGCTTTGATGGACTATTCTCAGCCTAAGATTAATGACATTCAGTCAAGCATCATCAGGCCAGCCATCAGGGCTAACACTTTTGAGATCAAGTCAAGCACTATTCAGATGATACAGAACTCAGTTCAGTTTGGGGGTTCTCCTACTGAAGACCCCAACATGCACATCAGGGATTTCATCGAGATCTGCGACACTTTCAAATTCAATGATGTTACTGAAGATGCTATCAAGCTGCGACTCTTCCCATTCTCTCTGAGGGATAAAGCTAAGTGCTGGTTACATTCTCTACCAGCAGGGTCTATCACCACTTGGGAAGATCTTGCTCAAAAGTTTCTCACTAAATTCTTCCCTATAGCGAAGACTACTGCAATCAGGAATGCTCTTACTCAGTTTGCTCAACAAACTGGAGAATCTCTGTGTGAGGCTTGGGATCGATATAAGTAGATGCTAAGGAAGTGCCCACACCAGGGCATGCCTAATTAGATGATTATCAATTGCTTCTATAATGGATTGGGTGCTACTTCTACACCCATGCTTGATGCAGCATTAGGAGGAGCCTTGTGGGCTAAAAGCTACGATGAAGCTTATGAACTTATTGAACTGATGGCTGCTAATGGGCTTCCACAATGTGTTTGTATCCAACTCGACGGCTGTGTATCAGCTTTCACTGTTCAACTGATGTTTGAATTCTTGATATGATCATCCATCAACTTTTAGATCATCCGTCGATGACTTAATTGATTTTTGGTCGACTGCTATATTAAACATCTGTTGATAGTCTTTTGATCATCCGTCGAAGGCTTTGTTAATCATCCGTCGGTAGCTATTTTGGCACTTCATTTCACTTATACAGAATTACAAGACATTACTTATGTACAATTAATCAACCTATTCTGCATATCTAGATAAAGTCAACATGACTTATATGCTACTACAGATTTTATACAAAGGTGCATACATCACTGTGCTACAAACTTATTATTACATAAGCTACTCACTCGATGGATAACAAGTTAATCATCCGTCGGGACTATAATGAGTTATCCGTCGGGACTAAAATTCTTATCCGTCGAGTGCTACATTATTTCACTAAGTAAAATCTACTTAGATGTTTTGTTTAAGTGATCATCAAGTACACAACATATTCACAACAATCTCCCCCAATTTATGTCTACTGGAATTGTAGCCATAAATTAAGAGACACTTGATGATAACAAAACATCCTAAACATATATCTTTAAAGATAAGTAGATAAAACTAAAAGTGCTTCAATTAAACAAAATGTACAAGGTTTGGCTCACAGTCAATTCAAGATGCTCCTCTAGCCTGAGCAGGTTTTTCTAGTTTCTTGAAGGTCTGGATCTTCTTCCAAGCTTTCTATTGTTTTCTTCAATTTGATTCTGGAGCTGCCTGTGGAATTCAAGTTCATCAGATTCTGAGAGATCTAGCATTTCTTGCATCTCCAAGAGAGTCTCATTGCTAGAGATACTCAATTGGTCTTCTAGTCTGAAGAATCTTCTCACACCCTTGTCATCCATGAATTCCATCAGCCAGTAGGGCCTTAGATGCACTCTTCTCCCTGTGTATGGGATGATTAGAGTTTTTGGGAGTGCATCTTTAGCTCTAGCACTTCTCAGCTCTTCAATCCTCTTCAATACTAGTCTTCTTGCAGTTACATTGAACCCAAAGTTTTTCTTGAAGGATGAATAGACTTTGATCAACACAGCTTGGCTTTCTTGAAGTATCATGTGAAGAGGCCACTGAATCTCCCTTCCTCCTTTGTACTTGAACACCAACCTTTCAGGTAGGTTTCTGTATGCATCAATTGCCCTTATTTCATCCAGTTCATCCAGATAAAGCTTTAGATCTGAGAATTCTTTGATGTCACACAAGTACAAGTAGTCTCCCCTGTTGAGAGGTGACAACTTCACTTTCTTGACTGCCCTTGATTTTGTCCTTTTTGGCTTGGTAAGGATTGGCAAATTGAAGTCAGGAATTGGTAATTTATCCCACTCTATTGGCTCATCCTTTGGCACAATAGGCTCTCCTTGTATGTTCCTGTAGGGGTCCACCACCCTTATGTCTTCAAATACCACAGAGGGCTTTGATGCTAGAGTTTTAGCTTGAGTGGATTCCTTAGGAAATTGATCTTCCAATTCCTTGTCAACGACATCCAGTTTCTTTTTTGTTCTTCTAGCCAATTCCTTCTTTCTTGGGGATTTCTTCTATTCTTCAATCTTCTTCTTTGAATCAGCAGCTTCAGATGGTTGAGAGGGAATTTGTTGAGAAGAGTTTACAGCCTGTAGCTTGGCCAAGATGGCAATCTGCTCTTTCTTTTGTTTAGATTTCTTTGCATCTAGAGCAGCTTGCCTCTTTTCCTTCTTTAATCTTGCTTTCTCTTCTTTCTTTGCTTGAGAAAATTGTGGATGTCCAGCTACCATACAAATTTCCTTTCCATTTCTGAATATCTTAGCAATTCTCCTTTTTGAGGCTGAATCAGCTGGATCTTTATAGAAGACAATGGATCTTGACAGAAGCTTCTTTTCATTAGGCTTGGGTGTCTCATACACAGTATCCAAGGGATTCTTCAAAGATGACTTTGGATAATTTGCCCTTGGTTTGAGAATTATTTCCGCCTTTTGTGATTTGATGCAGGAAGATTGTCCTTTCTCCAGATAGTTCATGCTCATCTCATTCACACTGATTGGCTTGACATGAGAGTGATGGATGGCTGACTTAACTGGCTCCTTGACTAGTTCAAACTTTTTCTGAATTTCCTCATCAATCTTTTCCCAGTTGATTAAACTCAACTTTCCTTTTTCAGCAACTTTCAAATTTGTTGCTGCTGCTTCAATTAGATCTATACCATCTGCAACTGGTGGCTGGAGATAGTAATTGAAGGTACAATTACTTTGCTGATTTGTACTTGAAGTTTCTCCCCCTTTGTTGGTCCTTTCTCCCCTTACTTGATTCTCTCTCCCCCTTTTTGTTATCATCAAGTTGAGGAGTTAGGCCTTGTGCTTTACCCAGTTGCATGAGAAGATTTGTCTGAGTCTGTTGATTTTGAAGAAGAATAGCCACTGAATCTTCAATAACTTGAACTCTGTTTTCCAGTTTGGCTAGCTTCTTTTCAGAGTCTGATTCTCTCCTCAATCTTAGTAGTAGATCTTGCATGGTACCATATGGCATTACTGAATCCAGCTTCTCAGAGTTATAGGTCTTCAAGTCAGCTATATCTCTTTTCAATTCATCCACACTGAGATTCTGTCTTAAGTGCTGGATCTTCATTAGATGTAGAGAGTCTAGGTGAGCTTGAAGAACAACCTTGGTACCAGCATCTGAGGTTTCCTGAAGGGCCTGTTGAATAGCCATTACTTGTTTGACCAAGGACACCTCAAATTGTCCTGGTGTAGATTCCTTTGCCCATGCCCATGCAGGTAAACTTAAAGCAAAACTTGGGCCTTCAGCTCCCCCTAAGTTCATGCTTCCATCCAAAGAACCAGAGTCATCTTCATTAGAATTTACTCCAAATTCTTCAGATGGCTCTCCAGCTTGAGAAGGCATCCTGTTAACAGCAGCTTTATCTCTTTGAAGAGATTCTGTGGTGTGCACTAAATTCAAAGTCTGTTTTGCCTCCATATTGCCCTGAGCAGCCAACAATTGATAGGCTGGAACATGGTGAGTAAAAGTGTCAGCATCTAAGGAAATGTTATCAATTACAGCTTTGTAATGTTGCTGAAATTGTCTTTCCTTTTCAGCATCATCCACAATCATTGACTCACTAGCAATGGCTGGATCCATCCTTATTTCTCCTGTACCTGCCTTTCTCTCATATTCTCTCTTTTGTTGCATCAGGGTCTCACCCTGGCTCCCCACCCTCACACCCCCACCTTCACCTACTAAGGTGGGACTCCTCTCACTCACTTTTGCCAATCCTGAAGAAATGGATTGCTGAGATTCACTCTTTTCCTCTCCTTTTGCCTGGGAGCAACCCAGCCTCTCACTCAATGCACTCTCCTCTCTCAGTCCTAAGAGTGATTGTATTATCACTAAATCTTCTGCACTTGAAATTATTGAAGTTTGAAGTTGTGCAGAGACACTCGACGGATAAGTGATATCCGTCGGGTGAGTGGTAAAGCGATCCGACGGATAACTGCTGTTAAGCTTATCCGTCGGGATACAATCACTACTCGACGGATGAGCAATATCCATCGAGAGAGTAGAAATGAATGAGGTGGGAAGAGAAACTATTGTTGACTCTGTGTTGATTGAAGTTATTTGAGGCACAGATGTCACAATAGAATCTGAAAGAATTGGCAAGTGAGCCAACAAATCATCTAAAAGATGATGCTCACTTGCACTAGATTTTGGCTTCCCCAACAGAGTTAAAGAAGGGGAATCAGGAATTGAAGTGTTTATCATGTCCACTTCCAGTGAGTTAGTTGGTGAGTATGGTGTTTCAGTGGCTTCTATAATGAGGGATTTTGGTTGTGACTCCACATTTATTGGAGCCACATCAATCTGAATTTGAGAAGGTGCAGGGACTGTGTCTTTAGCACCAGTTTGCACTGTGTGTGTGCCCTGTGCATCCCCAGTTGTTTTGGATTTCTTCTTTCTAGTGTAAGTTTGGGGTGAGCTTGTGTCCCTAACCCTTTTGGCCTGTGCTCTTAGATGAGAGCTTTGTTCAATAGCCACATCCTTTTGGGAGGATGCAGCTAGAAGTGAGCTTTTGTCCTTTTTAAGCACTGCAGTTTGTTGGGAAACTGCAGTGTGGCTGGACTGGGGTTCACTCATCTCTCCAACCTTATCCTTGGAGTTTCTTTGATATTCACCCCTTCCCTCACCTATCTGTCCCTCCCTCACACTCCCCTCTTTGGATTTGGTAGATTTTTCAACTGGTACCTTTTGAGAGATACCAGAGGGGGTTTTCTTTGATTTGGATTTGGAAATTACAGTTGTTTTGGCAGCTTTGGTAGGCAACTCTTTGGTCATTGTCACAGTTGCCATAGCTATGCCTGAACTCAAAGAATTAGAGGAGATTGGAATGGTTGAGCGTATGGATGAACTTACCTCACTTACCTGAGGTGTCTACATTGCAGGGAAATAGAACATTGGCACATCCCTGTGATAGTTGGCTCTGTTCAAGTCTGCAATGATTCTTCTCTCTTGAACCCAACAAGCCAATTTGTTGTTTGGGTTCTCAAGTACAATCTCTTGACAAAGATGGTTAGCCAAAAGCATAAAAAATCTAGCATAGTAAACATTCTTTCCTCTTTTGGCTAAGTCACCTAGTTTAAAACCTAACTCATACACAATAAGGTCACTGAAATTGTAAAATTTGTCTGTAACTAGCATGTATAGCATGTTAGGCATGGAAATGTTCACAGAATCAAAATTACTGATTTTTCCAGAAAAGACTTTAGTTACAACATCACACATGTAACTCCATTCCTTCCTAAGACCTAGTCTTCTAATGTCACTTAGTTTTGTAGTAGGAAGTGCATAATGAATGGAATTGAGCATATTGACAATATCAGTGTCAGTGTGTGGTGCAGTTACATTATCATCAGGAATCTTGAAACATGCTTTTATTACATCACTATTGATACAGAACTCGTTACCTTTGATAGTTAGAGTGATGGTTTTGTCAATAGAGTTGTAGATTGCTGTTGTCCACATCTCTTCAACAACTTCACAGTAAATTGTGGGTGATTCCAGCATGGCATAACTTAGTTTACAGTTTTTCACGAAGTCCATCATCCTGTGATAGTCTTCTGATTGCTGGATACCTTTATTGACCAAAGCAGTGAAGTTGTTTTTCTCATAGATGAACCCAGTCTGTGACATGATCTTTACTACGGGTGCCATTGTTAGAGAATTAAAGCTTGAAGAGAAAGAGGATTTTTGCTTGAGAGAGAATGAATTAAGACAGTTGAATTTGAGAATGATAAAAGAAAATGATTAGAATGAAATAGGCTTTTATACTTTGCTCAAACTCAACGGATAAAAATAATAAAGAGAAATAAATTACCCAATAGAAACTGCCTAAAATTACCGTTTTAAAATAAACTATAAAAATTCCACCCATTATCCGTCGTGTAATGCTTATAAACTGTAAGTATACTCGATGGATAATGTTCAGGGAATTAACTGTTAAGATTTAGACACTTCGACGGATGAGGATAAAATGTTATCCGTCGAGCTTTAAAATATTCCAGAAAAGTAATTGATCTTTATTTACAATTTGTATATCGACGGATGACTCAACCCGATGGATAATGGTCATCCGTCGAAAGACAAATTTTGACTTAGCCAAAATTTCATCCAAGACTAAAAATCAACTAAATTTCTGGCTTCTTTTCAACTTGCAAGAATAATTCAGATAAATTCAAGAGTAATTAAGCATACCTAACTCACTTACCAACCTAGAAAAGGTGGATTCATCCAGTGGCTTGGTAAAAATATCTGCAAGTTGCTTCTCACTTGGAACAAAATGTAACTCTACAGTACCATTCATTACATGTTCTCTTATGAAATGGTACTTGATGTCTATGTGCTTTGTCCTTGAAGGTTGCACTGGATTTTCAGTGATGGCAATTGCACTTGTGTTATCACAGAAAATAGGAATCCTCTCAACTTGCAGACCATAGTCTAGCTATTGATTTTTCATCCATAAGATCTGTGCCCAGCAACTGCCGGCAGCAATATATTCAGCTTCAGATGTAGAAGTAGAAATTGAATTTTGCTTTTTACTGAACCAGGACACATTCTTGTTTCCTAGAAATTGACAAGTTCCTGTTGTGCTTTTGTTGTCAATTCTGCAACCTGCATAGTCTGCATCTGAATAACCAGTTAGATCAAAACCAGAATCTTTAGGATACCAAATGCCAAGTTTTGGTGTTCCTTTGAGATATCTGAAAATTCTCTTAATAGCTATCAAGCGAGACTCTCTAGGATCAGCCTGAAATCTAGCACATAAACATGTAGCAAACATTATATCTGGCCTACTAGCTGTTAAGTACAGAAGTGAGCCAACCATGCCTCTATAGCTTGAAATATCCACAGACTTTTCAGTAGTGTTTAGTTCAAGCTTAGTTGCAGTGGCCATGGGAGTTTTTGCAGATGTGCAATCCATTAGATCAAACTTCTTTAAAAGATCAAAAATATATTTAGTTTGACTAATGAATATTCCATCACTAACTTGCTTAACTTGTAAATCAAGAAAGTAAGTTAGTTCTCCCATCATACTCATTTCATACTTACTTTGTATCAGTTTGGCAAACTTTTTACAAAGTTTCTCATCTGTAGAGCCAAAGATAATATCATCTACATAAATTTGAACAAGTATGCTAGAGCCATTAACATTTCTGAAAAATAAAGTTTTATCTACGATACCTCTTGTGAAGTGATTTTCCAAAAGGAACTTTGATAAAGTGTCATACCAGGCTCTAGGTGCTTGCTTCAGTCCATAAAGTGCTTTCAGTAGATAATAGACATACTTTGGAAAATTTGGATCTTCAAAGCCAGGAGGTTGACTAACATACACTTCTTCCTCCAAATCTCCATTCAGAAAGGCACTTTTGACATCCATTTGATAGACCTTGAAATTGGCATGGGCTGCATAGGCTAAGAAGATTCTGATGGCTTCAAGTCTTGCAACAGGAGCAAATGTTTCATCAAAATCTATTCCTTCTTGCTAGCAATAGCCTTTAGCAACCAATCTGGCTTTGTTCCTTACTACTATGCCATTTTCATCCATCTTATTTCTGAATACCCATTTGGTGTCTATTGGATTCTTTCCTTTAGGCTTGGGTACCAGCTTCCATACTTTATTCCTTTCAAATTGGTTTAGCTCCTCCTGCATAGCTAAAATCCAATCAGGAACTAACAAAGCTTCTTCTACCTTCTTTGGTTCTTCCTTTGACAGAAAGCTGCTGTATAGACATTCTTCTTGAGTTGCTCTCCTGGTTTGAACTCTAGAAGAAACATCACCAATAATCAGTTCAAAGGGGTGATCTTTTGTCCATTTCCTTGGTTGAGGTAGATTAGCTCTAGAAGAAGAGACCTCAATGTTGTCTTGATGTGTGATTGAGTTTTGATTGCTAGAAATTCCCCCTGAGTTTGTGGATCTTTGATTTGATAAAGGGGTACTTTCTATGGGTGACCTTCCTTGATTTCCTGCTCCTTTAGATAACCCGATGGATGGTGAATTTTGAGTACCGACGGATGAGGCAGGTTGTCTTCCGACGGATAACACAGATTGCCTTCCGACGGATGAAGCATTATATAACTCGACGGATGTTGAGTTATGTGCTTCATTAGTGGTAGATTTGTCTGCATTATCCTTAGACACTGTTTCTTGATCACTCTCATCATCACTTTCATCACTGATCATCTCAACATTGTCGAATTTGAGGCTTTCATGGTAATCTCCATCTTTTAGTCCTTCAATCTTTTTATCATCAAACACAACATGTATAGATTCAACAACAATGTTGGTTCTTAGATTGTAGACCTTATATGCTTTACCAACAACATATCCAACAAAAATTCCTTCATCTGCTTTAGCATCAAACTTCCCATTTTGATCAGTTTGATTTCTCAGAATATAGCATTTACAGCCAAAGACATGAAGAAAGTTTAGAGTTGGAATCTTGTTCTTGAACAATTGATAAGGTGTCATGCATCTTGCTTGATTAATCAGAGAGATGTTCTGAGTGTAGCATGCAGTGTTTACAGCTTCAGCCCAGAAATATGTTGGTAATTTTGATTCTTCAAGCATTGTCCTTGCAGCTTCAATAAGAGATCTATTCTTTCTTTCCACTACTCCATTCTGTTGTGGAGTCCTTGCTGCTGAAAACTCATGCAAGATCCCATTTTCCTCACAAAATGCTCTCATGACATAGTTCTTGAACTCAGTTCCATTGTCACTCCTGATTCTTCTAACTTTGAAATCAGGATGATTGTTAACTTGCCTTATGTGATTGATGATGATTTCACTAGCCTCATCTTTATACTTTAGGAAATATGTCCAAGAGAACTTTGAGAAATCATCTACAATTACTAGGCAAATCTTTTCTTTGAAATTGACAATACATTGACTGGTCCAAACAAATCCATGTGAAGGAGTTGCAGAGGCTCTTCAATTGCTGAATCAAGTTTCTTTCTGAATGATGCTTTGATCTGCTTCCCTTTTTGGCAGGCATCACACAGTCCATCCTTTGTAAACTCCACTAGAGGAATGCCTCTAACTAGCTCTTTCCTTACCAGCTCATTCATGGTCTTGAAGTTTAAGTGGGATAGCTTCTTGTGCCATAGCCAACTTTCATCTTGACTTGCTTTGCTGAGAAGACAAGTTACAGATTCTGCTTTAGTTGAGTTGAAGTCAGCTAGGTACACATTTCCTCTTCTCACATCAGTGAGAACCACTTTGTTGTTTTGATTATTAGTCACAACACAGTCTTCTTTGTTGAAGGTTACTTAGTTGCCTTTGTCACAAAGCTGGCTGATACTCAACAGATTATGTTTGAGTCCATCCACTAAGGCAACCTCTTCAATGATGACATTGTCCTTTGAAATCAAGCCATATCCCACATTATCACCTTTGTTATCATCTCCAAAAGTGATACTTGGGCCAACTCTCTCCTTAAACTCTGTGAGCAGGGTAGAATCACCAGTCATGTGTCTTGAACAGCCACTATCCAAGTACCAAAGATTCTTTCTGTTTCCCTGCACAAATCAAAATCAAATCAAGTTGATTTTGGTACCCAAGTTTCCTTGGGTCCTGCCTTGTTAGCTTTCTTCTTCTGTTCCTTAGGCCTTATCTCATTTGACTTAGGAATTTCAGATTCTTCCTTAGTCAATTGGGTTGTACCTTTGAAACCACTAAATGCAACAGAATTATCATGCATGTTATGGCTAACAGGAAATGGCATGCTTGGAGCATACATGTTATTCCAGTAAGACATGCTAAATGGCATTTGAGGCATATTGTATGCAGCATAATATGGATTAGGTGCAAATGGCATATTAGCAAACTGTGCATTCATGTTCTGTGTAGGCATAACATTAACAGGCATGGGAGGCTTGGCATTCATGTTAGGAAATTGAGGCTGAACAGACATGGGTGTAGGCATGGCAGATTTGCAATTAACAGACAAATGATTTACACTACCACACTTGACACAGATTTTTCTAGGAGTATATTTATCAGGTGTGTAGTTATTGTGTTTGTTAATCCCTACTTTACCATTCCTATTGTTTTTCTTTTTAGTCTCTGTTTTTACCTCTATCTTCTCAAGTCTGTCACTCAACTATTTGACAGTCATGTGACCAACATTATCCTTTTTCCCTTTCTTAGCTTGACTTGACTCTCCTGAAATAAAGTTCTTGGAAACAGACCCATACTTTTCATTTAGCTTGATTAATTTGGCTTTGCTAATGGGTTTGCTTACAGCCGACGAATGAGGATTTTTATCATTCGACGGATAACACTTTTTGTTATCCGACGGATAGTCCTCATCATCCGTCGAGTCTACATCTGTCAGCAACCCATCTACCAAAATAGGTTCTAATTTTTCCCTATTCTTTTTCCAAGCTTCATCACAAAAAGACTCAATTCCTTGAACCTTGGTGATTTGAGCATGAACATCCCTAGATGTTTTCCATGCTTTAATCACCTTTTGTTCACGATCGAGCTGCTTCTTCAAGATTTCTTCCTTTTTCAAGGACTCAATTAATTCCTCCTTGGCAATCCTACACTCAATTTTTAGTTTCTCAAACTCAACAAATTGAGACTCAAGCACATTATTCCTCTCACTTAAAAACAAGTTGTTTTCTTTGATTTTAGCATTTTCCTTAGTGAGAGACTTAAGTGTAACACGCAAATGATACAATTCTGTAGACATGTCATTTATTGCATCATTACACTCAGCTTTAGATAAATATGCAAGGTTTGTAGTGATTACCTGATTGCTTGAGGAACTTGTCTCTGTTTCATCAGACTTGGCCATAAGGGCTAGATTGACATAGCTGATATCTTCATCTTCATCCAAACCATCAGCTGCCCAGTCATTCTCTTGTGTAATAAAAGCCCTTTCCTTTTGTTTGAGTAGATCAAAGTATTTTTGCTAGTAATCTACAGACTCAAACCTTTTCTTACTGGAATCTGACTTTCTACACTCATTTGCAAAATGCCCTGCCAAGCCACATTTGAAACATTTGAATTTTGACTTATCCGCCATGTTTCTATTTGGCTTGGCTGCTCCAAAGTTCTTTTTGAACTTGAGCTTGGAAAATCTTCTTGAAAGGAATGCTAGGTGCTCATCAATGTCCTCCATGTCATCTTGGCTCAATGATTCTTCACTTTCTGCAGCTAGCCCCTTACCCTTGCTTTCACAGACCTTTGAAGTTGATTCCACAGCTTCCATCTTTACTTCTTTCTCCTTTTCCAGATCAGCAACTAGTGCAATGGATCCTCCTTTCTTCTTTCCTCTCTCCATTCTTTCATCCTGCTCTATCTCAAGCTCATAGGTTTTTAGAATGCCATACAGTCTCTCTAAAGTAAACTCCTTATAATCATGTGAGTTTCTCAATGAGACTGTCATTGGTTTCCATTCCTTTGGAAGAGATCTGAGAAATTTCAGATTGGAGTCTTTAGTCTGATAGACTCTTCCATGCAACTTAAGAGCATTTAGTATGTCACACCCCCAACTTAAACAGCAAAACAAATATAGCTATTACATCTTTTTAATGAAGAATACACAACCAAAATCCAAGATCTTACAGTTTAGGGTTTGGAACAGCCCAACACTACCAACTATTACATCTGATTACAAATACCGAATCCTCACACAACTATTATTACTTATTCTACCTGAGCTCGAACATAAGCATCAGCATCACAAGTCTTACGGGCAGTCTGCTTGAATTTAACCATAGCTGTTAGCTGTAATATCAGGGTAAAGCAAGAAGTGAACCAAATGCTCAACAAGTGCTAACAGTACGACACAAAATATAAATTGAGATATACTTTTAAGAATGACAATGGAAAGTCATAACCAAAGGTAACGAGAGATAAAAACTATGTGAGATGGCATCATTTTGCTTTCATCAAAACAATTTTAAAATCATGTCTTAATCAAAATCATTTTATGACGCTACGGATTACAACCGGTGATCAGCTGCGAAGTAATCCCGAACCTCGCTGGGTTCTAAAACATTAATGGGAATCCCTAGGCAGCTTTTAAGCCTAATATAAGTGTGGAAATGACTCGCGTCTCAGTCCAGATCCACCATTCAAAGAAAACATTTATCCCCCTTTGGGACTAAAAACCCACATTTTATTTATTTCAAAAGCTGATGCCGAATTGTAACAAAATCTCTTCTAACAGTAAACATTTTTATTAAGGAATTATAGATCAACTCGAAACACGGGAAACAAGGTACTGAATATCAGAGCCATGATTCACAAAACTATTCTCTATTCAAGTAATTGAATGGTTTTCATATATCAAAGATTTGGACAAGAGGATTTAGTGAGGCTAATGGATAATATAAAGGGTAATGCCAATTTGGGCTCAAAGCAATGGTTTCTCATCAAGGTTCAAGTGCTGGATCATTAAGAATGTAAGCTTCATGAAAACTAAGGGTGTTAAGGTATGAAGAAATGATTTTTAGCTCAGAATATATCAGAATTGTCAAGCTTTAGGATAAGAAAGAGGGGTATCAATCAATGAGGAATCAAGCTGGTAAGTTTCTGACTATCAGAGTTCAAGGTAAGGTTCTATAGGGGTTCAAGTATCAGGATGAGATATCAATACATAGGAAACATCAACATGTTAATCAAGAGGATCAATCAAGTAATATATCATCTCTTCATTTTATCATGGCATTAAACTATCATGAAAGACTTTTGAACTACTTACAATACGTACTCGAGGGTTCATGGCATCTCTATGTGATTCAAAGATGAACATAAGATACGCTTGATTTAATATATCAAATGACACAGGATAGTTGCAGCAATGTATGAACTATTAGCAGTAAATATGAAGGACAAGTTGAATCACTTGCCTTGAGATAGGTTGGTCTGGTCTGACTGGTAGGAGCAACTACTGGAGCTTCACTCGACTTTTATGGCAAGTTTTTCCTCGTCTCGAGATCCTACATAAATAATAATAATCCTCATTATAATATATTCTCACCAACTTAACCTATTTACAACTCGAAATTAAACACAAATGGCACTTAGGCCTATATGCACTTAATTTATATTCTCCTTTAAATTATAATTGCACACACATAGCCACATATTCACATATCATATATTAACACCAAATAACACCATATATACCATAATGCAACACTAGGCTTGGATGATCTCGACTCACAACTTAAGTCACTTGGTCGCTAAACTAGACAAGGTCTTCTAATTTTGGCTTCCTAACTCGATGTGCCTTTCCTAAATTATCCAAAAACTATTGACCCTCACTTGTGCCTTTTGCTCTACTGACCTTATACTATCTTACAACTATGGTGTTCGACCTAATACTCACTTCTAAGTGTTCTAAAACTATGTGATAAGTGAAAGTGCTCACTGGTGCAAATTTCAGAATGGTAACGATGGTTTCTTGAGTACATTAGACACTCTTAAACTACAAGTTTTCCTTCAAAACTTTTACACAAAACTCTCCTGACCTAAGGGCATCTCAAAAACTTGATGTGGCTCAAGGGCCTGGCTTGGGCCTTCTTGGGCCTAAGCTAAAAGTCCAAGGTTCCCCTGTTTTTCTGGGCAGAAAATGCCCGACTTGAATTAACTCGTGACACATGCTTCTAACTCATATCCTATGAACTATGGTTGGAAAAACTTCTCTGACACTCACTATAACTAAGGCCCAATTGGGCCTAATGAGGGCCTACCCATGACATGGTCAAATCTCCCTATTTCTAAGTTGCAACAAAACTGTCCCCTGCTGGACAGATTTTGTGATTCTACTTGTGCACCTAACCAAATGACATGCAAACCTCCAACCAACTCCTAAAACCTTTTATATACTCCCAATACTAACTTCTGGTAGCTTGGGCCTCAAAGTGCACACCAATGACATGGTCAAAACTCACTCTAAACCTCAGGGTGCTATACTGATTTTTCTGCAGAAACTATAACTCTCATTTTCCAAGGTTTTGACTTGACAAACTCAACTAACAACAACTCAATACTTAAACCAAGACTTATACATGGTAATCTACTGAACTAACTCCCTTATTCTCAAAATAAACTTGGGTGAGATCATCCATGCCCAAAAACAACAACATGCAACTAAATATATAACATGCAACTCATGGAAAGCACATAACAAGATTTCGGCTAGGCATAAAGTTTTAAATGCTTGCAAAATCGACTTGCACCTAATACTCATCCTTAATAATCATGAAATATAACTTCTTTTAAGTATTAATAAGAAATTTATCATGGAAACAATCTATTTTAAGCACACATATTTCGAATTTATAGATTTTTAAACATAACTACATGATTTCGAAAAGAGTAGCATGCAAAATATGGTTGATCATCATTTTAATGTCTTAAAAAAACATTCATGGCTAAACATAAATATATAATGAAATTTCAGTAGCATGCAAAGGATTTTAAAGCATGATATCTCCATAAAACACTTAGTTAGCATATATACATAATATATCTCATAGAGAGCTCTTGAATTCACAAGAATCAAGAGTTTCTCTTTGGAGATCACATAAGAACTACACATGCATCCATGGAACTTCAACTTCCAAGTCACAAAACACTTGGAAAGTATATAAGATGAATGTAGGTAAAAGATTTACACTTGGGAAGATGAAGAATGAATTGAAAAATGAAAGGGGGTGGGGAATTGGCCTTCGGCCGAGAGCAATGTGGGAGGGGGAGGAGAGAAAATTTGTGGGGTGTTGGAGTGTGGAATGAGAATGACTTCTCCCACTTTGATTTCTTTGTTTTATGCTATTTAGTTTACAAATGATGAGTGGAAGTGAGAACTTACAAAAATGTCCCTTGGTTAAAGTTAGGCCATTTTGCATGCAAGGCTAAGGTAGTAATTTGGTAATAATCAAATGAGTTAGTGGGGTTGGAAAAGTCTTGTTTGCCCTTTGAGAGAATAGAAGGGTGATTTGCATGCATGGTCTCTTATGTAATTTGATAAATATGACAACTAAAATTTATAATGATTTATTTTTCTAAAATAAAATATAAGTTCAAAAATTATAAAATTTATATCATAAAATAACTTGGATTTTTAGAGACTTTATAAAATCATTTTCAAAATTTGTGAACAAAATACCTTTTAAAAGAAAATTTTTCCAAAGCTTAGAATATTCCTTATAAATCAAAAATAAAGAAATTAAATAAACTCTTGCTTTGAAAAATCATATACTACACAAAGCAAATTTATAATGCAGAAACTTTCACTCACACTAGCGTACAATCATTGAATATATTTTCATTTGACTTTAATATTATACCCAATCCACAAATAATATTACATAAAATGCCGGTCGTAACATCCTCTCCCCCTTAAGGGATTCTGTCCCCAGAATCTAAGAGAAAAGATGAGGATGCCGGGAACGCATATCAGACTCTAACTCCCAAGTCGACTCTTCGACCTTAGGGTTCCTCCAAAGTACTTTTACTAACTTTACTGACTTATTTCTAAGACTCTTTACTTGCCAGTCGAGTATTTTAACCGGTTGCTCCACAAATGACAGGTCTGCCTGAATTTCTACAGGTTCATATTCTATCACATGGCTAGCGTCAGGATTGTACTTCTTAAGCAATGATACATGGAACACATTATGCACATGCCGATACTGAGGTGGTAAGGCCAACTCGTAGGCCACCTTTCCCACTTGACTCAAAATCTCAAAAGGACCTATGTATCTAGGTGCTAACTTCCCTTTCTTGTCAAATCTTATCAACCCTTTTCTAGGTGACACCTTCAGCAACACAGCTTCGCCAATTTGGAATTGAACGTCCTTACGCGCTGGATCCGCATACTTCCTCTGTCTATCTTGAGCAGCAAGCAACCTTTTCTGAATTAACTTGACCGAGTCATGTAACTGTTGTACCAAATTCGAGCCGAGAATTCTTCCTTCTCCTACTTCATCCCAACTTGTTGGTGATCTACACTTTCGCCCGTACAAAGCTTCGTATGGTGGCATGCCGATACTGGAATGATAGCTGTTGTTGTAAGAGAATTCAATCAACGGCAAATGGTCATCCCAACTTCTTGCAAAATTGATTGCACAACTGCGCAACATATCTTCAATTGTTTGAATTGTCCTTTCACTCTGGCCATCAGTCTGCGGGTGGTACGCCGTGCTCATATTCAACTTCGTGCCAAGACATTCCTGAAATTGCTTCCAGAATCTCGAGTTAAATCGGGGATCTCTGTCTGAAACTATTGATACGGGTATTCCATGCCTTAGTACGATTTCGCGCACATACAAATGAACCAACTTGTCCAATGACGACTTCTCGTTTATTGGAAGGAAATGCGCCGACTTCGTAAGACGATCAACTATAACCCATATTGCGTCATGTCCGGATTTCGTTCGCGGTAGTCCTACTATAAAGTCCATAGTTATATTTTCCCATTTCCATTCTGGAATCTTCAGGGGCTGAATTAATCTGCTTGGTCGTTGATGTTCTGCCTTTACTTTCTGACAAGTATAGCACTTCGCAACCCATTCTGCCACGTCTCGCTTCATATTTGGCCACCAAAAGTTCTTCTTTAAGTCTCGATACATCTTGGTGCTTCCCGGATGGATTGAAAATTTCGAATTGTGGGCTTCATGGAGGATCTCATTCTTTATTTCAGGTACATGGGGAATTCATATTCTGGATGAAAACCTTAGTATCCCTTGCTCATCCCTTTGAGTATTAATCTCCTCTCCAGATAACTGATTCTTCTCTTTCTCCATTACTTCATCTTGACACTTCTTTATCTTTTCCACTAGTGTTGGCTGAAAGGTCATTGCACGATAAACTTCCTCGACTTTTCCATAAGCACAAAGTTCCAATTCTAATTTTTCGATTTCTTCAGATAACTCTTTTGATGTTATCATCATATTCAATCTCTCCTTCCTACTCAGAGCATCGGCCACTACGTTTGCCTTTCCAGGATGGTAATTTATCGAGCAGTCATAGTCCTTGATCAGTTCCAGCCATCTCCTCTGCCTCATATTGAGCTCTTTCTGAGTAAAAATGTACTTTAAACTCTTGTGATCCGTGTAGATTTCACACTTCTCTCCATAGAGGTAATGTTTCCAGATCTTGAGTGTGAACACTATGGCGACTAGTTCCAAGTCATGCGTCGGGTACTTTAACTCATGCGGCTTCAACTGTCTTGACGCATATGCGATCACTTTACTGTGTTGCATCAACACACAACCCAAACCCTTATGTGAAGCGTCGCTGAATATTACAAAATTCCCTTGATCATCTGGAAGTACCAACACCGGAGCTGTTACCAACTTCTGCTTTAATTCTTGAAAGCTATCTTCACATTCTGCACTCCATTCAAACTTTTGATTCTTTCTGGTTAACTTGGTCAATGGTGTGGCGATCTTCGAGAAATCCTTGACGAATCTTCTATAGTATCCGGCCAATCCTAGAAAACTTCGTACTTCCGTAGGAGTCTTTGGCCTCTCCCAACTCATAACTACCTCAATCTTTGCCGGATCCACTTTAACTCCCTCATTTCCAATAACATGCCCCAAAAATTGAATTTCCTTTAACCAAAACTCACATTTGGTGAAGTTGGCATACAACTTCTCTTGTCGGAGTATCTCCAAGGCTATCTAGAGGTGCTGCTTATGTTCTTCTTCCGACTTAGAATAAATAAGGATGTCATCAATAAATACCACGACAAATTTGTCCAAATACTTCTTAAATACTCGATTCATCAGATCCATAAATGCGGCCAGAGCGTTGGTCAATCCAAATGGCATTACTAGGAATTCATAATGCCCATATCTGGTCCTGAATGCGGTCTTAGGAATATCTTCTTCTTTGATCTTTAATTGATGGTATCCCGATCTCAAATCAATCTTCGAAAAGCATTTTGCTCCCTTCAACTGATCAAAAAGGTCATCTATCCTTGGTAGCGGGTAACGGTTCTTGATCGTCACCTTATTCAGCTCCCGGTAATCTATGCATAGACGCATACTCCCATCTTTCTTCTTTACAAACAGAACAGGTGCTCCCCATGGCGACGTACTTGGTCGTATCACTCCTTTATCCAATAATTCTTGTAGCTGGCTCGCCAACTCTTTCATTTCTGCTGGTGCCATCCTATATGGGGCCTTTGAAACTGGTTCCGTGCCTGGAGCAAGGTTGATCTCGAACTCAATTTGTCGATCTGGTGGTAAGCCTGGTAGTTCGTCGGGAAACACATCGAGGAACTCACTAACTACAGGAATATCTTCCATGCTGAGGTTGCCTCTCTCTGAATCCACTACATATGCTAGGAACGACTCACAACCTTTTCTAAGCAACTTCTTAGCCTGAACGATTGTAAGAAATAGTTGCTCTTGCCTCTGCCCCTTAAATACTACCTTCTCTCCACTCTTCGTCTTTAAATACACTCTCTTGGTCTTACAATTTATCTGAGCGCTATTCTCTCCTAACCAATCCATTCTTAAAATTATGTCAAACTCTCCCAACTTGAAGAGTATCAAGTCGGCTGAAAACTTATATCCCGAAATATCGATCTCACACTTTGGACAAAATTGATTCACAGGAATCTTCTCTTGGTTCGCAATTACCACATTTACTACCTCACTCATAACTATTTTATCACATTGGAGCTTATCAACAAAAGATTCTGATATGAAAGATCTTGTTGCTCCCAAATCAATCAATACTTTAGCTTTGACATTATTGAGTAAAAGTGTACCTACTATCACCTCAGAATTCTGAACAGCATCTTTCATCTTTAGATCAAATGTCCTTGCTGTTGCTTGCGGGGTTGGTGCGGGTGGTGGAGGTAATGCCAATACCTCAGCTGGCACGCTTGCACTGGTACTTGCCACGTTCATCAGAGCTTTGACTGGTCTTGTTGCCTTACACTCCCTAGCCATGTGTCCAGTCTTCCCACACTTGTAGCACGTAACTCCTGGCTTCGGCATCTTGCACTCGTTTGCCAAATGTCCCTTCTGATTGCACCTATAACAGGTCATGCTCAGCTTATTGCATACTCCGGGGTGCCTTCTTCCACAGTGCTTGCATTCCGGTCTCTGGAACCTGTTTTCTCCAACTTGCCCTTGGCTTGCCTGGTTGTTTCCTTTTGATTCTTGCCTTTTGCCCAAATTTCCCTTCTTTTGATAATTTCCGCCCTTCTGAAAACCAATCCTCTTTACATTCCGATCTTGCGAACTTCCAGCTTCAGACTTTTCTCCATAAAATGGAACCTTCCTCTTCTTGTTATCCCTCTCTTTCCTTGACTGCATCCCATTATTCTCAATCAGAGCAGCTTTCTGTACTACTCCCGCATAAGTTTCAAGCTCAAACATAGCCACCCTATCTCTGATCCAAGGCTCCAATCCTTGCTGAAATTTCTTTGCCTTTTCCTCCTCAGTGCTGGTATACTTTGTCACAAACCTTGACAACTCAGTGAACTTCTTCTCATACTCCAATACAGTCATGTTCCCTTGCTTCAACTCAAGAAATTTTAGCTCCATCTGATTCTGCATGTACTTAGGGTAATACTTGTCCAGAAATAACTTTTTAAATCTCTCCCAAGAAACCTGCTGAGTGACTTCCATGGCCTTTACTGATTCCCACCAATAGATAACTTCTCCCTTCAAGAAGTATGTAGCATACGTCGTCTTCTGATCGTCTCCTAACTGTACCAACTCAAAATACCTTTCCATCTCCTTGATCCATATGTTAGCTATCACTGGATTAGTGGTATCATGAAATACAGGTGGATTCACATTCTGAAAAGCCTTGAAAGTGACAATTTGTCTATGTGGTACTGGTGGTTCAGGTGGTTGGTGTGGCTCACGGTTATCTTGGTTTTCAATTCGTTGTTGAAGAGTTAGTTATTATTGAGCTATAGCATTGGTTTGCTGTTGCAAGGTTTCCAGTAGTCGAAGAATATTTGGGTCTGTGGTGAAGGTGGTTGTTGGGTTCTTCTTTTTGGGAGGCATAATCCTGAAATAAGAGTTATGTCAAAACAGATATGAATGATAAAATGATTCGAGGGTTTCGCATGGCATTCTTATTTACATATGGGGTCAAGTTTCCAAATTAAGCAGATATGATGATAAAAACATAAAATAACAGTTGAGAGCAAATGAAACAATAGCACATAATTATTGAAATTTTAAAGGTCACAGTACATAGGATTGGGACATAGTCTGTTTCTAGGAATAACAGGCTTATTTAAAGGAAAAATGGAAACAACTGGGGATTCCATAGACTCTGATAGTACAACAACATGAAAGGTAAATGGAAAGAACTAAGGCTCCACTCCATCTGAACGGGGCTTGGTAGTCTTTTCCTCTCGAAGCGTCTTCACAATGCTCTGGAGCTCATCCGCCACCATCTGAATGACATACTGGCTGGTACGGTCCCGGTGTGCTGGCATCTCCTCAAGCTTAGTGTTGACGTACTGAACCAAGGTCTCAAGTCTCGCAGTCATCTGTTCCTTGGGCTTCCCTTCGTAGTTTCGGCTGTCCGGATACACGTTCTTCAGTCGGTCTATCAGTCGGTCGTACTTGCCCTGAAGCATGTCGAACTCGCGCCTCAACTCAGCATACACGGAGAAAGCAATAGTGTCGTCCGACCCAGAGGATGACGAGGAATGCGCCCTTTGCTGACAACCAATAAGAGGAGTATTAATAATAATTTACTTAACCTACTCTCTCGCATAATATCTAAAACCTACACACAAATCCTATAACCTATTTGGGCTATCCAGGGACTCTAAACCGGAGCTCTGATACCAAAACCTGTCACACCCCCAACTTAAACAGCAAAATAAATATAGCCATTACATCTTTTTAATGAAGAATACACAACCAAAATCCAAGATCTTACAGTTTAGGGTTTGGAACAGCCCAACACTACCAACTATTACATCTGATTACAAATACCGAGTCCTCACACAACTATTATTACTTATTCTACCTGAGCTCGAACATAAGCATCAGCATCACAGGTCTTACGAGCAGTCTGCTTGAATCTAACCATAGCTGCTAGCTGTAATATCAGGGTAAAGCAAGAAGTGAGCCAAATGCTCAACAAGTGCTAACAGTATGACACAAAATATAAATTGAGATATACTTTTAAGAATGACAATGGAAAGTCATAACCAAAGGTAACAAGAGATAAAAACTATGTGAGATGGCATCATTTTGCTTTCATCAAAACAATTTTAAAATCATGTCTTAATCAAAATCATTTTATGACGCTACGGATTACAACCGGTGATCAGCCGCGAAGTAATCCCGAACCTCGCTGGGTTCTAAAACATTAATGGGAATCCCTAGGCAACTTTTAAGCCTAATATAAGTGTGGAAAGGACTCGCGTCTCAGTCCAGATCCACCATTCAAAGAAAACATTTATCCCCCTTTGAGACTGAAAACCCACATTTTATTTATTTCAAAAGCTGATGCCGAATTGTAACAAAATCTCTTTTAACAGTAAACATTTTTATTAAGGAATTATAGATCAACTCGAAACACGGGAAACAAGGTACTGAATATCAGAGCCATGATTCACAAAACTATTCTCTATTCAAGTAATTGAATGGTTTTCATATATCAAAGATTTGGACAAGAGGATTTAGTGAGGCTAATGGATAATATGAAGGGTAATGCCAATTTGGGCTCAAAGCAATGGTTTCTCATCAAGGTTCAAGTGCTGGATCATTAAGAATGTAAGCTTCATGAATACCAAGGGTATAAGGTATGAAGAAATGATTTTTAGCTCAGAATATATCAGAATTGTCAAGCTTTAGGATAAGAAAGAGGGGTATCAATCAATGAGGAATCAAGCTGGTAAGTTTCTGACTATCAGAGTTCAAGGTAAGGTTCTATAGGGGTTCAAGTATCAGGATGAGATATCAATACATAGGAAACATCAAGATGTTAATCAAGAGGATCAATCAAGTAATATATCAACTCTTCATTTTATCATGGCATTAAACTATCATGAAAGACTTTTAAACTACTTACAATACGTACTCGAGGGTTCATGGCATCTCTATGTGATTCAAAGATGAACATAAGATACGCTTGATTTAATATATCAAATGACACAGGATAGTTGCAGCAATGTATGAACTATTAGCAGTAAATATGAAGGACAAGTTGAATCACTTACCTTGAGATAGGTTGGTCTGGTCTGACTGGTAGGAGCAACTACTGGAGCTTCACTCGACTTTTATGGCAAGTTTTCCCTCGTCTCGAGATCCTACATAAATAATAATAATCCTCATTATAATATATTCTCACCAACTTAACCTATTTACAACTCGAAATTAAACACGGATGACACTTAGGCCTATATGCACTTAATTTATATTCTCCTTTAAATTATAATTGCACACACATAGCCACATATTCACATATCATATATTAACACCAAATAATACCATATATACCATAATGCAACACTAGGCTTGGATGATCTCGACTCACAACTTAAGTCACTTGGTCGCTAAACTAGACAAGGTCTTCTAATTTTGGCTTCCTAACTCGATGTGCCTTTTCCTAAATTATCCAAAACCTTTTGACCCTCACTTGTGCCTTTTGCTCTACTGACCTTATACTATCTTACAACTATGGTGGTCGACCTAATACTCACTTCTAAGTGTTCTAAAACTATGTGATAAGTGAAAGTGCTCACTGGTGCAAATTTCAGAATGATAACTATGGTTTCTTGAGTATATTAGACACTCTTAAACTACAAGTTTTTCTTCAAAACTTTTACACAAAACTCTCCTGACCTAAGGGCATCTCACAAACTTGATGTGGCTCAAGGGCCTGGCTTGGGCCTTCTTGGGCCTAAGCTAAAAGTCCAAGGTTCCCCTGTTTTTCTGGGCAGAAAATGCCCTGACTTGAATTAACTTGTGACACATGGTTCTAACTCATATCCTATGAAATATGGTTGGAAAAACTTCTATGACACTCCCTCTAACTAAGGCCCAATTGGGCCTAATGAGGGCCTATCCATGACATGGTCAAATCTCCCTATTTCTAAGTTGCAACAAAACTGTCCCCTGCTGGACATATTTTGTGATTCTACTTGTGCACCTAACCAAATGACATGCAAACCTCCAACCAACTCCTAAAACCTTTTATATACTCCCAATACTAACTTCTGGTAGCTTGGGCCTCAAAGTGCACACCAATGACATGGTCAAAACTCACTCTAAACCTCAGTGTGCTATACTGATTTTTCTGCAGAAACTATAACTCTCATTTTCCAAGGTTTTGACTTGACAAACTCAACTAACAACAACTCAATACTTAAACCAAGACTTATACATGGTAATCTACTGAACTAACTCCTTATTCTCAAAATAAACTTGGGTGAGATCATCCATGCTCAAAAACAACAACATGCAACTAAATATATAACATGCAACTCATGGAAAGCACATAACAAGATTTCGGCTAGGCATAAAGTTTTAAATGCTTGCAAAATCGACTTGCACCTAATACTCATCCTTAATAATCATGAAATATAACTTCTTTTAAGTATTAATAAGAAATTTATCATGGAAACAATCTATTTTAAGCACACATATTTTGAATTTATAGATTTTTAAACATAACTACATGATTTCGAAAAGAGTAGCATGCAAAACATGGTTGATCATCATTTTAATGTCTTAAAACTAACATGCATGGCTAAACATAAATATATAATGAAATTTCAGTAGCATGCAAAGGATTTTAAAGCATGATATCTCCATAAAACACTTAGTTAGCATATATACATAATATATCTCATAGAGAGCTCTTGAATTCACAAGAATCAAGAGTTTCTCTTTGGAGATCACATAAGAACTACACATGCATGCATGGAACTTCAACTTCCAAGTCACAAAACACTTGGAAAGTATATAAGATGAATGTAGGTAAAAGATTTACACTTGGGAAGATGAAAAATGAATTGAAAAATGAAAGGGGGTGGGGAATTGGCCTTCGGCCGAGAGCAATGTGGGAGGGGGAGGAGAGAAAATTTGTGGGGTGTTGGAGTGTGGAATGAGAATGACTTCTCCCACTTTGATTTCTTTGTTTTATGCTATTTAGTTTACAAATGATGAGTGGCAGTGAGAACTTACAAAAATGTCCCTTGGTTAAAGTTAGGCCATTTTGCATGCAAGGCTAAGGTAGTAATTTGGTAATAATCAAATGAGTTAGTGGGGTTGGAAAAGTCTTGTTTGCCCTTTGAGAGAATAGAAGGGTGATTTGCATGCATGGTCTGTTATGTAATTTGATAAATATGACAACTAAAATTTATAATGATTTATTTTTATAAAATAAAATATAAGTTCAAAAATTATAAAATTTATATCATAAAATAACTTGGATTTTTAGAGACTTTATAAAATCATTTTCAAAATTTCTGAACAAAATACCTTTTAAAAGAAATTTTTTCCAAATCTTAGAATATTCCTTATAAATCAAAAATAAAGAAATTAAATAAACTCTTGCTTTGAAAAATCATATACTACACAAAGCAAATTTATAATGCAGAAACTTTCACTCACACTAGCGTACAATCATTGAATATATTTTCATTTGACTTTAATATTATACCCAATCCACAAATAATATTACATAAAATGCCGGTCATAACATAGTAGTTTTTGGAATCTACTAAAAATGTCAGTGAGTGACTCACTTTCTTCATTGTGAAAATGCTCATATTGCTGAATCAGGAGCTGCATTTTATTTTCTCTTACTTGCTTAGTACCATCACAGATTATCTGTATTGTGTCCCAAACTTCCTTGGCAGTCTTGCAGTTGATGATATTATCAAACATGTCTGCATCAACACCATTGAACATAATGTTCATGGCCTTTTTATCTTTCCTGACTTGTTCAATGTCAGGATTAGACCATTCATGCCTTGGCTTTGGAACAGATGGCTCATTTCCTGTTGCAGCTCTCATTGGAATATGAGGGCCTCTTTCTATGCAGTCCACATAGGTCTCATCTTGAGAAAGCATATGAAGATGCATCTTTACCTTCCAACGATGGTAATTATCTTTATCAAGAAAAGGAATCTTGACTCCAACATCTTTCTTGTTCATCTTGCTGAATTGTTTTGATCTTTAAACTCTTTGTAGATTAAGAGCTTGCTCTGATACCAATTGTTAGTCCCTTAACAATGAAGCAAGAATTACAGAAGGGGGGTTGAATGGAATTCTTGAACCTTTTTCTTGAAATAAAAATGTTCAACTCGATTATTGATATATTTGTTTTGATTAGCACAATGCGGAATATAAACTTGAATGAATCAAAACACAAGTAATTAAAAACAAGAGTCTTTAAAAACTTTCTGGTGGATTTAAACAATTCCACCAGAGATATATATAATATATCGAGAGGACTCTGTGTGCAGAAATGCCCACAACTGCTTACAAATTGAACTGCTGAGAAAATAGGAAATGCTAAAGATTATGCTTACAAAGATTTCTCTGTTTTTGTGTTTCTCAACTATCTCAGTTGTTTTTCTATTTGCTACTCTCTTGGTTTATATAATACCAAGATTACAAAGTCAAAAAGACTGAACAAATATAAAATCTAACAGTCTTAATCTTTGCTGCTTTTTGTCCTCTATTACCCAGTTAATGGGCTTCCACAATGTGTTTGTATCCAACTCGATGGCTGTGTGTCAGCTTTCACTGTTCAACTGATGTTTGAATTCTTGATATGATCATCCATCAACTTTTAGATCATCCGTCGATGACTTAATTGATCATCTGTCGACTGCTATGTTAAACATCTGTTGATAGTCTTTTGATCATCCGTCGAAGGCTTTGTTAATCATCCGTCGGTAGCTATTTTGGCACTTCATTTCACTTATACAGAATTACAAGACATTACTTATGTACAATTAATCAACCTATTCTGCATATCTAGATAAAGTCAACATGACTTATATGCTACTACAGATTTTATACAAAGGTGCATACATCACTGTGCTACAAACTTATTATTACATAAGCTACTCACTCGATGGATAATAAGTTAATCATCCGTCGGGACTATAATGAGTTATCCGTCGAGACTAAAATTCTTATCCGTCGAGTGCTACATTATTTCACTAAGTAAAATCTACTTAGATGTTTTGTTTAAGTGATCATCAAGTACACAACATATTCACAACAAAAACAGATCTATCCTCCACCGCCTTTTCCTAAGCGGCTGCAGAAGAAAAAGCTGGACAAGCAATTTGAGAAGTTTCTGGAGGTGTTCAAGAAACTTCATATCAACATACCTTTCGCTGAGGCTCTTGAGCAGATTCCTAGTTATGCAAAGTTTATCAAAGGTATTCTCTCTCGGAAAGTGAAGCTAGATGATTTAGAGACAGTCGCTCTTACGGAGGAATGCAGTATTGTGCTGTAATATAAGTTGCCTCCGAAGCTTAAAGATCCAGGAATCTTCACTATTCCGTGTACTATTGGAAAAGTGTCTTTTGACAAATGCTTATGTGACTTGGGAGCTAGCATTAATCTAATGCTATTATCAATCTTCAAGCAGTTGGACTTACCTGATCCAAAACCGACTTATATGACCTTGCAGTTAGCCGACCGTTCTATTACAAATCCGCGAGGTATTGTGGAGGATGTCTTGGTCAAGGTTGATAAACTCATCTTCCCTGCTGATTTCGTAATTCTTGATTTCGAGGAGGATAAGAAAATCCCCATAATATTGGGAAAACCTTTCTTGGCAATTGGATGAACCTTGATAGATGTGCAGAAGGGTGAGCTTACGTTGCGAGTGTTGGATCAAGATGTAACTTTTAATGTGTTCAATGCTATGAAATTTCCTACAAAAAATGAGGAGTGCTTAAAGGTGGAATTGGTCGATTCTGTAGTTACTTCAGAACTTGATCAATTGCTAAGGTCCGATGCCTTAGAGAAAACCTTATTGGGTAATTCAGATAGTGAAGATGACGAGGGTGACGAGCACTTGAAATATTTGAATGCTTCGCTCTGGAAGAGGAAGATAGATATGCCTTTTGAATCTCTTGGAATGGAGGAATTGAACAAAGCTCCTAAACGCCTCAAGCCATCTATTGAGGAAGCTCCCACTCCTGAGCTTATGCCTTTACCTGAGCATTTGAGGTATGCATTTTTAGGTGATGCATCTACTTTGCCTGTTAATATTTCATCTAACCTTTTAAGTAGTGATGAGGAAAAGCTTCTGAGGATTCTGAGAGAGTTCAAATCAGCAATTGGATGGACTATAGCAGATATAAAGGGAATCAGCTCTTCTTATTGCATGCATAAAATTCTGCTAGAGGAAGGTAGCAAGCCTACGGTCGAGAAGCAAAGAAGACTTAATCCAATCATGAAGAAAGTAGTGAAGAAGGAAATTCTTAAGTGGCTAGATGCAGGGATCAACTACCCTATTTCTGACAGTTCATGGGTATGCCCGATTCAATGTGTGCCAAAGAAAGGTGGTATTACTGTGGTAGCAAATGAGAATAATGAGCTTATTCTGACACGAACAGTCACAGGGTGTAGAGTTTGCATGGATTATAGGAAGCTGAACAAGGCTACAAGGAAGGATCACTTCCCTCTTCCTTTCATTGATCAGATGCTTGATAGATTGGTTGGGCATGATTACTATTGTCTTCTAGATGGCTATTCGGGATATAATCAGATTTGTATTGCTCCAGAAGATCAGGAGAAGACTACATTCACATGTCCTTTCAGCACTTTTGCTTTCAAACGAGTTTTTTTTGGTCTGTGTGGTGCGCCAGCCACATTTCAGAGATGTATGATGGCCATCTTTTCTGATATGATTGGCCAAAATGTGGAGGTGTTCATGAACGACTTCTCTGTATTTGGAAATTCTTTTGATGAATGCTTTCAAAATCTTGAACACATTTTCAAGAGGCGTGTTCAGATCAATACGGTTCTTAATTGGGAGAAATGTCACTTTATGGTGTGTCAGGGCATTATTCTCGGGCACAAGGTTTCTAGTAAAGGTCTAGAGGTGGACAAGGCCAAGATGAGGGGTCATTGAGAATCTTCCTCCACCTATTTCTGTTAAGGTAATTCGTAGTTTTCTTGGTCATGCGGGTTTCTATAGGCGTTTCATCAAAAACTTCTCTAAGATTTCAAAGCCATTGTGCAGTTTGCTAGAGAAAGATGTCCCTTTCAAGTTTGATGACGAGTGCCTTGCAGCTTTTGAGATATTGAAGAAGAGTTTAATCACGGCACCGGTCATAACTGCACCTGATTGGAATTAACCTTTTTAGATGATGTGCGATACAAGTGACTATGCAGTTGGAGCAGTTCTTGGACAGAGGAAGAACAACATATTTCATGTAGTCTACTATGCTAGTAAGACTCTAAATGGTGCTCAACTGAATTACACTACTACAGAGAAAGAATTTTTGGCTATTGTCTATGGTTTTAAGAAATTTCGATCTTATCTACTTTGGACCAAGGTGGAAGTTTTCACTGATCACGCTGCAATTCGATATCTCGTCTCAAAGAAGGACTCGAAGCCTAGATTGATTAGATAGGTTCTTTTGCTTCAAGAATTTAAACTAGAGATCAAGGACAGAAAGGGAACTGAAAATCAAGTCGTTGTTCATCTCTCACGCTTAGAAAATCCTAATGCTACTTTATTGGAAAAGACATTGATAAATGAGTCTTTTCTCGACGAGCAGCTGTTTGGAGTGCAAGAAGAAGAACTGTGATTTGCAGACATTGTGAACTACCTTGTGAGTAATATCATGCCTCCTGAATTATCTTACGCTCAAAGGAAAAAGTTTCTATATGAAGTAAAGTAATATATATGGGATGGGCCATTTCTTTTTCGACAAGGAACTGACCAAATCATCAGGAGATGTATTCCTTACAGTGAAACGGGGGGGGGGGGGATCTTGCGAGATTGCCACTCAACGGCTTATGGAGGATATTATGGTGGAGAAAAGACATCAGCTCGTGTTCTTCAAGCAGGTTTCTTTTGGCCAACCTTGTTTAAAGATGCTCGTTAGTTCGTCTTGAAATATGATCGATGTCAATGTGTGGGTAATATGTCTAAGAGGGATGATATGCCTCTTAATGTGCTTCTAGAGGTTGAAGTCTTCGATGTTTGGGGAATCGACTTCATGGGGCCATTTGTCTCATCTTGTAACAATCTGTATATCTTGTTGGCGGTTGATTATGTGTCGAAATGGGTGGAAGTTAAGGTGTTGCCAACGAACGATGCAAAAGTGGTGCTTAATTTTCTTCACAAGCAGATATTCACAAGGTTTGGAACTCCAAGAGTCATAATCAGTGATGAGGGGTCGCATTTTTGCAATCGCAAGTTCACTGCTATGATGAGAAGGTATAATATGAATCATCACATTTTTAGGGCTTATCATCCTCAGACAAATGGTCAAACTGAGGTGTCTAACAGAGAGATCAAGCATATTTTAGAGAAAGTTGTGTGTCCGTCGAGGAAAGATTGGTCTTTGAAGCTTGATGAAGCTGTTTGGGCTTATAGAACAGCATACAAGACTCCGCTAGGGATGTCACCGTATCAGTTGGTTTATGGTAAGGGGTGTCATTTGCCGGTGGAGCTAGAGCATAAGGCGTATTGGGCTTTGAAGAAATTGAATCTTGACTTGGATGCGCCTGGAAAGAAGAGGATGCTTCAGTTGAATGAACTCGACGAGTTTCGACTTCAAGCTTATGAGAACAATAAAATGTATAAGGAGAAAGTCAAGAGGTGGCACGATCGAGGTCTAGTGCTCAAATTATTTGTGTCGGGGCAACAAGTTATCTTGTTCAACTCTCGTCTCCATTTTTTCCTGGAAAGTTGAAGTCAAGGTGGTCAGGGCCCTTCATAATCAAAACTGTGTTTCCATATGGAGCGGTGGGGATTTTGAGAATGATCGGGGCCAAGCATTCAAGGTTAATGGACAGAGGTTGAAGTATTACTATGGCGACATGGAAAACCGCGAGGTGGTTTGTGCCATTTTATTGTCTGTTTATTCTTAAGTTCTACGTCAAGCTAACGACGTAAAGCAAATGCTTCTTGGGAGGCAACCTAAGTTTGTTGTACATTAGTAAGTAGAGGAAGCAAGAAGAAAAGAGAAAATCACAAAAAAATCAGAAAAAGGAAAAAAATTTAGGGCTAACTTCAGAAGCTTGGCACGCCCGCGCTGTCCTAGTGCGCGCTCGCGCTGTTACAGCGCGCGGCTGCGCCGATTTGGCAGAAGTAGCGTGCGCCCGCACTGTCTCAGCGCGCGGCCGCGCCGTGTCCTGACTCAGAAAAAATAAAAGGCAGTTAAGGGGGGGAAACGGGAATTTTGTTCCAAATTAATTCCCAACCAAATTTATTCCCCCACATCCCATAATTCCCTTTCCAAATCAAACCCATTACTCCCATTATTCTCATAATCAAATATCACTTCTATTCCATATATAATTCTCTTTTCACCACCTATATATACATACACCTCATACACAAACTTCTTCACCAATTCATAAATTAGTAAACACAAATTCTCTCTCAAACACAAATCTTATTCTCTCTACTCACTTCCAATGGCACCCAAGAGACAAAGAACACAAGTCGATAACAACACCACCGATTCATCAAGTGTGGGTGGTGTAAGGCCAAGGTTCTCTACTCCCGAGGCTGAAGCGGAGTATACTAGGCTTCTTTCGAAGCTGATCATTAAGGAACGTGGTTTTCTGCCATCAGGGAAGGATGGTCAGCTGTTGGAGATGATTCTTGAGATGGGATGGGTTCCTATTTGTGAGGCACCCGCTGCTATGCCCATGAGTGTTGTTCGCGAGTTCTAAGCGAACGTCAAGGCCAAGAAGAATGGCTTCACGGTGGTTCGAGGGAGGATGGTGGAGTATAATGCAGAGGCTATCAGGACTTCGATTGAGCAGCCTGCGAGGAAGCCCGGGCAGGAAACCTAGAATGATAAGACTCTAGAAGACTTTGATCTGGATCTTATTGTTGCTACTCTATACCAGTCCGATACTCACTGGAAGATCAAGAGGGGCACGACCGAGTATTCTACGTTCCCAGCTTCCATAATGAATAGGTTTTCCCATGCATGAAACACTTTGATGTGCTAACATCGTGCCATATTCGATGTGCATGAGATTATTGTGGAGCGTGCATGGCTACTATGGGGCATTCTTCAGGGCGATTATATAGATTTGCGGATGGTGATTTATCAGGGGATTCTGAAGTCTTGAGGGGGAGTACTACAGGGTCTATTCCGTATGCGTCTGTGGTGACGAAGCTGTGCGTGGCAGTTGGTGTTCATTGGCCCGTACACGAACAGTTGCAGATCCCGAGTGCTCCTATTGACAGCACTACTTTGGCTATGATGCAAGAATGAGATGGAGGCAAGCCCAATCTGAAAGGGCTTGGTTATACTTTTGACAACCTACCTATCGGGAGGCCAACTGTTGGGGCCACTCAAGTGAGCAGGACTGCATGGAGATCTGAGCTAGGAGATGAGGTAGGGCCATCGCAACAGGCACATGAGGAGGTGGAAGGAGCTGATATGTGAGCTGGCATGAGCATGACGCAGTACAGGTGTTTGGCGAGGAGGATGGATGTGATGCACGACATCCATAGCAGGTTCGCACGTGATCTCACCCAAACATTGGGGACAACTTTTAGATCCACCGGTGTTGATATCCAGTGACCAGATTTTGGTGAGGATTCCGTGTATCCACCTCCGGACATACCTAACACTCCACTGTTGAGGGTGAGGAGCCTGATTCTGATTAGGTATGCCTGAATTCCTTACTATTACCTTTATTGAGGACAACGAATATTTTATGTTTGGGGTAGTAGTTGAAGGAATATGTTTTGTGTGAGTCTCATATAGTTGCATATTCATGCTAGTTTTTAGTTCATATAGTTGCATATTTTGCCATATAGTTTTTTTTTATTTTTGATAGTTTTATGGTATTTTGTTCATATAGTTTTCATGCATTTGCATTATAACATGACCCCTTAGATAATTTTTCCAGTTGAGTTGTGATATTGATGCTAATGTAGTGATGTTGTAACACCCCCAAATCTGGGGTCGGGGATCCGGGTTATCACGAGTTCCATTTCCCTTAATAACACTTAATCTTAATAAAAACCAACTACCGCGTACTGTGACCTCACAATATACACACACCACAAGTTATAGTCTCAGAGATGAATACCAAAAATAACGCAAGTCATTTTATTCCACAATTATAAGTCATTACACCTCGAAAGAGTTTCTGAATGAATTACATATTCTTTGCCATTATTACACTTCATAAATATACATAAGTCAGGTACACCAAAGTTTGAAATCCTAGCATATTAGTAGTTCCTACCTCAGCTATAGCAGATTCAACGCTTACAGGAAACTGCAGAATGTTTCCTATCTGCTCGCGAATTGGGAGCTTGGTCTTGTTCATCTTACCTAGCTGATATTGTATGATGAAAGAATAAAGCAAGGGTGAGAAACAAGCCCACCTAAATAACATGTATAATAATTAACAATATATGAGCATTCTCATATTACTCATGAAAGTCTTGGTCAAGCAGAAATGAACCAAGTTTCATATCTTAACGCAACGAAGTCGCAAAATATTCAGTATATATGTATATATACTTTTCAAAATCTTTGAAATCCTCTTCTATGCATAATATACACAGAGTTCGAGTTTATAACTGTATAAAAATATCATTGCAAGGTGATCTCATATATCTAACCTTGTCTCAACGTTTTTCTAAAAATCTTTGTCATGCATAAGATAATCCTTTACTAGATATAAGTTGAAAAGATGAAGTCACAAGATACTCCCATATACTTATATCTTTTGAATACTACTTGAACTACCACCGTTCAAGGTATAATAAGTGTCAAAAGTTCATCACAGAGATGAGACTACAAGATAAAACTTGAATAGAATCAATCTTTGAAATATCATATAAAAGAAATGAAGTTACGAGTTACTTCATTAATTCCAGATATATATATATATACCTATATATATATCTCATACACTCCTTGAAAACCTCTGTTATGAAAATTATAAACAGAGTTGTAATATACAATGAATTTGGAAAGAAGAAAACTTTGGCATAAACCTGATATCTTGCTGATCAGGCAAAGATACCAATTAAGTAACTTTTTCTACTAGTAGATGGATGAATCCCCCACCGGCCATCACCCTGGCCGCATTAGGACCTTGTGCTGGACTGCCACCCGGCCTCTTACGCGTTGATGGACTGCCACCCAGCCACTTGCACTTTGATAGACCGTACCCCGGCCTGTCGCTTATGCTGACTCATTTAGATGGACTTACTTCCCGAATGTTGGGCAAGTAATCAAAAGCTCTTTTATTAAATCAGCAACTTCGTTGCGAATACACCACAGAGCCGAATCCCTCAAATTTTTAAGCGAGTATTTAAATCCCCTTCGAAAGGAAGATCTTAAATTTGAAAACGAGTTTTGGGATTTACTCTAACCTTTAAAATCATTTTGAAGACTCGAAAATATTTTTGAAAACGTTTGGAATAAGGATGATTTGATATAATAAATCAATTCCCAGATAATCAAAGAATATCTGAATATTATGCTATAAATAATATTCCAAAAACGAATAGCTTTTATCAAAGAAAATGAAGTAAAAGTTTTGAAAATAACTTACTGAAAATATTTAAGGTAAGAATGATTGACGATATCAAACATTTCTCGAATACTTGGCGAATAACGAAATATTATTCTTTAAGAAAATCAAGAACATTATTTAATAAAATAAAAGCAGTCATAAGTCCTCGAATGAATATTCAAACTAATATTCACTAATAATTTAAAACTATCAAATAAACATTATTCGATTAATAGTTTTGAAAACTATATATATATAATATATCCGGGAACATCGCCTCTAGGTTTAGAAAAATGTTCAACTCTGGGTCCCCCATATTAAGGGTATACGCAAGTACTGCTTATCTCTAGCATAAGTATTATGCAGTTTATAAACAATTGAATCGATAAAAAGATATCAAGATTAAGAAACAGGCATGCATATATATATATATATATCATATCAACATGCTCCAATATATCGCAATACTTGCTAATAACAACCATGCACTTATCTCAAGATAATGCATAAATATATTTACATCACAATAACAGTATACGGGGAGAAAACTTGCCTGAGTGTTCTGGGGTAGACTTAATCTTAGAGTGGGTCTGGTAACCTATAAACAACATATAAGCCAGAATTAAACCATGATCGCTTAAGAAACTAAACTTTATCCCCTTAGACTCTAACGTTCGCTTCTGCGCTTAATGATTTTCATTAGTCGCTCGAGTACCCTCGGCTCCACTATTTTTATAAAATTAACCATTAAATATTTTAAGGTGACTCTTTTGCGAGTACTTTACCAACTGCCTAATCCACCTTACATAATTGTTTCGTAATCCAATTAGACTTTTAAGGGTCTTGAACAAGGTTTGAACATTAGGCGACACAACAACATTCAACCATAATACTACAAACTCAGTCCCCAACTCCAAGTTTTACCAATTTATCCAACCAATCAAAGACCCAATATTCAAAACCAATACAAATCCACCAAAACTACTTATAATCAAAGATCAAGCCTTAATACTAACAATGCTTCAATAAAACTTAACGGAATCATAAAATTAAACCTAGGGTTTGAAGTTTATACCTTTCTTAGATCCTTAAACCACTAACAAGAGATTATAATCCTTAAGAGAGTCTTAATCTATGTTTATCATGTCCAAACTTGCAAAGGAGTTCAAGAAATGAGTTAGAACTTTTGGAGTTATAATTAGTCCGATTGAAAGAACTGTACAAATGAGGGTATTACCATGATTATTTGGACGGGACTTGTGAACAAGAGTTGTAGGCCATCTCAATACCGTTCCAACGAGCTATAGAACACAATATTTGAGTGAGTATTGAAGGAGATATGACAGTTTGAAGTTGCTGGTATTATTTTGGCCGAGAGCAAAATGAAGAAATGGAGAAATGGAAATGCTTCTTTGATTGCCTTGGAGTTTGTGTGGTGTTTTGTTGCTTGATTAACAACTAAACTTTGTTTAGCTTAGTTTAAATGCTTGGCTAGAATTCATTCTTGAGAAATATCTTATTAACCATGCTTATGTCACCTTGATCATGTCATCTTGCTACCACTTGTCCACACCTTGTGGTTTGATGATGTCATAATCCCTGGCTTCTTGTACAAGCTTGTCTCTTGGTCGCTTATTTGTTTTACGGTTCGCTTATCTCTCGTTCTCGTCAATCGTTTGAGGGATCATATCTGGGACCTCATTACTTGGACTTTCCTGAACCATTCTTAATATTTTTTATTCCTTTAATGATCTTCTCTTATAATCCTTGAATTAAAATCCTTTTAATTATGTTACCTTATATTCAATTCTTTTGGTATCCGGTGGATTTTCGGGAAAAATTAAAGTATCCGGATTCGATTCTGATGACCTTTACATACACTCATTTACTTTATGGAATACTAATCTGATCTCAGAATTTCGATAACAGTACTCCTATATAATATGGTCTAATAATTTTCCTTAATCAACATCATCAGCAAAAGTTACTATTCATCAGGGTTTCAAAAATTTCCAAAAATTAGGGTTATTACAGTCTCCCCTCCTTAAAAGGATTCCGTCCCGGAATCAGTTGGGGGTACTTTTCTTAGCATTGCGCTTTCTAGTTCCCAAGTTTATTCTTCCATGTTGTGGTTCCACCATAAGACCCTGACTAACTTGGTCACCTTATTCTGAAATACTTGCTCCTTTTCGATCTATAACCCCTCCTGGTTGTTCCATATAGGTTAGTCTGGTTGCATCTCTATGCGCTCGTATGCCCCTATTTATCTGGCATCCGGATTACAATTCCTTAACATTGATACATGGAACACGTTATGAACTTTCTGCAGGTTCTGGGGTAGGGCTAGCTCATATGCTAACTTCCCAATACGTCTTAATATCTCCAAGGGTCTAATAAATCATGGACTTAGCTTTCCTTTCTTTCCGAACCTCATCAATTCCTTCCAAGGGGATACCTTTAACAACACTAGGTCCCCTAATTCATACTCTTTGTTCTTTTGAGTTAAATTAGTAAACTTCTTCTGTCCATCTTGGGTTGCTACCAGCCATCCTCGAATTGAATTCATTATGTCCTTGGTCCTTTGGACTACTGCTGGTCCGAGCATCTTGCGCACTCCAACTTGATACAAGGGAGATCGGCATTATCTTCCCTAAAGGGCCTCTTAAGGCGTCATCCCGATACTGACATAAATCTATTGTCGTAAGAAAACTCGATTCGTGCTAAGTGATTGTTCCAAAATCCTTTCAAGTCTATTACACAGACCCTCAACATATCTTATAGCGCTATAACTTTCGCTTCTCAATACCCGCTCTTTTTCCAGTATGTAATTGTTACTATCTCCCGTACATAATACCATTCTGGCTATACTTTTACTTTCTAGCGTTCTATAAACTTTTAATAATTGCGTCAACCTTAGTATCACGAACGCGTTAGATTCGAAATACCACCGCACTGATACTACTTCCTTTTTAGATGCTTCTATCTTCGAAAGCTTGATCCATCGTATAGAAGTAAAAGATTTTATTGAGAGATCACTATGATCATGAACACTTGTTACATCACATAGTTAGTATAGAAGGTGGCCAGCCTTTAGTTCTTGACAAGCAATTAAACAACATGTGGTATCCTACTAGGCTTCTATCACATAGATAGATAATCATTCGGCAATACCTCCCCTTTCTGAAGGGTTGTTCTTCTCACCTTACACGAAATGAAAAGAGAGAAAAAGAACGAATTTAAGAGCATTATATAAAAAATACTGCCACAAAATATGAGGCTTGGAATCTACCTCTAAACTATAGAGGTTTACACAGGAGAACGAAATATATATGTATATATATCAACATCAAGTATTATCGCATCGTATTTCACATGCCCAAATATTTTTGCTATTCCGTCTATCATTCTATGAATCCATGCTCTTGCTCGAGCTTATAAACAATCACCTTTAAAACTACCTCGACATTGAAAATCGCATATGGGATTTCATTCTAGACATCGTCATTACTAGAATTCTACGCTTGCACCACAACCTTCCTCATATAGTAATACGACCCTCTGTCGATAAGAAGGAATAAATATTTAATAGGTAGATAATTGACTTAATTAGTCTATCAATGATAACTTATACATCACAATGACCTGATTAGTGATACTCAATCTTAACATCCATTACGATACAACTCTCACGATTGTTATCGTCTCATTATTCAAAGAATCGTTTATGCATTACTATAGTCCACCGCGGACCTATGGTAGTTAATCATTTTCCTTGGAATCTTAATAGCTAATTATAAAGAGTCCATACCTGTCATGTCGAATTCTTCTAAGGAGGTAAAATAATCACCATTCGTGATTCATGAAGAACACTCCTGAACTTGACATACATATGACATGAAGCAGATAGAATTGCAGAGGAGTTTCAATCAAAGCAACGATAGAAGTTTAATACCATTATTAACCATATGTCTTTATTAGGAGACATGAAGCTCAAAGGTTCATTTAGTCCTTTCATAACATGATCTTGTCTTATCTCAAGATAAGACCTTCTAAGATAGGTAGCCCGCTCACGGTGATAACATGGAATAAATCTTTACCAAACTACTATTACGGTTGAGTATCGCACAATTATCAGAAGGAATGTCAATCTTTCACACCATAATACAACCTTCACGGCTTTAACCATCATCACTGTATTCCTCTGGCACGAGCGCCTATAATTGCTCTCTTACACTTAGAGTGTCGGCCACCTCATTGGCCTTTCCAGATAGTAATAGTTCCTTACAATCAATGTCTTTTAAACGATCTTCAAATAAATTTTCTACCACATTTCCAATCACTGCTTGTGTGAAAATGCTCTTCATTAAGCTTTGGTGAGGAAAAAAAATATCACCATTTTTCCATAAGTTATTGCCTCGGTCTTTAGATGTGAACATTGTCACGTCTGACTCTCGATCATACTTGAGACGTCTCTTATCTTGGGTCCTTCTTATTTTCACCAATATCGACCCTCATTGGGTCGATCTATACTTTCTTATGGTTCAACTCATGCCCCACCTGGCATTATTATAATTACGTCATATTTCCTTTATCAAAATTTCTATTCTTGAGAACTTTGAATATTACCCTTCTCCTTGTAAAACCTCTAAGGTTATCCTTAAATCCTTTATCATGTACACCCTAGGTACAGGGCATATCAATATACCATTTACTAATTCGTGAATCATTGTCTATATAGTTCTGAAAACTTTTTCCACTGATCTTTAAAGGTTGTTGTTGCCTTAGTCCTTCATTCCATACTACCCAAACTCATAATGTCCCTATTAAGGGTAAAATGCCAACCTTTATGTATTCCCCCCATGGTTCATCTTAAGTTATCGAGGTTCTATCCTTAATTTCACCTTTAAAAAGGTACTTGCATCCTTCCATGGATAAATCAAGTCATATATCCCTGATAAGGGTATCTTATTCAATTATTCCCACCTCGATATTCTATACCTAATTTCACAATAGCATCCTTATTCTAACTGAGGACAATCCATATGGCCTCTAAAAGATAACAACGGTTATCCGCTTTTCTTGCCTGATTTGGTAATGATAACAGGAATATTCTGGAAGATATTACTTGTGTTCAACGTGAACTTCTTCTTACTAAATCCTCATTTACCTTTGTTGTTTATCTCAACAGTCATCTCACTGTTGGAATATCTTCTATACATGGTGTCTCCCTTTTGGGTATCAAGTCACATGTGTTACATACACTTCACATTTTTGAAGGTTACTTCCTTCATCTAATTTATTAATTTCTTGATTTCCTGTCTCCCCAGTCCATCCTTGTTCCCTTATTAATCCATCGATCTATCTCGGAGTTTCATCGAATACTCCCAACTTAAAGGGGATTAATTATATGTATTGTTTACGCCTCCAAACCTTGACTTTATCTCATTATCAGTCACCATTGCGCTAATGATGACACACTTATCTATATTTATTTCTAGGGTTTCTTAGGGTTTCACATACCTAACTTCCTTATCGCGTCTCACCTCTATTTCCTTTATATCCCTTTATACTCCTTCCCCTTTCATTCTTCTTATTTTCGTTTCTATTACAACCATTTTATGAACCAACACAGCATAAGCATTAATTTCAAATATCCCGTCATTCTGGATTCGTGTCCTTTAGACGAACCTTGACGACTTTCACAACCTAGATTCATGATTCATCATACTTGTCCACCTCTGGTCTGGTTCTAAAACTTCTACACTATATCTCTATCTTCCTTAGCCTTCCACCAGTGGGTGGCCTCTCTCTTAGGAAGGTAGGTGGCAAAAATAGTCTTTTGCGCTTCGTCGATCATTTAGAATCTCAAATGATTCCTATATTTTCTTTAGCCAGGCTCTTGCCTCGACTGAGTCAGCTTGTGTTCCTTGGAACTCTGAGAGCTTAGCGACTTAAAGGTCCTGAAATAATTTCCCACCGTAATGTTTCCTCAGGGTTGTGGTTGGGGATAAAAGTACAAGTTTTATTTAGGCAGGTCTATGAATTGCCCCATAGGAGTACCGTCCTGGTTCTCCCTATCTTGCTCGACTTCTATTTTCTCAGTATGAAATGTTTCATCCTTCTCCCATAATCGGGGTTATCTTATACATTAAAATCCTTATTTTTTTTACTTTATTATGTTATGGGTTCCTTCTATCTTGATGGCGACCTCCCTGACTATCACATTCAGGGTTTGCCATAAATCTTATTCCTCGAACTATGGCATTCATCTAAGATCCTGTCCTTAAGTTCTTGAACGTTTGGAACCAAAATTCTACAGGAATACCTCATTATTGCCTTATCATCTTTCTCAGTATTAATCACTTCTCCAGTCATTGGTTCTTTGCCTTCATTCATCACTTTTTCTTGGCACAATATAATATTTTCCAGTAATTCGGACTGCATTACAAATCTTAACAGCTTTTCGGTACCGGCTCCGGTTACCTTCACTTCTATTTCCATTTTCTCAAAATCTTTTATCAACTCTCCCGAAGACATTATCATCTTGAGTCTCTCCTTTCTACTAAGGACGTTAGCCATCATATTGGCTTTCCCTGGATGATAAAGAATCTCATAATCGTATTTCTTGATTAGCTCTAACCACATCCTCTGGCACATGTTGAGCTCTTTCTGCGTGGAAATATACTTGAGCTCTTATGGTTTGTGTAAATCTCGCACTTCTCTCCATACAAGTAGTGCCTCCAATTTTTAGTAAAAAACTATTATTGTGAGCCCAAGATCATGGGTGGGATATCGAATTTTATATTCCCTTAATTGTCTTGACGCGTACGCGATTACCCTGCCGTGCTGTATAAGAACACACCCTAATTCCTTGTGCGAAACATCACTACAAATCACAAAATCTCCTTTTCCATACGGCAACGCCAACATAGGGGCCGCCACCAATCTTTGCTTCAGTTCTTGAAAGTTATTCTCGTATTTCTCTGTCCATTCGAACTTCTCAGTTTTACAAGTAAGCCGCGTTAAAGGGGCTGCTATCTTTGTAAACTTGAACGAACCTACGGTAGTAACCGTCCAATCCTACCTCTGGTAGTCGCCCTGACCATGGTCTTTAATTCATCAGCGGTCCTTTCTTCATCCTTGTCAGGATCCTCCACGGGATCCTCCTCAGGAACAATCCCTTCTGGGATAACATCATCAACCGCTACATCCTCAATATGAACATCATCCGGTCCCTCGTTAGGGTACTCCATCGGATCCACGATCTGATCTCCAATATGTAATAAAACACATCACGCTGTTACTCCTCAACCTCAGGGTTCGGTGCCCCGCTACATTATACGATAACGATCTATGTTACTATCATGATATTTATAAGGGTTCCCATAAGGGTTTTAACTGTCAGTACTACGTTAAGTAGTTCGACTATGAACTTGAAAAGAGTTCTTATTATCTTAGTGAACTTATCATTTTTTAACGACGCATCATCTCTAAGGTTTATAACACTTAGCTCTGATACCATTTCTGTAACACCCCCAAATCTGGGTTGTCACGAGTTCCATTTCCCTTAATAACACTTAATCTTAATAAAAACCAACTACTGCGTACCATGACCCCACAATACACACACACACACCACAAGTTATAGTCTCAGAAATGAATACCAAAAATAATACAAGTCATTTTATTCCACAATTGTAAGTCATTACACCTCAAAAGAGTTTCTAAATAAATTACATATTCTTTGCCATTATTACACTTCATAAATATACATAAGTCAGGTACAACAAAGGTTGAAATCCTAGCATATTGGTAGTTCCTACCTCAGCTTTAGCAGATTAAACGCTTACAGGAAACTGCGGAACGTTTCCTATCTGCTCACGAATTGGGAGCTTGGTCTTGTTCATCTTGCCTAGCTGTTGTTGTGTGATGAAAGAATAAATCAAGGGTGAGCAACAAGCCCAATGAAATAACATGTATAATAATTAACAATATATGAGCATTCTCATATTACTCATGAAAGTCTTGGTCAAGCAGAAATGAACCAAGTTTGATATCTTAACATGACGAAGTCGGAAAATATTCAGTATATATGTATATATGCTTTTCAAAATCTTTGAAATCCTCTTCCATGCATAATATACACAAAGTTCCATTTTATAACTGTATAAAAAATATCGTTGCAAGGTGATCTCATATATCTAACCTTGTCTCAATATTTTTCTAAAAATCTTTGTCATGCATAAGATAATCCTTTACTAGATATAAGTTGAAAAGATGAAGTCACAAGATACTCCCATATACTTATATCTTTTCTGAATACTACTTGAACTACCACCGTTCAAGGTATAATAAGTGTCAAAAGTTCATCACATAGATGAGACTACAAGATAAGACTTAAATAGAATCAATCTTTGAAATATCATATAAAAAAAATGAAGTTACGAGATACTTCATTAATTCCCGATATATATATATACCTATACATATATCTCATACACTCCTTGAAAACCTCTGTTATGAAAAGTAAAAACAGAGTTGTAATATCCCATGAATTTGGAAAGAAGAAAACATTGGCAAAAACTTGATATCTTGCTGATCAGGCAAATATACCTACTAGTAGATGGATGAATCCCCCACCGGTCATCACCCTGGCCGCATTGGGACCTTGTGCTGGACCGCCACCCGGCCTCTTACGCGTTGATGAACTGCCACCCAGCCACTTACACTTTATAGACCGTACCTCAGCCTGTCGCTTATGTCGACTCATTTAGATGGACTTACTTCCCGAATGTTGGGCAAATAATCAAAAGCTCTTTTATTAAATCAACAACTTGGTTGCGAATACACCACAGAGCCGGATCCCTCAAATTTTTAAGCGATTATTTAAATCCCCTTCAAAAGGAAGATCTTAAATTTGAAAATGAGTTTTGGGATCTGCTCTAACCTTTAAAATTATTTTGAAGACTCGAAAATATTTTTGAAAGCATTTGGAATAAGGATGATTTGATATAATAAATCAATTCCCAGATAATCAAAGAATATCTGAATATTATGCTATAAATAATATTCCAATAACGAATAACTTTTATCAAAGAAAATGAAGTAAAAGTTTTGAAAATGACTTACTGAAAATATTTAAGGTAAGAATGATTGGCGATATCAATCATTTCTCGAATACTTGGCGAATAACGAAACATTATTCTTTAAGAAAATAAAGAATATTATTTAATAAAATAAAAGCAGTCATAAATCCTCGAATGAATATTCAAACTAATATTCACTTATAATTTAAAACTATCGAATAAACATTATTCGATTAATAATTTTGAAAACTATATATATATATATATATAATATACTCGGGAACATCGCCTCCCGATTTAGAAAAATGTTCAACTCTGGGTCCCTCATATTAAGGGTATACGCAAGTACTGCTTATATGTAGCATAGGTATTATACAGTTTATAAATAACTGAATCGATAAAAAGATATCAAGATTATGAAACAGGCATGCATATATATATATATCATATCAACATGCGCCAATATATTGCAAGACTTGCTAATAACAACCATGCACTTATCTCAAGCTAACGCATAAATATATTTACATCACAGCAACAGTATATGGGTTGAAAACTTGCTTCAGTGTTCTGGGGTAGACTTAAGCTTAGAGTGGGTCTGGTAACCTATAAACAACATATAAGCCAGAATTAAACCACGGTCGTTTAAGAAACTAGACTTTATCCCCTTAGACTCTAACGTTCGCTTCTGCGCTTAACAATTTTCATTAGTCGCTCGAGTACCCTCGGGTCCACCATTTTTATAAAATTAACCATTAAACGTTTTAAGGAGACTCTTTCGCGAATCTTTACCAACTGGCTAATCCACCTTACATAATTGTTTCGTAATCCAATTAGTCTTTTAAGGGCCTTAAAAAAGGTTTTAAAGTTAGGCGAGGGGTAAAAGTTCGTTCGTGAAATGCCGAAACTTAAAACGGTCGTTTCTCCTAAACCGTACATCGGATACGACATGATCTAGCTAAAACTGGCAAAGGTCAGAATCTTACAATGAGTTCACAGGTCCTGAAGCTAAGCAAAAAACAGTCTAAGGTAAATCGGGCATTACGACGGCTATGTTTACGCGATTCCCAAAATAATTACCACTCTAAATCCTCGTCAATTCACCCACAACCATCAACACAACAACATTAAACCATAATACTACAAACTCAGTCCCCAACTCCAAGTTTTACCAATTTATCCAACCTATCAAAGACCCAATATTCAAAACCAATACAAATCCACCAAAACTACTTATAATCAAAGATCAAGCCTTAATACTAACAATGCTTCAATAAAACTTAACGAAATCATAAAATCAAAGCTAGGGTTTGACTTTTATACCTTTCTTAGATCGTTAAACCACTAACAAGATATTTTAATCCTTAAGAGAGCCTTGATCTATATTTATCATGTCCAAACTTGCAAAGGAGTTCAAGAAATGAGTTAGAACTTTTGAAGATACAATTAGTCCGATTGAAATAACTGTACAAATGAGGGTCTTACCATGATTATTTTTATGAGACTTATGGACAAGAGTTGTAGGCCATCTCAATACCTTTCGAACGAGCTATTGAACACAATATTTGAGTGAGTATTGAAGGAGATATGGCAGTTTGAAGTTGCTGGTATTATTTTGGCCGAGAGCAAAATGAAGAAATGGAGAAATGGAAATGCTTCTTTGATTTCCTTAGAGTTTGTGTGGTGGTTTGTTGCTTGATTAACAACTAACCTTGGTTTAGCTATAGTTTAAATGCTTGGCTACAATTCATTCTCGAGAAATATCTAATTAACCATGCTTATGTCACCTTGATCATGTCATCTTGCTACCACTTGTCCACATCTTGTAGTTTGATGATGTCATAATCCTTGGCTTCTTGTACAAGCTTGTCTCTTGGTCGCTTATTTGTTTTACGGTTCGCTTATCTCTCGTTCTCGTCAATCGTTTGAGGGATCATATCCGGGACCTCATTACTTGGACTTCCCTGAACCTTTCTTAATATTTTATATTCCTTTAAAGATCTTCTCTTAAAATCCTTGAATTAAAATCCTTTTAATTATGTTACCTTATACTCAATTCTTTTGGTATCCAGTGGATTTTCGGGAAAAATTAAAGTGCCCGGATTCGAATTCTGACGACCTTTACATACACACTCATTTACTTTTTGGAATACTAATCCGATCTCAGAATTTCCATAACAGTACTCCTATATAATATGGTCTGATAATTTTCCTTAATCAGCATATCAGCAAAAGTAACTATTCATTAGGGTTTCAAAAATTTCCAAAAATTGGGGTTATTACAGATGTCGTGTTTAGCGATGTTAAGTCATATTAAGTTGATTTACATGCTAGAGTCACTTGTATTTCACTAAGCCTTATAGGTTGCTTAAGTGTTAGATCATAGTCATGGTTTGTTTGTTTGTCGAGGTGTAATCGCTTGTTTATAGTACTCGAGTTATTAAGTTCTTAGGGGACTTTGTGCCTAGTGACTTAAGACTTTTATAGTCTGGGATCCGCTACCCTAACGCTCGCTATATGGGTACTATTGTATAAGCCTTTTGTGGACCTCACTCATTGCACGATCAAATAAGCATATATGTGTTGTTTCGTTCTGAATAAAAGCATGAATCCGTATAAAACTCCAGTATAAGAATTGAAGTGTTGAAGATTATTTTGAGTCTAGATTTTTATTTTATTTATAAACTTGCGATTGCCTTGATGAGTAGTAAGTCATGATTATTGATCTAGTTATGATAGTATATCTGTAAGCATCTGCACACACGCACATATCTAGTTTGTAAGTTGATTTTTATGATTTAATTGATCTTTAAACGAGTAGTTTCATTTGTTGATATGTTGCTTGTTGAGTGGTTGACTTATTCTATTGGGATCGTTGCATTCATATAGTTGCATCCATGCATATTTTTTATTTCTTGTTCTTTGAGTCTGTTAATGCTTGAGGAAAAACATCGATTCAAGTTTGGGGGTATGTTGAGTGGCATTTATGACACTTTATTATGCTCTAATAAGCTTTGAATTGATGCATTTGTACTCAAGTTGTTAAGTGTTTTAATGTGTTTTCTAGTGTTTTTGCATTTCAGGCATTATCTAGGTAATCAGGTGAATTAACATTGTTTTGGTGCTAATTTGGTGTCAAGGTGGTGTTGGAATAAAAGCTCGTGAAAAGCCAGCTCAAAGCAGCAAGGAAAAAGATGAAATCTGAGTTTTTCCCAGAAGGACGGCGCGCCCGCGCTCTGTTAGCGCGCGGCCGCGCCAGTGCGAAAGTTTTGAATCCTGATTCAAATGCAATTCTAATTGGGAGACTTCCAGATTGATTAGGCCTGCTATAAATATTCAAATAAGAACATTTTCATAAGGGAGAAGTACCAGAGTGCAAGGAGAGCCGTATTAGCACAATTCAACGAAGACGAAGAAGATCTTGTTTTTACTTGTGAATTTTTATTTTACGTTGTAACATGGATGCTAGTTTTCTTACTTGTGAACCTTTAATCTTGTTTTGTACTTGGTTTTATTTATTCTTTATAAAGACTACGTTTGTTATACCATGCTTTCATCAGAACCCACGTTAACGATGAGTCCGATTATGGGCTAATCGTTATCGTGGGGTTCTAGCGGATTTATTTATGGATTTCTTTAGTTAAATTATTTTGATGCCTTAGTGTGTGGTGATTGTATGATAACCTAGTATTGGTTGTTCTTATTCGTCTTATAAGAGTCACGAACTTATAAGATAACGTGTTAATTCTTAATGAAGCGACAGTGAATTTAAGGATTTAGAACTTGCCATGCTAGCATAGGTTCATGTGTTATTGTTATGCATGATTCGTAGGTAATTTTACCCATATTTGTTAGGTCACACAACACTGTAGAAGGGGGTTGAATACACTGTTGAATACAATCAAATCGATTTAGAACACAAGTAACAGAAAATAGATGTATTCGATATAATAAACTCTGTTACAATGGAACTGGCCTCTCTCAGTGATGAACAAATATCACGAGAGCTGCTAGGTTACAATGTATGATCTTCTCCATAATGATAACACATATACTATAAACCTATGTCTGTGTTTATATAGTACATAGTCACAAGATAACTTCTAATTGATATGGAATATAATTCTGTCTCCTAAAATATATCAATCAGATATCTTATATAATTCTTCTAGTCCTTTAACTATTTTCTTGCATATCTTCTTCTCGTATTAGTCTCTATCTTCTACTGTTAATCAACTTCCTTCCTTAACTGTAAGTCCTCTCATACTTAAGTCCTGATATGACCTTAAGTCCTGATATGACACCAAGTCCTGACTTCCAGTAAGTACGAATTCCAGTAAGTACTGATATTTCCTGTTTGTTAAGATCTGAAAACTAAACATGAAACATATTAGACATGACATCTCAAATATAGCCAACAATCTTACTTGCCCTGTGTAATCATGATATATAACCTGTGCTTAAACCGTTATGTTGTCATATTCTATAGACATATAGGGTCTCAATATAATTTGTGTCTATTCAGCTTCTATCTCTTTTGTGGATGTCTGGTAGTATGGTACTCGTGCAACGAAAGTTGGCGTTTATCAGTTTCATGTTATCTGATTAATGTCGTCACCATTGCATGCTAAGGTTAAGAACAATAAGGCTATTGAATGCAGTATTTAATGAAGTTAGAATCCTATTTTTGTCTCATATAATATACAACTCTCTTTATTCTCGTATGTTAGGTCACACACACTGTAGAAGGGGGTTGAATACAGTGTTTAGCACAATCAAATCGAATTAAAGAACACAAGTAACAGAAAACAGACTTTATTCAATATAATAAACTCTGTTATAATATGTAACTGTCCCCTCTCAGTGATGAACAAATATCACGAGAGCTGCTAGGGTTACAATGAATATTATTCTCGATAATGATAACACATATAGTGTAAACCCTATGTCTGTGTTTATATACTACACAGTTACAAGATAATCTCTAATTGATATGGAATATAATTCTACTTCCTAAAATATATCAATCAGTTATCTTTTCTTCCAAGTATTTTATTCTTCATAGAATTCCTTCTTCATGCATATCTCTTCTTGTGTTTGTCTTGATCTTCTTTCCCTTCAATCAGCCGCCTTCCTTATCTGAAAGTCCCCTTAAGTCCTGATATTATCTCCTGATAAATATCTCCTAATAACTTAAGTTCTGACTTCAGTATAAGTGCTGATTTCCAGTTAAGTACTGATTTGTCCTGTTTAAGTAAGATCTGAAAACTAAACACAAATCATATTAGACATGACATTATCAAATATATCTAACAATCCTCCCCCAACTTGTAAATTATCATAATATACAAGTTTAACATATATTTGATGATATCAAAAACATTAAGTACAAATGCATGAGAATTTGACTAGATAACTACAACTTAGAGTCCTTAAAGCTTTACCATCTTTAACTTCTGATAACAACTTCAGTCTGTATACACATCAGAATTTGAGCAGTTGTAGATCTTGACTTGGCTTTAATTACCAATCTCTTTGATGCCAGGAGTTGTTCTGAGATAGTTCTTTAACAAACATCTCTCAACATATTTAAGTTCATCAATCATCCTCCTTTTAACATTCTTCAATTCAACTATATCTTCACCAATTTGAAAGATAGCAGCCCTGAGATCATTTATTTTAGCTTTTCTTATGTTCTGATCTAGTCTGATCAAATATGCCTTGTCAGACTCAAGATTGAATTCCACAACCTTATAACCCAGAAAGGTAGTTATAATCTTAGCAGAGTTAGGCTTCATCTCGACAATATCACTCTTGTGATCTCTGTACTTGGGACAGTATGTGCTGTCAGACTTTACATAATAAAGCTTCTTCTGTTTCTGAATTTGAGTCTTCAAATAATTTGCAGCAATTTCTGTTAATCTGTTCTTCACTTGAAGTAGGAATAGAACATGTTCTAGTTCCTCAAAATACTTCAGTGGTATAGCATTCTCCCTAATATGGTATACCCTTCCACCTGTCATGAAATATTACAAGATGTGTTCTTTCAAGAAGGTATGGTAAACCATCTATACAGATTCAAGTCGATTCAATCTTTCAGGAGTTGCTCCAATACCTGGTTCACTTAAGGAAGTTGGATCATTGGTTGTGTTCTGTACTCTTCTTTCATCAGCACTACCCAATCCAGATTTATCTCTTGCTTCCTTTCCTGTAAAAACTCTTGCTTCAGAACCACTTGTTGCACCCATCAAAGGTTGAGTCTGTTTAGCTTTGGTGAATCCTGGTAGGAGTAACTTTGAGGATTTAACATGAGCAATGTCAGAGATTTCCTTTAACTTATCTTTTGATATCAAGCCAACTTGAGCTATGTTAGAGTTTGCTTGCTTCACTGTCATATCAGAACTTAATATATCTTGACTCTGAACAACTTGAGCCATGTCAGAGGTTGTTTGAGAAATCTTCTTTGAAATTAGAGTAAGATTAGCATCTTCAACAGATATTTCTTCATCCATAGCAGGCACATAAACCTTTACAGGTTCTCCAACTTTTTCTTTGCCCTTGGACCTTGGATCTATCTCCATTTGTGATTTGTCCTTAACTGCCTCAGGATTTATCCTTTCTTTTATCACAATGCCTTTAGCCTTAAGAATTTTCTTTTCAACAACAGAAGCTTCAAATTTGGAGTTGACTTTTTCAAACTTAAGTCTACCTTCTTCTTCCTTTAGACTCTCAAAGTCCATTCCTGGATTTTCTTTCAGAAATAACTGTCTTGAAATTTCCTCATCAAGTTCCAGAAGTTCACAGAACTTATCCTTTTATCAGTATAAGAACTTATTCTCCTCCCAGTATCAGAACTTGTTCTTTGACTTGTAGTTTAATCTTTACTTGATGAAAAATCTTTACCTTGACCATGACCTCCACCCATTCCAGAGTTTCCCTGGTCATCTTTTTCATCATCCTTTCCCTTCAGTGTCTTGATAGGTTTGTATTTGGACTTAATTACTTTCTCCCCCTTTTTGGCATCAGCAAAGAGAGACAAGCAATTCCACTGATGATTGGATCTCATTGAGTTGATTTTGATGAGAAGCTTGATTCTTCAAAATTTCATCAATCTGAGACTGTTGCTTCTCTTGGGTTTTCTCAATGTTGGCAATTCTGTCAAAGGTAGGTTGGAAAAACCTTTTATTTTCAGGTTTCAGATTCATATCTTGCTGGATCAAGTTTTCTTGAATTTTATTCACCTTGTCATGAGTTACTGAGTGTTGACCTTGAAGGTGCCTTGTACTCAATGCCGTAACTCTCAGTTGTGCCTTGAAATCATCATTTATCAGCATTTCATCAGCTTTTGCAAGATGCTCAACAAGAATCTTTTCAGAAGGAACAAAACTAACTGTGTTCCACTCCTTAGTCCACTCCCGTCCTCTAGGAGTTTCATTCCAAGGTACTGGTACTTCCCCTGTAATAAACTTTTTGACTATCTCAGCTTTATGAACAGTTTGTTGAGGTGCATGTCCTGATGGACCAGCTGCATCAGCATCTACATTTGTAGCAACAGTGTGACGGCCTTAATCCCGGGGTCAGGAGTTGACGTCATCAAAAACTACCAAAAGATAAACAATTCAATAATAGGATATAACTACGACCCCTTTATCAAGATCTTTGCCAGGTTTAAGTATGACTTAGGTTACTCAACTAACACAACTCCAACTTACAACAATTATCTCGACGCAGCTAACTTAACACAGCAACTCAACAGACCACCCTTGATCTAGCACAACCATCTCAGAGGAGTCTGACACGAAGGGAACTGGAACTTTGCCCGACTATCACCGAAGAATCTCCTAGGCATCTGCAATACATATAAAACATTCTGCAAGGGTGAGCAATTGCTTGCTCAGCAGTACCGCTATATGAATAACAAGCAAAACAGTTTAAAATAAAGCAGTTATAGGAACAAAATTTATAACTTTCCAGAAACATGTAAATCAAGTATAAACTGGATATTAAAACTAGCATGCTCAGTAAAACAATAACATCAATAGTGTGCTGTGTATAAATACCAGAGTCAAATTTTAGCATGCTATCTCCATTTCCAAATCCACTAGATAAACCACTTGCTCCATTATGGAGACCACAAAACCCAAATCAGATACGTAGTGGATATGTGAAGATAGTTGATCAGGCTATCAACACCGGACATCGCCCACTACCATCCTATATACCTGTTCCGGAACGCAGAGACTAGCTAGGTCTCTGACCTGCTGGACTAATCGGTTATACAGTGCGTGCAACCGAATTAGCCTCATATGCCACCTCAATAGGCCTACTCTGGCCCCAATATATCCCATATCTAATTGTTTTAATCCAGTTTTCAAAAATCACTTTTACCTATCTCTTTTCAAAATCAATTCTGTCACAACACACTATTCAAATCCTCTTTTCGATTTAATCACATTTAGAGATAGGTATTTTCAGAAGTTACTTTTCCCCAAAACATAATTTTAAATAACATTTTCAAACACATGTGATACGTAACTTAAAACATTTCTGTTCCATTACGAGAATAAAATATTTAGCTATTCATATGCACTGAACCATAAGAAGAATGGTCAGGGTACTTGCCTTGCAGAGCGTTACAACTATCTCTGATTGACCTTGAACCGATTCGGGATACTCGGCTTTATCGCTTTACTATTTGACTACCCTGGATCCGACTTCAACGGTCAGGCCTTCACTTAGGAACCTCGCTGCACTTGTCGACTGATCACTAGGTTATCTTAGTTTGATATCAACTCTTGAGTCCTTCGACTAGAACCTACAGAGCCGAAATACCCTACGTTAGACGTCTAGGTATGCTTGACATATCCTCGATACCAATTTTAGCCAACGATATTCAAGCCCGACTAGTAATTACACATATTATAATAACACACACAATAATTTGGGTTCACGTTCTCAAAATCAGTTTAGTGTTCGTTCCCTGAAAATACGTATACTCTTTATTTACGAAATTAGGGTTATTGGGTTTTGACAGAACATTCATCTCAACATACAATCAGGTCTCGCATAATATATATATTTATTTATTTGTACTCGCTCGACGTACCGATAATTACAGGGTATGTCCCGAATTTCTAAAATAATTTCCAAAAATTCGGGCAGCACCTCCTTTGATTATCGGCCTACCCGTCGAACAACTCGACGTCTAAACAATCAATAAACCAACAATCCAATCATTACAGTTTTACAATCCACAATTAAAACTCACAATCTGAACCAAATTCATAACCCGAATGCCAATAAAATTTCCAAGATAAATAAATATATTTCAATTCGAATATTAATATACGAACTAAATTATTTATTTTAAAATATTAGGACTCAGGATAAACATCATAGTCCACCGTCGGCTCGCCAAGGCTCATCGCCGACGGCGGTGAAATTTTGCGGGTACCCAATTAAATCCCAGGTTTCCAACGCAATAATTCCACCGATTATTATTATTATTATTTCTCGCTCGGAATTATTTATATCACGAATACTTGATCAAAAAATTTCTGCAAAAAGAATCAAAATTCCAATCAGAATTAATAGGATAAAATAACAGGGGCACAATACACGCGCAACAAGCAACAAAACATGCACCACCATCCCCCTTGCGAAGAACAGCGGAGAACAGCAAGAGGCGGCACCGCACCATAACAACCACACCATATCACAATGACCACACACATACACCTATATATGCATGTAACAAGACGAAACCGGAAAGAACGCCGGAAAGACGAACCGAAAACCGGAACACAGCCACGGCCTCGCCACCACCTCCTCGTCGGAAGGCGAGGAAGGGCGGCTGACACTGCGTGAATCACTGGGAAAAATGAGGATCACAGCAAATAAACGATAGAGCACATCCCTGACAGCTTACCGAACCACAAATCATCGCTAGGGAAGGGGAAAACCCGAGAGAAAAATAAAAACAACAAGAGAGAGATGCAGCCGAGAGACTCAGGGAACAAATGGGCTGTAATTGATATTATATTATTATTTTTCCTTTATCTAACATATTCTGCCACTTACACGTGTCCAGGAAGTTGCAAGAATTAAACACGTATATTTTTGGATAATTATGCAAATTCAGAGACCCAGTTTTATCCCGAAATTTCAAAATTAACGGACCGAGGTGCACGCAAAACAGTTTCATAAAATTACAAAAATAGTCTTAAAATGTCACAAATATCTCGAAGTTTATAAAAACCTAAATTCTGAAATTTTAAAACAATTTTTGAAATGCAATTTATACCCGCTTTTTAACAATTAACGAAACAAGGCGCAGGTGAAATTAGTCCTGAAAATTCCCAAAATAATTTTAAAATTCTCGGAATATTCCAAACTTAAATAAATATGAGTTTCATAATTTTTGAAGATTCCCATAATTAAATATGGATTTTATCATTAAACACACTCAGAAAATCATACAGGGCTAAATAATTGAGGAAATATTGATTTCTAAATTTTATAAAATCCCAAAAATAATTATTGTAATTATAAAACCATGAAAACAATTTTAGAGACGTTCCAAATATTTATGCAATTAAATTTGCACTAAATTCACTATTAAAAGTGAAAACAATTCAATACAACTCAATAGCTAATTACACAAACAACTCTTTACACCCTAATTCACACAAGGATAATAATAAAACAACACATAGCGATCGAAACCAATACACATATTTCATTTAACTATTTATTTTAATAATTACACTTTTAAATAATATAAAAGTATACGAGTCGTTATATCCTTCCCCCTTAAAAAGATTCTGTCCTCAGAATCTGATTTAGCTAAACGAATGAGGATATTTGTCAAGCATATCGGACTCTAACTTCCAGGTAGACTCTTTTACTCAAGGATTTATTCATCACATACTCACTATAGACATGTATTCATTACTAAGGAGTCGCTCTTAACGATCTAGGATTTGGATCGATTATTTCACGCAGAATAAATTTGGATGAGAGCCCATTGGCTCCTAATCAACGACTTGGTTCGAATTAAATACATATCACCTTAATATTAATACGCAGAACACATTATATACATATACTGTAACTGTAGCGGCAACATCAACTCATAGGCAACTTTACTTATATTTATTTATACCTCTACCGGTTCGATACATTTAGGACTCTACTTGTCCCTCCTATTTAAACTGAACCAATCTATTTTAAGGTAAAACTTTTGCCTATACCACGATCCTCATTCTATATATTCATATTCTTTCGATGCAAATCCGCTTTCTTTCTTTGCATATCCCGAGTTGTTTCAACCCTTTCCCGAGTACACCACCACACTCTTGATGTACTAAATTAATCCAGGACTTAACAATATCTCTACTCCCACTTCTTCTCAATGGAGGGAGGACTCATGCTTATGTCTACACAACACTTCGCAAAGTAGTATTCTCTTACTAACAGGGTAACTATTATCATAGAAACTCAGTCCATGGTAGGTGATTATCGCAATTCACTTTTTAAACCCATCATATATATACTCTTCACATATTTTATATTGTCTGAATCATCTTCTCACTCTGACCCTCTGTCTAAGGGTGATAGGTACTACCGATTTTCAATTTAATTTCCAACATCCAATCACTTCTTACCCATTTCCATCAGTTAAGGCTGGGAAAATAATCTTATATACTAACTTCTCATTACCTTCAGATACTCAACTTCAATTCCACAGTTTCCAATTCCTTAGCAATCTTAACCACACTACATTGGCTTTGCTTAGATGGTTGTTAGTGAAATACCCAAAATCTCTGGTTATTTTCAACCAAAATTTATACTTCAAAACTTAGCGTATAATTTCTTCCCTTTTAATCTTTATAGGAAAATCCTTGGGCATTCTTCCTAGATCTTCTTAATCCTTAGATAGTTGAGGATGTTATCAATAAATATAATTTACTTATCTAAGTATTCCTTACACACCATGTTCCTTGATTACCTGTAGATAACTGATGCACTTATTACTCCCCATCATATCACCGGAGATTACAATGTTCATAACTCATTTTGATCGCAATTCCTATCATGTCCTCAAGCTGTATCTCAAGTCAATGCTCGAGAAATAACACATTCTTTCAATTAGGTCATATAAGTAACCAATTCTTCATAGAGGTTACCTATTCTTATTTATTATTTTATTAAACTTCCGATAATCATTACACAACCTCATAATTCCATCCTCTTTTCTAGCAACATCACTGGTGCACCCCCAGAGAACTATATCTGGTATGCTCACTTTTCTTTCTAATAACTGTTACTATTATCAACTAATTATTTCATTCCACTGGCCTCCAGAGATTCCAGGGCATTTATTATTACCCAACATTCTTCCAGCTTAAATATTCGCTTCTTCGTATCTTTACAGATGGTGGATCTACCTCATATCCTTAGCTTATTACTTCTTTTCTCGCATGTTTGGAAGAATTCCTTATATTGCTTCTGCCTCCAAAAACTTATCTTACTATTGGCTTCTGTACACTTTACACTTTGGTTCTTCTGAAACCACTCCTTACCATGATACATGACAACCAACTCAATCCTAAAATCATATCAAAACCCTCTAACTCGGAGGGTGTCAGATCAACTGCAACTACGTCCAACTTCTAAACACTTAATTTCTTATTTCTTTTGAAAGTTTTATCTCCAGCTGAGCTGTATGTTGACCCTTGGGGTGTAACATCTTGAATAACCATTCTACAATTCCTTGCAATATGGCCACTCTTCCATAATGGTGATACATAACTCTTGCTTTTCTGGATTACATTCTGATGTATAATGACCCTTATTTCCATACTTGAAACATTGCACATTCTTTTTGCATGAACCACTATGTCTCCTGTCATAGGACTTACAATCCACTCCTCACTTGACTGACTGGGCTGGAGTGGAAGCAACTGAAGTAACACTGGATCTATCTTGAAATAAACTCTATCTCCGGAATCTCTTACTCATGTTCCGGCCAAGCCAATTCTCAAATCCTTAAATGGATTCTCCTTGGTTTGCTTTATCCTTAACACCTTCCAACTTACTTTTCCTATCACTTTCGTCCCTAACAATCAACCTTTGGTCACCTTTCATTACTAGGGCGACCTGAACCATAGAGGAGTATGTCTTAGGTTGCAATGCCACAACTCCTCTGCGAATTCCAGGCTTCAAACCTTGTTGGAACCTCCTTACTTTCTGAATCTCCATACTTACATACTTAGGAACTAATCAGGCCAATTCTGTAAACTTGGCCTCAAATTCTAACATACTTCTTTCACCTTGTTCCAGTTCTAGAAACTCAATTTTCATTTAACTTCGCATAAAATCTGGGAAATACCTTTCCAAAAACAACTCAGTAAACCTAGCCCATGAAACAGGGCCTTCTCCTTCTAACGCTCTGGTTGATTCCCACCAATAATTCACTTCATTTTTCAACAAATAGCTTACATAATCGGTCTTACGGTTATCACTTACTTGCATGAGGTTGAAAACTTCCTCCATTTCTTGTAACCATGCTCCAGCAGTTACTGGATTAGGTTCACTTTTAAACTCAAAGAGGTTAACATTCCAATAAGATTTGAAACAAACACTTGGGTTCACTCCTCGTTGTTGCTACTGCAACAGTAGTTGCTGTTGCTGAACTTGTTGGATTAGTTGCAACTGTTGTTGCTGCTGCTTACGCAACAAGTCTAGAATTTCATTTATAATTGGACCCTCTACAAATCTACTATTCTTTTATTTAGACTGGGTAACTTTCTTGGGTAGCATTCTCCTGGAATATATATAAATGAATTTATTTAAAACATAATAAAATATTTGACAGAAGGTATCACCGTTTAAACGGTGCACCTATATCAGGAAAATGTTGCCCAATCACAGTACCCAAGTCTTTAATATCGAGGTTCACTTATAAAAGAAATCTAGATTAACAGCACTAGCAGTCACAATAACCATGACAGTAGCAGAATCAACAACAATTTAGGAAGACTTGAATACTGCTTACCATAGCATAGATCCTTAATACGACAACAACTGACCATTTCCCATCACTACTCTATTACCACATTAACACTAATCTAATATACAAGAAAACTTGGCCAGCTATAATGACCACCAATTACACAGAGCCCATTAGCAATTCAAGTCACGTTTAAGGGATGCTAGACTCCTCTAGGCACTATGGTCCAAAGTTCAATCAACCTTTTTCTCCAGGGATGATTTCTTATCACCCTCAAGTGATTCATCAATCACTGAATTACCTTTCCCGAGGCTATATCTCCATTCTTAAATTCTGAACTCCCACGGTTACCATTATTCTTAAGTAACACCCTGATATAAGGCTTTCCGTCTCTCTAACAGTTACTCTGACTTGCTTTCAATAATGAGGACCATCCAATCGCAGAAATTCATCATCACGGAATATCAAAGAAAATTTCAAACTCAAGGGAATCAAATAAGAAGAAACAGTGAAGAAAATATAGGTATGACTGAGAGCAACCGTACAAGTACATAAGATGGCCAGTCTTAATACCGCACAGTTCACAATACATAACTTGGTGGCGTCCTACCAGACCCTTTTGTCACATAGACAAATGGTCATTTCATATGCACTGTTTGCCCCAATCAACCGATAGAATTTCTGAGAGAAGAAACAAGGTTCGAAAGAAAATTCACAATTAGGAAGGGGTGAATCTCATTTGTAATGAGATCAACATAACCCTAAGTAGCTTACTTCGGGTTCACAACTTTCTCACAGGAAAATAAGTAACTTAAGAAATAGGAAACAATTACTCTGGAAACAAAATAGGTCTCAAGAAAGAAGTATAAGGAATCAAGATATACATCACCGTACTGGTCCTCATTCACTTTGAGACTTAACTGGTATAGCAGCCGCTAACGATTGTCACTCCATCCAGCTTACCGAGGTCACACCATCTGGCCAATAACACTCCTTGACATAGAAAATGTGATATTTAGAAATAACATTGGCGCCTCTTCAGTTGACACACCAAAGAACCGTGCAAAATCTGAATCCTCGCAATCAGACTCGAATACTCGAGAGGGAATCTATAAATATCTATCGAACCTTACTAATAATACATATACAAATGAGACGTACTCTAAACTAGGGCAGTTCCAGTCAATCCTCAACAAACGTCAAGGTTACGCTTCCGAAACCCTTGACTAAACTCATAGACTTGCTCCTCTGATTGAGTTGCTGACTCACATCTATCTATGAACCTTTCTTCACTCTTTTGACTCTACCCATAACCTAAATCAAGGACTCAAACCTGTAGCTCTGATACCAACTGTGACGGCCTCAACCCCGGGGTCAGGAGTTGACGTCATCAACAACAACCAAAAGATAAACAATTCAATAATAGGATATAACTACGACCCCTTTATCAAGATCTTTGCCAGGTTTAAGTATGACTTAGGTTACTCAACTAATACAACTCAAACTTACAACAATTATCTCGACGCAGCTAACTTAACACAACAACTCAACAGACCACCCTTGATCTAGCACAACTATCTCAGAGGAGTCTGACACGAAGGGAACTGGAACTCTGCCTGACTATCACCGAAGAATCTCCTAGGCATCTGCAATATATATAAAACATTCTGCAAGGGTGAGCAATTGCTTGCTCAGCAGTACCGCTATATGAATAACAAGCAAAACAATTTAAAATAAAGCAGTTATAGGAACATAATTTATAACTTGCCAGAAACATGTAAATCAAGTATAAACTGGATATTAAAACTAGCATGCTCAGTAAAACAATAACATCAGTAGTGTGCTGTGTATAAATACCAGAGTCAAATTTTAGCATGCTATCTCCATTTCCAAATCCACTAGATAAACCACTTGCTCCGTTATGGAGATCACAAAACCCAAATCAGATACATAGTGGATATGTGAAGATAGTTGATCAGGCTATCAACACCAGACAACGCCCACTGCCATCCTATATACCTGTTCCGGAACTCAGAGACTAGCTAGGTCTCTGACCTGCTGGACTAATCGGTTATACAGTGCGCGCAACCGAATTAGCCTCTTACGCCACCTCAATAGGCCTACTCTGGCCCCAATGTATCCCATATCTGATCGTTTTAATCCAGTTTTCAAAAGTCACTTTTACCTATCTCTTTTCAAAATCAATTCTGTCACAGCACACTATTCAAATCCTCTTTTCGTTTTAATCACATTTAGAGATAGGTATTTTCAGAAGTTACTTTTACCCAAAACATAATTTTAAATAACATTTTCAAACACATGGGATACGTAACTTAAAACATTTTTGTTCCATTACGAGAATAAAACATTTAACTATTCATATGCACTGAACCATAAGAAGAATGGTCAGGGTACTTGCCTTGCAGAGCGTTACAACTATCTCTGATTGACCTTGAACCGATTCGGGATACTCGGCTTTATCGCTTTACTATTTGACTACCCTGGATCCGACTTCAACGCTCAGGCCTTCACTTAGGAACCTTGCTGCGCTTGTCGATTGATCACTAGGTTATCTTAGTTCGATATCAACTCTTGAGTCCTTCGACTAGAACCTACAGAGCCGAAATACCCTACGTTAGACGTCTAGGTATGCTTGACATATCCTCGATACCAATTCTACCCAACGATATTCAAACCCGACTCGTAATTACACATATTATAATAACACACACAACAATTTGGGTTCACGTTCTCAAAATCGGTTTAGTGTTCGTTCCCAGAAAATACGTATACTCGTCATTTACGAAATTAGGGTTATTGGGTTTTGACAGAACATTCATCTCAAGATACAATCAGGTCTCGCATAATATATATATATATATATATATTTATTTATTTGTACTCGCTCGACGTACCGATAATTACAGGGTATGTCCCGAATTTCTAAAATAATTTCCAAAAATTCGGGCAGCACCTCCTCTGATTATCGGCCTACCCGTCGAACAACTCGACGTCTCAACAATCAATAAACCAACAATCCAATCATTACAATTTTACAATCCACAATTAAAACTCACAATCTGAACCAAATCCATAACCCGAATGCCAATAAAATTTCCAAGATAAATAAATATATTTCAATTCGAATATTAATATACGAACTAAATTATTTATTTTAAAATATTAGGACTCAGAATAAACATCATAGTCCACCGTCGGCTCGCCGAGGCTCATCGCCGACGGCGGCGAAATTTTGCGGGTACCCGATTAAATCCCGGGTTTCCAACGCAATAATTCCACCGATTATTATTATTATTATTTCCCTCTCAGAATTAATTATATCAGGAATACTCGATCAAAAAATTTCTGCAAAAAAAATTAAAATTCCAATCAGAATTAATAGGATAAAATAATAGAAGCACAATACACGCGCAACAAGCAACAAAACACGCGCCACCATCCCCCTTGCTAAGAACAGCGGAGAACAGCAAAGGGCGGCACCACACCATAACAACCACACCATATCACAATAACCACACACATACACCTATATATGCATGTAACAAGACGGAACCCGAAAGAAAGCCGGAAAGACGAACCGGAAACCCGAACACAGCCACGGCCTCACCACCACCGCCTCGTCGGAAGCCGAGGAAGGGCGGCTGACACCACGTAAATCACCGGGAAAAATGAGGATCACGGTAAATAAACTGTAGAGCACATCCCTAACAACTTACCGAACCACAAACCATCGCTAGGGAAGGGGAAAACCCGAGAGAAAAATAAAAACAACAAGAGAGAGATGCAGCTGAGAGACTCAGGGAACAAAGGGGCTGCAAATGATATTATATTTTTTTTCCTTTATCTAACCTATTTTGCCGCTTACACGTGTCCAGGAAGTTGCAAGAATTAAACACGTATATTTTTGGATAATTATGCAAATTCAGAGACCCGGTTTTATCCCGAAATTTCGAAATTAACGGACTGAGGTGCACGCAAAACAGTTTCAGAAAATTATGAAAATAGTCTTAAAATGTCACAAATATCCCGAAGTTTATAAAAACCTAAATTCCGAAATTTTAAAATAATTTTTGAAACGCAATTTATACCCGCTTTTTAACAATTAACGAAACAAGGTGCCGGTGAAATTAGTCCTGAAAATTCCCAAAATAATTTTAAAATTCTCGGAATATTCCAAACTTAAATAAATATAAGTTTCATAATTTTTGAAGATTCCCATAATTAAATATGGATTTTATCATTAAACACACCCAGAAAATCATACAGGGCTAAAAAATTGAGGAAATATTGATTTTTAAATTTTAAAAAATCCCAAAAATAATTATTGTAATTATAAAACCATGAAAACAATTTTAGAGACATTCTCAATATTTATGCAATTAAATTTGTACTAAATTCACTTTTAAAAGTGAAAACCATTCAATACAACTCAATAGCTAATTACACAAACAACTCTGTACACCCTAATTCACACAAGGATAATAATAAAACAACACATAGCGATCGAAACCAATACACATATTTCATTTAACTACTTATTTTAATAATTACACTTTTAAATAATATAAAAGTATACGAGTCGTTATAAGCAGCTTCACCAGTAACTTCATCATTAGCAGCATCAGAACTTATAGAATCAGCATCATCAGCATCCTCTGATAAAATAATAGTATGAGAGGCTATGGAGGCTTCAACATCATCCTCTAAGTGCTGATCTCCAACTAAGTTCTGATCAACATCCATATTCTGATGCTCACCTAATATCTGATCTTCAGTATCTAGATGCAGAGAAGGTGTTGTAGGCAATTCTGGATTAAAATCAGCATCAAGAAGTGGTGTTGTTGGTGGAGTGATTTGAGTAGGTGGAGCTTCTAAGTACAAAACCTGAGGCACTTCCAAGTTATGGATGTCAATTTCATCACTTGGCCCCTGGTTATCAGCATGTACTGGAGATACTGGAGGTGTGGGAATATGAGTTATTTCTGGCTCATGATGTGGAGAGTGATGAGTTGCATGAAGGTCTGGATCAGCACTTGGAGAATTGTTAGCTTCAATAGGGTCTTGTGAGATCAGAGATTCCTGACCCCCTTCCTTAGCTGCTGCTTCCATTCCTTTACCAGAATTTGTAGGCCTTTTTGCTAATGTTTTAATTCTTTTAGCTTTTGAGGAGACTGTAGGAGCTGCATCATTAGAATTTACGTTTCTAAGTCTTTTTAAGGGCCTAGAACTCCCAATTCCAGTATCCTTCTAAGAAGAGACCTTCTCTGCTTCTACAACGACAGGTTCTGACACTAGAACCTGTTCCTCACTGTCTAACTCATCCCTCAGAACAATCCTCCTTCTCTTCTGTTGTGTCTGAGGTACACTCTTTGTCCTCTTAGGTTTGGAAGATGAAGGCCTCACAGGATGTGCTGATGGTGAAGGTTGAGATGTCTGTGATGGTTTGAAATATGTTCTGATGGAGGGTTGAGTAGGTTGAGGTTGAGAAGTTTGAGGTGTAGTTGTGTTATGTTCTGATGGTTGTTGTGGTGGCTAGCAAGTGCTGGTAGGTTGTACATCAGGGTAAACAGATGTGTAGGTTTGAGGATCAACATTTACAAGAATCTGTTTTACAGACTGAGATATCTGTAAGGGTCTAACCACTTTCTTCTTAATGTCAGCATTTAACAAATCATTAAAAGCCCTTTTTACAAGCTTAAAGGGTGGAATTAAATCAGTGGTAGGTTGGGGTTCATCAGCACAACAGAAATTATATATAAGCTGACAGAATCTAGCAAAGTACACTACATTTCTATCTTCTGTCATCCTATCCCCTATGAAACCTAGCACAACACTTTCAAAATCAAAGTGAGTTTGATGAATAAGAGCATACCCGATTTGCTGACTCATGATTGGAATGACATCAAAGTTTGAGCACTTATTGGTGAATGCCTTAGTCATACAATCGAACAAAAAGCTTCATTCCTTCCTGATATTTGCCCTTTTCAACTGTCCAAGCTTTCCCAAACTCTTCTCATAACCCAAACTGGCCATGAGCTGCTGTAGAACAGGATCCTCCATTGTTGAGAATATACAGCCTTCTGGTAAGTGAAGAGCTTTACGAACGGCTCTAGGAGTGACCACATGTTCAACATCATTGACTTAAAATATGATGCTTGGAGTACCAGTAGCACCACCATCATCAAAATGCCCAGTCCGCCAGAACGTCAGAACTTGTTGGCTTGAAATATTTTGAGGTTGGGTCAAAGCATACCCAATCTCACTATTTGCTAAGAAATCTTGCACAAAGTGCAAATCAGATGGAGCTTCAGCCTTGTTCAAGATTGCAGCATAGTTGTTTGGTACGAACTTGGCTCCATTTATAATCAAATCCTTGGGTGCCATGAGAAATAAGTGAGAAATAAGGTTGCCTGTAAGGTGTTTGATAAAATGTCTGTATGATAAAGCGCCAGAAAATAGTGAGAGTATAAGAGTAAAAAGAGAGAGATAAAGTATAAAAGTGAATAAAAGATTTTACAATCTTTTCTCTCTTTTACTTATACATGGTAAAACAAAATAGCCGTTGAGACACCTGTCAGACATGCAGCAGTAAAAGATAATTAATGGGCACGGGTATTCAGTAATCATTACTTATCACATGCAGTTTTCAAGGAGAAAAACCGTTCCACTTACCTAGTAATCCCATTAATCAAGGACGTTCAGTTTTTGTTATTTAAAATAACTGTTCCCACTAAATAAATGATTATTACTGCTTTACCAATATTCTGTAAAATAATATGACCAGTGAGGTAATGACCAAAAATAAACCAAGTAAATAAATACTGCCACGTCAGCATCAGAACTTGATTATTATCAGAATTTAAAAGGTCATCAGAATATGATTAGTATCAGGATTTAAAAGGTCATCAGAATATGAAACGACTCAGAGATAAAATCTTGCAATAAAGTAAAATTTCATTAAAATATCAAACAAATACATTCGATGAAATTTAGCAATTACATGTAAAAGTTGCAAGACAGTCCTAATCTACGATTCCTAACATCGACAACTTTAGTCCTAGTCTAAGAAGATCCTATCGACTAGTTCCTGTTGCTGGAGATGAAAAGCACTGCAAGACGAATGATCCGTTCTTGCTGACGGAGAGCACGGAGATGAAGATTTCTTTGGACAGTCAACAAGTCATTTTTAATGATCTCTAGAAATTGAATCCAGAGATTATGAGGAATGTTATTGATAGGATATGCAGTCGGAATTCCATTTTGAAAAATATGCACAGTGTCAGTGCTATAGTTATAAAACCAACCAAACTGAGCCATTGTTTGAGAGAAGAAAGAATTGATTTTTACTAAAGGAGTATTGGTCGGTTATATAGACAAGGGAAGACCAAGAGATGCATGCCAATGACTGTCATTATTACTCATCGGTCTAGGGAGACGAAACAAGTAAAAAAAATTACTGTGCATATACGAGTACCACTAACCCAAATCATGTTGACTGTTTATATCTCACCCAAACATATTCTGATTTTAAATATGACTGTTTCAGATTTAACCACAAATAAGTCCAGTAAAGAATCAGGATTTAATATCAGAACTTAGACTTATATCAGAACTTAACAGTCATCAGAACATGACTCCTTAACTCGAAAAGTGAATGTTTTATTCCTGTAATTCTTCACACAATTACTGATATGGTTTCATCAGATTTTAATCATCAGAACTTCCATCAGAACTTGTCCTCTGAATTTATGCATCTGACACTTAAACTGTTCATCTAAAATAACATTTATCACCACAGTAATTTTCATCATTCACATGGAGTGTATGTGTGTGTAATAAGCTAAATATCATATAAAGATTAAAGTCTGATTCACTTCAGTACATCTTAGAAATAAGGCATAACTAAGAACTTTGCTCAAAATCTGTCATTATTCTGAAGTCTACTATAGAATGAGTTCATGCATGAGTCCACCTCAACTGTTTTGTGCTCATTTTATGCATCTTTTGAAATTCTTTTTTACAATGGCTTCTCAGTATAAGTGAGTCACGACTGCTTATCAGAATTTATGCTATTATCAGAGTATTTCTCCAGTAATCATAGAGTGTGAAAAGTCACCAAGAAAATTTTATTTTGCTTTTCTAATGCATATTACTTAATACGAGCAATGCACTTGGGTCTTCCCTTCCACATTTTTACTCTAGATCTCAAAGGAGTACCTGATTTTTATTTTATTTTCTTTTCTTTTTCTTTTGATAAGTGAGGCTTATCAGCACTTAGTACATTCACCAGATTTACTAACATCAGAACTGAACATATAAGAAGCATTATTCTAGTTTTTGACTTAGTAATAAGATAGACAAAGTAAACTTAACTAAGCTCAATATCAGAATTTGCTTGTGTTAAAAGATTTCCACTTAAACAATTACTTCAAATATGGGACCTTTAGTATATTAGAGATTACTAGGTCAGCATCTAGCCCAGTTATGCTCATTGGAGTGAATAGTCACAGAAACATGCATATCACTATCAAAGTTTAGAAATTAACATCAGACAATAATCAGCACTTAAGCAAATTTCATATTAAGCATAGAATACACAAAGATAGTATTATCTGTAAATACCGATCATAAAGTCTGATGTAATAGAACATAAACTAAGCAGATTTAGAGAAAGAACCTGAAACCATTCCAAGTTTATTTACCAATCTTGTAAAAGTAGCTTCACACAGTGGTTTTGTGAAGATATCTGCTAGTTGTTGATCTATTGGAACAAAATGCAATTCCACTGTACCTTCATCCACATGTTCCCTTATGAAGTGGTACCTAATTTTGATGTGCTTTGTCATTGAGTGTTGAACTGGATTACCTGTCATAGCAATAGCACTTTGATTATCACAGTAAATAGGGATTTTAAAATATGTTGACCCATAATCCAGTAACTGATTCTTGATCCAAAGAATCTGTGCACAACATCTTCCTGCAGCAATGTACTCTGTTTCTGCAGTTGATGTGGAAATTGACTTTTGTTTCTTGCTAAACCAAGAAACTAATCTGCCTCCAAGAAATTGGCAACTTCCACTTGTGCTTTTCCTGTCAATTTTGCATCCTGCAAAATCTGCATCTGAGTAACCTATTAGCTTAAAGTCTGATTCTCTAGGATACCACAATCCCAGATCAGCTGTACCCTTAAGGTATTTGAAAATTCTTTTCACAGCTATTAAGTGAGGTTCTCTTGGATCTGCTTGAAATCTTGCACAAAGACAGGCATCATACTTGATATCAGGTCTACTTGCAGTAAGATAGAGTAGTGAGCCAATCATACCTCTGTAATCAGTAATATCTACTGATGTACCAGTATCCTTATCCAATTTTGTTGCAGTGGCCATGGGAGTGGATGCACTTGAACAATCTTGCATTCCAAATTTCTTCAGCAAATTTCTGGTGTACTTGGATTGACAAATAAAAGTGCCTTCTTCATTCTGCTTGACTTGAAGGCCCAGAAAATAGCTCAGTTCCCCCATCATACTCATTTGATATCTTGACTGCATCAGTTTGGCAAACTTCTTGCAAAGTCTGTCATTTGTAGAACCAAAAATGATATCATCAACATATATTTGCACCAAAAGTAAGTGCTTTCCATGGTTGAGGTAGAACAGTGTTTTGTCAATAGTTCCTCTTTTAAATCCACTTTCCAGAAGAAACTGAGCTAAAGTCTCATACCATGCTCTTGGAGCTTGCTTAAGGCCATAAAGTGCTTTATCAAGCTTGTAGACATGATTTGGAAGTTTGGAATCTACAAAGTCTGGAGGTTGTTCAACATATACTTCCTCTTCCAATTCTCCATTGAGAAAATCACTTTTCACATCCATTTGAAAGACTGTAAACTTTTTGTGAGTAACATAAGACAAAAATATCCTTATGGCTTCCAATCTAGCAACTGGTGCAAATATTTCATCATAATCAATTCCCTCCTGTTGAGAATATCCTTTTGCAACCAGCCTTGCTTTATTCCTTGTAATTATGCCATCACTATCAGTTTTGTTTCTGAACACCCACTTTGTACCAACAACAGATCTGTTCTTTGGTCTTGGCACTGGGGTCCAAACTTTATTTCTTTCAAATTCATTTAACTCTACCTGTATTGCTTGCACCCAATCAGCATCTTAAAGAGCTTCTTCCACTTTCTTTGGTTCAGTCTGAGAAATAAAAGAATTATAGAGACATTCATTTGAATTAGTTGTTCTAGTTCTAACACCTGCATCAGGATTTCCAATAATTAAGTCAGGTGTATGTGATTTAGTCCACTTCCTTACAGATGGAAGGTTTTCTCTAGAACTGGATGCTCCCTCATGATCCACGCTGTCTTCATCAACATTTTCTGATGCTTCCCCTGAAATTATGCTCTCTGAGTTGGATCCTTCATTATTTAAGTTTCCAAAATTATCAGAACTTGGCTCATCAGAATTTGATGAATCAGAACTTGAAGAGCCAGTTGTAGGTTCTGATGCTTCTTGAGATGTGGTTGTATCTTCAGTATGCTCCCCATGCACAGGTGCATCTTCCTTTGGCGTAGTCACCACAGTTTCAATAACATCAGAGTTTAATCCATCGGAGTTTGCAGTATCAGGATTTAGACCGTCAGGATTTAGACTGTCAGGATTTACAGAATCAGAATTTAAAACTTCATTTTCAAATCTCAGCTGGTTATGATCATTGAAATCTTCAAATCCGGTAATCTTCTTATCATCAAAAGAGACATTGATAGATTCCATGACGACCATTGTTCTTAAATTGTAGGCTCTGAAGGCTTTGTGGAAAGTGGATATCCAACAAAAATTCCTTCATCAGCTTTTAGATCAAATTTGGATAGCTGTTCAGGATGAGTCTTAAGAACAAAACACTCGCATCCAAATACATGAAAATACTTCAGATTTGGCTTCTTTTTCTTCACCATCTCATATGGTGTCTTTCCATGCTTGTTAATGACTGTTGCATTCTGAGTAAAACAAGCAGTCTGCACAGCTTCAGCCCAAAAATAGGTTGGTAGCTTTGCTTCATCAAGCATAGTTCGTGCAACTTCAATAAGAGTTCTATTCTTTCTTTCAACAACTCCATTTTGTTGTGGAGTTCGAGGAGCAGAAAATTCCTGCTTTATCCCATGATCTTTGTAGAACTCTTCCATGATCAAATTCTTGAACTCAGTGCCATTATTACTTCTTATGATCTTCACAGAATCTTTGACCAATTTATCCAGTTTCTTGACATGATCAATCAAAATAGATGCAGTTTCACTTTTTGTGTGCAAGAAATACACCCATGTGTATCTGGTGAACTCATCCACTATGACCATAACATATTACTTCTTTGCAATAGACATGACATTTACTGGACCAAATAGATCAACATGTAGTAGGTGATAAGGCTCAAGAATTGATGATATAGTCTTGCTCTTGAATGAAGATTTTCTTTGTTTTGCCTTCTGACATGAATCACAAAGGCCATCAGGAGCAAATACTGATTTTGGCAATTCTCTCACAAGATCTTTCTTGACTTGTTCATTTATATTGTTGAAATTTAAATGAGAGAGTCTCTTGTGCCAATTCCAGCTTTCTTCAATTGATGCTCTACTCAACAGACAGATTGCAGAACCATCTGTACTTGTTGAAAGCTTGGCTTCATAAATGTTACCATGCCTGTATCCTTTCAAAATAACTTTGCCTGTAGATTTACTTATAACTTCACAGTGTTCTTCAAAGAAATCCACATGATAACCTCTATCACAGATTTGACTTGCACTGAGCAGATTGTGTTTAAGTCCTGAGACCAGAGCTACTTTTTCAATGATGACATTCCCAAGATTGATATTGCCATATCCCAGTGTTTTTCCAATGTTGCCATCTCCATAAGAAATACTTGGGCCAGCTTTCTCTACAAAGTCTGATAGCAGGGCTTTATTTCCAGTCATATGTCCTGAACATCTACTATCCAGAACTAGGATGTTTTTCCTGTTGCCCTGCAATCACAAAGACCACTAATGATTAGTTTTAAGGACCCAGACTTGCTTGGATCCTTTGGCCTTATTAAGTTTGTTAACATTTGCAGCGGATTTAGCATCAGAGTTTATGTTAACAGTTTTCTTATCAGCATTTACAGTATCAGACTTTGCATCAGAAATTATACTAGAAGGAACAATGCTAACTTTCTTTAAAGAATGTTTTATTTGATAATAATCATAGTACAAACTATGATATTCCTTACAAGTATAAATGGAATGCCATAAACTACCAAGATGAAAACAAGGATTTTGCGGCCTATATCTAACAGACTGATTCTTAACTCCTGACTTTAAAGGTAAGGAGTTTATGTTCATATTCTTCCTACAAAAAGAAGCCAGATGGTTAGAATTTCCACAGTTATGACATGTTTTTCTAGGAGCATTAGGAACAGGCTTATAATCATTGCTTTTATTCACACCTTCCTTTCCATTCCTATTTTTCCTAGGTGACTTTACCTTGTTTACATTCTTAACATCTTTTAGCTTGTACTTAAGCTGCTTCTTAGTCATTACGCCTATGTTAACTTCAGTTGGCTTTTCCTGTTTTAGTTTGTCAGAAGTTAATTCCTCTTTAACTTTTGATTTCTCAGTATCAGACTTTATAGCTACAAACTTAACAGGTTTTACCTTTGGCTTTTGTTTAACAACTATAGGCTCAATTTCTACAGGTCCTTTATCATTCTTATCATCTCCATAACCTAAGCCTTCTTTCCAGTTTCCACTACTTAACAAATTCTGAGTTGTTCTGCCAGAGTTAGTCCAAGTCCTGATAATCTCTCTTTCCTTTTCTAACTCAGTTTTTATAGATTCATTCATTTTAAGTACTTCATCCCTAACATAGAAAGCATCATCTCTATCTTTCTGAGTTTGATGGAACATGACTAACTCTTTTTCTAAATAATCATTTCTCTTTTTATAAGCAAGATTTTCAGAAGTTAATCTTTCACATGTTAAAGTTTGATCTCTATAACTAATAAACATGGTTTTAAGATATCTTCTCAACTCATTAATATCATCAGTATGAAAGGCATAAGTAGTTTGAGGTACCTTTAACTCAGCAGCATCAGAACTGCTATCAGCATTTGCCATCAAGGCATAGTTCTCTTCACTTTCAGAATCTGAAGTGTCTGTCCAGCTTTTCTTCTTTGTGACAAGAGCCTTTCCTTTGTCACTCTTCACTTTCTTGCAATCAGGAGATATGTGGCCTTTCTCACCACAGTTGTAGTATTTGACATTTGTGTAATCTCCTCTGTCAGACTTTCCTCCTTTGCCTTCAGATTTTCTGAAACTCTTCTTATCAGAACTTGTACCTTTCCTGAAAAACTTCTTTCCCTTTCTGAATTTCCTGTATGCAATCCTTGTAATTCCTTTGACCATAAGAGCACACAGCTTCATCATCTCCTCATCAGCATCCATCTCATGTAAGCTTTCAGTTTCTAAGGCATCATCACTATCAGAACTTGATGACTCAGTATCAGACTTTGTGATGAGAGCTTTTCCCTTTCCTTTCTTTGAGATAGCTACTTTGGGGGATTCCTCATCAGCCTTAAGAGCAACTGTCCTTGACTTTCCTACTTTCCTCTTGCTTCTTTGTTCCATCTCAAGTTCATGAGTCTTGAGCATCCCATAAATTTCATCAAGAGTTGTTTCTTCAAGATTATAGCTGTCTCTTATAGTTGTGGCCTTCAAATCCCAACTTTCAGGAAGAGCTAACAGGAATTTAAGATTTGAATCTTCAAGATCATATTCCTTATCAACTAGTGACAAATCATTCAAGAGTTTGACAAATCTGTCATATAAACCAGTTAATGACTCATCAAACTTTGAGTCAAAGTGTTCATACTCTTGAGTGAGTATTTTCTTCATGTTCTTCTTGAAGGGTTTTTAGCACATAACCGCAGCGAAAACGTAAATTTAAATCTTAAAAAAAAACCGAAACCCTCCGCAGGATCCATGCGAAAAATAATATTTAATTCATAGTTCAGTATGTTTACCTTAAGAAGCTTTACGTTAATGGAAAGATGGAGGTCTTTAGCAGCTGCTCCTCAAGTGTGAAGCACTCCACCGGTATCCACCAAGAAAACGATGTAATGAAGGAGGAAGAGATGGAGAGAATTAGGGTTTTGTAAATCTTTTTGGTTGAGGCAAAAATAGGGTCTATAATAGAATATTTATAGGCAAAATTTTCAGCTGAAAATTTTCCCATAAAATATTATTATTATTAACCCTTTATTATTCTCATTAATAATTAAAACACCTTTTAATTATTAATCCTTTTTCTAAACACTTTAGAAATAGTTCTCTCTCTTGATTTAATTTCCAAAAATTAAATTCTTAATTAATAATATTAAGAACCTTTTCTTAATTAATTTATAATCAATTAAATCTCATTTAATCAATTATTAAATTTTCCAATTAATTATTTATTTCATAAATAAATAATTATCAGCCATTATTAATTAATTCCTTCACCATTAAATCATTCTCTTTTATGGTGTGACCCTGTAGGTTCAATATTAAGCTGGTAGTAGAAATAAATAATAATAAAACTATTTTATCATTATTTATATAAATTCTCTAATTCATTAAATATGATAATAAATTAATCGATTTATTCTACATCGTGAGGGATACTTCTTTGCATATCGCGACTATCCGGATAATACGAATTCACTGCTTAGAATACCAAGAACCTATTCAGTGAGTAGTCACCGTACAATTAATTCCTTCTACCCTGCAATGTCACGATTAAATACAAGGCATGAAACTTGTGTCAAGCCTATCTTATTTAATCACTTGCTTTCCCATTCACTATACTTAGTTCTATTTAATGTAAATTAGAAACTTCTTTCTAATTTCATTCACTCTGGCCAGAGATTCCTGAACTAACATAAGTGGATCAGCATTGAACATTCTCTTCCTACACTGGAAGGGGTAGATCCTTTATTGATCATACACTATCTTCGTGTACAAATTCCTATACCCAGTAGAGCCCTTATAATTGTCCCTTGAGACTAAGAACTAAACCAAAGCATAGTTCAGTGTACAAAGATGACTATAATGATCTCAAGTCTAAGGATACTTGTACAACTATCACTATGTGAACAACTGCTGACACGTGAGTGAACTCCATCAGTTGTTCAGCTGTGTGAGTCATGTTCAGTGAACTTATTCTATAATAAGCACCTACATACTAGCTATAGTGTCACCACATAAATGTCTATGAGAACAAACATCCTTCATAATGAAGCAAGCATAGTATGTACCGATCTTTGTGGATTATTAATTACCAGTTAGTAATCCTACGACCAAGAACTATTTAAGTTTAGAGTTATCATCTTTTAGGTCTCATTATTATGATCTCATCACAATCCATAAAAAGCTTTACTCTAAACTGTGGTATATCTTATTTAAACATTTAAATAGATAGAGCCCGCAATAAAAAACAAAACAAATCTTTTATTAATATATCAATGAAATCAAAACAGATTACATAAAATTTATTCCTAAATCGTCATACATGATTGGACTTAGGACATTTCTCTTTCAATCTCCCACTTGTACTAAAGCTAATCACTCTGGTATCTAATACCCATCTTGTCTTTATGACGATCAAAGTGACTTTGAGAAAGTGGCTTTGTGAGTGGGTCTGCTATGTTGTTATGTGTGTCAACTTTCTCGACGTTGACATCTCCTCTTTTAACAATCTGAATTGCACCACCATTCAGAGTAAACACGTACCCTGACATGGATTTGCTATCACTTTCTGATTGAAAACTAGAGTCAGTATAACCCTCTATTTTCAACTCAGATTCACCACCAAAAACAAGAAAAATGTCCTGAGTCCTCGCAAGTACTTAAGGATGTTTTTCACTTCTTTCTAGTGGTCTTCACCTGGATTGGACTGATATCTGCTCGTCACACTAATTGAATAAGCAACATCAGGCCTTGTACATAACATCGCGTACATGATAGATCCTATTGCTGAAGCATAAGGAATCTTATTCATACGCTCTTTTTCCTCAGGTGTCTTAGGAGACATTTTTTCGGAAAGGGACACTCCATTGCTCATCGGTATGAGACTTCTTTTTGAGTTTTCCATGCTAAACCTTTTAAGCACTTTCTGGATGTATGTACCCTGGGTAAGACCTATCATTCTTCTAGATCTATCTCTATAGATCTTCATACCGAGAATGTGGGATGCTTCTCCCAAGTCCTTCATGGTGAAGTTCTTGATAGCCATAATTTGACTGATTGTAGTATCGGTATATCATTTCCTATAAGAAGTATGTCATCCACATACAATACAAGAAATGTTACCGCGCTCCCACTAACCTTCTTGTAGACACATGGTTCATCTATGTTTTTGATAAAACCAAATTCTTTGATTGTCTCATCAAAACGGATGTTCCATCTACGAGAAGCTTGCCTTAAACCATATATGGTTCGCAGCAGCTTACACACTAGGTGTTCATTTCCTTTGGAAAGAAAACCCTCTGGCTGTGTCATATACACTTCCTCCTCAAGTTCCCCATTGAGGAAGGCCATTTTCACGTCCATTTGCCAGATCTCATAATCGTAGTAAGCAGCAATCGCAAGCAAAATCCGAATTGATTTTAACAGGGCTACAGGCGAAAAAGTTTCATCAAAGTCAATCCCTTGCCTTAGTTTGAATCCTTTTGCCACGAGCCTGGCCTTATAGGTCTCCACCTGGCCATCTGCTCCAATCTTTCTCTTGTATACCCACTTGCACCCAATAGGCTTAACACCTTCAGGCGCCTCAACCAGAGTCCATACACGGTTGGTATACATAGATTCCAATTCGGATTTCATGGCACTATGCCATTTCTCTGAGTCAACACTACTCATAGCCTCATTATAGGTCACAGGGTCGTCATCATCAATGATTGACAACTCATTGCCATTCTCAATGACAAGGCCATAATACCTCTCAGGTTGGCGAGACACTCTCCCTGTCCTATGAATGAACTGTTCTACAGAAGGTTGTTCAGTCTGAACAGGTGTTTCCACTTGATCTGTAGTAGTTTGTGCTTCTTGAACTTCATCAAGTTCAATTTTGCTCCCACTGTTTCCTTCAAGGATAAACTCCTTTTCCAAGAAGGTAGCATGTCTGGAGACAAACACCCGATGATCGGTGTAAAAGTAATACCCCAAAGTCTCTTTAGGATATCCCACAAAATTACATTTTACGCATCGAGATTCCAGCTTATCTGGGTCAACCTTCTTGACATAAGCTGGACATCCCCAAATCTTAACGTGTTTAAGACTCGGTTTCCTTTCTTTCCATATCTTATATGGTGTTTGAGGAACAGATTTGGAAGGCACCTTATTCAGTAAATATGCTGAGGTTTCCAATGAATAACCCCATAGGAATATTAGAAGATTCGCATAGCTCATCATGGACCGAACCATGTCTAACAAAGTTCGATTTCTCCTTTCAGATACCCCATTCAACTGTGGAGTATATAGAGGAGTCCACTAGGAGACTATACCATTTTCTTTGAGATAATCTAGAAACTCTCCATTCAAGTATTCACCACCTCGATCTGATCGAAGAGTTATAATACTGTGTTTGGTTTGTTTCTCCACTTCATGTTTATATTCTTTGAACTTTTCAAAGGCTTCAGACTTGTGTTTCATCAAATACACATATCTGAATCTAGATCTATCATCTATGAAAGTAATAAAGTATGAAAATCCACCCATGGCTTGCGTAGACATTGGTCCACATACATCTCTGTGTACCAATCCTAGCAAATCTGCAGCCCTCTCTCCATGTCCACTAAATGGAGATTTGGTCATTTTACCCAATGGACAAGACTCGCATGTAGGATATGATTCAAAATCAAAGGGGTCAAGTAACCCTTCCTTATGCAATGTCCGCATTCTATTTTCACTAATATGACCTAGCCTACAGTGCCATAAATATGTCAGATTTTTATCATCTCGTTTTCTTTTATTAGTTTGTTCAATCTGAAGTAAATCATGCTCTACGTCACATACATACAGACCATTATTTAAAATACCACGTCCATAAAGAACATTATCTCTAAGGATAGAACATTCATTATTCTTAATAATAAATAAAAAACCATCCAAATCCAACATAGGGATACAAACAATATTCCTCACAATAGAGGGAACATAATAATAATTATTCAAAATAATAGTCTTGCCCGTAGGCATATGTAAACAAAATGATCCTACAGATATGGCCGCAACCCTCGCTCCATTGCCCATACGTAGAATCAGCTCATCTTTTTCAAGAGTCCTACTTCCCTTTAGTCCTTGCAACGAATTGCAAATATGAGAACCACAGGCGGTATCTAATACCCAAGTAGAAATTTGACCTAGTGACATATTAACTTCGATCATGAACATGCCTGAATTAGAAGCGGTAGTCTTACTACCCTTCTTCTTCTTCAATTCTGCAAGGTAAACCTTGCAGTTCCTGTTCTAGTGCCCCAACTTGTTACAATAAAAACAAACAGCTAAATTAGGACCAGTCAACTTGTGAGCATCTAGTATGCTTCGGAGTGATAGTGGAGAAGACATGACGAATATAGTAAATCTGTAAATGATAAACACATAACAACACTTAGCAAATATTCAATTTAATTTCAAAACACTATATGAATCGGGTCTTTATTCATAAGTGTCTCCCACTAGTTTATCTAATTTATTCAACCCCCTAAGTGAAAATTAAGCATTTATAATGCTAGTGGGAATAGGGATCCTACATTCCATCACACAACCTCGACTGTGGCACGAAACGTCATGTGATGTTCAATAGGCAGACAACTCTTGTCAATTATATCTTATGTTATTCCCTCATATAAATTTAGACTCTTGAATAATTGAGTCACGACTGTGGCACGACAAACTCAATATTCTAAGTCAAGTCTAACCCAACATTTCGTACAATTGAATCAGTCTCCAACGACCCACGGTTGTGGCACGTACCGACCTTTAGATTCTAATTCAATGTACACATCTCTATGTAATAGACAAGTATTTCTTATTTCGAAATTAAAGCCCTCGGCTGTAGCATGAAACGACAATGATTTAAAAATAAGAACCACTTTCTACCATGTTGGATGGTTATGACCGACACAAGCCCGTTGTGTCATTGGCCAATTACTACTTGATATTATTTAATTTTAGAGGGATTATATTACGTTACAATCATAATCATATTATAAAGAGATTCTTCCTTTTAAATTAAATATTTCAAATCAATAATCGATAATCAGATGATTCCCAGATCGGGTGGAGCATTGTCAAGAGGCGTCATTTAATAACCCTTTCTTACAGATAGAAATCTGTTGTTGACAGAATCATCCTTTCTCTCAATATTGAAAATTTATATTTAATTACGTGTTTCATAAACACAAGAATCTCATGATCGTATTCATAATATTTATTGTTAAGGCAAGAAACGATTCCTATTCTAGATTTTCTAGAGCACGCCTTATATTGATTTAAGTTCACCTAAATCTATCATCGCATGGTAAACATAGGCATATATCTCATATATAAAAATAAATAAACAAGTAAATGTAAAGTGCAATAAAGTAAATGTGTTTGGTTATGGCCCCATCCTATATGATCTTTATCAAGCTCATGATAAAGATCAAGGTCAATCTAATATGGTGATGGAAATCAATACAACTACTTATTATATAAGTCTTCTTCTTTGTTTAGACTTTTTGTATGCCTCGTCTTCTTCTTTGTATCACCTCTATTGGATAGCCTTCTTGAGTCTTCAATTACATTACATGATTGAAAGTAAAACTAATCTAATGAACTTACAAGAATAACTCGAGTTACATTCGAGATTTATGATTACAAAGATTGACGACATGCAAGTCGTATTTAAAACCAAAACCAAAACCATTACACTAAGGTCGAAAGGCCATAACCATCCACCACGCTCATACAACACATAAAAGCATGTTAAAACACATAATCTGATCTTAACATATCATATTATCCATGATCTAATCATAAAAAGAAAATATGACAAAAATCAGAAAAATCAGAATCAAATCAAAAAAACAAGAATCACTGTTTACGGGCAGTAAATGACATCAAACGCCTTACAGACAAGTCGTTGATAGCATTAATATCAGTTTTGTTCAGACGCTCGTTTACCTATGGAATAGGGTATTCGTTTGCGTAAATCGGACATCAGACCCAGATTTCAGCAAATCTGCAGCAGCCAATTCAGAATCCGTATCTAATATGATTCTCATAATTAGAACAAACATAAATCATGTATATATCAGTATATATACAGATTACATAATCTTCTTATGATTATACAACTCACATGAATATCATATATCCAAAACCGTACATATATAAGCATATTATATCAACATCAAATCATGGCGAATCACGTACATGCTCATATATCGAAAACAGTTAAACACATAAACGAATTAAAAACTTTTCACAAGTAGCTTTGATGCCATTGAAGGGTTTTTAGCACATACACGCAGCGAAAACGTAAATTTAAATCTTAAAAAAAAACGAAACCCTCCGCAGGATCCATGCGAAAAATAATATTTAATTCGTAGTTCAGTATGTTTACCTTAAGAAGCTTTACGTTAATGGAAAGATGGAGGTCTTTAGCAGCTGCTCCTCAAGTGTGAAGCACTCCACCGGTATCCACCAAGAAAATGATGTAATCAAGGAGGAGGAGATGGAGAGAATTAGGGTTTTGTAAATCTTTTTGGTTGAGGCAAAAATAGGGTCTATAATAGTATATTTATAGGCAAAATTTTCAGCTGAATTTTTTTTCATAAAATATTATTATTATTAACCCTTTATTATTCTCATTAATAATTAAAACACCTTTTAATTATTAATCCTTTTTCTAAACACTTTAGAAATAATTCGCACTCTTGATTTAATTTCCAAAAATTAAATTCTTAATTAATAATATTAAGAACCTTTTCTTAATTAATTTATAATCAATTAAATCTCATTTAATCAATTATTAAATTTTCTAATTAATTATTTATTTCATAAATAAATAATTATCAGCCATTATTAATTAATTCCTCCACCATTAAATCATTCTCTTTTATGGTACGACCCTGTTGGTTCAATATTAAGCCGGTAGTAGAAATAAATAATAATAAAACTATTTTATCATTATTTATATAAATTCTCTAATTCATTAAATATGATTAATTAATTAATCATATTTATTCTACATCGTGAGGGATACTTCTCAGCATATCGCGACTATCCGGATAATACGAATTCACTACTTAGAATACCAAGAACCTATTCAGTGAGTAGTTACCGTACAATTAATTCCTTCCACCCTGCAATGTCACGATTAAATACAAGGCATGGAACTTGTGTCAAGCCTATCTTATTTAATCACTTGCTTTCCCATTCACTATGCTTAGTTCTATTTAATGTAAATTAGAAACTCTTTTCTAATTTCATTCATTTTGGCCAGAGATTCCTGAACTAACATAAGTGGATCAGCATTGAACATTCTCTTCCTATACTGGAAGGGGTAGATCCTTTATTGATCATACACTATCTTCGTGTACAAATTCCTATACCCAGTAGAGCACTTATAATTGTCCCTTGAGACTAAGAACTAAACCAAAGCATAGTTCAGTGTACACAAGATGACTATGATGATCTCAAGTCTAAGGATACTTGTACAACTATCACTATGTGAACAACTGCTGACACGTGAGTGAACTCCATCGGTTGTTCAGCTGTGTGAGTCATGTTCAGTGAACTTATTCTATAATAAGCACCTACATACTAGCTATAGTGTCACCACACAAATGTCTATGAGAACAGACATCCTTCATAATGAAGCAAGCATAGTATGTACCGATCTTTGCGGATTATTAATTACCAGTTAGTAATCCTACGACCAGGAACTATTTAAGTTTAGAGTTATCATCTTTTAGGTCTCATTATTATGATCTCATCACAATCCATAAAAAGCTTTACTCTAAACTGTGGTATATCTTATTTAAACATTTAAATAGATAGAGCCCGTAATAAAAAACAAAACAAGTCTTTTATTAATATCAATGAAATCAAAACAGATTACATAAAAGTTATTCCTAAATCCTCATACATGATTGGACTTAGGACATATCTCTTTCACTTCTTAATTGAATCAGTTCCTTGGCATCTTGTCTCCAAGGCTTTCCATATCTCCTTTGCAGTCTTGCAGTTAATTACCCTGTTTGACATTACATTATCAATGGCACTATGCAGTAAGTGTCGTACCTTAGCATCCTTAGCAATTGAAGAGATATCTTCAGCAGTGTAATCACTCTTCTCCTTTGGTATAGACTTTGCTGGTTCACCTGCAACTGCAACAGCGAGTTTGGTTGGCTTGTGTGGTCCTTCATTGATCCTGTCAAAATATTCTGGATCTGTAGTTTCCAGAAACATAGACATCCTCACCTTCCAAATGGGATATTCAGATGGTTTCAGTATGGGAACTCTAATAGTCTCATATCGACTATGAATTTGAGTCTTTGGAGGTTCTTAAGTTTTGGTGGACTTGGTTGGAGTTTCTGCTTCAGACATGATTGATTTTAGGATCTTAAACTATTTGTGTGTTAACAGGTCTGCTATGATACCACTTGTTAGGTCACACACACTGTAGAAGGGGGTTGAATACAGTGTTTAGCACAATAAAATCGAATTAAAGAACACAAGTAACAGAAAACAGACTTTATTCAATATAATAAACTCTGTTACAATATGGAACTGTCCTCTCTCAGTGATGAACAAATATCACGAGAGCTGCTAGGGTTACAATGAATATTATTCTCGATAATGATAACACATATAGTGTAAACCCTATGTCTATGTTTATATACTACACAGTTACAAGATAATCTCTAATTGATATGGAATATAATTCTGCTTCCTAAAATATATCAATCAGTTATCTTTTCTTCCAAGTATTCTATTCTTCATAAAATTCCTTCTTCATGCATATCTCTTCTTGCGTTTGTCTTGATCTTCTTTCCTTTCAATCAACCGCCTTCCTTATCTGAAAGTCCCCTTAAGTCCTGATATTATCTCCTGATAACTATCTCCTGATAACTTAAGTTCTGACAACTTAAGTTCTGACTTCAGTATAAGTGCTGATTTCCAGTTAAGTACTGATTTGTCCTGTTTAAGTAAGATCTGAAAACTAAACACAAATCATATTAGACATGACATTATCAAATATATCTAACAATCTCCCCCAACTTGTAAATTAGCATAATATACAAGTTTAACAGATTTTGATGATGTCAAAAACATTAAGTACAAATGCATGAGAATTTGACTATATAACTACAACTTACAGTCCTTAAAGCTTTACCATCTTTAACCAACGCCAGTCTCTGTGGGAACGAACTAGAAAAGATTCTATATTACTTGCGAACGCATATACTTGCGTGAATTATTAGCGCTTGTTTAGCGATTAACAATGATCCAGCATATGACTTTATAATCATAGTTTTTCCTTTGGAGTAGCTTTTTCTCCTAGCTTTCTCCTTTGGCTTCTCTTCAACTTTAAGTTCTACTGGTCTAGATTTAGATCCATTCCTCTTGCTTCTTTGCTCCATCTTTAGTTCATGAGTTTTCAGTACTCCATAGATCTCATCTAGAGGTGTGTCATTAGGTTCATAGTTATCCTTTATTGACGTGACTTTGTTATTCCCAAACAATCTAACAAAGAATTACAGAAGGGGGGTTGAATGTAATTCTGGTTCCTTTTTCAATTTCAAGAAAAACTCTAACTCAAATATATCACAGTGTTTGATTAAGCAAAAGTGCGGAATGAAAATATTGAGGTAATATAATACAAAGTAATTAAACACAAGTATTTAAAAACTTTCTGGTGGATTGAATTTTCCACTAGAAATATATATAAGATCGAGAACTCTGTGATACAAGGTTTGCACACAGCTGCTTATAAGTAGAATTACAAGGAACAAAGATATTCTTCATAGATACAGCTTTTTCTATTTCTCTTGTTGATTGCTTAATTTTCTACTAGCTACTCTTGGTTTATAAATTACCAAGATACAAGTGAATAAGACAGACTAATAAAATAAAATGTGTCTTTGTCTAATCACATGCTTCTTCATTTCTCCATCCAATATCTTTGATTTTCTTCAAGTAAGCATGGAAATGGAAATACTTCTTTATTCTCTAAAACCTGTAAATAGGCTGCCACATTCTTAACAAAATCTTTCACCAACTTATCTTCAGCTTTCCTCAGAACTTCAACTAACTGTGCTTTGACCTACATCAGTTCTTCTTCTTTACTATCACCAATTTGATAAATGGCTATTCTGAGAGCTTGAATGGATGTTCTTTTAAGTCTATCACCAAGTCTGATAACTTTAGAATGTGAAGAGTTTTCAATATAACATAAACATTTTCCTTTCAGAATTATTTCCACCTTAGCAGAATTCTTCAGCATAGGAATTTCTCTTCCATCATCTTCAGTAATCATTGGACTGTAATGAGAAGTTTTTGTACCAGAAATTCTGAGTAGATCTTTTATAGCCTTCAAAATGTATTCTGACCATCTTCTTGTAACATCAAATTTTACTTCCAGAAGATAGTGAATATGTTGAAGTTCTCTGACAGACTTCTTTAGTACATCAGTATCAGCTAGTCTATAAGTCCTTCCATCATTGAGAAATAAGATCAATTTCTCTTTTAGATTCTCCTTATCATGAGCATCTATCACAACTTGAGCAGACAACACCTTGTCAAGGTGCTTTTTTTGATTTGTTCATATGGTTTGTCTGTCAACATGAAAGAATCTCTTAGAGTAACTTCTACTCCTGTTTGAATCTTCTCTTCGTCAGAACCTAATCCAGCTCTATCTCTAGGTTGCTTGGCTATCAACCCAAATGTAGCGAGTTGATTAATCATGAGATTGGATTTTGGTTCAACTGGAGTAGCTTTCTTCCACAACAGCTTCTTCTTATCAGCAATTGTCATTTTATTCAAATCAACTTGATCAGAATTTGTTGTTTCTTCTGTAGCTTGCTGTCCTTCATTCTGAAGAACTTGAGCAATGTCTGAGGTTATTTTAGATTCTTCAATTATCTTTCTTCTTTTCAGAATTTGAACAGCTTCATCTTCAATAAGATTATCATCAGTTACTTGAACCATTTTGCATACTGGTTTCATCATAACTTGAGAAATTTTCATCTCCAGTGACTTGATTGGTTCAACAACTTTTCCTTTCCCTTTGTTTTTGGGATTACTCTCAGTTTGTGATCTAGTCTTGAACTTTGAACTTTCAGAATTTGACTTTTCCTTGATCACAATGCCTTTTTCCTTAGGCCTTGGAGGTTTCTTTGCATCGGAAGCTTTAGACTTAAGATTTGTCTTCTCAGTTGCAAATCTAGCTTCTTCCTCCTTGAGAGCTTCTAAATCCATTCCTGGATCGTGTTTCAGAAATAATCTTCTTGCTATCTCCTCATCAAGTGTCTGGATTTTAGGATCTTTGTAATAAACAGTAGTCTGCGTCCCTTTTAGCTTCATAGTTTGCATAAACTTCTGAGAGTCTTTTGATCCTGACTGAATCAGAATATCAGAACTTGACATCAGACTTTGTTTCCCAGCACTTGACTTCAGACTTTGAGCATTCACATCATCAAAACTTGACTTGTTCTGTATAAAAGATTTTCCTTGAACTTTTCTTTGATCTCTGCACTTTTCAGAGTTTCCCTGGTCATCACCTTTATCATCCTTCTTCTTCAGTACTTGAGTAGGTGAGCATTTGTACTTAACTATCTTCTCCCCCTTTTTGGCATCATCAGGAAGTAAGAGAGAGAGAGAGAGAGAGAGAGAGAGAGAGAGAGAGAGAGAAAAAGTTCAACTGAAGATTGGATTTCATCCAATTGAGCTTTCTAAGAAGCTTGATTAACCAGAACCTCAACAATTTGGGCCTGTTGCTCCTCTTGAATCTTCTCAATGGCTTCAATTTTCTCAAGAGTAGGTCTAACATACCTATTCTTGTCAAGCTTGAGCTGTAGATCGAGCTTATCAGCTTGTTCCCTGAGTGTATCAACTTTAGCATGAGTAATAGAATATAGACTATGAAGACTTCTTGTACTCATAGCTGTAACCTTGAGTTGAGTCTTGAAATCAGAATTTGATAATAACTCATCAGATTTTGATACATGCTCTGTCAGAATTTTGGTGCATAGAATAAAATCTGAGTCATTCCACTTCTTGGTCCACTCAAGTCCCCTGTGAGTTTCTTCCTAAGGTACAGGTGCATCTTGTCTAATAAATTTTTTAACCAAATCTTCCTTTCCCAGAATAGGAACTGGAGTTTCAACAGAAATACTGTCTCCAGAACTTGAGGAAGTTTCATCATTTTATGACAGTACAAGAGTGTGTGATGCAACTGGAGATTCAAGAATAACATCATCTAAATTCTGATCATCAGAATTTATCTCCAGAGCTGGTCTCTTTGATGTAGATGGTAACTCAGCATCTAAGATTGGAGATTTGACTATAGATGGCTGAGCTTCAGTAGTTGGAGCTTCCAGATAAAGAACTTGAGGTAAATTCAAATTGTGAATATCTATCTCAGAGTTATCAGTTTGCTCTTTAGCATCATCTGTAGCTTTTATTGGAGAGTCATGAGGGGTAACCACTGTATCAGTAGCAGTGTCTGTGGCTTGAGCTGAAGAAATCAGAGCTTCAATAATGATTGGTTCTTGTGAGATCAGAGATTCCTGATCCCCTTCCTCTGCTTCTTCATTATCTTCTGATGACGATTTAGCCAAATACCTCCCAGCCTTCATTTTCTTCAATCTCCTTGCTAAAGAAGGAGTTGCTGTTACAGCATCAGAATTTACAGATCTCCTTTTCAAAGTATCAGAACTTTGAGCTGCTGTTTCTTTCTGAGAAGTAACATTCTCAAATCAACAAAATTTATTATTGACCATAATTGTAATCAAAATATTCATCACCAGATAAAGTTAAAAATAGATGAAGTAAAGATTAGCAAATTGCAATTAAAACATGCAGAGTCACATAATTTGAGAAACAGAGACTAAATCTTGTAATTAAAGGAAATTTCATTAATATATCAGATGAGTCCTTTTTAAAGAAATTTATCAATTACATGCAAAAATAACAAGATAGTCCTATTCTAAGATTCTTAACATCAACAGCCTTAGTCCTAGTCTAAGAAGCCTGACAAAGCTGATGGTGAAGAGAAATGGATGGATGACATTTAATTCTTCTTCCTTCTTCCAACAAAGAGTATAACAAGACGAATAATTTTCTCCAGCTGTTTAAGAATACGAAGATGAACTTCTCTTTGGAAAGATAACAGGTCATTTTTGATGTTGTCAGGAAGTTGAATCGAGATGTCGAATGGAATGTTGTTGATAGGAAATGAAGTCGGAATTCTATTTCGAAAAATGGTCACAGTGTCTGTGCCATAGCTGTAAAACCAACTAAAATGTGCCATTGTTTGAGAGAAATGAAAAGATGTGATTTTACTGATGATTGATCAGGCCTTTAAATAGCCAATGGAATACCAAGGGACACGAGGACTGTTTAACAATTACAAGTAAAAATAATGATGCCTCGACTCCCTAGACCGATGTGTAATAATAACAGTCAGTAAAAAAAATTAAAGTAGGAGTTAATGGGCACGGGAAATAATTAACAGTTATTGTGCACATGCAGTTTTTCAAGACTAACACGTTTACCACTAACCCATAATGATTATGACTATTTTTTATTGTACCCAAATATATTCTGATTTTAAATATGACTATTTCATATTTTACCACAAATAAGTCAAGTAAGAGATAATGCCACATAAGCATCAAGGATTCCATCAGGAATTAATATCAGAACTTAACTTATATCAGATTTTACCAATCATCAGAATTTGGCTTCTGTACTCAAAAAGTGAATGTTTATTTCTGTAATTCTTCATACAAAGACTGACTTGTTTTCTTCAAAATTTAGTCATCAGAACTTCCATCAGAACTTGTCCTCAAAATTTATGCAAATGACACTTAACTGTTTGTCAAAAACAACTTAATCACCACAATAATTTTCATCATTCATATGGAGTGAAAGTGTGTGCATTTAGCAAAATATCAGATAAAGATTATAGGATTTTATCTAACATGGAAGCATGGTAAAATAATTTTACACATATAAAATCCAAATAAAAGCATATAAATCATGATTAAAATCGAGGGATCGATTTCTAACCTTTAAAAGCGATCCAAGAACCACGAGCGGAGATCCTTAGCAGTTGCTCCTCAAGTGTGAAGCACTCCACCGGTATCCACCAAGAAAATGATGTAATGAAGTAGGAGGAGGTGGAGAGAATTAGGGTTTTGTAAATTTTTTTGGGTTGAGGCAAAAATAGGGTTTATAATGGTATATTTATAGGCAAAATTTTCAGCTGAAAATTTCCCATAAAATATTATTATTATTAACCCTTTATTATTCTCACTAATAATTAAAAAACCTTTTAATTATTAATTCTTTTTCTAAACACTTTAGAAATAATTCTCTCTCTTGATTTAATTTCCAAAAATTAAATTCTTAATTAATAATATTAAGAACTTTTCTTAATTAATTTACAATCAATTAAATCTCATTTAATCAATTATTAAATTTTCCAATTAATTATTTATTTCATAAATAAATAATTATCAGCCATTATTAATTAATTCCTCCACCATTAAATCATTATCTTTTATGGTCTGACCCTGTAGGTTCAATATTATGCCGGTAGTAGAAATAAATAATAATAAAACTATTTTATCATTATTTATATAAATTCTCTAATTCATTAAATATGATTAATTAATTAATCATATTTATTCTACATCGTGAGGGATACTTCTCAGCATATCGCGACTATCCGGATAATACGAATTCACTGCTTAGAATACCAAGAACCTATTCAGTGAATAGTTACCGTACAATTAATTCCTTCTACCCTGCAATGTCACGATTAAATACAAGGCATGGAACTTGTGTCAAGCCTATCTTATTTAATCACTTGCTTTCCCATTCATTATGCTGAGTTCTATTTAATGTAAATTAGAAACTCCTTTCAAATTTCATTCACTCTGGCCAGAGATTCCTGAACTAGCATAAGTGGATCAGCATTGAACATTCTCTTCCTTCACTGGAAGGGGTAGATCCTTTATTGATCATACACTATCTTCGTGTACAAATTCCTATACCCAGTAGAGCCCTTATAATTGTCCCTGGAGACTAAGAACTAAACCAAAGCATAGTTTAGTGTACACAAGATGACTTTGATGACCTCAAGTCTAAGGATACTTGTACAACTATCACTATGTGAACAACTGCTGACACGTGAGTGAACTCCATCAGTTATTCAGCTGTGTGAGTCATGTTCAGTGAACTTATTCTATAATAAGCACCTACATACTAGCTATAGTGTCACCACACAAATGTCTATGAGAACAGACATCCTTCATAATGAAGCAAACATAGTATGTACCGATCTTTGCGGATTACTAATTACCAGTTAGTAATCCTACGACCAGGAACTATTTAAGTTTAGAGTTATCATCTTTTAGGTCTCATTATTATGATCTCATCACAATCCATAAAAAGCTTTACTATAAACTATGGTACATCTTAAGAAGTATGTCATCCACATACAATACAAGAAATGTTACCGCGCTCCCACTAACCTTCTTGTAGACACATGGTTCATCTATGTTTTTGATAAAACCAAATTCTTTGATTGTCTCATCAAAACGGATATTCCATCTACGAGAAGCTTGCCTTAAACCATATATGGTTTGCAGCAGCTTACACACTAGATGTTCATTTCCCTTGGAAAGAAAACCCTCTGGCTGTGTCATATACACTTCCTCCTCAAGTTCCCCATTGAGAAAGGCCATTTTCACGTCCATTTGCCAGATCTTATAATCGTAGTAAGCAGTAATCGCAAGCAAAATCCGAATTAATTTTAACAGGGCTACAGGCGAAAAAGTTTCATCAAAGTCAATCCCTTGCCTTTGTTTGAATCCTTTTGCCACGAGCCTGGCCTTATAGGTCTCCACCTGGCCATCTGCTCCAATCTTTCTCTTGTATACCCACTTGCACCCAATAGGCTTAACACCTTCAGGTGCCTCAACCAGAGTCCATACATGGTTGGTATACATAGATTCCAATTCGGATTTCATGGCACTATGCCATTTCTCTGAGTCAACACTGCTTATAGCCTCATTATAGGTCACAGGGTCGTCATCATCAATGATTGACAACTCATTGCCATTCTCAATGACAAGGCCATAATACCTCTCAGGTTGGCGAGACACTCTCCCTGTCCTACGAATGGGCTGTTCTACAGAAGGTTGTCTAGTCTGAACAGGTGTTTCCACTTGATCTGTAGTAGTTTGTGCTTCTTGAACTTCATCAAGTTCAATTTTGCTCCCACTGTTTCCTTCAAGGATAAACTCCTTTTCCAAGAAGGTACCATATCTGGAGACAAACACCCGATGATCGGTGTAAAAGTAATACCCCAAAGTCTCTTTAGGATATCCCACAAAATTACATTTTACGGATCGAGATTCCAGCTTATCTGGGTCAACCTTCTTGACATAAGGTGGACATCCCCAAATCTTAACGTGTTTAAGACTCAGTTTCCTTTCTTTCCATATCATATATGGTGTTTGAGGAACAGATTTGGAAGGCACCTTATTCAGTAAATATGCTGAGGTTTCCAATGAATAACCTCATAAGAATATTAGAAGATTCGCATAGCTCATCATGGACCGAACCATGTCTAACAAAGTTTGATTTCTCCTTTCAGATACCCCATTCAACTGTGGAGTATATAGAGGAGTCCACTAGGAGACTATACCATTTTCTTTGAGATAATCTAGAAACTCTCCATTCAAGTATTCACCACCTCGATCTGATCGAAGAGTTATAATACTGTGTTTGGTTTGTTTCTCCGCTTCATGTTTATATTCTTAGAACTTTTCAAAGGCTTCAGACTTGTGTTTCATCAAATACACATATCCGAATCTAGATCTATCATCTATGAAAGTAATAAAGTACGAAAATCCACCCATGGCTTGCGTAGACATTGGTCCACATACATCTGTGTGTACCAATCCTAGCAAATCTGCAGCCCTCTCTCCATGTCCACTAAATGGAGATTTGGTCATTTTACCCAATGGACAAGACTCGCATGTAGGATATGATTCAAAATCAAAGGGGTCAAGTAACCCTTCCTTATGCAATGTCCGCATTCTATTTTCACTAATATGACCTAGCCTACAGTGCCATAAATATGTCAGATTTTTATCATCTCGTTTTCTTTTATTAGTTTGTTCAATCTGAAGTAAATCATGCTCTACGTCACATACATACAGACCATTATTTAAAATACAACGTCCATAAAGAACATTATCTCTAAGGATAGAACATTCATTATTCTTAATAATAAATAAAAAAAACCATCCAAATCCAACTATAGGAATAAAAACAATATTCCTCACAATAGAGGGAACATAATAATAATTATTCAAAATAATAGTCTTGCCCGTAGGCATATGTAAACAAAATGATCCTACAGATATGGCCGCAACCCTTGCTCCATTGCCCATACGTAGAATCACCTCATCTTTTTCAAGAGTCCTACTTCCCTTTAGTCCTTGCAACGAATTGCAAATATGAGAACCACAGGCGGTATCTAATACCCAAGTAGAAATTTGACCTAGTGACATATTAACTTCGATCATGAACATGCCTGAATTAGAAGCGGTAGTCTTACTACCCTTCTTCTTCTTCAATTCTGCAAGGTAAACCTTGCAGTTCCTCTTCTAGTGCCCCAACTTGTTACAGTGAAAACAAACAGCTAAATTAGGACCAGTCAACTTGTGAGCATCTAGTATGCTTCAGAGTGATAGTGCAGAAGACATGACGAATATAGTAAATCTGTAAATGATAAACACATAACAACACTTAGCAAATATTCAATTTAATTTCAAAACACTATATGAATCGGGTCTTTATTCATAAGTGTCTCCCACTAGTTTATCTAATTTATTCAACCCCCTAAGTGAAAATTAAGCATTTATAATGCTAGTGGGAATAGGGATCCTACATTCCATCACACAACCTCGACTGTGGCACGAAACGTCATGTGATGTTCAATAGGCAGACAACTCTTGTCAATTACATCTTATGTTATTCCCTAATATTAATTTAGCCTCTTGAATAATTGAGTCACGACTGTGGCACGACAAACTCAATATTCTAAGTCAAGTCTAACCCAACATTTCGTATAATTGAATCAGTCTCCAACGACCCACGGCTGTGGCACGTACCGACCTTTAGATTCTAATTCAATGTATATATCTCTATGTAATAGACAAGTATTTCTTATTTCGAAATCAAAGCCCTCGGCTGTAGCATGAAACGACAATGATTTAAAAATAAGAACCACTTTCTACCATGTTGGATGGTTATGACCGACACAAGCCCGTTGTGTCATTGGCCAATTACTACTTGATATTATTTAATTTTTGAGGGATTATATTACGTTACAATCATAATCATATTATAAAGAGATTCTTCCTTTTAAATTAAATATTTCAAATCAATAATCGAAAATCAGATGATTCCCATATCGGGTGGAGCATTGTCAAGAGGCGTCATTTAATAACCCTTTCTTACAGATAGAAATCTGTTGTTGACAGAATCATCCTTTCTCTCAATATTGAAAATTCATATTTAATTACGTGTTTCATAAACATAAGAATCTCATGATCGTATTCATAATATTTATTGTTAAGGCAAGAAACGATTCCTATTCTAGATTTTCTAGAGCACGCCTTATATTGATTTAAGTTCACCTAAATCTATCATCGCATGGTAAACATAGGCATATATCTCATATATAAAAATAAATAAACAAGTAAATGTAAAGTGCAATAAAGTAAATGTGTTTGGTTATGGCCTCATCCTATATGATCTTTATCAAGCTCATGATAAAGATCAAGGTCAATCTAATATGGTGATGGAAATCAATACAACTACTTATTATATAAGTCTTCTTCTTTGTTTAGACTTCTTGTATGCCTCGTCTTCTTCTTTGTATCACCTCTATTGGATAGCCTTTTTGAGTCTTCAATTACATTACATGATTGAAAGTAAAACTAATCTAATGAACTTACAAAAATAACTCGAGTTACATTCGAGATTTATGATTACAAAGATTGACGACATGCAAGTCGTATTTAAAACCAAAACCAAAACCATTACACTAAGGTCGAAAGGCCATAACCATCCACCACGCTCATACAACACATAAAAGCATGTTAAAACACATAATCTGATCTTAACATATCATATTATCCATGATCTAATCATAAAAAGAAAATATGACAAAAATCAGAAAAATCAGAATCAAATCAGAAAAATAAGAATCACTGTTTACGGGCAGTAAACGACATCAAACGCCTTACAGACAAGTCGTTGATAGCATTAACTATCAGTTTTGTTCAGACGCTCGTTTACCTATGGAATAGGGTATTCGTTTGCGTAAATCGGACATCAGACCCAGATTTCAGCAAATCTGCAGCAGCCAATTCAGAATCCGTATCTAATATGATTCTCGTAATTAGAACAAACATAAATCATGTATATATCAGTATATATACAGATTACATAATCATCTTATGATTATACAACTCACATGAATATCATATATTCAAAACCGTACATATATAAGCATATTATATCAACATCAAATCATGGCGAATTACGTACATGCTCATATATCGAAAACAGTTAAACACATAAACGAATTAAAAACTTTTCACAAGTAGCTTTGATGCCATTGAAGGGTTTTTAGCACATACACGCAGCGAAAACGTAAATTTAAATCTTAAAAAAAAAACCGTAAAGAATCTCATGATCGTATTCATAATATTTATTGTTAAGGCAAGAAAACGATTCCTATTCTAGATTTTCTAGAGCACGCCTTATATTGATTTAAGTTCACCTAAATCTATCATCGCATGGTAAACATAGGCATATATCTCATATATAAAAATAAATAAACAAGTAAGCATGCAAGCAATTATCATGTCACACATTGATATAATGATGTACTAATTCATTATAGCATTTAAAAGCAATTAAAACATGCTTTAAAACACTATCGGGAATATAAACAGTTCAAAACTATTATATAAAAAATATTCGACAACTCCATTAGATCCGTCTCGGAAAAACGAATCCAACGATATATTGTACGCCCAAAACGGAGTTACGAAACTCCCAGAAATCAAATTTTAAAAATAACAGATGGGCTGTAACGCATTACATGAACGCGTTACAAGCCCTGTAACGCATTCCGGTAATGCGTTACAGCCCTTTTAAACCATTAAAAGGTGTAACGCATTCCGTGAATGCGCCACAGGGTGTAACGCATTCCCGGAATGCGCGACACCCTTTTTTTTTAATAAAACAGCCGCCGCCGTTTCTTTTTGCACAGAAAAACGTGTCGTTTCTCTGATCCCGTGCCACCACCATAACAGTACACCAGTACTGTCCTTTTCTTTTTAAAAAAAACACAACAGCATAAACATATATATATATACTAACAGATTATATATATATATATAATTAATTACGAATTTAATTAAAACAACTTCAAAAATTATTAACAATTAATCTATACATCATAAAATTATGAGAAAAATACCCAGACGATCTACAACACTTGTAGAACCCAAATCTACAGTTAAAATAATTCTGAGAAACAATTTCTAATCAGTCATAATTAATCCATGATATGACTTGTAAAAATCATAATTAATTCATACAAGCACATAAAATTCTGAAATTTTACCACAAATCTATATGCATACAACCTATGCTCTGATACCATTGTAGGATTTTATCTATCACGGAAGCATGGTAAAACAATTTTACACATATAAAATCCAAATAAAAGCATATAAATCGTGATTAAAATCGAGGGATCAATTTCTAACCTTTAAAAGCGATCCAAGAACCACGAGCGGAGATCCTTAGCAGCTGTTCCTCAAGTGTGAAGCACTCCATTGGTATTCACCAAGAAAATGATGTAATGAAGTAGGAGGAGGTGGAGAGAATTAGGGTTTTGTAAATCTTTTTGGGTTGAGGCAAAAATAGGGTTTATAATGGTATATTTATAGGCAAAATTTGCAGCTGAAAATTTCCCATAAAATATTATTATTATTAACCCTTTATTATTCTCACTAATAATTAAAACACCTTTTAATTATTAATTCTTTTTCTAAACACTTTAGAAATAATTCTCTCTCTTGATTTAATTTCCAAAAATTAAATTCTTAATTAATAATATTAAGAACTTTTCTTAATTAATTTATAATCAATTAAATCTCATTTAATCAATTATTAAATTTTCCAATTAATTATTTATTTCATAAATAAATAATTATCAGCCATTATTAATTAATTCCTCCACCATTAAATCATTCTCTTTTATGGTGTGACCCTGTAGGTTCAATATTAAGCCGGTAGTAGAAATAAATAATAATAAAACTATTTTATCATTATTTAAATAAATTCTATAATTCATTAAATATGATTAATTAATTAATCATATTTATTCTACATCGTGAGGGATATTTCTCAGCATATCGCTACTATCCGGATAATACGAATTCACTGCTTAGAATACCAAGAACCTATTCAGTGAATAGTTACCGTACAATTAATTTCTTCTACCCTGCAATGTCACGATTAAATACAAGGCATGGAACTTGTGTCAAGCCTATCTTATTTAATCACTTCCTTTCCCATTCACTATGCTTAGTTCTATTTAATGTAAATTAGAAACTCCTTTCTAATTTCATTCACTTTGGCCAGAGATTCCTGAACTAACATAAGTGGATCAATATTGAACATTCTCTTCCTTCACTGGAAGGGGTAGATCCATTATTGATCATACACTATCTTCGTGTACAAAAACCTATACCCAGTAGAGCCCTTATAATTGTCCCTGGAGACTAAGAACTAAACCAAATCATAGTTCAGTGTACACAAGATGACTATGATGACCTCAAGTCTAAGGATACTTGTACAACTATCACTATGTGAACAACTGCTGACACGTGAGTGAACTCCATCAGTTGTTCAGCTATGTGAGTCATGTTCAGTGAACTTATTCTATAATAAGCAACTACATACTAGCTATAGTGTCACCACACAAATATCTATGAGAACAGACATCCTTCATAATGAAGCAAACATAGTATGTACCGATCTTTGCGGATTACTAATTACCAGTTAGTAATCGTACGACCAGGAACTATTTAAGTTTAGAGTTATCATCTTTTAGGTCTCATTATTATGATCTCATCACAATCCATAAAAAGCTTTACTCTAAACTGTGTTACATCTTATTTAAACACTTAAAATAGATAGAGTCCGCAATAAAAACAAAACAAGTCTTTTATTAATATCAATGAAATCAAAACAGATTACATAAAAGTTATTCCTAAATCCTCATACATGATTGGACTTAGGACATATCTCTTTCAAAGATTAAAATCTCATAAACTTCAGTACATCTTAGAAATAAGGCATAACTCAGAAAAGTGCTTAAAATCTGTCATCAATCATGAAGTCTACTATAGAACAAATTTATGCATGAGTCTACCTCAACTGTTAATGCTCATTTTATGCATCTTTTGAAATTCTTTTTTACAGTGGCTTCTCAGTGTAAGTGAGTCACGACTGTTTATCAGAATTTATGCTATTGTCAGAGTATTTCTCCAGTAATCAGAGAATGTGAAAAGTCACCAAGAAAATTTATTTGCTTTTCTAATGCATATTACTTAATACCAGCAATGCACTTGGTTCTTCGCTTCCACATATTTACTCTAGATCTCAAAGGAGTACCTGACTTTTATTCTTTTCTTTTCTTTTCTTTTGGTAAGTGAGGCTTATCAGCATGTAATTCATCCTTAAGATTTACTGACATCAGAATCTAACAGATAAGAAACAAGATTCTAGTTTGTGACTTAGTAATAAGATACACAAAGTAAACTTGACTAAGCTCAATATCAGAATTTGCTTGTGTTAATAAGTTTCCACATGGACAACTAATTCAAACATGGGATATCTAGTATGTTAAAGACTACGAGGTCAGCATCTAGCACAATTATCCTCATTGGATTGAATAGTCACAGAACATTCAAAACACTTATCAGAGTATAAAGATCCACATCAGATAACAATCAGCATTTACTGAATTTTCAAATTTTAAGCATAGATTTCATAGAGATAATACAATATATAAATATTGATCATAAAGTCTGATGCATGAGAACAAAAACTAAGCAGATTTAGAGAAAGAACCTGAAACCATCCAAGTTCATTTACCAATCTTATAAAAGTAGCTACACATAATGGTTTTGTGAAGATATCTGCTAGCTGTTGATCTGTTAGAACAAAATGCAATTCCACTATACCTTCATCCACATGTTCCCTTATAAAATGGTACCTAATGCTGATGTGCTTTGTCATTGAGTGTTGAACTGGATTACCTGTCATAGCAATAGCACTTTTGTTATTATAGTAAATAGGGATTTTAGAAAATTCTAACCCATAATACAGTAACTGATTCTTCATCCAGAGAATCTGTGCACAACAGCTTCCTGCAATAATATATTCAGCTTCTGCAGTTGATGTGGAAATTGACTTCTGTTTCTTGCTAAACCAAGAAACCAATCTGCCTCCAAGAAATTGGCAGCTTCCACTAGTGCTTTTTCTATCTATTTTGCATCCTGCAAAATCTGCATCTGAGTAACTAATTAGCTTAAAATCTGATTCCCTAGGATACCATAATCCCAGATCAGCTGTACCCTTAAGGTACTTAAAAATTCTTTTCACAGCTATTAAGTGAGGTTCTCTTGGATCAGCATGAAATCTTGCACAAAGGCAGGTAATATACATGATATCAGGTCTACTTGCAGTTAAATAAAGTAAAGAGCCAATCATACCTCTGTAGTTAGTAATATCTACTGATTTACCAGTATCCTTATCTAACTTGGTTGCAGTGGCTATGTGAGTGGATGCAGTTGAACAATCTTGCATTACAAATTTCTTCAGTAAATTTCTGGTGTACTTGGATTGACAGATAAAAGTGCCTTCTTCATTTTGCTTGACTTGAAGGCCCAGAAAATAGTTGAGTTCTCCCATCATACTCATTTGATATCTTAACTGCATTAGCTTTACAAACTTTTCACAAAGTTTGGCATTTGTAGAACCAAATATGATATCATCAACATATATCTGTACCAAAAGTAAGTCCTTTCCATGGTTGAGGTAGAATAAATTCTTGTCAATCGTGCCTCTGTGAAATCCACTTTCCAGAAGGAATTGAGCTAATATCTCATACCATGCTCTTGGAGCTTGCTTAAGGCCATAAAGTGCTTTGTCAAGCCTGTAGACATGATTGGGAAATTTAGGATCTACAAAGCCTGGAGGTTGTTCAACATATACCTCTTCTTTCAATTCTCCATTGAGAAAAGCACTTTTCATATCCATTTGAGAGACTTTAAACTTTTTGTGAGCAGCATAAGCCAAAAAGATCCTTATGGCTTCTAATCTAGCAACTGGTGCAAATATTTCATCATAATCAATACCCTCCTGTTGAGAGTAGCCTTTAGCAACCAACCTTGCTTTATTCCTTGTAATTATGCCATCACTATCAGTTTTGTTTCTGAACACCCATTTTGTGCCCACAACATATCTATTCTTTGGTCTTGGCACTAGGGTCCAGATTTTATTTCTTTCAAATTCATTTAACTCTTCCTGCATTGCTTGCACCCAACCAGCATCTTGAAGAGCTTCTTCCACTTTCTTTGGTTCAGTCTGAGATAGAAATGAATGATAGAGACATTCATTTGATGTTGCAGTTCTAGTTCTGACACCTGCTTCAGGATCTCCAATGATTAAATCAGGTGTGTGTGATTTAGTCCATTTCCTTGCAGATTGAAGTTGACTTCTAGAACTGGATCCTCCCCCATGATCCATGCTGTCTCCATCAGCATTTTCTAATGCTCCCCCTGTAGTTATGATCTCTGAGACTTCAGAATTTGAGATTGACTTTTCAGGAGTTGAAGAATCAGAGCTTCCAGAATTATCAGAATTTAGCTCATCAGAACTAGATGAATCAGCACTTGAAGAGCCAGTGACAGGTTTCGATGCTTCTTTAGAGTCTTGAGATGTGGTAGGATCTTCAGTTTGCTCCCCCTGGACAGGTGCATTTTCCTTTGGAGTTGTTACTACAGATTCAATGACATAAGTACTTATAGGTTCAGAGTTTAAGTCATCAGAATTTACGGAATCAGAATTTAAGTCTTCATTCTCAAATCTCAGCTATCATGATCATTGAAATCTTCAAGTCCAGTAATCTTCTTATCATCAAAAGAGACATTGATAGATTCCATGACAACCCTTGTTCTTAAATTGTAGACTCTGAAGGCTTTTGTAGAAAGTGGATATCCAACAAAATTCCTTCATCAGCTTTTAGATCGAATTTTGACAGCTGCTCAGGATGAGTCTTAAGAACAAAACACTTGCAACCAAATACATGAAAGTATTTCAGATTTGGCTTCTTTTTCTTCACCATCTCATATGGTGTTTTCCATGCTTGTTTATGAGTGTAGCATTTCGTGTAAAACAAGCAGTCTGCACAGCTTCAGCCCAAAAATAGGTTGGCAACTTTGCTTCATCAAGCATAGTTCGTGCAACTTCAATGAGAGTCATGATCTTTCTTTCTACAACTCCATTTTGCTGAGGAGTTCTAGGTGCAGAAAATTATTGTTTGATTCCATGCTCTTTGCAGAACTCTTCCATATTTGAATTCTTGAACTCAGTGCCATTATCACTCCTTATTATTTTAACAGAATCTTTGACCAACTTATCCAGTTGTCTGAAATGATCAGTTAGAGTAAATGCAGTTTCATTCTTCTTGTGCAAGAAGTACTGTGACGCCCTCCAAACCCGGGTCAGAAGTTTGGGGTCCACACACACACACACACACCTTATTTATAACCTGCTTATAACAATAATAAAGATAACAATAATATGCAGTGACCCTACTTACCAACTACCACGGACCGCAACAGGTTAAAGTATGTACACAAGCCACACACACACACTTATATTACAAACGTCCAAATCCCAACTATTCAAACTCAGAACTGAATATTAAACATTATTACAAACTTTTACAAACTTAAACTATCTCATAAGTTGTCCGCTAGCTTAACTTGATCAACCTGGACCCCTAGCTCTCGCACTGGATTGGGGATCCTCGCTACCAACTGATTCCTTCTTAACTGGAAAGAACATAAACAACATCGCACAAATGAGCTAACTAGCTCAGCAAGTCACAATGACAAGACTGAGAATAATGATCATCAAGTGAAAAGGGTTAAGGTGTTAAGTGAACAATGATTAAGGATTTAGAATTGGATATTATATTTTCATTTTAAAAACCAAGGTTAGGCTGCTGATCAGTCACGCACTAAACCCGAGCAAGGCACACAGCTCTGCTCTAATTACTGGATCCAAGGCACACATTGGCCTAACTTGACCACCAATCTGGTCCGACCACGAATCGGGTCCACAATTTTATAAAATAATCCAATTCTAACATAATAATAGAAGAATCAATGTAAAGCAATAAACAAAATCATAAACAACATTGGATGTTCAATAACGAGATGGTTTTAATCTTCACAAAGGAACAATAGGGCAATTTCAAAGAATGGCTGTTAGGTAATGAAAGAATTGGATAACAAAGGAATCAATGTTTCAAGGTTACAAGGATTTGGTTTTTTCTTCAAAGCATAGGGTATAATGGTTTGAATATGTAAGTCATTTGATTCAGTGGTTGGTATTTAGTTTGTATGTATTTGTGGAGTAGTATCATATATTTGTGGTTTGTACTCAAGTATTCAACAATCAATGGTTCGGAAAGAATAAGGTTTACGGCTCAAAGATCAACAAATGGAATCAAGGTTTAGGGTTCAGTGCTTCAAAGCACTTGTAATATAAAACAGGACTATCAATCAATTACAATATATCTCGAGAAGGTTTAGAACACTTGTCTGGTACTAGCTTGCTATACTGCACTAACTTCCAATCACAACTGTCTTACTCATCGACTATCTGCTTTCCTTTCCTAAGCCTTGCCTCTTCTTCTCACATATCATAAGCATCTATCAATACTCAACTCATACGATTCTAGTCGGTATACACTTCTATCTACCCTTCGTTTTACCCAAATCCAACTAACGGATTGAAAGTTATGCTATAAACAAGTAAACACCAAACATATAGACCGACAGTCAAACAACAAGTCACATATAACATGTAACACATCAAACAATCAATGATATATCATTTATAAAGGAGTCTCGGGTCATAAACAAGCTTTCAGGTATTTAATATGATTTTTAAAACATTTTTCGGAATTAAAACGGGTCATTGGATTAATTTCGAAGCAATAAACAGGGTTCGGTTAGCCAAATCTGGCTTTGAAACAATTTTATAATAATTATCGAGCCTTGAAAACAATTTAAAATAATATTTTAAAGCTCAAAACTATTTTTGGAATTTTGAAATCATTTTTAAATAATTAAATCTAATTAAATAATTAATTAAAATCAATAAATAATTAATTAAATCAATTAATCAATTAATTTTCGAATTAATTGACCAATTAATCAATTAATTATTAACTAAAATTAATTAACTATTTAATTCAGATTTATTTTTGAATTAAAAATAAATTTTGGAATTAAAATAATAATTTTTGGGATTTTCAGAAATTAAAAACGAATTTTTTATAATTAAAATAAATAGAAAATATGATTTTTAAACATTTTTAAAATAGGAATCCTATTTCTGCAATTTTCAGAAACTTCAGGGACTAAACTTCACCTTCTTCAAAAGTACAGGGACTAAACTGCAATTTTGCAGTTCAGTCGCCGAAAAATTACGGGGATGGCCGGAGAACACGTTCCCGGCATCCTCACCCCACCATCTACTCCAGATATGATCTATACAATACCAGGAACATAACCATGCCATCAAATCGTCCTAACAATCCCTGAGTTGGTCGGAATTTGGCCGAGAAGTTCCCCGGTTTCCGGCGAGCTCGACGTAACTTTAAAAACACAACTCCCTTCAAACCATGAATCGTCTGTTAACGAGCTATACGCCAATCGATTTCAAATTTTATAAGGAACACAACCCACTATATTTCAACAGCTAATAACCCCTAGAACAAAAAGCCCTAAATTTCAATTAAGAACATTCATACGGGTTATAAACCTTAATTTTGAAATTCGAAATTTAAACTCAATTTTGAACATGTTATTCAACTCCAAATCAGTCATATGACATATGAAAATCATCAGGAGAACAAGCTCTACAACATGCAAACATCAAATCATTCAAACAATCATCCGCACAAAAATTCATATTTTTAATCAAAATAATTCGAAAATGAATAAAAATATAGAAAATAAACCTTTGATTCTGCAGTTCTGGAACTTGTATAATCTGATAGTACTCTTCAAACCCTTCGTTTTGGTTACTCAAGCTTTCCAAACGGATTTCAATAATACCTCTGAATTGTTGTTTGATTCTTAAAAGTTTATATGAATATATAGATTTTCTCTGTAAAATTATATAATTACTGTTTGCAAATGATTTTTGTTACGAAATAAAATACGGTAAAGGCTATTTATAATTACGAAAATTAGTATTCCGTTGGATCATTCCGGATACAAAATGGTACGTTTATTTATAAAAACAGATCCAAACGGTACCGGTTTTCGGGATAATTATCCAAATCAGTACAATTTGTACTGCGGTCTTGGTCTCAGCGCCTGGTTACACGTATAACGAGGTGATAATTGTAATAGTTTAATAAAAAGATCCCGTTTATCGAAAATACGAGTTTTATTGATTTACCGAAACGAATAATGTATCGAAAATATTATGCCCGGACCCGCGTAGGACAAACCGTACGCCAGATCGAAAAAGTCAAAACATGGAAAATGCTCAGAATATTGTAATTAGGTTAAAAAGGAGTTCTCGGAAGAGTTTCGGGTTCCCGATTATATAAAATAGTTTATAAATACTCTGAAAAAGATTTTATAAAATCCATATATTTCCTATAGAATCATAAATCAGCATAAAAATAAATAAGAAGATATGACAATTATCTATATTTAATTTTGGACATATAAAAATTAAAATACTCAATTTGTATTATTTTTAAACATCCAAACACATATATCACTTAACAAATACTTCACAGAATAAACACGAAACATTCATAATATTTATTTATTAGCAAAAATAATTACACGATATATCATAGATATTACATCCTCCCCCCCCCCTTAAAAGGATTCTGTTCTCAGAATATCCTAAGAAAACAGATGAGGGTACTTTTCTCTCATATCACTTTCTAACTCCCAGGTTGACTCTTCAACCTTTGGGTTTCTCCAGAATACTCTTACTAACTTTACCACTTTATTTCTTAACACTCTCTCTCTTCCCTCTAGAATCTCTATCGGACTCTCTACATATGACAAATCTGCTTGAAGCTCTATTGGCTCGTATTCGATTACATGCCTGGAGTCTGGATTATACTTCTTAAGCATCGATACGTCAACAACATTGTGAATGTGCTCCATGTGCGGAGGTAACGCCAACTCGTAAGCTACTTTGCCAACGCGCTTTAAAATCTCAAAAGGTCCGACATATCTTGGGCTCAATTTTCCTTTCTTTCCAAATCGTGTCAATCCTTTCCACGTCGATAATTTCAGTAATACCAGATTTCCTTCTTCAAATTCCATATCTTTCCTTGATTGATCTGCATATTTCCTTTGACGGTCTTGTGTTGCTATCAATCTCTTCTGGATAACTTCAACAACTTCATACGTCTGTTGCACCAATTCAGGTCCAAGTATTTTGTGTTCTCCTACTTCGTCCCAATATATGGGAGATCGACATTTACATCCATAAAGAGCTTCATAGGGTGGCATCCCAATACTGGCATGATAACTGTTGTTGTAAGCAAATTCTACCAAGGGTAAATGCTCGTTCCAACTTCCTTTGAAATCAATGGCACAAACACGTAACATGTCTTCGATCGTCTGGATTATCCTTTCGCTTTGGCCGTCCGTCTGTGGATGGTAAACCGTACTCATATTCAGTCTCGTTCCCAAACATTCTTGAAAACTTTTCCAAAACCTCGAATTAAATCTTAGATCTCGATCGGATAAGATAGACACATGGACTCCATGACGAACTACGATTTCTTTCAGGTACATATGGACTAACTTGTCTAGTGAAAATCTTTTATTTATAGGCATAAAATGAGTTGACTTGTTAAGTCTGTCCACTATAACCCAAATGGCATCATGATTAGCTTTCGTTCTTGGTAATCCGACTATGAAATCCATGGCAATATGCTCCCACTTCAACTCTGGAATCTCCAATGGCTGCAATAATCCACTTGGTCTCTGATGCTCTGGTTTAACTCTTTGACATGTATAACATCTGCTAATCCATTTCGCAATTTCCCTCTTCATATCTGGCCACCAATAATTTTCCTTTAAATCTCTTTACATCTTGGTACTTCCTGGATGGATTGAATACCTTGAATTATGAGCTTCCTGTAAAATTTCATTTTTTAACTCCGTCACTGGTGGAATCCAAATTCTAGAAGAAAACCTAATAATACCTTGATCATCCTTTTGCGTGCATAATTCCTCTCCCACCAAACGATTAATATCTTGATCCATTATCTCCGCTTGACACTTTCTTACCTTTTCAAACAACTCCGGCTGGAAAGTCATACTATATACTTTTGCTTCATCAGGCTTGCGAATTCTAATTTCCAATTCCAGTTTCTGAAATTCCTTGTATATCTCTTCGGGTACTGATAACACATTCAACTTTTCTTTCCGACTTAACGCGTCCGCCACAATGTTTGCTTTACCGGGATGATAGTTAATCGTGCAGTCGTAATCCTTGATCAACTCTAACCATCTTCTTTGTCTCATATTAAGTTCCTTCTGCGTGAATATGCACTTCAAGCTTTTGTGATCCGTATAAATCTCGCATTTTTCTCCATATAGATAATGTCTCCAAATCTTCAAAGCAAATACTATAGCTGCTAGTTCCAAATCATGGGTAGGATACTTCTGTTCGTGTGGTTTCAATTACCTTGACGCATACACAATAACCTTATCGTGCTGCATCAGAACACATCCGAGTCCTTTATGAGAAGCATCGCTATAGATCACAAAATTTCCTTGATCGTCTGGAAGTGACAAAATAGGTGCTGTAATTAATCTTCGCTTCAATTCCTGAATACTTTCTTCACATTTGTCGTTCCATATAAACTTTTCATTCTTCCGTGTAAGCTTCGTCAATGGTGTTGCAATCCTTGAGAAATTTTGAACAAATCGGCGATAATATCCTGCTAATCCCAAGAAACTTCTTACCTCTGTTGGTGTTCTCGGTCTTTCCCAATTTGTAATTGCTTCAATCTTTGCTGGGTCCACTTTGATCCCTTTATTATTGACTATGTGTCCTAAGAACTGAACTTCTTGTAACCAAAACTCATACTTCGAGAATTTAGCATATAACTTTCCTTTCTTAAAATCTCCAAAGCTATCCTCAAATGTTCTGCATGATCCTCTTTTTTCTTTGAATAAATCAAAATATCATCTATAAACACAATAACAAACTTGTCCAAGTATTCCTTGAAAATTCTGTTCATCAGGTCCATGAATGCTGCCGGGGCATTGGTCAATCCAAAAGACATCACTAAAAATTCATAATGTCCATACCTTGTTCTGAAAGCTGTCTTTGGTATATCCTCTGGATTAATCTTTAGTTGATGATATCCCGATCTCAAATCGATCTTGGAGAAGTACTTGGCTCCTTTCAATTGGTCAAACAAATCATCAATTCTGGGTAACGGATACTTGGTTTTGATTGTAAGCTTATTGAGCTCCCGATAGTCGATGCACAGTCTCATGCTTCCATCCTTCTTCTTGAAAAATAGTACCGGTGCACCCCAAGGGGATACACTGGGTCTGATTACTCATTTCTCTAACAACTCTTGCAATTGCTTTGCTAGTTCCTTCATCTCAACGGGCACCATTCTGTACGGGGCCTTGGATACCGGTTCCGTTCCAGGTGCTAAGTCGATCACAAACTCAATTTCTCTGTCTAGAGGAAGTCTTGGTAACTCATCGGGAAACACGTCTAGAAATTCATTGAATACTGGAATATCTTCAAATTTTGCTGGCTCCTGACTTCTATCAATCACATAAGCAACGAAATGCTCGCATCCTTGCCGTAGTAACTTTTTAGCTTGAATTATTGTTAAGAACTTCTTTACTTGCTTCTGACCCTTAAACATTACTATCCTCTCGTCTGGCGTCTTTACCATTACCTTCTTATTTCGACAATCTATCTGGGCATCGTGCTTAGATAACCAATCCATTCCTAAGATAACATCAAACTCTCCTAGCTTAAATGGTATCAAATCTAAACAAAACTTTTTACTAGAAATCTCAATCTCACAGTTCCCACAAACTTGATTAACAGATATACGTTCTTGATTTGCTAATTCCACAGTCATTATTTCATTTAAATACTCAACTAGACAATTTAATTTACTAACAAAATCTTGTGAAATAAACGATCGAGTTGCTCCCGAATCTATTAACACTTTGGTACATAAAGAATTCACATTAAGCGTAACTACCATAACATCAGTATCTTGGATAGCGTTCTTCACAGACATATCAAAAACTCTAGCCCTTGGAGTCTCATTTACTGCTGGGGTAGATCCCATAATTCTCAATGCGTTACTAACTAGGGCTGGTGTCTTGCAATCCCTGGCTATATGTCCTGGCTTCCCACACTTAAAGCATGTAAATCCAATAGCTGGAACCTTAACCGCTGGATTTCGGATAGGCTGATCCTTGTTTGCTGGCTCTCTCGCTGGCTGATTGCGGCACTCCCTCGAATAGTGCCCTTTCTGATTACACTTGAAAAAAACCGCATTCAACTTATTACAGACTCCTCCATGTTTCTTCCCACATACCTGACAATCTGGAAAAGTTAACCTCAACTGATTCGGCTGATTCACATTGAATATACGGTTGCTTTGACCTCCGTCGCCTGCATTTTGCTTTCTGAAATTAAAATTTCTCCCTGGCTGAAACTTGCCCTTCTTAAAATTTGGAAACTTCCCTGGTTGTGACTGACCTTCATTCCCTTCAAACTTCCTCTTCTTACTTTCCTTTTCCTTCTGTGACATCTCGCTCTCTGTCTCTATAATCATGGCCTTCTGTACAACTCCTGCATAGGTATCCAATTCAAAGATGGCTACCTTCCCTCTAATCCATGGCTTAAGACCTTGCTGGAATCTCTTAGCCTTCTTCCTGTCAGTATCTACATATGACGGCACATACCTTGACAACTCCTCAAACTTACTTTCATAATCAGCTACCGACATATTTCCTTGCTTTAGCTCTAAAAACTTGAGCTCCATTTAATCCTGAACAAACTGGGGAATATACTTTTCTAAAAAATATTCTTTGAACCTCTCCCAAGTAATAACATCTGTACGTTCCAATATCTTCACAGTCTCCCACCAATAGGTGGCTTCATTCTTCAAATAATAACTTGCAAACTCCACCTTCTGTTCTTCCTTCACTTTAACTAAAGCAAACGACTTCTCTATTTCCTTTAACCAAACATTTGCTTCAATCGGATCTAGGGAACCCTTGAATTCTGGTGGGTTTACTGCTTGAAAAGTTTTGAAAGTTACCTGGGGATTGGTTTGTCTTTGTTGTTGTTGCGTCAGGTGAACTGTTTATTGGGCCAAGATTTGAAGAATCTGGGCTATTGTTGGGTCTATGGGTCCTGGGTTTGCATTCTGGTTAGTATCATCTTGGTTGTTATTTTTGTTGTTGGTTTCTTCATTCTGGGTGTTGGTGCGGGTATTTCTTCTGGGAGGCATTTGCTATAAAAAAATCAAACAACTTATTTAGCTTTTAAATCAAATCCTTTACATAAAAGAAAAGTTTTGTAAAACAGAAATATCTCTTTTTGAAAACAGTTGTAACAGTTGAACTAAGTAAATTGCATGCTTCTTTACAGAATATAAACAGTTAAGGGAATAGGGTACATGGTATCACAGGGGTATAACTGGTACAATAAAAAAAGTAAAGTAAAACAGGTGCAGTAATATAAATGACAATGCTGGAAAAGAAAACATACTGAGATATATAGATCAAAAGTTTTAGGTAGTACAAGCGTAAAGACGCTTCAGAAGAAAAAGCAAAAGGGTACAACAAACCTACTCACTAGTCAGCAGATCTAGTCTAGGAATACAACCCAAAAGTCTACTGATACATACTACACACTACTGTACATACTAAACAACCACAACAGCACTAATCAGCATCTCCATCTCTGGATCTGACTCCAAGGAAACTCTGGTCCTCCCAGCCTCTCAAAGTCCTCCATCACCTCACTAGCCCATCCTATAAGTGCATCAGGGCCTCGACCAGGTAATGTAGCTCCATGTAGCCTAGCTGTGACGGCCTCAACCCCGGGGTCAGGAGTTGACGTCACTAAACACAATTACCAAAAATATAAACAACAGAATTATTATTAAAATATACTAACTTGACCCCGAACCAAGATCCGATTCAGGTTCAAGTATAATTCAGGTTCTCATTATTACAGACTCTTTATTCAACATCTAAGACACACAAACTTTATTCAGCAACTCCTCAGACCTCATGGTCTGATACAAACTACCTCAAAGGAGCCGGGTCCAGTAGGGGCGGGAACATAGGTCGGTCTGACTAATCTTCTAGGCATCTGCGAAATATACATAACAGTTTGCAAGGGTGAGCATAATTGCTCAGCAGTACCAAAATATGAATAACAGGATAAATCAGTAATGCAACAATAATAGGAACAGAACTGTAATTATGATATCAACATTATACAACAAAATTTAGAGAAAAACTGGATATCGCTAACTAGCATGCTTCATTAAAACAATGTAGCAGTGTGCTGTAAAAACACCAGAGTCCAATTTTAGCATACTAGTCACTTTTATAAAATCACTGTACCAATTACCCGTACTCTTACAGGAATCACAAAATCCAAATCAGATACGTATGGATATGTGAAGACAGCTGATCAGGCTATCAACACTAGACGGCTCCAACTGCCATCTTATTCATGGCTCCAACTGCCATTTCAATTACCTGTTCCGGAACTCAGAGACTAGCTAGGTCTCTGACCTGCTGGACTAATCGGTTATACAGTGCGTGCAACCGAATTAGCCTCTTATGCCAACTCAATAGGCCTACTCTGGCCCCAACGTATCCCATCTCTGATCGTTTTAATCCAGTTTTCAAAATCATCACTTTTACCTATCTCTTTTCAAAATCCATTCTATCACAGCACACTATTCAAATCCTCTTTTCATTTAAATCACGTTTAGAGATAGGTGTTTTTAGAAGTTACTTTTCCCCAAAACACAATTTTAAACAACATTTTCAAATACAGGGGATACATAACTTAAAATCTTTTTGTTCCATTACAAAAGTAAAACATTTAGTTATTCATATATACTGAACCATAAAAGAATGGTCAGGGGTACTTGCCTTGAAACGCTTTACAAAACCCTAAGTAGCTTCCACGCTGACTTTAGTCCTGAGAAAACTCGCTCGGAATCTACAAATACAGAATACCCTAATCAGTTACACCGACATACTTGATATCCCCAAATTCTAATAACTCAATCCGATAACCCGACTCGTATCAATATTATACACATAAACCCGTAATCACATAGTCACATAGTCGGAAATATTGTTAGGGGTAATATGTAAAATATAATTATGTACATTTTTGAATACATATTTTTAGGAAATTGTGACAGCATCTTTTTTTATTTATTAAACTACCCGTCGATTACAATCGACGTCATCAATCACACAATTCACAATATTACTTCATCCTTTTATACAACTTACATCCCAACACCAATCACAATTAATTATTTAAGTCCGGAAATATTTTATGAAAAATCATTTTATTTATTTTATAAAATTTATGACTCAGAACATCGTCATCACCATCCACCGTCCGCTCGTAACGAGTCATCGCGGTACGGCGGCAAAATTTATTGGTGCCCGAAAATATTAGGGTATCCAAATAAATTCTACCGATTATTTCAAAATATTTCCTGCACGAATTATTAATAATATCACGGATATTTATCAAACAATTCCTGCATAACAAGGAAAGAATTAAAATTAATTAGTAAATTAATAACAGAATTTCACACAGACTGCGCACAACACACCCCAACCGCGCGTGTACATCACGCGCCACCAGAACCACCCACATAAAACAGAGCAACACCACAGAAACAAGGTAACCAAAAGTAACCACAACTCAAACATATACATACAACCTGCATGCATATATATAAGCATCCATAGAGAAGAAACTAGAAATCTCGCCGGAATAGCCGGCTGAAAGCTCACCGAAAAGCGGCGGAAATGGAAGAACAGGGGCGACGAAAGAACAGGAGGGAGGAGAGAAGAAAGACTGTGAGTGGAGAAGAGAGGATGAGAGACGAAGATGAGAGATAACGAGAGAGAGACAATCGAGATATGGTGGAGTGAGCCGGGGAGAACAGGGGGTGGGGGGGTTTGTTTTTACTTTATTTATATTTTTTTTTCTCTCCTGTACTACAATTACAACACGTAGTACTAATTTTCTGAAATGCTGACACGTAGAGTTTGGGAGAATTATGAAGGGTTGATAGTCTGTTTTGCCCCTGAAACTCGAAATTAACGGAATGTGGTGCAAATAAAACAACCTCCGAAAATTACGAAAATAGCGCTAAAATATTATAAATATCCCGAAGTAAATAACAATGTAAATTTCGAAATTTTTAAACAATTTTTTAAGGTACGCTTTATACCCGTTTTTTAACCAATAACGAAACAAGGCGCGGGTAAAACGATTTCCGAAAATTTCCAAAATAATTTTAAAATCCTCAAAATAATACGAACTTAATAAAATATAAGTTTCATAATTTTTAAAGATTCCCATAATTAAATATGGATTTTAGCATTTAACACACTTAGAAAATCATTTAAAAATGAATAATTAACAAAAATGGATTTCTCAATTTTATAAAGTCCTAAAAATAATTATTGAAATTATAAAATTAGAAAATCAATTTTAAAGACAATCCAAATATTTATGGAATTAAAATTACAATAAAAACACTTTTACAAGCGAAATAAAATCATATAACTCACTAATAATTCACATAATTCCAATCCCACATATCAACAAATCATAAATAATTAAATAACAATCAGTAACCGCTACCAAATCAATACACAATTTTTATTTATTTACTCAAACTTTTATTACACTTCCGAGTATAAAATAATAAAAAAAAATACACGAGTCGTTATATTTTTTCCCCCTTAAAAAGATTATGTCCCCAGAATCTAATTCAACTAAACAAATGAGGATATTTATCAAGTATGTCTGACTCCAATTCCCAAGTAGACTCTTCTACTCGAGGATTTCTCCACAAAACTTTTACTATAGGAATCGATTTATTCCTAAGGACTCGTTCTTTACGGTCTAAAATTCGGACCGGTTGTTCCACATAAGACAAATCTGGTTGAAGGTCAATCGGTTCGTATTCGATGACTTGATTCGAATTAGGGACGTAGGGTTTCAACATAGACACGTGGAACACATTATGAATGTGCTGCCACTACGGTGGTAACGCTATCTCATAAGCGACCTTTCCCACTTTCTTCAAAACCTCAAAGGGTCCTATGAATCTAGGGCTAAGTTTACCCTTCTGACCAAATCGTACCAACCCTTTCCATGGTGATACTTTTAGTAACACCAAAGCTCCTATCTCAAAGTCCATGTCTTTCCTATGCAAATCTGCGTATTTCCTTTGTCTATCTTGAGCTGCTTCCAATCTTTTCCGAATCAACTCTATGGCATCTCTAGTCTGCTGAACCAACTCAGGGCCTAACACTTTCTTTTCTCCTACCTCATCCCAGTACAATGGTGACCTACACTTTCGTCCATACAAAGCTTCATAAGGTGGCATCCCTATACTGGCATGGTAGCTGTTATTATACGAGAACTCAATCAAAGGTAGGTGCTCATCCCAATTACCCTTAAAATCTAGAACACAGACTCTCAACATATCCTCTATGGTCTGAATCATTCTCTCACTTTGGCCCTCCGTCTGAGGATGATAAGCGGTGCTCATATTCAATTTCGTTCCTAGGCACTCTTGGAATTTAGTCCAGAATCTGGAATTAAATCTCGGATCTCGATCCGACACTATAGAAACAAGAACTCCATGTTTGGTAACTATCTCATCCAAGTATAACTTAACTAACCTTTCCAACGAATACCTCTCATTAATCGGAAGGAAATGCGCCGACTTGGTCAATCTATCAATGATTACCCAAATAGCAATATCCTTCTTCATTCCTGGCACCAAAAATTTCTCTTCAAATCTTGGTACATGTTGGTACTACCAGGGTGGATAGAAAACCTAGAGTTATGAGCTTCTTGCAATATTTCGTTCTTCAATTCTGTTACATTAGGAATCCAAACTCTGGACGAAAATCTATACAAACCTTGACTATCTTTTTGAGTGCACAACTTTTTTCCTGTCAAAGTATCCAACTCGTGTTCCATAACTCCTTCTTGACATCTTCTAATCTTTTCCATTAATGCTGGCTGGAAAGTAATTTCATATAGTTGCTCTTGACTTCCGTTAGATCCTCGAATTTCAATTTCCATTCTTTCTAAGTCTCGTGCCAATTCCTCCGCAATCTTAACCATATTCAACCTTTCCTTCCTACTTAAGGCATCAGCCACTATATTGGCTTTACCTGGGTGATAATTAATCGAACAATCATAGTCCTTAATCAACTCTAACCACCTTCTCTGCCTCATGTTCAGATCTTTCTGCGTGAATATATACTTCAGGCTCTTATGGTCTGTATAAATATCGCATTTCTCTCCATACAAGTAGTGACGCCATAACTTTAAAGCAAATACTATAGCCGCCAATTCAAGGTCATGAACTGGATATTTCTGCTCGTGAGGCTTTAGTTGTCTGGAGGCATACGCAATCACTTTGTCATGCTGCATTAACACACATCCCAATCCTTTCAAAGAAGCATCACTATAAATTACAAAGTTTCCCGTCTCATCTAGCAATGCTAACACTGGAGCCGTCACTAGTCTTCGTTTTAACTCCTGGAAACTCTCTTCACACTTTTCCGTCCAAACGAACTTCTCATTCTTCCTGGTCCACTTGGTTAGTGGGGATGCAATCTTTGAGAAATCTTTCACAAACCTTCGATAATATCCTGCTAATCCAAGAAAACTTCTTATTTCCGTTGGTGTCTTCGGTTGCTCCCATTTTGATACGGCTTCAATCTTTACCGGGTCTACTTTGATACCTTCCTTACTCACCACATGTCCAAGAAAATGTACTTCTGTCAGCCAAAACTCACACTTAGAAAACTTAGCATACAATTGCTTTTCTCTTAACTTCTGTAGGGCAATCTGTAGATGCACTGCGTGATCTTCTGGATTCTTCGAATATATGAGGATGTCATCAATAAATACAATAATAAACTTATCCGTATACTCCTTGTATACCCTATTCATCAAATCCATGAAAGCCGCTGGCGCATTCGTCAATCCAAACGACATTACTAGAAACTCGTAATGGCCATACCTTGTTCGAAATGCTGTCTTGGGGATATCCTCGGGCTTTATCTTCAATTGGTGGTAGCCAGACCTTAAGTCGATCTTTGAAAAGTAACATGCTCCCTTAAGCTGATCAAACAAATCATCAATTCGCGGTAAAGGATATTTATTCTTTATCGTCAACTTGTTCAGCTCTCTGTAATCAATACACAATCTCATACTTCCATCCTTTTTCTTCACAAATAACACTGGAGCACCCCACGGGGAAACACTGGGTCGAATAACTCCTTTATCTAATAACTCCTGAAGTTGCTTAGCCAATTCTTTCATTTCCATCGTGGTTATTCTGTATGGAGCCTTAGAAACTGGTTTAGCTCCAGGTATCAAGTCAATGGAAAACTCTATCTCACGATCAGGTGGCAATCCTGGTAATTCTTCTGGAAAAACATCAGGGAATTCTCTTACTATAGGGATGTCATCCAAAATAGAGGTCTCTTTCTTTGTATCCACTACATGAGCCAAGTACGCTTCACATCCTTGTCTCAGCAATCTTCTTGCTTGCATCACTGAGAGAAACTTCATATCTTGCCTCTGCCCTTGGTAACTAATCCTTCTATTATCTGAGGTATACAGAACAACACTCTTCTTCTTACAATCAATATTTGCCCTATATCGAGAAAACCAATCTATACCTAAAATAACATCAAAGTCTCCCAACTCGAAGGGTATTAAGTCAACAGAGAACATATACCCTGAAATCTCTAGGGAACAACTAGGACAAAATTGCTTTACAGATACTCTATCTTTATTAGCCATTTCTATAGTTAGAGGTTCGTCTAAGTCTTCTAACATCAACTGCATTTTATTCATACAATTGACAGACATAAAAGATTTGGACGCTCCCGAATCAAACAAAACGTTAACAGGTACTAAATTAAGAATAAGCGTACCTGCAACTACATCAGAGTCATGAACTGGAGACTTCTGGGTCATCTTAAAAGTCCTAGCTCTCGCAGTACTGGTTGCTGGTCCTTGAGACACATTCCTTACCGCATTACCTTGGGTCACTGACTTGCAATTCCTAGCTATGTGCCCCACTTTGCCGCAACTAAAACAAGTAACTCCTTGAATCTCAGACTTACATTCCGTGGAATAGTGACCTTTCTGTCCACACCTAAAACAATTAACATTCTCTCGGCACTGTCCACTATGCTTTTTCCCACACATCTTACAATCCGTCACTGGCTTACTCATTCTCGTCGGGGCAGAGTTAACTGAAGTAGTACCGGTTTTCATCTGAGGAACATCCTGCTTCTTGAACCTCTTATTCTTATTCCTTCCAAACCAACGCTGAAACTTCCGATTCGCTATTCCTGCCTCTGATCTAGCAAGTCCACTTTCAAATTTTCTTTTCTTCTCACCCTGTTCCTTTGCAGCTAATTTCTGATCACTTTCTATCACTAGGGCAGCCTGAACTACCGAAGTATATGTCTTGAGTTGTAAGGCTACAACTCCACTCCTTATTTCTGGCTTCAACCCTTGCTGAAACCGCTTCGCTCGTTGAGCTTCAGAACTCACATATTCTGGTGCTATACGGGCCAACTCCGTAAATTTTGCTTCATATTCCGTGACACTTTTATCCCCTTGTTTCAATTCCAAAAATTCCACTTCCATTTGAGTATGGAGACAATCAGGAAAGTATTTCTCCAAAAACAACTCTATAAATCTGGTCCATGGTACTGGACCTTCTCCTTCTTGGGCTCGCGTAGATTCCCACCAATAGTTCGAATCATTACTTAGAAAATAACTAGCATAATCAGTCTTTAAATTCTCACTCACCTTGGTGAGCGCAAACACCTTTTCCATCTCTTTTAACCATATCCTGGCAGCAACAGGATCTACCTCTCCCTTAAACTCTGGGGGCTTCACTGCTTGAAAAGACTTAAAACTAACATCCTGATTTGCCCCTCTTATCTCATGTTGTTGCTGGATTTGTAGTTGCTGCTGTTGGATTTGCTGTTGTTGTTGTATGAGCTGCTGTTGATGTTGTTGTTGTTGTTGCAATTGTTGTTGTTGCTGCTGTAATTGTTGTTATTGTTGGGCCAGCTGTACAGACTGCTGACGCAACAAATTTATCATGTCACTCACGGAAGGATCCCCAGCAGACCCGTTATTGGGCCGAGAATTTCTCTTTGGTGGCATCTCCTGAAACATAACAGTCATATTTAAGAAAATGGATTGCTCCAACACTTTATGTTTGTGTAATCAGGAGAGTGTTGCCACGAAGACAATATTCTCATCCCTCATTAAAATTGGATCCGTCCTGAGTGAATGATTACGATCCAAAAATGCCAGCAACAGAAACAACAATAATAATAACAACAATAATAGCAACACACAATATATATATGTAAACTGAACAATAAGATAAAGCAGCTGGAATATAATAACCAACAGAATCCACTAGTACAACTGAAAATCCAACTAAAAAGAACTATCTGAATACACACCAAAATTGGCTGTCATAACAGCCTCGCCTACTACAAACTATCACAACATAATGTACATATATAAGGAAAACAACCATAGAACTCCTAGAAGTCACTCTGAGCTCTGCATCCCTCTATAGCAGCTCTGTCTAGCCACTACCACTGCCACCAATGGAACCTAGCTCAAACACTAGCCAGTTCACTAGGTCCTGATACTGCACAGCTCTGAACTCTGAACTAATGAAACGGTCAACAGATCTAGCCCTCTCGACAGCCATCTGGGTCAATGCTCTCACACGGGCTCGCACCTCAGGGGAAGGGGCAGATATACCCTGAAATGGTGCAATAGGTAACTGGTCCAACTGGGCAGCAAACTCTGGACTCTGCTCTCTGATAAAAGAAGTATTCACCGCCCTATGGACATGATAAGGGATTGGTGAAGAAGTACCACTAGGGGCCACAGGAGGTACCGGAGGTCTCATCATAGAAGAACTGGGACCGCAGCCGGGAGGGAAATCCCTGACAGCAGACACAGACCTACATACCCAACGGGGACGAGGACCAGATCCAGGGATGTCTCGAGGCATAAAAGAAGGAACTAGGGGAGAAGGCATAGGGGTCTCCTCGGTAACAACATCAAGGGGTTTCTCCGAATCAGAAGCCCGAGATGGAGAACTCGAGATCGCAATAGGCCACTGCCAACATAATAAATATACAGGCAAGACACAACCAGGTCAAGGCAATTCTATCAAAACATTTAATAGATGCCAGGGTAACGCCGTCGGAACCCTCGACTGACTCTAAAGGTTTGCTCCTCTATATGAGTTGCTGACTCACACTTAAAGACTCACGCTATCACCTACTTAACACAATCCCTAACCTGAATCAGGGACTTGAACCTGTAGCTCTGATACCAACTGTGACGGCCTCAACCCCGGGGTCAGGAGTTGACGTCACTAAACACAATTACCAAAAATATAAACAACAGAATTATTATTAAAATATACTAACTTAACTCCGAACCAAGATCCGATTCAGGTTCAAGTATAATTCAGGTTCTCATTATTACAGACTCTTTATTCAACATCTAAGACACACAAACTTTATTCAGCAACTCCTCAGACCTCATTGTCTGATACAAACTATCTCAGAGGAGCCGGGTCCAGTAGGGGCGGGAACATAGGTCGGTCTGACTAATCTTCTAGGCATCTGCGAAATATACATAACAGTTTGCAAGGGTGAGCATAATCGCTCAGCAGTACCAAAATATGAATAACAGGATAAATCAGTAATGCAACAATAATAGGAACAGAACTGTAATTATGATATCAACATTATACAACAAAATTTAGAGAAAAACTGGATATCGCTAACTAGCATGCTTCATTAAAATAATGTAGCAGTGTGATGTAAAAACACCAGAGTCCAATTTTAGCATACTAGTCACTTTTATAAAATCACTGTACCAATTACCTGTACTCTTACAGGAATCACAAAATCCAAATCAGATACGTATGGATATGTGAAGACAGCTGATCAGGCTATCAACACTAGACGGCTCCAACTGCCATCTTATTCATGGCTCCAACTGCCATTTCAATTACCTGTTCCGGAACTCAGAGACTAGCTAGGTCTCTGACCCGCTGGACTAATCCGTTATACAGTGCGCGCAACCGAATTAGCCTCTTACGCCAACTCAATAGGCCTACTCTGGCCCCAACGTATCCCATATCTGATCGTTTTAATCCAGTTTTCAAAATCATCACTTTTACCTATCTCTTTTCAAAATCCATTCTATCACAGCACACTATTCAAATCCTCTTTTCATTTAAATCACGTTTAGAGATAGGTGTTTTCAGAAGTTACTTTTCCCCAAAACACAATTTTAAACAACGTTTTCAAATACAGGGGATACATAACTTAAAATGTTTCTGTTCCATTACAAAAGTAAAACATTTAGTTATTCATATATACTGAACCATAAAAGAATGGTCAGGGGTACTTGCCTTGCAACGCTTTACAAAACCCTAAGTAGCTTCCACGCTGACTTTAGTCCTGAGAAAACTCGCTCGGAATCTACAAATACAGAATACCCTAATCAGTTACACCGACATACTTGATATCCTCAAATTCTTACAACTCAATCCGATAACCCAACTCGTATCAATATTATACACATAAACCCGTAATCACATAGTCACGTAATCGGAAATATTGTTAGGGGTAATATGTAAAATATAATTATGTACATTTTCGAATACATATTTTTAGGAAATTTTGACAACATCTTTTTTTATTTATAAAACTACCCGTCGATTACAATCGACGTCATCAATCACACAATTCACAATATTACTTCATCCTTTTATACAACTTACATCCCAACACCAATCACAATTAATTATTTAAGTCCGGAAATATTTTATGAAAAATCATTTTATTTATTTATAAAATTTAGGACTCAGAACATCGTCATCACCGTCCACCGTCCGCTCGTAACGAGTCATCGCGGTACGGTGGCAAAATTTATTGGTGCCCGAAAATATTCGGGTATCCAAATAAATTCTACCGATTATTTCAAAATATTTCCTGCACGAATTATTAATAATATCACGGATATTTACCAAACAATTCCTGCATAACAAGGAAAGAATTAAAATTAATTAGTAAATTAATAACAGAATTTCACACAGACTGCGCACAACACACCCCAACCGCGCGTGAACATCACGCGCCACCAGAACCACCCGCATAAAACAGAGCAACACCACAGAAACAAGGTAACCAAAAGTAACCACAACTCAAACATATACATACAACCTGCATGCATATACATAAGCATCCACAGAGAAGAAACTAGAAAACTCGCCGGAATAGCCGGCTGAAAGCTCACCGGAAAGCGGCGGAAATGGAAGAACAGGGGCGGCAAAAGAACAGGAGGGAGGAGAGAAGAAAGACTATGAGTGGAGAAGAGAGGATGAGAGACGAAGATGAGAGATAACGAGAGAGAGACAATCGACATATGGTGGAGTGAGCCGGGGAGAACAGGGGGTGGGGGGTTTTGTTTTTACTTTATTTATATTTTTTTTTCTCCTATACTACAATTGCAACACGTAGTACTAATTTTATGAAATGCTGACACGTAGAGTTTGGGATAATTATGAAGGCTTGATAGTCTGTTTTGCCCCTGAAACTCGAAATTAACGAAATGAGGTGCAAATAAAACAACCTCCGTAAATTACAAAACAGCGCTAAAATATTATAAATATCCCGAAGTAAATAAAAACATAAATTTCGAAATTTTTAAACAATTTTTTAAGGTACGCTTTATATCCGCTTTTTAACCAATAACGAAACAACGCGCGGGTAAAACGATTTCCGAAAATTTCCAAAATAATTTTAAAATCCTCATAATAATACGAACTTAATAAAATATAAGTTTCATAATTTTTAAAGATTCCCATAATTAAATATGGATTTTAGCATTTAACACACTCAGAAAATCATTTAAAAATGAATAATTAACAAAATATAGATTTCTCAATTTTATAAAGTCCTAAAAATAATTATTGAAATTATAAAATTAGAAAACCAATTTTAAAGACAATCCAAATATTTATGGAATTAAAATTACAATAAAAACACTTTTACAAGCGAAATAAAATCCTATAACTCACTAATAATTCACATAATTCCAATCCCACATATCAACAAATCATAAATAATTAAATAACAATCAGTAACCGCTACCAAATCAATACACAACTTTTATTTATTTACTCAAACTTTTATTACACTTCCGAGTATAAAATAATAATAAAAAAAAATACACGAGTCGTTATACTAGCCTCAAGAATCCTGCGTGTCACATGGATCTCCTCTCGAAGCTCCCTCACACCACGATCAATATCTGTAGTCCTGATGATATGCTGCAGCTCTCGGATCTGTGACAACATGGAATCACGCTCCAATAAAAGAGCCTCATACCGGTAATAAGGAACAGGATGCAATGTAGACTGGAATGGGGCACCTGCAACTGAATGTCCAGTGGAATCTGAATCAGTGGTGGGGGTCCTCTGATAGGTGGTCTCAAGCCTGGAGGTGGAATAGCCTGCAGTGGTTAGGGCTGCAACACAGGTGGAGGTAAAATAGCCAACACTGGTGGAACAACAGGACGTGGATCTGAAGATGGTCCTCCAACTGAGGGCTCTGAGTGATCAGCTAGTACGGAGATGAAAGAGTCGACCATCGCTGCTATCTGAAATTATATCGCAATATAAGAATCTCCAAAACACGACGCGAATCATACTAATACCTGTTATACCGTAGCACTCAACCTCTCGATGTTCTATCTTTCTATTTCTTACTTCTAATCCTAACCCTCTACCCATTCCCGTCACCCTAGGCTTGTGTCAGTGACTTATAACCTGTAGATTTGATACCAAACCTGTGGCGCCCTCCAAACCCGGGTCAGAAGTTTGGGGTCCACACACACACATACCTTATTTATTATAATAATAATAAAGATAACAATAATATGCAGTGACCCTACTTCCCAACTACCTCGGACCACAACAGGTTAAAGTATGTACAGAAGCCACACACACACACCTATATTACAAACGTCCAAATCCCAACTATTCAAACTCAGAACTGAATATTAAATATTATTATAAACTTTTACAAACTTAAACTATCTCAAAAGCTGTCCGCTAGCTTAACTTGATCAACCTGGACCCCTAGCTCTCGCACTAGATTGGGGATCCTCGCTACCAACTGATTCATTCTTAACTGGAGAAGAACATAAACAACATCGCACAAATGAGCTAACTAGCTCAGCAAGTCATAATGACAAGACTGAGAATAATGATCATCAAGTGAAAAGGGTTAAGGTGTTTAGTGAACAATGATTAAGGATTTAGAATTGGATATTATATTTTCATTTTAAAAACCAAGGTTAGGCTGCTGATCAGTCACGCACTAAACCTGAGCAAGGCATACAGCTCTGCTCTAATTACTGGATCCAAGGCACACATTGGCCTAACTTGACCACCAATCTGGTCCGACCACGAATCGGGTCCACAATTTTATAAAACAATCCAATTCTAACATAATAATAGAAGAATCAATGTAAAGCAATAAATAAAATCATAAACAACATTGGATGTTCAATAACGAGATGGTTTTAATCTTCACAAAGGAACAATAGGGCAATTTCAAAGAATGGCTGTTAGGTAATGAAAGAATTGGATAACAAATGAATCAATGTTTCAAGGTTACAAGGATTTGGTTTTTTCTTCAAAGCATAGGGTACAATGGTTTGAATATGTAAGTCATTTAATTCAGTGGTTGGTATTTAGTTTGTATGTATTTGTGGAGTAGTATTATATATCTATGTTTTGTACTCGGGTATTCAACAATCAATGGTTCAGAAAGAATAAGGTTTACAGCTCAAAGATCAACAAATGGAATCAAGGTTTAGGGTTCAGTGCTTCAAAGTACTTGCAATATAAAACAGGACTATCAATCAATTACAATATATCTCGAGAAAGTTCAGAACACTTGCCTGGTACTAGCTTGCTATACTGCACTAACTTCCAACCACAACCGTCTTACTCCTCGACTATCTGCTTTCCTTTCCTAAACCTTGCCTCTTCTGCTCACATATCATAAGCATCTATCAATACTCAACTCATATGATTCTAGTCGGTATAAACTTCTATCTACCCTTCGTTTTACCCAAATCCGACTAACGGATTGAAAGTTATGCTATAAACAAGTAAACACCGAATATATAGACCGACAGTCAAACAACAACTCACATATAACACGTAACACGTCAAACAATCAATGATATATCATTTATAAAGGAGTCTCGGGTCATAAACAAGCTTTCGGGTAATTAATTTAATTTTTAAAACATTTTTCGGAATTAAAACGGGTCGTTGGATTAATTTCAAAACAATAAACAAGATTCGGTTGGCCAAATCTGGCTTCGAAACAATTTTATAATAATTATCGAGCCTTGAGAAAAATTTAAAATAATATTTTAAAGCTCGAAACTATTTTTTGGAATTTTTAAATTATTTTTAAATAATTAAATTAAATTTAATAATTAATTAAAATCAATTAATAATTAATTAAATCAATTAATCAATTAATTTTTGAATTAATTGACCAATTAATCAATTAATTATTAACTAAAATTAATTAATTAATTAATTCATATTTATTTTTAAATTAAAAAAAATTGGAATTAAAATAATAATTTTTGGGATTTCAGAAATTAAAAACAAATTTTTTATAATTAAAATAAATAGAAAATATGATTTTTAAACATTTTTAAAACAGGAATCCTATTTCTGCAATTTCCAGAAACTTCAGGGACTAAACTTCACCTTCTTCAAAAGTACAGGGACTAAACTGTAATTTTACAGTTCAGTTGCCGGAAAATTACAGGGATGGCCGGAGAACACGTTCCCGACATCCTCACCCCACCATCTACTCCAGATATGATCTATACAATACCAGGAACATAACCATGCCATCAAATCGTCCTAACAATCCCTGAGTTGGTCGGAATTTGGCCGAGCAGTTCCCCGGTTTCCGGCGAGCTCGACGTAACTTTAAAAACACAACTCCCTTCAAACCATGAATCGTCTGTTAACGAGCTATACACCAATCGATTGCAAATTTCATAAGGAACACAACCCACTATATTTCAACAGCTAATAACCCCTAGAACAAAAAGGCCTAAATTTCAATTAAGTACATTCATTCGGGTTATAAACTGTAATTTTAAAATTCAAAAATTAAACTCAATTTTGAACATGTTATTGAACTCCAAATCAGTCATATGACATATGAAAATCATCAGGAGAACAAGCTCAACAACATGCAAGCATCAAATCATTCAAACAATCATCCGTACAAAAATTCATATTTTTAATCAAAATAATTCGAAAATAAATAAAAATATAGAAAATAAACCTTTGATTCTGCAGTTCTGAAACTTGTATAATCTGATAGTACTCTTCAAACCCTTCATTTTGGTTACTCAAGCTTTCCAAACGGATTTCAATAACACCTCCGAATTGCACTTGTATAATCTGATAGTATTCTTCAAACCCTTCATTTTGGTTACTCAAGCTTTCCAAACGGATTTCAATAACACCTCCGAATTGCTGTTTGATTCTTGAAAGTTTATATGAATATATAGATTTTCTCTGTAAAATTATATAATTACTGTTTGCAAATGATTTTTGATACGAAATAAAATACGGTAAATGCTATTTATAATTACGGAAAATTAGTATCCCATTGGATCATTCCGGATACAAAATGGTACGTTTATTTATAAAAACAGATCCAAACGGTACCGGTTTTCGGGATAATTATCCAAATCAGTACAATTTGTACTGCGGTCTTGGTCTCAGCGCCTGGTTACACGTATAACGAGGTGATAATTGTAATAGTTTAATAAAAAGATCTCGTTTATCAAAAATACAAGTTTTATTGATTTACCGAAACGAATAATGTATCGAAAATATTACGCCGGGACCCGCGCAGTACAAACCGTACGCCGGATCGAAAAAGTCAAAGTATGGAAAATGATCGAAATATTGCAATTAGCTTAGGAAGGAGTTCTCGGAAGAGTTTCGGGTTATAAAAAAGTAAGAACGGGTGACGTCGGTTGGTTCCCGATTATATAAAATAGTTTATAAATACTCGGAAAAAGATTTTATAAAATCCATATATTTCCTATAGAATCATAAATCAACATAAAAATAAATAAGAAGATATGACAATTATCTATATTTAATTTTGGACATATAAAAATTAAAATACTCAATTTATATTATTTTTAAACATCCAAACACATATATCACTTCACAAATACTTCACAGGATAAACCTGAAACATGCATAATATTTATTTATTAGAAAAAATAATTACACGAAGCATTTGCAGCGGATTTAATATCAGAGTTTATGCTAACATGTTGTTTATCAGAACTTATATCAGACTTTGCTCCAGGTTTTACACTAGAAGGAATTAAAGCAACTTTCTTCAAAGAAGGTTTTATTTGATAATAATCATAGTATAAACTATGATATTCCTTACAAGTGTAAATGGAATGCCATAAGAGCACACAATAAGTGCACACAATTTCATCATCTTTTCATCAGCATCTACTTCAGGTAATCTTTCAGTTTCTGAATCATCATCATCAGAACTTGATGATTCTGAATCAGACTTTGTGATGAGAGCTTTTCCTTTGCCTTTCTTTGAGACAGCCACTTTGGGGAATTCCTCCTCAGCCTTAAGAGCAACTGTTCTTGACTTTCTCCCTTGTCTCTTGCTTCTTTGATCCATCTCAAGTTCATAAGTCTTGAGCATACCATAAATTTCATCAAGAGTAGTTTCATCAAGAGCATAGTTGTCTCTTATAATAGTAGCCTTCAAATCCCAACTTTCAGGAAGAGCTAAAAGGAATTTTAGATTTGAATCTTTAAGATCATATTCCTTGTCCACCAGTGACAGATCATTCAAGAGTTTGACAAACCTGTCATATAAGTCAGTTAATGACTCAACACTTTTTGAGTCAAAGTGCTCATACTCTTGAGTGAGTATAGTCCTCCTGTTATTCTTGATTGCATCAGTTCCATGGAATCTTGTCTCCAAAGCATCCGATATCTCCTTTGCAGTTTTGCAGTGAATTACCCTATTTGACATGATATTATCAATGGCACTATGCAGCAAATGCCTTACCTTTGCATCTTTGGCAATAGATGAGATATCTCCAGCTGTATACTCACTTTTCTCCTTTGGTACGGTCTTTGCTGGATGATCTGCAACTACAACAGAGAGCTTGGTTGGCTTATGTGGTCCTTCATTAATTCTGTCAAGGTATTCTGGATCTGTAGCTTCCAGAAGCATCTTTACTTTTCATATGGGATACTCAGAAGGTCTCAATATGGGAACCCTAATAGTCTCATATCGACCGTGGGTTTGAATCTTTGGAGTTTTTTTAGTTTTGGCGGGCTTGGTTGGATTTTCTGCTTCTTCAGACATGATTGTTTTGGATTTTTACTTTATGTGTGTTAACAGATATGCTCTGATACCACTTGTTAGGTCACACAACACTGTAGAAGGGGGTTGAATACAGTGTAGAATACAATCAAATCGATTTAGAACACAAGTAACATAAAACAGATGTATTCGATATAATAAACTCTGTTATAATGGAACTATCCTCTCTCAGTGATGAACAAATATCACGAGAGCTGCTAGGTTACAATGTATGATCTTCTCGATAATGATAACACATATAGTGTAAACCTATATCTGTGTTTATATAGTACACAGTTACAAGATAACTTCTAATTGATATGGAATATAATTCTGTCTCCTAAAATATATCAATCAGATATCTTATATAATTCTTTTAGTCCTCTAACTCTTTCCTTGCATATCTTCTTCTTGTATTAGTCTCTATCTTCTACTGTTAATCAGCTTCCTTCCTTAACTGTAAGTCCTCTCGTACTTAAGTCCTGATATGACCTTAAGTCCTGATATGACACTAAGTCCTGACTTCCAGTAAGTACTGATTCCAGTAATTACTGATATTTCCTGTTTGTTAAGATCTGAAAACTAAACATGAAACATATTAGAAATGGCATCTCAAATATATCCAACAATCTTAATTGCCCTGTGTAATCATGATAGATAACTTGTGCTTAAACCATTATGTTGTCAAATTCTATAGACATATAGGGTCTCAATATAATTGGTGTCTATTCAGCTTCTATCTCTTTTTTGTCTGATTAGTGTCATCACCATTGCATGCTAAGGTTAAGAAAAATAAGGCTATTGAATGAAGTATTTAATGAAGTTAGAATCCCATTTTTGTCTCATATAATATACAACTCTCTTTATTCTCTTAATTATAATCATTAGTTTAATTCGTAATATAAACAGCCTCTATTTGTTATCGTCTTAGCATTGAATAATAACCATACATTGTTGCTTAAGTGCATAAATTACATAGTTAACCAACACCAGTCTCTATGGGAACGAACTATAAAAGATTCTATATTACTTGCGAACGCGTATACTTGCGTGAATTATTAGCGCCTGTTTAACGACTGACAATGATTCAGTATATGACCTTATAAGCATAGTTTTTCCTTTGGAGTAGCTTTTTCTCCTAGCTTTCTCCTTTGGCTTCTCTTCAACTTTGAGTGCTACTGGTCTAGATTTAGATCCATTCCTCTTGCTTCTTTGCTCCATCTTTAGTTCATGAGTTTTCAGTACTCCATAGATCTCATCTAGAGGTGTGTCATTAGGTTCATAGTTATCCTTTATTGACGTGACCTTGTTATTCCCAAACAATCTAACAAAGAATTACAGAAGGGGGGTTGAATGTAATTCTGGTTCTTTTTTCAATTTCAAGAAAAACTCTAACTCAAATATATCACAGTGTTTGATTAAGCAAAAGTGCGGAATGGAAATGTTGAGGTAATTAAATACAAAGTAATTAAACACAAGTATTTAAAAACTTTCTGGTGGATTGAACTTTTCCACTAGAGATATATATAAGATCGAGAACTCTGTGATGCAAGGTTTCCACACAACTGCTTATAAATAGAATTACAAGGAACAAAGATATTTTTTATAGATATAGCTTTTTCTATTTCTCTTGTTGATTGCTTAATTTTCTACTAGCTACTCTTGGTTTATATATTACCAAGATACAAGTGAATAAGACAAACTAATAAAATAAAATGTGTCTTTGTCTAATCACATGCTTCTTCATTTCTCCATCCAATATCTTTGATTTTCTTCAAGTAAGCATGGAAATGGAAATACTTCTTTATTCTCTAAAACCTATAAATAGGCTGCCACATTCCATTTGCATCTAATCAACCCATGTGACTGTCAAGTCACTATCAACCATAATTTAAATTAGAACATTCGTTGAAATTTTACTGGATCATCCGTTGAAACTGTGTTGGATCATCCGTCGAAACTTTATTAGATCATCCATTGAATGTGACTTGGATCATCCATTGAAACTTTGTAGAATCATCCATTGAAAGTATTTCATAGCAGTTAACTTCATTTCACTTACAGTTGTGTTCCAAAAATCCCCCAGAACATCAAGTACAGAACTGGATTTGCTGTCAAAGCACCTATAAAATAAGTTTCAGAAAGAAACTTCACAAAACTTTTGAAAGCATCAGGAGCCTGATTTGAATCAGTAAAAGCGAGGTAATTGGTGCCCTCCTTTGGGATAAAAGGTGTAACTGTGTTTGATGTCATTGAAATAGTTTGATTTTGAGTGGGTAAGAGAAAATAGAGAGAAAGAGTTTGAAACGAGAGAGAGCGGTTGAGAACTGGAAAAATTAGTATTAGAAGCAATTGATGATATCAAATAGAAACTATCAGAAGTTCATTTCAGAACTTATACATCAACGGATGCTGATGACAACATCAACGGATGATAAATATCAACAGGTGATAGGATATTAACGGATGATGATTTTAACGGATGATGATATTACGGATAATGAATTCACTATTTGTCACATCAGTTGATCTTCGAGAAAGAGAAGGAAACAAGAATTTCAAGTCAGTGAAGGACTTTATCTCAGAAGTAATAGTATAGGTTTCCTTGTTGTTAATAGAATAGGATTCCTTATACATTGGTCGTTGTGCTCTATATAAAGCATAGTTTATGTTCATGTTAAAAGCATTGCGACATTGTTATATCTTTCGCATAACCTAGCAGTTCTCAAGGATTATTTGTTCATCCTTTCGAGAGAGTACTTGTGTAATAAGTTTTTATAAGATTAATATAAAAAATGTCGATTATGTTGAAGCTTTATCGAGTTGATTATATTAACTGTATTCACCCCCTACAGTTGATTAAGGGCCTAACGATTGGTATCAAAGCTTGATGTTAACATACAAATAGTTTAAGATCTGAAGATTAATCAACCATGTCAGACAAAGGAGAAGAACAAACACAGAATCTGGATCTGAAGCCACAACCTCCAGCCACATCACAGATAAGTAGCAACATGAGTAGGTATGAGGCAATCAAGGTGCCCATCCTGAAAGTGCATGAATATCCAATCTGGAAAGTCAGGATGGCCATGTGCTTGGAAGACACAGATCCTGAATATCCGAACAGGATCTATGATGGTCCTCACAAACCAATGAAAGTAGTTATTTGGCTTGCAGGAGAACCAGAAAAGATGATAGACAAAGATATAAAGGATTATACTCCTGAAGATATCTCGTCTATCATGAAGGATGCTAAGGTTAGACATATTCTGCATAGTAGTCTTGATAGTGTTATGTCCAATAGAGTCATTGGATGTAAAACAACAAAAAAGATATGGGATGCTTTAGAAGTAAAGTGTCAAGGTACAACTGCTATCAAGAAGAACAGGAGGACGGTACTTACTCAAGAATATGAGCACTGTGACTCAAGGGACAATGAATCCCTAACCGAGATCTATGACAGATTTCAGAAGTTGTTGAATGACTTATCCCTTGTCAACAAAGAACATGATTTGGAGGACTCAAATGTGAAGTTCCTACTTGCTCTTCCTGAAAAGTGTGACTTTAAAGTCACATCAATCAGGGATAACTATCAACTTGACATCACACTTATAGATGAGATCAATGGAATTCTGAAAACTCAAGAACTAGAGATGGAGCAAAGGAGCAAGAGGAAATGATCAAAAGTTAGACCAGTTATTACGACTCGTATACTTTTATATTTATTTAAAGTGTAATTATAGAATTATTAAATAAATAAAATATGTCTATAGCTTATGTCAGCTATGTGTTGTTTTATTATTATCTATATGTGATTTATGGTGTACCGGGTTGTTCACGTAATCTATTATTTAGTTGTATAGAATCGTTTTCACTTTTAAAAGTGAATTTAATGCAAATTTATTTACATAAATACTTGGATTGTCTCTAAAATTGTTTTTATGATTTTATAATTATAATAATTATTTTTTGGGATTTCATAAAATTTAGAAATCAATATTTCATCAATTATTTTTAGTCTTGTATGATTTTCGGATTATATTTATTTGTAAAATCTGTATTTAATTCCATAATTCTTTAAAAAAAATTATAAAACTCATATTTATTCAAGTTTGGAATATTCCGAGAATTTTAAAATTATTTTGGAAATTTTTGGGATTCATTTCACCCGCACGTTGATTCGTTTAATTGATAAAAACGGTCATAAATTATGTTTCATAAATTATTTTAAAATTACGAAATTTATGTTTTTGTAAACTTCGGGATATTTGTAACATTTTAAGACTATTTTCGTGATTTTCTGAATGTGTTTTAAGTTCAGCTCGGTTCGTTAATTGTGAAATGCGGGTACAACTTACATTTCAAAAATAATTTAAAAATTATGGAAATTTTATTTTATTAGTTTTTAATTATTCTGAGAATTTTAGTAATTATTCAATAATTTTTCGGATCAGTTTGAACCGCAAATTTGTTGGGTAAAACGCATAACACGGAGCAAAAATCGGGAATTCAGTCTAAGGGGACACTTGTCGAATTTTCCAGGAGGGGTAAAGTTTTGTGTCAATTGATTATTGGTGAAGACATAAGATAGATATATATATATATAAAGACTCATCACCCCCTTCCCGGTTTCCCCATCGCGACAGCTTCCCTTTCTTTCCATTTTCGGGTTCTTTCTTCTCCATTTCAATCTCTTCTCTCTCACTTTTCTCCTCTAATTCCCCTGTATCTCCCTGTTCTGCTTTCTCCAGTTCTCGACGTTGTCGCCGCCGCCCCATTTTCGGTCGGCTTCGGGTTGCTCAGTCTTGTTTGCCCGATTGTGTAAGTATATATATATATATATACGTATGTATATATGTGTGTTTCAGTTGGGTGAGATGTGACTGCGTTTCTGAATATTCGGCCGGTGGCCATTTTTCGGTTGTTATTGTTGCAGCACTTTATTTCCTGATATGTGTTAAATTGATTAGAATACGTTTTTTTCCTAAATTTTATTGCAGGAAAAATTACTTGATTATTTTAATGAAATAAATTACTTGTGATCGAAATGTTATTTATTGGCAAACCCCGTGATTGGAATCCGAACCGGGTACCTCCGGGTTTTACCGTCGTCGGCGATGAGCCTCGGCGAGCCGACGGTGGACCGTGATGATCGTTATTTGAGTCCTAAAATTTTAAAATATTAATGTAGTTCGTAAATTATTTTCGAGATGCAAATAGTCGGATAATAATAATTAATTGGGTTGAATTGCGATTGGGATTTATAAAGCTGAGTGGTGGTTGTTGCATTAATTATCTGGTTGATTGGTTGTTGTGATTGACGTCGTATTGCTTCGATGGGTAGTCCGATAAGCAAAGGAGATGCTGCCCGATTTTCGGGAGCATATCCTGTAAAATATCGGAAATACTAGTCGAATATAAATAGTTATATAATTATAAATTAATCTTTTACAAAATATAACTGACAACTTGTTTCCTAAAGCAACGAGTACATACGTTTTCCGAAGTTGAACATCAAATTGAGTTTTGAGTATGTGAACCCTGATTGCTGTATGTATTATGATAGTGCATATAAAGTTCGAGTCGGGGTTTGATATCGAATGGGTAGAATTGTTAGCAAGGATATGTCAAGCATACCTAGACACCTAACGTAGGGTATTTCGACTCTGTAGGTTCTAATTGAAGGACTCCATAAGTGATATCGAACTAAAGATAATCTAACGATCAGTCGAAAAGCGTAGCGAGGTTCCAAGCGAAGGACCTGAACGTTGAAGTCGGATCCCGGATAGTCTGATAGCAAGGCGTTAAAGCCGAGCGTCCAAGTCAGTCCAAGGTCAATCGGTATTAGTTGTAAACCTCTTCAAGGCAAGTACCCCTGACCATTCTTTTATGGTTCAGTATATATGAATGAAATGTTGTTTTCTTTTCGAACAGGAACATAAACGTTTTAAGTTATGTATCCCTTGTATTTGAAAATGTTGTTAAATATATGTTTTGGGGAGAAGTAACTTCTGAAAGTACCTATCTCTAAAATGTGATTAAAAATGGAAAAGGGGTTTTGAATAGTGTGCTGTGACAGAATTGATTTTAACAAGAGATAGGTAAAAGTGATTTTGAAACTGGATAAAATGAATCAGATATTGGTTAACGTTTCGTAAGTGGCTAATTCGGTTGTGCGCATTCCAAAACCGATTAGTCCAGCATAGTTAATCAGAGACCTGGCTAGTCTCTGCGGATCCGGTTATTTTATGTGAAAGCCCGATCAGCTTTCCTAGACATTTTGTGTGATAGCCCGGCCAACTATCCTAGATAACTTGTGTGGAGGCCTGATCAGCCGTCCCTAGATAACATCCAATACATATCTGATTGTGATTTTGTGGTTCCAGTAACGGAACAAGTGATTGAGGTTCCCGTAACAGAACAAATGGTTTTGGGTCCCCGTAACGGGACAAATGGTTTTATGGTTCCTATAATAGAATGGAAGGTTTGAAAATGATAATAGCATGCTAAAATTGAACTCTGGTATTTATGCACAACACACGACTGTTGATTTTGTTTTACAGAGCATCCTAGTTTTGATATGCAGTTTATACCTGTTTTACATGTTTCTAACAAGTTATGAATTATGTTCCTATAATTGCTTTACTTTAAATCATTTTTATTTGTTATTCATATAGTGTTACTGCTGAGCAATTGATTGCTCACCCTTGCCGAATGTTTTATATATGTATTGCAGATGCCTAGGGGATTCTTCCGCGGTAGTCAGGGCAGAGTTCCAGTTCCTTATGTGTCAGGCTCCTCTGAGGTGGATGTGTTGGACCAAAGAGTAAAAAGTGTTCAAATGTTTGGAACTAAGTTGAAAATGAGTACTACCTATCATCCTTAGACGAAGGGTCAAAGTGAGAAGATGATTCAGATAATATAAGTTATGTGGAAAGTATATATGTTAGGTTTAAAAAGTAAACTGAGGTAATCACCTACCATGAATTGAGTTTTCTATGCTAATAGATATCATGTTAATAAGAGAATACTACTTTGCGAAGCCTTGTACGGACATAAGCGTGGGTTCTCACTCTATTGTGCGAAAGTGGGAGTAGAGATATTGTTAAGTCCTGAGCTAATTCAGTACATCAAGAGTGTAGTGGTGTTGATTCGGAAAAGAGTTGAAACAACTCGGGATAGACAAAGAAAGAAAACGGTTTTGCATCGAAATAATATGAATATATAGAATTAGGATCGTGGTACAGGAAAAAGTTTCACCTTGAAAGAGATTGGTTAAGTTTTAATAGAAGGGACAAGTAGAGTCCTAAACATATTGAACTGTTTCAGGTATAAAGAAATATAGGTAAAGTTGTCTATGAGTTGGTGTTACCGCCGCAGTTGCAGTATATATATATATATAAAGTGTTCTATGTGTCAATATTAAGGTGATATGTATCTGAATCGAACCAAGTCATTGATTAGGAGCCAATGGGCTCTTATCCAAATTTATTCTGCGTAGAATGATCGATCCTAATCCTGGATCGTTGAGAGCGGGTCCTTAGGAATGAGTTTATACCAATCATGAGTATGCTTTGAATAAATCCTTGAGTCGAAAAGTCTACCTGAAAGTTAGAGTCAGAACTGCTTGACAAATATACTCACTTATTTAGTTAAGTCAGATTCTGAGGATAGAATCTTTTTAAGGGGGGAAGGATGTAACGACTCGTATACTTTTATATTTAATTAAAGTATAATTATGGAATTATTAAATAAATAACATATGTGTATAGCTTATGTCAGCTATGTGTTGTTTTATTATTATTTATATGTGATTTATGGTGTACCAGGTTGTTCACGTAATCGATTATTGAGTTGTATAGAATTGTTTTCACTTTTAAAAGTGAATTTAATGCAAATTTATTTGCATAAGGTTGGATTGTCTGTAAAAATTTTTTATGATTTTATAATTACAATAATTAATTTTTAGGATTTTATAAAATTTAGAAATCAATATTTTATCAATTATTTAGTCCTGTATGATTTTCTGATTGCATTTATTTGTAAAATCTGTATTTAATTCCAAAATTCTTCAAACAAATTATGAAACTCATATTTATTCAAGTTTGGAATATTCTAAGAATTTTAAAATTATTTTTGGAATTTTTGGGATTCATTTCACCCGCACGTTGATTCGTTTAATTGATAAAAGAGGGTATAAATTGTGTTTCAGAAATTATTTTAAAATTATGAAATTTATGTTCTTGTAAACTTTGGGATATTTGTAACATTTTAAGACTATTTTCGTGATTTTCTGAATGTGTTTTAAGTGCAGCTCGGTTCGTTAATTGTGAAATGCGGGTACAAGTTATGTTTTAAAAATACTTTAAAAATTATGGAAATTTTATTTTATTAGTTTTTAATTATTCTGAGAATTTTAGTAATTATTCGGTAATTTTTCAGATCAAAAATTTGTTCGGTAAAAGGCATAATGTAACGCCCCCAAATCCAGGGTCCGGGGATTTGGTCGTCACTATGAAACCTCAATCCAAATTAACCTGTTTAATCAATATACAAATTTCAGCGGAAGATAATTATTATCTATGACCCCAAACTACTCCAAGATCTTTTAAGGTTACAGTTCTAGAAACAAGAATTCCAAATTCCATAAATAATCTTTCCTTCCTTTTAAAACTCTTTTCAACAAATTCCAATCTCAAAACTTAACCCGCTAGTATAACTTCGAAAAGAAGCTTAATAGACCCAACTATAACATAACACAAGTATAATATAATATACTATAAACAACTTTACACAAAAGAACTTATATTAGTTCACAAACCCTGGACCAACCACCTTCCAAAAGCTTCTTTTTTGCTTCTTTGAATTACGTGACTAAACAGCGCAAGTTAATCCCCACTGGAGGTTAAATTTAAAAATAGGCAAGTATGAGCGAAAGAAATGCTCAGCAAGATCATTATAGCGAATATAGGGTCGTTTTTATTTAAAACCGACATATATATTATAGCGGAACATTTAAAATCATAATTGCTGAATTATAAAATTTTAGTTGAGGAACCCCAGAATTTATTCCTTAATTGTATTCAAAACCATTTTGATATTATTGAGCAAAATGCTTCAACAATACTTTAAATCTTGACGAGAATAAAACTCGTAAAATAGTGTTTACGGAAATATTGTAACCACAATAACATGAAACAATGATTATGGATTGAATCATAAACTTTACTCAAAACCGAACTCTTGAAATTAATACTTATTTTGTTGTTATATCAAATTAGATATCAATACGAACTTTGATTCTCACAACATCCCATACTGAAGTCAACATCAATCATCTATACTAATACCACCTTTGATATTTAACAACAACATAAGTATCAGCATAAATCAGAATCTGAATCAAAACTGCATTTTACCATTATTCCAAAACAGAAACAATTGATAAATCATTTATTCTATGAATATCAAAAATGATATGATAATTTAGATTGGGATCATTCTCCGACGAACGTACTATCACATGTTGATCAGCCCGTGTGATAGCACTGAGTCATGATTCGTAGAAACATAACCCAAAAATACGAGTACTCAAACAAAAAAGCAATATACCTTCCTGTGGCAAAAATTATGTCATAATATTTCAAATGACACTTAGAAATAGCCCTCCGTTGGACCGTTCGTCCCTGTCACTTACGCAATTATGATCCAATCTTAAAACCTTTTATTGAGAAGGGGTCATAATAATCGACACCCGAAATAATTTTATTCCCCCATTTACTTGGGTAGGAATATTCGCAACCAAATCATTTTTCTCAAAATCCAAAACATTTATAAATCCGATAATTGGATAAGTAAAAACACTGGACTATTCTGAACATAGAATATCAGATGAGTATTTGCATAAACAGATTTATTTAATTCAGCGATATGTAAATATTTATCTATTTTGAGCTGAGAATAGGGAAAACAATACTTGCATGAAAAGATTCAAAATAAATATCACTTGAACAATAAGTGATGATAGGGATACTTGCCTTTGAATTTTTACCAGTTATTTACACTCGTATAAACGCAATTATCTCAGTTTGGCTTCTCAAGGTATCATCGTCTTTTACTTCGCTAAATCTCTGATCCGCTGCTCATGCAATGCTGCAACCCAATACTCTATACTATTCAACTTTAGTCTTCATTTGTTCCATCTGGTCATGATCATCTTGAAAGACTCGTATCTATAATTAAAATATACAACTTTAATCATTTAAACGATAATTACTCGACGAATTGCGCGTCAAAACCCTATCGTCTACCCATACGATAGCTCGCACATAAAGAAGACAGTCAAATACAAGACCATTAACCCACGTACACACATAATTCATATAACACGTAAGCACTTAATCCATGTATCACATAATTCATATCACATATGACTAGGTTCGCCAAAAGATTCGACTCGGTACTTTTAAAACTGAAATCTTGTCAAAAATATGATTTATCGATCAATAATCGACTCAGAATAATTCGTAAAGCAAGCGACCTTTCGAAAAAAAAAGGATTTGGGTCTCGAAAATATTTTTAATGAAAGCGGATTATTTTTCTGAGTCTATACGCGTTCGTTTTGTATTAAACGGACGAATGGTTTATTTATTATGAATAAAATAAGAATAAATGGGAATAAATCAATTAATAATAATATTAATTGATTTTTTTAATACCAAAATATATTTTTTTAAAAACTTAAAAACTATTTTCAGGAATTATTTGAATTAATTATAAATAATTAAAACAAATCTGAATTTTTGAAAATAATAAAGTAAAATAATTTCTGGGAATTTAAAAGAATTAAGTTAATTATTAAATAATTAACTAAATATTTCTGGAAATTAAAAGGATTTTTTAGAATTTACAAAAATAGAATTTTTGATTTAAAATTAAAATAAACTGCAGAAACATATTTGCAATTGGGGTTTATGGATTTTATAGATCAAAAGCGGGTCATATAAGTCAGGAAAACGGGTCAATAAGAACCCAGCCGGATACGGGTCGAACACCGGCCGGATTCTGGAATTGAAGCCCAAATTCCGGTGGCGTTTGGTCGGACTCCGACGAGCTCGATTTCAACAAAAAACATCTCGGTTCTCTGATTTAGCATCGATGTTCGTTCTAAAATGACACAGCAACTCAGAATCGCAATCACAATCAAATCGTCGTTGGAGTAAAAACTCCGATCAACCCCGAGAAACGCCGGTGAGTTCAATCGAACTCCGGTCAAAACTCCGATGTCGCCCATTTCTGAACCAAACTCAAAGGTTCTTATATCAAAATCAAGCTTAAATCACCCCCAATTAATTACAATCAACAATAACTCTAAATCATCATCAAACAATTCAGTAAAATGAAATCAAAATCAAAGAAAAGCAAGAACTCGGCTACGTCGATTCAGAACTCTAAGAATCCAAGTAAACACATAAATCTACTCAAAACAATTCCAGGAAACTTATTCAATCAATAAAAACAACCAACAATCATCCAAGAATCAAAATGAAATTCGACGTCAAGAACATTAAAATCGACTTTTCAAATTACTTCACCTTAGATTGTGATTTTGATATTAAATGAAAGAGCTCATTGAGGGCTTCAATTCGGTATAAAGAACATCAAAAACGGCTTAGTAAATCTCTGGAAATCATGAATCAAAGATTGATGAATGAATTTCACCCCCAAAGTGGTGTTCTTGAATTTCTGAAAATAAAATGAAAACAAAAATAAAATAAAATGATATAATCTGCTATTTATATTTACAGAAAATAGTATCCCAAAATTTAATTTAGGGTATTTTTATCTCTTAATTAAAATAATTAGGCCCAGAAATAATAATTATGGGGAATAATTTTAAAAGTGATAAAATATAAAATTTGTATCAAAATTTCCCAAAAATTGCGAATAATGCAAAAATGTAAAAATATTGGGTGTTTGAAATATGTATAATTCTATATAAATAAAAACACAAATTTTCTGGGGTTTGACGTCCCGGTGGGGTCCCGGTTCGTTAATTTTTGAAAAACAGAAGCGATTCCCAAATTAACAGAAAACCCCGAAAATACATAACATACACTCAACACACATACAACGAGTAACGCAAGTAAACAAGCGTCCAAATTACGGATCGGTTCACATAAATACATCTTAAACACGTAACAAGTATCCTATTGGATCATATCGGATCCGAAAATAGATTACTTAGCCGCTAAGTAACTATAAAACGATCCACTTTAATATCAGGTTTGGATAATTATCAAAACGGGGCTTCTTATAAATACTCTATGAGAAAATAATGTAAAAATATCCCGTCTTCCAAGAATACGGGTTTTGTTGATCTATCAAAACGTTTATCGTATTGAAAATTTTGCGTCGGGACGCGCACGGATCAAACCGTAATCCGGATTGAAAAAGTTAAAACACGGAAAATGTCCGGAATTACCAGATTAGGTAAGAAAGGAGTTTTCGGAAGAGTTTCGGGTTGTAAAAATGCAAAAACGGATGAAGTTCGACGATTCCTGACTTTATAAAATAGTTTTGTAATTACTCAGAAAATAATTATTAAATCTATAAATTCTTATAAAAACATATAACAGTCCAAAAATTACCGGAAAAATATCATAATTATCTATATTTTATTCTGGACATATAAAAATTAGAATGCTCAAAGATTATCATATATAAACATCCAAAACATCAACTTCAATTACCAGATTATTCACTAAAATTCACATAAAATCACATCAACAATTCCAAATAATTATAATAATAATATCTGAAAATATGGAATATTACAATCTACCCCCTTAAAAGGATTCCATCCTTGGAATCAGCAGAAGAAAACAGTAAGGGTCTTCTGGCCAACTTTCTAATCTTGCATATGTAACTTTTCTCAAAATTTCCAATAACACTGCAATTTCTTATATCACACAGTTACCACGGGAGCTTCACTCTGTAACATTATTCCATCCACACCCTTTGACCAATTTCTCAATAGAATCACTTTTACCGATTGCGAGAAAGAAGAATAGAGAGGAAGATAGAAAGAAAGAAAAGAAAGAGAGAGAAATAAAGAAATAGACTGAATTTGTTGCATGCCACTGATATTCTAATCGCATTACAGTCCATGGTCGTCCTTGGTAATTCCATCACATCGCCTTACTTTGACTTGACCAAGATAATTCAGCTTAACTTGATTGGCATACCTTCGAATATTTGAGATGATAAAATCATGGAATTTCAAAAAGAAAAGAATTTGATACCATAACGAGACCAAAAATTTGAATTTGAGAAAAAGTATTGTTGAAATAAAAGAATAACTGAGAGATCAATATGATGAAATGAACTTGGTATTGCGTGCCCAAATTAATTCACTACTAAAGGTTGTTAACCTTCATGTATTCACAATACAAACAAGTGATGGCGTCCCATCCAACTCCTATCACACAGATAGGTATACCTTATATCCCCTATAGTTAGGGTTGTTCATCTCAGTCAGAATAAAAGAATATCAAAGGAATCCAAAATCAAATGAATAAAACTGAAAAGATTTCAAAGCTAATATTTCTGAAGGAAATGAAATTCAGAGAATAAAAATTCTAGTACAAAATGACTAAACGAGTGTTAGGGAATATATCCTCTAACAGATACTTCTTTTTGAAAGATGTCAATGAAATTATAGAAAGAGAAGGTATTGCCATGGTCTTAATACTTATCTTCTATTTGAACTCTTTGGTTGACTCGTTATCCAATTCTAGACATTTCTTCACGTTCCAAGGATATCGATAATCTTCATCATCGCCGAATCATAGTTGCCTCGGAAGATTTCACAATAGAAGTTTGCAGCTTCCCGAAGTTCCATCCAGCTCAGCCCAACCATCTCGAACGAATGCGCCTATATTAACTTACTCTTTGGTACTATATCCCATAGTCCAACAGGAACTCAATATGAGCTCAAACGTCCTCACATAGCTATACACACTCCTACACACTCTCGTTTCTAGTTTACTATAACCTCGGCTCTGGTATCAACCTGTAACGCCCCCAAATCCGGGGTCAGGGGATTTGGTCGTCACTATGAAACCTCAATCCAAATTAACCTGTTTAATCAATATACAAATTCCAGCGGAAGATAATTATTATCTACGACCCCAAACTACTCCAAGATCTTTTAAGGTTACAATTCTAGAAACAAGAATTCCAAATTCCATAAATAATCTTTACTTCCTTTTAAAACTCTTTTCAACAAATTCCAATCTCAAAACTTAACCCACTAGTATAACTTCGAAAAGAAGCATACTAGACCCAACTATAAAATAACACAAGTATAATATAATATACTATAAATAACTTTACACAAAAGAACTTACACTAGTTCGCAAACCCTGGACCAACCACCTTCCAAAAGCTTCTTCTTTGCTTCCTTGAATTACGCAGCTGAACAGCGCAAGTTAATCCTCACTGGAGGTTAAATTTAAAAACAGGCAAGTATGAGCGAAGGAAATGCTCAGCAAGATCATTATAGCGAATATAGGGTCATTTTGATATAAAACCGACATCTACATTAGAGCGGAACATTTAAAATCATAATTTTTGAATCATAAAATTTTAGTTGAGGAAGCCCAGAATTGATTCCTTAATTGTATTCAAAACCATTTTGATATTTTTAAGCAAAATGCTTCAACAATATTTTAAATCTTGATGAGAATAAAACTCGTAAAACAGTGTTTACGGAAATATCGTAAACCACAATAACATGAAACAATGATTATGGATTGAATCGTAAACTTTACTCAAAACTGAACTCTTGAAATTAATACTTATTTTGTTGTCATATCAAATTAGATATCAATACGAACTTTGATGCTCACAACATCTCAACTGAAGTCAACATCAATCATCTATACTAATACCACCTTTGATATTTAACAACAACGTAAGTATCAGCATAAATCAAAATCTGAATCAAAACTGCATTTTACCATTATTCCAAAACAGAAATAGTTGATAAATCATTTATTCTATGAATATCAAAAATGATATGATAATTTAGATTGGGATCATTCTCCGACGGACGTACTATCACATGCTGATCTGCCCGTGTGATAGCACTGAGTCATGATTCGTAGAAACATAACCCCAAAAACACGAGTACTCAAACAAAAAGGAAATATACCTGTCTATGGCAAAAATTGTGTCATAATATTTTCGTATGACACTTAGAAATAGCCCTACGCTGGACCGTCTGTCCCGGTCACTTGCTCAATTATGATCCAATCTTAAAACCTTTTATTGAGAAGAGGTCATAATAATCGACACCCGAAATAATTTTATTCCCCCATTTACTTGGGTAAGAATATTCACAACCAAATCATTTTTCTCAAAATCCAAAACATTTATAAATCTGATAATTGGATAAGTAAAAACACTTGACTATTCTGAACATAAAATAGCAGATGAGTATTTGCATAAACAGATTTATTTAATTCAGCGATACGTAAACATTTATCTATTTTGAACTGAGAATAGGGAAAGCAATACTTGCATGAAAAGATTCAAAATAAATATCAATTGAACAATAAGTGATGATAGGGATACTTGCCTTTGAGTTTTTAGCAGTTAGTCACACTCATATAAACGCAATTATCTCAATCTGGCTTCTCAAGGTATTATCGTCTTTTACTTCGCTAAATCTCTGATCCGCTGCTCATGCAGTGTTGCAACCCAATATTCCATACTATTCAACTTTAGTCTTCATTCATTCCATCTAGTCCTGATCGTCTTGAAAGACTCGTATCTATAATTAAAATATACAACTTTAATTGTCTAAACGATAATTACTCGACGAATTGCGCGTCAAAACCCTATCGTCTACCCTTACGATAGCCCGCACATAAAGAAGATAGTCAAATACAAGACCATTGACCCACGTACACACATAATTCATATAACACGTAAGCACTTAATCCATGTATCATATAATTCATATCACATATGACTCGGTTCGCCAAAAGATTCGACTCGGTACTTTTAAAACTGAAATCGGGTGAAAAATACGATTTATCGATCAATAATCGACTCAGAATAATTCGTAAAGAAAGCGACCTTTCCAAAAAAAGAATTTGGGTCTCGAAATTATTTTTAATAAAAGCGGAATATTTTTCTGAGTCTATACGCGTTCGTTTTGTATTAAACGGACGAACGGTTTATTTATTATGAATAAAATAAGAAATAAATGGGAATAAATCAATTAATAATAATATTAATTGATTTTTTTAATACCAAAATATAATTTATTAAAAACTTAAAAACTATTTTTAGGAATTATTTGAATTAATTATAAATAATTTACATTTATTTAACTATTTCTAAATAAAATTAATTGATTAAATGAATTAATCAATTAATTAAATTCATAAATAATTAACTAAAATAAATTATAAGGAATTAAAACAAATGTGACTTTTTGAAAATAATAAAGTAAAATAATTTCTGAGAATTTGAAAGAATTCAGTTAATAATTAAGTAATTAACTAAATAATTTCTTGAAATTAAAAGGATTTTTAGAATTTACAAAATAGAATTTTTGATTTAATATTAAAATAAACTGCAGAAACACATTTGCAATTGGGGTTTATGGATTTTATAGATCAAAAAGTTATCATATAAGTCAGGAAAACGGTTCAATAAGAACCCAGCTGGATCCGAGTCGAACACCGGCCGGATTCTGGAATTGAAGCCCAGATTCCGGCGGCGGTTGGTCGGATTCTGGCGAGCTCCATTTCAACCAAAAATATCTCGGTTCTCTGATTTAGCATCTGTGTTTCATTCTAAAACGACACAGCAACTCAGAATCGCAATCAACACAATCAAATCGTCGTTGGAGTAAAAACTCCGATCAACCCCGAGAAACTTCGGTGATTCAATCGAACTCCGGCCAAAACTACGACGTCGCCCAATTTTGAACCAAACTCAAAGGTTCTTATATCAAAATCAAGCTCAAATCACCCCCAATTAATTACAATCAACAATAACTCTAAATCATCATCAAACAATTCAGAAAAATGAAATCAAAATCAAAGAAAAGCAAGAACTCGGCTATGTCGATTCAGAACTTTAACAATCCAAGTTAACACATAAATCTACTCTAAACAATTCCAGGAAACTTATTCAATCAATAAAAATAACCAACAATCATCCAAGAATCAAAATGAAATTCGACCTCAAGAACATTAAAATTGACTTTTTAAATTACTTCACCTTAGATTGTGATGTTGATATTAAACGAAAGAGCTCATTGAGGGCTTCAATTCGGTATAAAGAACATCAAAAACGGCTTAGTAAATCTCTGGAAATCATGAATCAAAGATTGATGAATGGATTTCACCCTCAAAGTGGTGTTCCTGAATTTCTGAAAATAAAATGAAAATAAAAATAAAATAAAATGATATAATCTGCTATTTATATTTACAGAAAATAGTATCCCAAAATTCAATTTAGGGTGTTTTTATCTCTAAATTAAAATAATTAGGCCCGGAGTTAATAATTATGGGGAATAATTTTAAAAGTGATAAAATATAAACTTTGTATCAAAATTTCCCAAAAATTGCGAATAATGCAAAAATGCAAAAATATTGGGTGTTTGAAATATGTATAATTCTATATAAATAAAAACACTAATTTTCTGGGGTTTGGTGACCCGGTAGTGTCCCGGTTCGTTATTTTTTGAAAAACAGAAGCGATTCCTAAATTAACAAAAAACCCCGAAAATACATAACATACACTCAACACATATACAACGAGTAACGCAAGTAAACACGCGTCCAAATTACGGATCGATTCACATAAATACATCTTAAACACGTAACAAGTATCTTACTGGATCATATCGAATCCGAAAATAGAATACTTAGCCGCTAAGTAACTATAAAATGATCCACTTTAATATCAGGTTTGGATAATTATCAAAACGGGGATTCTTATAAAATACTCTATGAGAAAATAATGTAAAAGTATCCCGTCTTCCAAGAATACGAGTTTTGTTGATCTATCAAAACATTTATCGTATTGAAAATTTGCGTCGGGACGCGCACGGATCAAACCGTAATCCGGATGGAAAAAGTTAAAATACGGAAAATGTCCGGAATTACCAGATAAGGTTAGAAAGGAGTTTTCGGAAGAGTTTCGGGTTGTAAAAATGCAAAAACGGATGAAGTTGGACGATTCCCGGCTTTATAAAATAGTTTTCTAATTACTCAGAAAATTATTATTAAATCTATAAATTCTTATAAAAATATATAACAATCCAAAAATTACCAGAATAATATCACAATTATCTATATTTTATTCTGGACATATAAAAATTAGAATGCTCAAAGATTATCATATATAAACATCCAAAACATCAACTTCAATTACCAGATAATTCACTAAAATTCACATAAAATCACATCAACAATTCCAAATAATTATAATAATATCTGAAAATATGGAATATTACACATAACACGGAGAAAAAATCGGGAATTCAGTCTAAGGGGACACTTGTCGAATTTTCCAGCTGGGGTAAAGTTTTGTGTCAATTGATTATTGGTGAATACATAAGATATATATATATATAAAAGACTCATCACCCCCCTTCCCCGTTTCCCCCATCGCGACAGCTTCCCTTTCTTTCCATTTTCGGGTTCTTTCTTCTCCTCTTTAATCTCTTCTCTCTCACTTTTCTCCTCTAATTCCTCTGTATCTCCCTATTCTGCTTTCTCCAGTTCTCGACGTTGCCGCCGCCGCCCCATTTCCGGTCGGCTTCGGTATAACGACTCGTGTATTTTTGAATTATCTAAATATGTAACTATGGAAATTATTAAATAAATAAAATATGTGTATTGGTTTTGACCGCTATGTGTTGTTTAATTAGCAGCAATGTGTGATTTATGGTGTACCGGGTTGTCCGCGTGATTAATTATTGAGTCGTATTGAATTGTTTTCACTTTCAAAAGTGGATTTAGTGCAAATTTATTTGCATAAATACTTGTAATGTCTTTAAAATTGTTTTAATGATTTATAATTACAATAATTATTTTTAGCATTTTATAAAATTGAGAAATCAATATTTTATTAATTGTTTATCTTTAAATGATTTTTTGATTACTTTTATTTGTAAAATCCATATTTAAATCTAGAATTCTTTAAAAATTATGAAACACATATTTATCTAAGTTTAGAATATTCCGAGAATTTTAAAATTATTTTGGTAATTTTTGGGATTAATTTTACTCGCGCGTTGTTTCGTTTTATTGATAAAAGTGGGTATAAGTGGCATTTCAAAAATTGTGTTAAAATTACGAAAATTGTGTTTTCATTTACTCCGGGATATTTCTAGCATTTTAAGACTATTATTGTAATTTATCGAATTTATTTTAAAGATGACTCGGTTCGTTAATTTTAGAATTCGGGGTGAATATCGGGTCCCCGGGTATTCAGGGACACGTGTTAATATCTAATAAAAGATATAAACACATATCCATTTAAAGGACACGTGCGTGCTGCAGATTAACTCCCCCAAAACATCATCTCTTTCTCCGCTTTCTCGTCTCAATCTCTCTTCCTCGTCTCAGTCTCTCTCCCTCGTTATCTTCCCTGTTTTTCCTTTCTTTTTCCGCCCTTTTCTCCGTTTTCTTCTCCTGGTCGCGGCTGTCCTCCTGTTCTTTGACTTTTCCGGCCGATTTTCCAGTAATTGCCATTTGTTCCTGGTGATTCTGGTTCGGTACATATATATACGTATGTATATATGCGTATTTGTGTGTGCTATTGCCTGTGTGTGTTTGTCAGTTGCGATTGTGTGTGTTGTGGTGGTGTTTTGCCGCCTGATTCTGTGCTTTTCCGGCCACGATGGTTGGCATGTGTTTGGCGCGTGTATACGCGCGTGTTGCCATGTTCATTTCGGGATTTTAATTATTTTATCTAATTCTGCAGATGCTTAATTGATTGGTTTCGTGATAATAACATATGTTTGGTGCGAGAAAGTATGAATATAATCGGTGGGATTCGTGTAGGATGTTCATTATAAACGGAAACTCGCGAATCTTACCGCCGTCGGAGATGAGCCTCGGCGAGCCGACGGTGGATTGTGATGAATTAATTCTGAGTCATATAATTATGAAATAATATTTAATACTTAATTCGTACAATTATTTTTGGAATATAAATAAGCGTATATAATTGTTAAGGTCGAAATTGAAATTGAGAATTCGCGTAGTCGGGTGATAATCGATTAATTGTGATTGTGATTGTTGTCGTTGAATTGATGTCGATTAATGTTTCGACGGGTAGTCCGATAAACAAAGGAAACGTTGCCCGATTTCCGGGAAATCAACTATGGAAATGCGGGAGCGTATCCGGTAATTATCGGGACGTCGAGTGAATATATATATACTTATACTTTATACGAACTTAATTGTATGTTGTGGTGAATGTTCTGTCCAAAACTCAGTAACCTTAATTTCGTAAAATGACAAGTATACGTATTTTCTGAAAACGAACACTGAACCGATTTCGAGAACGTGAACCCTAATTGTTGCATGTGTTATTATAGTATGAATAATTATGAGTCAAAATACGCTATCATATGGGTAGGTTGTTAGCGAGGATATGTCAAGCATAATTGGGTGTCTAACATAGAGTATTTCAACCCTGTAGGTTCTAGTCGGGCAACCGAAAGTGGACGTTGGACTAAAGATAACCTAGTGGTCGGTCGAAAAGCTCAGTAAGGTTCCAATCAAAGGACTTAAGTATTGAGGTCGAATCCAGGGTGATTTAGTGGATAGACAATAAAACCTGAGCATCAGAGTCTGCTCAGAGTTGATCAGTAATAGTTGTAAAGCCCTGCAAGGCAAGTACTTCTAAATTTTTCCCGAGATATATTGCAAATATTTCTAAATTCTCTTGTGACAAATTGTTAATATTCAAATAGCATTGTTTTATATTGTGAGTACTTGGAATCATACAGCCTTGAAACCGGATCAGATCATTTGAACTTTGAGCCGTAAGCGTTATTCTTTGTATTGTTGATTTTCAAATACCAAACCACACAAATATGATACTACTACCCAAATGTATAACTACCAAACACCAAACACTGGAACATAATTGTTTGAAAACACAGAAACTTTATACCCCAACCATTCTTTATAAAAGCAAAGAACTAAATCTTGAAAATCATTATTCGTCTAATACCTAATCTTCTTACAGGCTGAAAACCATTTCTCATACATACCCTGGTATACCCTTATGATACCCATTAATTGCATTACGCTTTTATTCAAGTTTTATTATCATTGATTATGATCCTGTTCTATTGGATTATATGGTCTATCATACAAAACTGATTTAGAATTGATTAGTTTTCTTTATGTGGACCAGATTCGTGGTCAGACCAGATTCGTGGTCAAATTAGGCCAATGTGTGCCTTGGATCCAGATTATAGAGCAGAGTTGTGTGCCTTGCTCGGGGTTAGTGCGTGACTAATCAGCAGCCTAACCTTGGTTTTTAAAATTTAAAATGAATGTCCAATTCTAATGATTATTTAATAAGAAACTTGATTCTTCTGGATCATTTCCATTTAAACATTGTTTAACCTCAATTATCGTTATTATGACTTGCTGAGCTAGTTAGCTCACTCTTGCAAATTTTTTTTATGTATTCTACAGTTAAAAAGGATATGGTTGATAGCGAGGTTCCTCAGTTCAGAGTATGAGCTAGAATTCCAGATTGAGTTGGATCGAGCTAGCAGGAGCTTATATTGGTAGTGAGATAGTAAGATTGTAAGAATAATTTCATTATCAGTTGTAAGTTAAATTAGTTGGGATTTGGTACGTTGTAATTAAAGTTAAGGTTGTGGCTTGTTTTCATACCTTAACCTGTTGCGATCCATGGTTATGTAAAGCAGGGTCATTCAAATAATATTTTTTATACAGGTTTACATATTGTGTATGTGTTGTGGACCCCAAACTTCTGACCCGGGTTTGGAGGGCGCCACAGGTTGGTATCGGAGCTACAGGTTATAAATCACTGAAACAAGCCTAGATTGTCGGGATTGGGTAGAGGGTTAGGGTTAGGAATAGGAAATAGAAAGATAAGACGTCGTGAGGCTGAGTGCGACTGTATAGTAGGTCTCCGACACGGCCCGTGTTGCGATTTTGGATTCTTAGCTTGCGGCGTGATTTACAGATAACGGCATTGGCAGATCCTGTTTTCCCTGTATCATCTAATCATTCGGAGCCTTCCGTTCGAAGATCGTCATCTTCCCTCAGATTTGATTCGCACCTTGTTCTTTCATTAGTATTACTGGTATTACCTTCTACTATAACAACTTCACCCCTTGAAGCTATTCTACGATATTATACCACCTCTTGATGTGAGACCACTTATTTAAAAACCTCCATCTGCTTATTCTTTTTCTACTGGACATCCAGCTATGAATGTATCTTTTCAGTTTACTCTACACCATGTTCTATGCCCTCAGTTTAAAACCTATCTTATGGAGCAACAGTATTTACGAGGATGGATTCGATAGCTACAGTAAATGGTAAGTGCATGAGATATTAATAAAGGTAAGGAGGAGTTTAGAAAGAAGATTCACGTGTTTTGGAGGATAGTTTCTACCAGATAAAATGGAGCCACTAGCGAATAGACCACCCGTGATTAGCATGTGGGATGGACTAGATGAATTTTGAAAGAGTTAGAGATAAATGTATAGATCTGCAATTTTCGTAAAATTAGATGATGGTGCTATGATAAATGTGTTATGTAAAGTAGTGATGTGATGTGATATAAGCAAACTTGGTTCTATGAAATAGACTTGTTGGTTGTTGGATAGTCTGTTCCACTTAACGATTGTAAAGTTGATGACGGGAGTATTACCAGCATGGGAGCTTTGATATGAAGCTACGAATAAGATAACATGCAACGAAACTGAAGTTTTCGTCGATTAAAGAAGGCAAATGGACCCAATAAAGGAGAGAAGGTAGATTGAAGTAAAAGGACCTTTATGTGATCATTTCTTTAATTTGGTACCTTGTTATAGGTAGGAAGGACAACAACTAACTCATATAATAAGGACAACCAGATTTGTGATTTTCAAAATTTTAAACAAGTCCTCGGAAAAGATTTTCCCTTACAAAATTTCTAAAAGTCTTTTTGAATAAAATAAGTTTTAAACCTTGGTTGTCAAGTTACTACGTGAGTTTCTTGTTTGAAGACCCGGATTACCTGGAAGGATACTTGTTTCAGACTTAGTATTGTTAATTTAGAGGATAAAGTAACCCGCGATTATTAAGAAGTTGATTATTCCTAACAGCAAGGTGCACATATTGTTTGATAAGATTAACAACAGAATTAGCGTACGAAGTAACTATTCATCCAATTACTAGGATTATAAAAGTTCAAAGAATTCATTGATTTAACTGAGGCTTGGGCATAACCGAAGAAGATGGGGAAGATTTCCAGACTTTTCAAAAAGAAGAATACTATTAACAAAAGTATCGTTATGTTGAATGATTCGTGGTTATTCTAAATTAAAAAGAGGAAACTCGAGGTTATCTGGTAAGAACGCCATTATGATCGAATTGTTAAAATATTATACATGTAGGTGCGATGTGGAAGACGCAAGATGTGACAAGTAAGAATCTACCATAATGCTTAATTTGAGAAGGCATTTCAGCATACCTTCTAAAGTTGTTATATGACGCAATTGGGATATGATTGAACAAGCTCGAAAGATGAATACAAGTGCAATGTGGATGGTGACCAATGGTATCATTCTTGTCTTCAATATTACCGCGTATATTCCTTTTTAATTCCTAAAAATGTATGAACTTATTTTCTTAATAAATTCTTTCTGATGATATCGAAAAGAAGGATATTACATTCCTTTCAAATTTAATTTTCCCTCAAGTTTTGCTTTCTGATTGGGACAAACAGTGTTATGGTGAGATGCTTTATCGGAATAACAATGAGTCGGGTGGGACGCCGCCTAATCATATGTTGTATGCCATATGGTATGAAAGACTGGCCATCTTAAGTACCAATGTTGTTGTCTCATTCATATTCAAATCGTTACTTCTTATTTCTATTCAACTCTAAGTTTATTAAATTGTGAATCTTTCTAGTTGTCTCGTTGTACTATCGTCCTTTGCAAGAGTTTTTCAAATAAAAGTCAACGTATTATGAACCAAGCGGGCAAAGTTCCATCCACCTCTCATGCATGAAAAGGAAACAAGGGCATTTGGCAAGGACTGCAAATCACTAGCCTTAGTCAAGGATGCACTAAGAGTCAAGGGAATCTATTCCAATAAGGAATACGTCTCCGAGAACGAGCATTTACGATTTTCCTGTGAATTATGTTATTTAGAATACATATGTGATGATGTGAATGATTATTGTGGATACCTTATGTGTTAAATTGTTGAAAGATGTGGGAGCAATTTGATCGTTTATCTCTCAAGGTTTTGTTGATAAAATGAATTACCATGTTGAATTGATAAGATGGTGACTAAAGGACTAACAAGTCAAGAACATGTAATTGTTAAATAAGTGAGTACCAATGGTGGAATTGAGATTTCTGGAAATAAGTTGTGAAGAATTGATATCATTGAAGATAAGAGGATTGACATTATTCTAAGGAATGGATTAACTATTAAAGCGTTATGTCCAGATAGACCGTCGTGATGAAAGATAGTTCTAAAGACGCCAAATGAGAATGTGATGAGGTTTAGAAGACAAAGGAAGGTAAAGAATTGTTAACAATGATTTCGGTGATCAAGATGTGAGCATTATGGTGATTATGTGATAAATAAAAGTCAGAAGTAAACAAAATTTGAAAATTTTATAGCAATTAAGGAGTTTCAAGATATGTTTCCAAATGAGTTATCAACATTTTCTCCAGATAGAGAAATGAAGTTCGCGATTGACATAACACCTGAAAGGAAGCCAGTGTCCAAAAGCCCCGCACACAATAGCGCCAGTTAAAATGAAGGAGTTAGCAAAGCAGATGCAAGAGATGTTAGAAGAAGAAGCGATTAGACCCAGTATATCCCATAAGGTGCACCGGTACTAATTGTTAATAAGAAAATGGAAGTATTAGATTATGCGTCGACTAGAGAAAGCTTAACAAGTTTAATATCAAGAGTAAGTATCTGTTACCTCGAACTACTGATTTGTTTGATCAAACAGAAGAAGCAAAGTATTTTCTAAAATTGATTTAAGATTTGGGCGCTACCAATTGGAGATTGAACCTATGGACATATCAAGGATAATTTTCAGATTTAAGTACTGCTGCTATAAAATTTTAGTGATGTCATTTGAAATAACCAATATACCAATAATATTTAAACTTGATGGACAGAATCTTTAAGGAATATCCGGATGAGTTGTATTTGTGTTACTTAAAGTCAACGGAGGACCATGCGAAGCATTTAATGACAAATGGGGAGTCGGAGAAGAAAGAAGTTGTATGTGAAGTTTATAAGGTGAAAGTTTTGATGGTAGAAAGCATAAATAATCAGTGAGAAAGAGACCAAAGGAGATCCAGTAGAAATTAAAGTTACTATGAATAAAGAAAGACCAAAAGCACCAACAAAAGTAAGAAGTTTTACCATGGACCGATTATTATTGAAAATTTGTGCAAGATTTCTTGAAAGTTGCAATACCTTTGACGAAGCTAACCAGGAAAAGCAAGAAGTTTAGATGAAATGGAGAGGGGTGAAGAAAGTTTTACGGAGTTAAATGAAAGAATGGTTATAGTACCTGCTTTATTACTTTAAAGGTATCAAGGAGATTTGGTAGTTTATAGTGATACTTCTCATAAGGGAATAGGATGTGTGTTGATGCCACACAATAAAGTTATTGTATATGCATTCAGACAACCGAAACCTTATGAGCAGAAGTATCCTACTCATAATTTGGGACTAGTAGTAATAATATTCGATTTGAAAGATTGGGAGACATGATCTGTATGGATAAAGGTGTAAGATCTATACGGACCATAAGAGTTTGAAGTATGTATTCACGAGGAAAAGCAAATATAGTGGCAAGCGATAAGCAAAAAGGAGAGAACGGACATAGAGACTATACCAGAAGAATTATCTACGGAATTTTAGAGGTTGGAATTAGAAGTCAGAGTTCATAATCCAAAAGGAGCAAGGATGGATAGTATGACCTTTCAGTCGAAGTTGTTAAGGAAAAGATAAGGAGATATCAAGAGAAGATAATGGATCACGATGTTAGCAGTTAGTAAAAGGAAATTTATGCGCCCAGGAGAACGATCACGATATTCCTAAGTTTTCTTCTAGCACTTGGATGCTACAAATAAAAGAATTAAGAAATGAGATCCTACAGGTAATTCCCAATATAAAGTATTTAATTTATTGAAGAAATGCTAAGATATACGGAAATTTGAAGAAAAGTAGTGATAATCAGGTAAAAGAAGGAAATTTCAAAATGGATTAGGAAGTGTTAGACATGTCAAAGAATTAATGTAAAGTATCGGAGGCCTAGTGGACAAGGCAGACCAAGGAGTGGTTTTACAAGAAGCGAATCATAAAGTGTACCAGTGATGTTGTTAGAGAAAAGGGATGAAATTATGAGATTGTGTACTGATTATCGGGAGTTTAACAAAACAACGAATAAGAATAAGTGACCCCTATAAACAATTTATTTCTTACGAGACCTAATTCATGAAGTATGTTATATCTCGGAGGTTATCTTAAGATCCGACCTGAGAATATATTAGATATGGCGATTAAAACGAGTTATAAGCATTACAATCTCTGGTGATACTATGTGAAATAACAAGTGTATCAGTTGTCTATAAGGAATTAAGGAACATGGTGTATAAGGAGTACTCGAATAAGCAAATTATATTTATTGATAACATCCTCAGCTATTCAGAGAATAAGAGAGTCTGTGTGGAATGCCCAAGGATTTTTCCCCCAAAAATTAGAAGGAAAACAGCTATACGATGAGTTTTCAAGGATGAAATTTTGATCGAGGTTAACAAAAGATTCTAATTAATCCATTAACAACTACATAAACAAAGCCGTATAGTAACAGATGCCATGTGCAGAAAGAAAGGATTGGATGTAATTAAGACCACTGAGGAATTAATAAACGAATTGGAAAGAGTGGAATATGAAGTTCAAATATCTAAAGGTGATAATAAGTGAATACATGCGACTACTTTTCAGCCTTAACTGATGGAAATGAGTTGGAGATGTTTAAATGTTTGGAAACTAAGTTGAAATTGAACACCACCTATCATCCTTAAATGAAGGGCCAAAGTGAAGAAGCGATTCAGGAAATATAAGATATGTTGAGAGGTTGAGTTCTAAGGAAAACTGGGATGATCATTTATCATCAATGTTAGCTTTAGAATGCCAGTTTACCAAGCCTTATGTGGACGCAAGTATAGGTCCCCACTTTATTGTAATAAAATGGGAGAAAAGGGAGTTGTCAAATTTTAAGTTGATTCAGCACACCAAGGGCATAGTGATATTGATTGAAGCAGCTCGGAGTAGACAAAGAAAGAAGGCGGATTTGTATCGAGAGGGAGTATGAATATAGAAATAGAACCAGTAGTGTTAGTAAAATTTTCATCTTGAAATAGATTGGATAAGTCTGAGTAGAAGGGACAAGTTAAATCCTAAATTTAGTGAACGATTCGAGGTATTGATAAATATAGATAAAGTTATTCGTGAATTGATGTTACAGTCAAAACAGTGTGTACATATAGTGTGTTTTTCCTGTCAATGTTAAAGCGATAAGAATCTGATTTGAATTAAGTGGTTGATTAGGAGCAAATGGACTCTTGTCCAAGTTTATTCTGCATATAGTAATCGATCCAAATTCTTGATCGTTAAAAGCGAGTCCATGGAAATAAGCGTATATTTATAGTGAGTACGTTTGAAACCCTCGAGTGGAAGAGTCTACTCGGGAATTAGAGTCAGATATGCTTGACAAATATCCTCACTTGTTTAGTTAGACCAGATTCTGAGGACAGAATCTTTTTAAGGGGGAAGGATATAATGACTCATGTATTTTTGAATTATTTAAATATGTAACTATGGAAATTATTAAATAAATAAAATATGTGTATTGGTTTTGACCGCTATGTGTGTTGTTTAATTAGCAGCTATGTGTGATTTATGGTGTACCGGGTTGTCCGTGTGATTAATTATGGAGTCGTATTGAATTGTTTTCACTTTCAAAAGTGGATTTAGTAAAAATTTATTTGCATAAATACTTGGAATGTCTTTAAAATTGTTTTTATGATTTTATAATTATAATAATTATTTTTGAGATTTTATAAAATTGAGAAATCAATATTTTATTAATTGTTTATCTTTAAATGATTTTCTGATTTCATTTATTTGTAAAATCTGTATTTAATTCCAGAATTCTTTAAAAAAATTATGAAACTCATATTTATTCAAGGTTGGTATATTCCGAGAATGTTAAAATTATTTTGGGAATTTTTGGGATTCATTTCACCCACACGTTGATTCGTTTAATTGATAAAAGCGGGTATAAATTGCATTTCAGAAATTATTTTAAAATTACAAAATTTATGTTTTTGTAAACTTCGGGATATTTGTAACATTTTTATACTATTTTCGTGATTTTCTGAATGTATTTTAAGTGCAGCTCGGTTCGTTAATTGTGAACTGCGAGTACAAGTTATGTTTCAAAAATAATTTAAAAATTATGGAAATTTTATTTTATTAGTTTTTAATTATTCTGAGAATTTTAGTAATTATTCAGTAATTTTTCGGATCAGTTTCAACCGCAAATTTGTTCGGTAAAACGCATAACACGGAGCAAAAATCGGGAATTCAGTCTAAGGGGACACTTGTCGAATTTTCCAGGAGGGGTAAAGTTTTGTGTCAATTGATTATTGGTGAAGACATAAGATATATATATATAAAGACTCATCACCCCCTTCCCTGTTTCCCCATCGCGACAGCTTCCCTTTCTTTCCATTTTCGGGTTCTTTCTTCTCCTCTTCAGTCTCTTCTCTCTCACTTTTATCCTCTAATTCCCCTATATCTCCCTGTTCTGCTTTCTCCAGTTCTCGACATTGCCGTCGTTGCCCCCATTTTCGGTCGGCTTCGGGTTGCTCAGTCCTGTTTTCCCGATTGTGTAAGTATATATATACATACGTATGTATGTATGTGTGTTTCAGTTGGGTGAGATGTGACTGCGATTCTGAATATTCGGCCGGTGGCTATTTTCCGGTTGTTATTGTTGCCGCACTTCATTTCCTGATGTGTGTTAAATTGATTTGAATATGTTTTTTTCCTAAATTTTATTACAGGAAAAATTACTTGATTATTTTAATGAAATAAATTACTTATGATCGAAATGTTATTTATTGGTGAAACCCGTGATTGGAATACGAACCGGGTACCTCCGGGTTTTACCGCGGTCGGTGATGAGCCTCGGTGAGCCGACGGTGGACCTTGATGATCGTTATCTGAGTCCTAAAATTTTAAAATATTAATGTAGTTCGTAAATTATTTTTGAGATGCAAATAATCGAATAATAATAATTAATTGGGTTGAATTGCGATTGGGATTTGTGAAGTTGAGTGGTGGTTGTTGCATTAATTGTCTGGTTGATTGGTTGTTGTGATTGACGTCGTATTGCTTCGACGGGTAGTCCGATAAGCAAAGGAGACGCTACCCGATTTTCGGGAGCATATCCTGTAAAATATCGAAACTACCAATCGAATGTAAATAGTTATATAATTATAAATTAATATTTTGCAAAATATAACTGACAACTTGTTTCCTAAAGCAACGAGTACATACATTTTCCGAAGTTGAACATCGAATTGAGTTTTGAGTATGTGAACCCTGATTGCTGTACGTATTATGATAGTGCATATAAAGTTCGAGTCGGGATTTGATATCGAATGGGTAGAATTGTTAGCGAGGATATGTCAAGCATACCTAGACGCCTAACGTAGGGTATTTCGACTCTGTAGGTTCTAGTTGAAGGACTCCAGAAGTGATATCGAACTAAAGATAACCTAGCGATCAGTCGAAAAATGTAGCGAGGTTCCAAGCGAAAGACCTGAACGTTGAAGTCGGATCCAGAATAGTCTGATAGCAAGGCGATAAAGCTGAGCGTCCAAGTCAGTCCAAGGTCAATCGGTATTAGTTGTAAAGCTCTGCAAGGCAAGTACCCCTGACCATTCTTTTATGGTTCAGTATATATGAATGAAATTTTGTTTTCTTTTCGAACAGAAACAAAAACGTTTTAAGTTATGTATCCCATGTGTTTGAAAATGTTGTTAAATATATGTTTTGGGGAGAAGTAACTTCTTATAGTACCTATCTCTAAAATGTGATTAAAAATGGAAAAGGGGTTTTGAATAGTGTGTTGTGACAGAATTGATTTTAACAAGAGATAGGTAAAAGTGATTTTGAAACTGGATAAAATGAATCAGATATTGGATAACGTTGCGTAAGTGGCTAATTCGGCTGCGCGCATTCCAAAACCGATTAGTCCAACATAGTTAATCAGAGACCTAGCTAGTCTCTGCGGATCCGGTTATTTTATATGAAAGCCCGATTAACTTTCCTAGACATTTTATGTGATAGCCCGGCCAACTATCCTAGATAACTTGTGTTGAGGCCTGATCAGCCATCCCTAGATAACATCCAATACATATCTGATTGTGATTTTGTGGTTCCAGTAACGAAACAAGTGATTGAGGTTCCCGTAACGAAACAAATGGTTTTGGGTCCACGTAACGGGACAAATGGTTTTATGGTTCCTGTAATGGAACGGAAGGTTTGAAAATAAGAATAGCATGCTAAAATTGAACTCTGATATTTATGCACAGCACACGACTGTTGATTTTCTTTTACAGAGCATGCTAGTTTTGATATCCAGTTTATACTTATTTTACATGTTTCTAATAAGTTATGAATTATGTTCCTATAATTGCTTTACTTTAAATCATTTTTACTTGTTATTCATATAGTGGTACTACTGAGCAATTGATTGCTCACCCTTGCAGAATGTTTTATATATGTGTTGCAGATGCCTAGGGGATTCTTCCACGATAGTCAGGGCAGAGTTCCAGTTCCTTCTGTGTCAGTCTCCTCTGAGGTAGATGTGTGGGACCAAAGATGGTCTATTGAGTTGCTGTGCTAAGTTAGTTGTGTCAGATTGGTTTGTGTAAGTTGGGGTTGTAGTAATTATGACCTAATTCATACTTAAACTTGGAAAAGTTCTTGTTAAAGGGGTCATGGTTATGTATAATTAGTGATTTGGAATATATATTATGTTTATTTTTATAGTTGTTAGTGACGTCAACTCCTGACCTCGGGGTTGAGGTCATCACAGTTGGTATCAGAGCTACAGGTTTGAGTCCATGATTTAGGTTAGGAGTAGATTCAAAAGAGTGTAGGAAGGTTTATATGAAGTGGTGAGTCAGCAACTCAATCAGAGGAGCGAGTCTATGAGTTTAATCAAGGGTTTCAGAGACGTAACCCTGACGTCTATTGAGGATTGGCTGGAATTGCCTTAACCTAGAATATGTTTCCTTCGTATAGGTATTATTAGTAATGTCCGATAGATATTTATAGTTTCCCTCTCGAGAATTCGAGTCTGATTGAGAGAATTAAGCTTCTGAGCAAACCTTTGATGTGTCAGCTAAAGAGACGCCAAAGTTATTTCTAAATATCATATTTTCTATGTCGAGGAATGTTATTGGACCGATTGGGTGACCTTGATGAGTTTGAATAGTATGATAAAAGTCATTGGATGCTATGACGACCAAGTTTTATAGTGAATGTGGATCAGAACAGGAGGTGGTATCTTTGAACCCTTATACTTCTTTCTTGAAACGTATTTTGTTTCCAGAGTTATTGTTTCTTATTTTATAAGTTGCTTACTTTTCCTATGAGAAAGTTGAGAACTCGGAGTAAACCACTTAGGGTTCTGTTGGTTCAATTATAAATCAAATTTTCTCCCTCCTTATTTGTAAATCTCTATCTAAACAGTGTTTTTTTTTCCTCAGTGATTCTATCGGTTGACTGGGGCAAATAATGCATATGATTGACAATTTGTCTGTGTGACAAAGGGTCTGGTGGGACGCCACCGATATGTGTTGTGAATTCAGTCTAAGGGGAATTCAGTCTAAGGGGACACTTGTCGAATTTTCCAGGAGGGGTAAAGTTTTGTGTCAATTGATTATTGGTGAAGACATAAGATATATATATATATAAAGACTCATCACCCCCTTCCCTGTTTCCCCATCGCGATAGCTTCCCTTTCTTTCCATTTTCGGGTTCTTTCTTCTCCTCTTCAGTCTCTTCTCTCTCACTTTTCTCCTCTAATTCCCCTATATCTCCCTGTTCTGCTTTCTCCAGTTCTCGACATTGCCGTCGCCGCCCCCATTTTCGGTCGGCTTCGGGTTGCTCAGTCCTAGTTTTCCTGATTGTGTAAGTATATATATACATACGTATGTATGTATGTGTGTTTCAGTTGGGTGAGATGTGACTGCGATTCTGAATATTCGGCCGGTGGCTATTTTCCGGTTGTTATTGTTGCCGCACTTTATTTCCTGATGTGTGTTAAATTGATTTGAATATGTTTTTTTCCTAAATTTTATTACAGGAAAAATTACTTGATTATTTTAATGAAATAAATTACTTATGATCGAAATGTTATTTATTGGTGAAACCCGTGATTGGAATACGAACCGGGTACCTCTGGGTTTTACCGCGGTCGGTGATGAGCCTCGGCGAGCCGACGGTAGACCTTGATGATCGTTATCTGAGTCCTAAAATTTTAAAATATTAATGTAGTTCGTAAATTATTTTTGAGATGAGAAATAATCGAATAATAATAATTAATTGGGTTGAATTGCGATTGGGATTTGTGAAGTTGAGTGGTGGTTGTTGCATTAATTGTCTGGTTGATTGGTTGTTGTGATTGACGTCGTATTGCTTCGACGGGTAGTCCGATAAGCAAAGGAGACGCTACCCGATTTTCGGGAGCATATCCTGTAAAATATCGAAACTACCAATCGAATGTAAATAGTTATATAATTATAAATTAATATTTTGCAAAATATAACTGACAACTTGTTTCCTAAAGCAACGAGTACATACATTTTCCAAAGTTGAACATCGAATTGAGTTTTGAGTATGTGAACCCTGATTGCTGTACGTATTATGATAGTGCATATAAAGTTCGAGTCGGGATTTGATATTGAATGGGTAGAATTGTTAGCGAGGATATGTCAAGCATACCTAGACGCCTAACGTAGGGTATTTCGACTCTGTAGGTTCTAGTTGAAGGACTCCAGAAGTGATATCGAACTAAAGATAACCTAGCGATCAGTCGAAAAACGTAGCGAGGTTCTAAGCGAAAGACCTGAACGTTGAAGTCGGATCCAGAATAGTCTGATAGCAAGGCGATAAAGCTGAGCGTCCAAGTCAGTCCAAGGTCAATCGGTATTAGTTGTAAAGCTCTGCAAGGCAAGTACCCCTGACCATTCTTTTATGGTTCAATATATATGAATAAAATGTTGTTTTCTTTTCGAACAGGAACAAAAATGTTTTAAGTTATGTATCCCCTGTGTTTGAAAATGTTAAATATATGTTTTGGGGAGAAGTAAATTCTGAAAGTACCAATCTCTAAAATGTGATTAAAAATGGAAAAGGGGTTTTGAATAGTGTGCTGTGACAGAATTGATTTTAATAAGAGATAGGTAAAAGTGATTTTGAAACTGGATAAAATGAATCAGATATTGGATAACGTTGCGTAAGTGGCTAATTCGGTTGCGCGCATTTCAAAAGCAATTAGTCCAGCATAGTTAATCAGAGACCTAGCTAGTCTCTGCGGATCCGGTTATTTTATGTGAAAGCCCGATCAGCTTTCCTAGACATTTTGTGTGATAGCCCGGCAAACTATCCTAGATAACTTATGTGGAGGCCTGATCAGCCGTCCCTAAATAACATCCAATACATATCTGATTGGGATTTTGTTGTTCCAGTAATGGAATAAGTGATTATGGTTCCCGTAATGGAATAAATGGTTTTGGGTCCCCGTAACGGGACAAATGGTTTTATGGTTCCTGTAATGGAATGTAAGGTTTGAAAATGAGAATAGCATGCTAAAATTGAACTACGGTAATTATGCACAGCACGCGACTGTTGATTTTATTTTACAGAGCATGCTAGTTTTGATATCCAGTTTATACATGTTCTACATGTTTCTAACAAGTTATGAATTCTGTTCTTATAATTGCTTTACTTTAAATCATTTTTACTTGTTATTCATATAGTGGTACTACTGAGCAATTGATTGCTCCCCTTGCAAAATGTTTTATATTGTGCTTAAGAAAAGGAATTATTACCTAGAAACTGAGTTGCTTTCCATGCTAGAAAATCAAAATGAAAGAGATAATAATGTTTATGTTAAAGAAATATTGTTAGAAACTCATGCTTATCTAGAAAAGGGGCTAGCTAAAGAAAGAGAAATAATTAAACTTTGGACTAACTCAGGAAAAGCAACCCAGGAAATCTTAAAGAATGGTTGTTGGGGATCAGGATTAGGATATTCAGATAGATCTAATTCTGATAAGGAAAGTGGAGAAGAAACTAAAAAAACAAAACCAATAAAAACATATAGTCAGGTCAAATTGAACAAAGTTCAAATAAAGACCATTAAGTTTAATCCAAGTGCTAATAATGTTAAATCAATCCATGAGGAAGGTACAACCTCAGCACCTAGATCAAACTTAATTTCTGAAAAGAGTGAACAAGTTCACATAAACTCAGTAAATATTGGTTCAATGACTCAGAAATAACTTAAGCAAAAGCTAAAGGATCTACACATGAAAGATAAGAGGAAAAGGTCTAGGAAAAATAGGAATGACAAGGTAGGTGTTAATAAGATTGAAAATTATGTAACCCCACCTAGAACGACTTATTCAAACTGTGGTAGCACTAATCATCTTGCTAATTCTTGCAAGAAGAATAAAGAGATAAAAGTTGTTCCTTCTAAATCAGAGTTTAAGAATAGAACAGCTACACATAAACCACATAATCCTTGTTTTCATTGTGGAAGTGTTTGACACTCTATTTATACATGTAAAGAGTATCATATTTTGTATTATGATTTTTATGAACTGAAACCCTCTTTAGTTAAAGAAAAATCTATTTTTGCATGTATAAATACCGATAGTAAGAATGTTAACATAAATTCTGATATGAAGTCTTCTGCTGCATATGTTAACCAACTTAAGAAGGCCAAAGGGTCCAAGCAAGTCTGGGTCCTTAAAAACACTAACTGATTCAAATTACTGATTGCAGGGTGACAGGAGGAATGCTCTAGTCTTTGACAGTGGATGCTCAGGACATATGACTGGTTATAAATCCCTGCTATCAGAATTTGAGGAGAAGGCTGGCCCAAGCGTTTTTATAGAGATGGCAACTTAGGAAAAATCTTGGGATATGGAAAAATCAAAGTTGGAAATGTCATCATTAAAAATGTAACTCTAGTTGCAGGACTCAAGCATAATCTGATCAGTGTGAGTCAAATCTGTGACAGAGGTTACCATGTCAATTTTTATAAGGAGCATTATGAAATTTTCAGCAAGTCTGATGGCAAGATCACATTGACTGGTGTGAGACATGGTAGTTTATATGAAGCCAGGGTCTCCACAAGTATTGATAATTCAGAAATTTGTCTACTGAGTAGAGCATCTGTGGAAGACAGCTGGAACTGGCATAAAAGACTTTCTCACCTCAACTTCAACAATATCAATGAACTTGTGAGGAAAGATCTTGTAAGAGGATTTCCCAATGCAGTGTTTACTCCTGATGGCTTATGTGATTCATGCCAGAAAGCCAAACAAAGGAAGACATCTTTCAAGAGTAAAACTGAATCCTCAATTCTTGAACCATATCATCTACTTCAAGTTGATCTCTTTGGTCCAGTGAATGTTATGTCTATTGCCAAGAAGAGTTATTTACTTGTGATTGTTGATGAATATACAAGATACATATGGGTGTATTTTATGCACACCAAGGATGAATCTCCATCCATTCTTCTTGATTATGTGAGGGAGCTAGAAAAAGGGTCAACATACAAAGTGAAGATCATCAGAAGTGATAATGGAACTGAAATCAAGAATAGCTTTATGGAAGAATTCTGCAAACTCAAGGGGATAAAACAAGAGTTTTCTGCTCCTAGAACTCCACAACAAAATGGAGTTGTTGAAAGAAAGAATAGAACTCTGATAGAAGCTGCAAGAACCATGCTAGAAGAAGCAGGATTTCCTACTTACTTCTGGGTTGAGGCTGTGCAAACTACTTGCTTTACACAAAATGCAACATTGATCAACAAGCATGGAAAGACACCATATGAGATGGTGAAAGGGAAGAATCCAAATTTGAAAGACACTATTTAAGTCATATATTTGACTTAAGAGCTGATGAAAGAATCTTTATGGGATATCCATTGTCTATAAAAGCCTTCAGAGTTTACAATATGAGAACAAGATCAGTCATGGAGTCTATACATGTATCTTTTGATGACAAGAAGATAATAGGTCTAGAAGATGCAGATGACCATGACAAGTTGAGATTTGAAAATAAAGTACCTTATGTTGAACTTCTAAATCCCGACTCTGATTCAGTAAATCCTGATATCATTTGAAGCACTGAGGTTCCACAGATTAGTGGAAATACTTCTGACAGAGAAGCACATGTTGAGGGGGAGCAACATAACACAAATACAGAGACTACAACAAGTGATTCAACTCAAGAAACATCAATAGAAAGATCATTAGACTCATCTTTCTCAACTCTGATGAGCCAAATACTGATAACAATGGGGACACTGATTCAGGGAGAGCATCAGGAAATAATAGTCATACTACTCAAGGAAATAACAGAGAATTCATGGATCAAGGGGGAGGTTCTCCTTCTAGGAGTCAACTTCCATCTGCAAGAAAATGCTCTAAGTCACACACACATTACTTAATCATTGGAAATCCTGATAGTGGTGTAAGAACAAGAAAAACCACTCAGAATGAATGTCTCTACCATTCTTTTCTATCTCAAACTGAACCTAAAAAGGTTGAAGAAGCTCTGCAAGATGTTGACTGGTTCACATCAATGCAAGAAGAACTCAATGAATTTGAAAGGAACAAAGTCTGGACTCTTGTGCCAAGACCAAAGAACAGATCTGTAGTTGGCACAAAGTGGGTGTTCAAAAACAAAACTGATAGTGAGGGCATTGTTACAAGAAACAAAGAAAGATTGGTTGCAAAGGGTTGCTCACAATAAGAAGGCGTTGATTATGATGAGACATTTGCTCCAGTTGCAAGGTTAGAGGCAATAAGGATCTTTCTTGCCCATGTTGCTCACAAAAAGTTTAAAGTGTTCCAAATGGATGTGAAGAGTGCATTCTTAAGTGGAGAACTCGAAGAGGAAGATTATGTTGAACAGCCTCTAGGGTTCATTGATCCAAAGTATCCAGATTATGTATACTTACTGGATAAAGCACTCTATGGATTGAAGCAAGCTCCAAGGGCCTGGTATGAAACACTTGCTCTATTTCTGCTAGAGAGTGATTCCACAAGATGTATAATTGATTAAACTCTCTTTTATAAATACCATGGTAAGGACTTGTTAGTACATATATATGTTGATGATATCATTTTTGGTTCTACTAATGATAAACTCTGTGAGAGATTTGCAAAGCTAATGCAGTCCACGTATGAAAATGAGTATGATGGGAGAATTGAGTTACTTTTTGGGGTTACTAGTCAAACAGACTAATGAAGGAATCTTCATAAATCAATCCAAATACAGCAGGAACTTACTCAAAATATTTGGAATGCAAGACTGCTCAACTGCATCAACTCATATGGCCACTACAACAAAGTTAGATTTAAATACTGGTTTTTCAATAGATATAACTAACTACAGAGATGCTGATTTTGTATGATGCAAAATAGACAGAAAAAGCACTTCTGGAAGCTGCCAATTTCTTGGAGGCAGATTGGTTTCTGGGTACAGCAAGAAACAAAATTCAATTTCCACTTCAACTGCAGAAGCAGAATATATTGCTGCAAGAAGTTATTGTGCTCAGATTTTATGGATGAAGAATCAGTTGTTGGATTATGGGTTAGACTATTCTTCTATTCCTATATATTCTGATAATCAAAGTGCTATTGCAATGACAGAAAATCCAGTGCAGCATTTAATGACTAAGCACATCAGTATCAGATACTATTTCATAAGGGGACATTTGGAAGCTGGTACAGTGGAATTGGTCTTTGTTCTAACAGATCAGCAAGTAGCAGATATATTCACCAAGCCTCTCTGTGAAGCTACATTCACAAGATTGGTGAATGAATTTGGAATGATTTCAAGACTGTTCTCAAACTCTGATAATTAAGTCTGCTGATATTCTCGAAGCATGGTATCTTATTATTTGTCAGTACTTGTTAGATACTGATTCTTATGCTAAATACTTGATGCCATGATAACATGCAAACTGTGCTAAATGATCTTATGTGATAATTGCATGTTGATCTACTGATTATGCTTATAAACTCTGTTATTAGTTAAACTTGTTTTGACTAATAGTTTATGTCAGTAGTTTATAAATCCTTATAATTATGATTACCTACTATTAATGGTCAAACTTTAATTGACTGTTTATTTTATGAGAATAATTTTTAAATCAGCATTGTAATTACAAGGTTGAAGTTAGCCTCAGATGGGAAATTTTTCATGGTTACAGGTGTTTACTATGGAGAAAGTTTTGGAACATGTTCGTTTAATGCTTAACGTTATTCTTGGGAACTGTGCATACAGTAACACACGTTTACATGATTACTTTTTAAGTCAATCATATGCTTCCACATGTCCTATTAAACTGAACGTGACTAAATTAGTGGAGAAAAGTACTGTATAAAATCAATTTTTTATTCTAGATGATACTTTGCTTATCTGTGTTATTATCTCTCCACTACTTTACCCTTCTCAATATCGTAAACTCTGAAACCCTACTATTGTTCGTAAATTCTTCTTGAAAAATTAACCATGACTTCACCTGCTGTTTCTAAATCAATTGTTTATGGTGGTGCCAAGTTTGTGACTAACAACTATTCAGCTATCTGGTCTAACAACAGTGTTAAATTTGATTTTCACATCTTTCAGGACTTTTTTAGATCCAGTGAGATTGGGTTTGCTCTCACAGCTCCACCCACAATCTCTGGTGACCATGTGCTTGCTATATGGAGAACTGGCGTATTTGATGATGGGGGAGCTAATGGATCTCCAAGCCTTGTTTTTGAATTTGACAATACAACAAGGATAGTAACTCCTCAAACTGTACGAGATGCATTGCATTTGCCTACTCATACCTCCTACTCAAGATTGGTAGGAGATACTGAGATGACGAGATTCTTTACTGAGATTGGTTATGACAAGGATTTGAAGAATCTTGGTCAATTATAAAGGAATGGGCTAAGAAATGAATAGAATTTCTTCTTTGATTGCATCACAAAGAAGTTCAACAACAAATCGTCAAATTTTGATGCCTTGCCAATTATGATACAACAGATAGGGTACTCTCTAATTCATGGTTCACATTATGATTATGGTAGAGTAGTTCTATCTTTTATTGGTGATAGGATAAATGCTGATAGAAATATAGTATATTGTGCTAGATTCTGTCAGTTGATTTTTAATGCTTGTTTTCCTAATACCCTTATCCCCTCTAATCAAATAGTGTATGTGTTTAAGTTGACAAAAAGGGTTTTTTCTGACTTAGTTTCACAAGATGAAAAGCGGTTGCATTTAGCTCCCTTGAGGTTACCTTTAGTTGCAAGAAAATTGCTCATATCAAGACTTTCTGAGACTTATGGTTTGCTTAACGGTCAAAGTGCTAAGCTGTAGGAAATAACCATTGGAAACCCCCATGTAGCTCACCTCGGCACAACAACTCAGACACGAAAACCATCTCAAATGGAAGCCACCTCAAGTGTCTCTCAAAAGAAACTTGTTGTAAAAAGAAAGAAAGACTTGGTACAACGAGCTACAAATCATGTTGTAGCTAAGTCAACACTCGAAGCATCTCAAGTTCCTCATTCTTCAAAACCTTTAGAAATTATAAAGAGGAAACTTGTACTTGTTGGATTAGAGTCAGATTCAGATGAGGATAATGCTACCTTATCTTCCAGATTTCCAAATCTTTCATCTAATTCTTCTCCAAAACTAGTTGTTTCATCAATTGGGAAAGACACGGTTGCTAATTATCATACAAATCCAAGACCAAAGAGAAGAAGATTGGTCAAATCTTATTACAATTAGCACTTACTCAAGCTTAAATAGGAAATTGCTGAGGAGACACAGAGTGCATCAAATTTAAATTCTGACATCCAGTCTATTGTTGAGGCGCTTGTAGAACTGTCTGAAACTCCAGTCATGTAATATCACAAGAGAACATGGGAAGTCTCTCATGAGCAAGTAGAAGCTAGTGTCAAGAGACTGCAAGGGAAAGGACTTTCCTAGATCAAGCACACAAGAACCTGTATCTCAAAGGGGTACAACAGCTACATCTTTTGATCCAATCACACAAGAACCTGCATCTCAAAGTGGTGCAGCAGATGTTGAAGCACAAGAACCTCTGATTGAAACTGCTCAGGAGTCTATTACTACAATTGTGGAGAAGAGTACACAAGAACCTGGTTGTCAAAGTCATCCAGCAACTCCTAATTCTCCAGCAACACAAGAACCAGTGCATCAAAGTTGAAATGCAAGATTTACTCCTGCTGTAGTAACTCTCATTATTGATGCTGAAGGCAGAGTTCATCCATCTCAAATGACTATTGATATTTTATCAATACCACAACTAAATGTTCACACGGAAGCTGCATCTTCAGATTCACAAGGTGTAAATACTGGTGTTACTTTATCAACATTTATTTTAAATACTAATTTAGTTCTTTCAGCATTTATAGTTTGCTTTTCATGATATAAATCTTGTTGACATGATTACATCTAGACCTTAGTTAAGGACTACCTCTAGTTGTATGATACAGATCACCCTTCTTTAGCCACCTCTTATTTCTGTAGGACAATCTTACTGAGCCTTTTTCTGTGAGATGTGTGAAAAGATTGAGAGAAAAACGGAATTTAAGAGAGGCAGGATCCTTCCTGGAAAAAGGAGAGGTAGATGAGAGATAGGATTTATTAATCCTTGTGAGGAAACTATGACTATTAAAAGTCATGAGCTGTGTGGTGTGAGGAGTAGTGAGACTACTTTTAAAGAATAGAGAGATTAAGTGTTACTTGTTATATTTTTGCTGGTGCACGGAGTACTAAAGAAACAGATGCTGAATAATAGTCTGTTGACCCTCGAATAAACTCTGATATACCAAGTGTTAGTGTCTGTGCCCTAGAGACAACACTATGATGTATTAGTTTCAGACATTAGGATAATTAATGTTTATGTTCTATCGATTATTCTCTTTATAATTTATTAATTCTTAATTTACTGCGATATAAATGTTAGATTAATAAATGTCCTTGGAATATGATATGCAATTCTATATCTCTAAGTACGTGACTTAGAAATGAGATTATAAGAATAGTATCAATATTCCTAAAGGTCCCTAGTCGAGTATTATTATTAAGGGACAATAATAATGCATTAAGACTGGTGTGTTTGTTGACTGATGATCACGTCTCATTGATCATAGGTATAGTGACACTAAAGTCAAAAACACAGGCAGATGTATATGTACATGGTGCTGGACAAACCCAATGTGAGATTCTACATGTTTGTTGTGTCATAATTAATTCTCACAGTGATAATGATGTAATGGTCCTTAGACCTGAAGTCATTATATATCTATACAAGAATTAATATACATTGATTCCATTAAAAGTTATCCTTGATCGGGTAATGATAAAAGTGGACATTGGGTATATTATGAATCGTATGAGAAATATGAATGATCTAGATGGGATTTAACCCTCCTATTTTAGTAGTGATATTATTGGCCTCTTGTGTGAGCTAGACTATGAAATGTGTGGCCACGCTCAAATATTGATTTGATATGATAGTCTACTCATTGATCAAGGAAACTTGGATTAAACTATGATGAAGATGACACATTACATGCCTCTAGTTTAATCTATAATATTTGGTTAAAGGGATTATATTACATTGTACATTATTCACAAAAGGTTTAATCGATCACTGATTCAATTATTATTACTTGGGTAGCAATGATGTATTACTAGATGTCGCTCATTGTTTACGATTTTATATTACATTTAAAATTCATTGCCAACCTAATAATAACCTATAGGGTCACACACAAAGAATACTTGAAGGATTATTTAATTTAAATTGGATTTAAATTAAGTTAAAGTAATTTGAATTATATATAATATTAATTAAGTTTGACTTAATTAATTAGATAAATAATGATATTCGAATTTACTAATATTAATTATGAAATTTATTTGTTAAATAATTAAGTGACACTTAATTATAATACAAATAGGAATTTCAAATTAATAATAACTCCTAATTAGTTAAGAGTTATAATTCATTTTTCCACACTCTATATAATATCTCTTGTGTGGCTGATTTTTGGTGTGAAAAAGGACTTTTACTAAAACCCTAGCCACCAAGGGAGAAGATGGAGAGAGCAAGAAGAAACGAGTTTATGCTAGTACACATTCAATCCTTGCATTCAAGCATTCGTGTGGATACCGATAGAGCGTAGATCACGAGAGCGGGATGCATGGTGATTGAAAAAGCTTCGGATCTCCATTAGTCAACCAATTTATAAAGCTTCTTAAGGTAAATAATCTGATCTATGAATTAAATATCTATTTTTCACATGGATCGTGCGGCGGGTTTCAAAAATTCTGATTTTTCATGTTTTTAATTACTGTTTCCATTGCGTTTATGTGCTGGAAACCCTTCAATGGCATCAGAGCTACTTGGGAAAAGTGTTTAATTCATTTATGTGTTTACTGGTTTTATGATGATAACATGTTTACAATATTCCATGACTATTATGTATGCGATTTTGTATGTTTTACATGTTATTATGTTTATATATGCGTATATATGTATATGTTTTGAATATATGATATTCATGAGAGTTGTATAATCATATGATGATTATATAATCTGTATAAATATTGATATATACATGTTTTGTATTTGTTCTTATTATATGAATCGTATTTGATACGATTCTGAATCGGATGCAGCGGATTTGCTGAAATCTGGATATGGTGTCCGATTTTGGCAACCGAATATGCTATTTCATATGAAATCGAGAGTCTGAACGAAACAGATAGCTAAAGCTATCATCGACTAATCTGTAAGGCGTTTGACGTTGTTTAGACCCTGTAATATGCGATTTAATATTATCATATTTAATTTTGATTTTTTTGATTTTTGCCATATTGGTTTTTATGATTAGATCATGATGGGTGTGATATGTTAAGATCATATTATGTGTTTTAACATGTTCTTATATGTTAATTGATCTTGGTGGATGGTTATGGTTTATGACCTTAGGTTAATGGTTTTGGTTTTTTTAATACGGCTTGCATGTCGTTTAATCTTGTAATTTTTAAATCTCGAATGTAACTCGAGTTCTTCTTGTAAGTTTATTAGATTAATTTTTTTTATTTCATTCTTGTAATGTACATCAAGACATGAAGATTTGAAGATCAAGGGTAATCCCACATGGAGGCCATCCAAAGAAGCAATACAAGAAAGAAGACATGTAATAGTTAGCTTGTATTTATTTTTCACCTTAGATTGACCTAGATCTTTGTCATTAGCTTGATGAAGATCACATATCACATAGGATGAAGCCATTACCAATCACATTTATTTATTGCACTTTACATATATATGTGCATATGATAAATGTATGTGTAGAGTAGTTTATAAAGATGCATGCTTAATTAGATTCAGGATGTATGTATTAGATACGACACTCATGCCATACTTGCTAAACAAGATAAAATCTGTAATGACTCAAGATTTTAAAATGAACAAACGATTATGAGATTCTCGTTTTTATGAAACACGAATAAAATACAAATTTTCTTTATTTCTGGCATGGGGCGATTTTGTCAAAAGCGAGTTCTTTGAACTTGTAAGGTTGTGGGTTTTAAGAGAGACTATTGTGACTCCCTCATACCTGGAAATCAAAGCATTGACGAATATTAATTTGAAGTATTTTATTCAAGGAAAAATTGGGGATCTCTTTATGATGGGATCATGATCGTTTTAAAATTAAAAAAACCCTAAAGTTAATATTTAGTTGATCGGATGCCTTCCAATAAGTCTAATGCGTTAACCCTAGATCGATAAGGAGTGGGTTCACCAAAGCGAAGTACTCCCATCTATCATGGGAGATGTGTTGAAGTATATTGATACTTTTGACTATTGGGTTTGACATAACTAAGTTACCACGATAGGATTGTGAACTTAGAGGCATATAGTTTGGCGAGATTTATTAGATAAATATGAACAAATGTTGTTCCACCAAGCTATCCAAGAGTTATATTGTTGATATAATTGACAAATGTTGTCTACCTAAATAATCATGTTTTAGTACAAAAGCCAAAGCTAACCTAACGCATGGTGAAATATGGATCTTGGCTCACTAGAAAGGATATAAAAGATATTCTTTATGAATTAATAGTTAGGGCTATTAATTTGATAAAAATAGTGGGAGATATATATTGTGTATATATATGAATAATCACATGAACATAATTTAATGATCATCTGTAGACTAAGTCATTTTATGCACTTTAATATTATAGATATCAAATGACAAATAACATAAATAACTTCTCTATGTAATAGTCCTTGAGAAAGACAAGGTGACATGAAATACTTTCCTCAATTGACATGGGAACTTGAGGATTGTCCTCAGGTTCAAGGATGTCACTCAAACCCCTCCCTTATTTCTTCTAGCTGAGAATGAAACATATGCTGAACAAAATGCTTATCAAAAGAAAATTGATTATGCAACTGATGTTTCATGTCTCATGCTTGTAATTATGAGTGCTGAGATTTAGAAGCAATGAGAGCATAATGATGCTTATGATATGATTGAGCACCTTCAAAGGATGTTTAAAGGATAGGCTCATCAGAAAGATTTGACAATAATAAGGCACCATACTTTTGCATTAATGGGAGAATGATATCCGGTTGGACCATATGTTCTAAAGATGATAGGTATATGTACCTTGATATTTTTGGGTTTCAAGAATGGTCTAGAGACTCGGCTTAATTTGATCAAACAATCTTTGAACAACTTCTATTCTCAGTTTGTTAAGAACAAAAGGAATGAGATACACAGAACACTCACTGAGTTGTTAGGCATGTTTAGAACTGCTGAAAATAACATGGTAATGTCATGAATTACGTCTATATTGATGGTGTACACATGGAATGCAAATGGGAAAGGAAAGTGTACAGGCAAGGTGAAGATTTGATCTTATTCGGTGTCAAACCAAAGTCCAATCCCAAAGGGCTTTTGAATCCTGATAGTGGTGTTGCTAAAGGAGATGATTGTCATTTATGTGGAAATAACTAGATGATTAGAAATTAATTTGTCGAGCTTGTTTGGAAGATCTAAAGAAGAAGATCAAGAATGGTCAAGCTTCAGGTATCGGGTTAGAATTGGAGCAAAAGTTTTTGCTCTAGTTGAAGGAACTCGATACCTAATTTTACCCATACGGCAAGATTGAGAACTTGATAAATTGTTATTACGTGCCTGCCTTTAGCGGATACATTAAATCAATTTCTTGTTAGGACTAGAAAGGTTTTCATTTTAATTAATTAAACAATAGTTGTTTATTCTATTTTAATAATAAAGCTTATAATGTTGCACAATTGGTTAACAATTTATATGTTCTAAGATGACTCAAATCAAACATTACCTCTAGCATTGTCGTTAAGCCATATTAATGAGAAATGCATTTCTGAGTTACATATAGATGGATACTTGGATAAGTTTGAATTGGAATCATATGGAAGATGCGAACTTTGTCTCATTGGCAAAATGACTAAAGCTTCTTTTACCTGATCAGGTGAAAGGGCCACCGAATGATTAGAACTTATACATAATGATGTATGTGGTCGAATGCGTGTGATGGCAAGGGGTGGCTTATACTACTTCATAATATTTGTTAATGTTTTCAGTAGATATGGATATGTGGTTCTTATGAAGAACAAATCCGATTCTTTTGAAATGTTCAAAGAATATAAGGCCGAAGTAGAAAAGAAAATAAGGGAAAAGTATAAAAGTTTTACGATCGGATCGTGAAGGAGAATACTTAAGCCTCAAATTCCAAAGTTTCTTGAAGGAGTGTGATATTGTACCACAACTCACTCCTTCTGAAACACCTCAATGGAATAGAGATTCTGAGAGGAGAAATCATACCTTGTTCGACATGGTGCGATCGATGATGAGTCAAGCGGATCGTCCAATCAGTTTCTGGGGTTATTCTCCAGAAATGGCTGCATTTACACTTAACCAAGTTCCGACTAAAGCGGTTCAAAATACTCTGTATGAGATATGGACTGATAAACGTCATAGCATATCATTTATGAAAATTTGGAGATGTGAAGCATTTGTAAAATGTTTAGCCTCTGACAAGCTTGGAGCAAAATTAGATAGATGCTATTTTGTGGGATACCCAAGTGAGACTAGGGTAAAGTTTTTATAATCCATCTGAGAACAAAGTTTTTGTTGCTCGGGCCGCTGTATTTCTTGAGGAAGAACTACTTTCTAATAAAATCAGTGGGAGGATAATATATCTCGATGAAGATCGAGAACCAGAGTTGGAATAAGATCAGGATGTACATCAAAATGTTTAAAGTAATCCTGTCCAAGAAACACAGGTTATTCGTAGATCTAGTAGGATTCACCATGAGCCTGGGTGAAATTATGAATTTCCTTTGACTCAAGATGGTGATGTGATGCTTACGGATAATGATAAGCCTCTCACCTACCAAAATGCTATGAACAGTTCAGACTCCGAGAGATGGCTAGAGGCCATGAAATTCGAGATGGAATCCATGTATCAAAATAAAGTATTGACTTTAGTTGATCCACTCGAAGGGGTAAAACCTATAGGGTGCAAGTGGGTTTTCAAGAAGAAAACTGACATGGATGGTAAAGTACAGTTCTATAAGACGCGACTAGTGGCAAAAAGTTTCAAACAAATTCATGGTATAGACTATGATGAGACTTTTTCACCGGTTACTATGGTCAAGTCCATCAGGGTTTTGTTAGCAATAGTTGCTTACTTTGACTATGAGATTTGGCAAATGGATGTCAAAACCGCTTTCTTATATGGGAGCCTTGAAGAGGATGTATATCTGATACAACCTGAGGGTTTTTTCGATCCAAAGTTTGCTAACATGGTTTGTAAGTTGCTTCTATCTATTTATAGATTTCTATCTATTTATAGATTGAAGTAAGCCTCAAGGAGAATGAATATTCATTTTTATAAAATGGTCAAAGAGTTTGGATTTATTCAAAATGAAGATGAACCATGTATTTGCAAGAAGGTTAGTGGGAGCCATGTGACATTCCAAGTATTATATGTAGATGATATATAATAGATATGAAATAACATACCTTCTCTACAGGCTGTTAAGACTTGATTGAGAAATAATTTCTCGGTAAAAGACTAAGGTGATGCTACCTGTATATTAGGGATCAAGATCTATAGAGATAGATTGAAAAGATTAATCAACCTAGTCAGAGTCATACATTGATAAAATATTGCATCATTTTAGGATGCAGGAGATAAAGAAAGAATATGTTTTGATGTCTCATGGGATAGTGATCTCAAAAGATAATTTCCCCCTAAATCATTAGATGATAAGGGCCATTTGAGAAAGTTCCAGATGCGTCAGCAATTGGATCTATATTGTGTACAATGATATGTATTTATCCTGGTGTTTCGTATGCTTTGAGCATGATGATCAGATACCAGTCTAATCCAGGTGAGGGTCACTTGATATTTTTCAAGAATATTCTTAAGTACTTAAAGAGGACTAAAGATTTATTTTTGGTGTATGGAGAAGATAGGGAACTGGTTGTAAAGGGTTACACTGATACTAGTTTCTGAACCTAATTTTTGGACAGACAAGGATGATTACGAGTTTATGTCTGTTTTGTGTTTTGTCTAAATATAATTGATGTTAGCTTGAATAGTTCACAGCAAAAACATTAATGATTCTATGGAAGCCGAATATATTGATATTTTTTTTCAAATAGCCATGGACACTGTTTAGGCATGTCCTTAGGCAATATCGCCCTATTAATGAGATTAATGATTAAGGAGATATAAATGTAAAATGTATAGTAATGATAGTGTTGTAGACCCACTGACTAAGGCTTTGTCGTAGCAGAAGTACGATGGCCATACTAGTTCCATGAGTATTAGATATATGGGTGATTGGCTCTAGTGCAAGTGGGAGATTGTTAGTGTTTGTGCCCTAAAGACAACACTATGATGTATTAGTTTAAGACATTAGGATTATTAATGTTTATTTTCTATCGATTATTCTCTTTATAATTTATTAATTCTTAATTTACTGCGATATAAATGTTAGATTAATAAATGTCCTTGGAATATGATATGCAATTCTATATCTCTAAGTACGTGACTTAGAAATGAGATTATAAGAATAGTATCAATATTCCTAAAGGTCCCTAGTCGAGTATTATTATTAAGGGACAATAATAATGCATTAAGACCGGTGTGTTTGTTGACTGATGATCACGTCTCATTGATCATAGGTATAGTAATACTAAAATCAAAAACACAGGCAGATGTATATGTACATGGTGCTGGACAGACCCAATGTGAGATTCTACATGTTTGTTGTGTCATAAGTAATTCTCACAATGATAATGATGTAATGGTCCTTAGACATGAAGTCATTATATTTCTATACGAGAATTAATATACATTGATTTCATTAAAAGTTATCCTTGATCGGGTAATGATAAAAGTGGACATTGGGTATATTATGAATCGTATGAGAAATATGAATGATCTAGATGGGATTTAACCCTCCTATTTTAGGAGTGATATTATTGGCCTCTTGTGTGAGCTAGACTATGAAATGCGTGGTCACGCTGAAATGTTGATTTGATATGATAGTCTATTCATTGATCAAGGAAACATGGATTAAACTATGATGAGGATGACATATTACATGCCTCTAGTTTAATCTATAATATTTGGTTAAAGGGATTATATTACATTATACATTATTCACAAAAGGTTTAATCGATCACCGATTCAATTATTATTACTTGGGTCGCAACGATGTATTACTAGATGTCACTCATTGTTTACAATTTTAAATTAGATTTTAAATGAGTTGCCAATGTAATAATAATATATAGGGTCACACACAAATAATGCTTGAAGGATTATTTAATTTAAATTGGATTTAAATTAATTTGAATTATTTATAATATTAATTAAGTTTGACTTAATTAATTAGATAAATAATGATATTCGAATTTACTAATATTAATTATGAAATTTATTTGTTAAATAATTAAGTGAGACTTAATTATAATACAAATAGAAATTTCAAATTAATAATAACTCATAATTAGTTAAGAGTTATAATTCATTTTTCTACTCTCTATATAATATCTCTTGTGTGGCTGATTTTTGGTGTGAAAAAGGACTTTTACTAAAACCCTAGCCACCAAGGGATAAGATGGAGAGAGCAAGAAGAAATGAGTTTGTGCTAGTACACATTCAATCCTTGCATTCAAGCATTCGTATGGATACCGATAGAGCGTAGATCGCGAGAGCGGGATGCGTGGTGATTGAAAAAGATTTGGATCTCCATTAGTCAACCAATTTGTAAAGCTTCTTAAGGTAAACAATCTGATCTATGAATTAAATATCTATTTGACTCCATTACTTAAACCGGTCATTTCTCCAAACAGTGAGTTCATGGGTCCTGATGTTAAGAACAAAAGCAGTCTAAGGTAAATCGGGCATTACGACGGCTATGTTTACGCGATTACCAAATTTGTACAACTCCAAATCAATCCACAATCAATCCCACAATCATTACTACAACCAAACTCTATCCATACTCTACTACAACAGCCCCAACATCTCAAGTTCTCCAATTTATACTACTCTAAATCATGAACTAAAAGCTTATACTTAAGTTCATTAACTAATAATCAACATTTACAACTCCAAAAATATTACAAAACCAACCAATCTCTAAATATTCAATAACCATGCTTCTCATGAACTATACTACTCATAACAAGCTCTTAACATTCAATAATAATTCTAGGTTAAGAGATTATACCTTCCTTGAGAGTAGGAGTAACTAATGAGCTTGAAACAAACTTGGAAAATCCTTACTAAAGCTTTATCTAAACAAAAACACAAGATCAAAATTTCAAGTTCTTGAAAAACACTATTCACTCTCTTCTTCCATGAATTATTGGAAGAGATTGTGAAGGAATTGGAAGCTTAGATTCATAGGATATCTATATCTATGTACAAGGAACCTTGGATAATTACCTCACTAATTAACAAAGCTTGGAACTTGAATTTGGATTTTTTCTTCTTTGAAAAAGAGATGAAGCCGAGAGCTTCTTTGCTAGGAAAGTGAAAGTCAACTTGTGTTTTGTGTTTTTGATTTGTTTTGGCTTGGTTGCTTTGTTTTTGTTGTTAATTGAATTGTTACCATGGTAAATTTTGTGTGGCTTATAATCAACCAACAATTCCTTCCCATTGTGTCATGCTTATGTCATCCTCTTATGTCATCTTCCCACACTTGTCTTCTTCTTGTTGGTGTGATGACATCATCATCACTAACCTCTTTAATTAACTCCTAATGACTTGGCTAATGATCGCTGATCTGTTATACGGTTCGCTTAACTTTCATTTTCGTTTATCGTTTGAGGGATCATACCCGGGATCTTATTACTTGGGTTCCCTTAACCTTTCTCAATACATTATATTCCTTTTATGATCCCCTCTTATAATCCTTGAATTTAAATCATTTTTATCCTATTACCTTATACTCAATTCTTTCGGTATCTGGTGGATTTTCGGGAAAAATCAAAGTGTTCGAATTTGGATTCTGACGATCTTTACATACACTTATATACCATATAGAGTATTAATAAGATCTCAGAATAACAATAAAAGAACCCCTATAAATGTGGCATGAAAAGTTTTCTTATTCAGCATAATCAGCAAAATCACTATTCATAAGGGTTACAAAAAGTCCAAAATTTTGGGGTTATTACAACAGTCCATTCATAAAGATTCATCCATTTCAGAATCACCACAACATTCTACAGGACCTGCACTCCTGGAAGTTAATCTTGAAGCTCCAATTCATTTATCTACAATACTTGAAGATGTGGAGATAACTGCTGAAGGTGTTGAAGCTTCTGAAGCCACTGGATCAATTTCTCATTCTATTCTGCATACTGAAGCTGACGATAAAGTTCAGAAATTAGTGCAAGATCCAGCTACTATTGAAGAATCTAATGATGGTAAAGAAACACATATATCTAATGCTATGTTAGATCTTGAGAATGATCTTTTCTTTCCTGAAGATATGTCTATGCATGTGAGACAACAGAAAATGAAAGAATTAGATGCTAAGAAGAAGCAGAATTATTCTGATAATCTTTGGAATGTTTATTGGAAAGATAATACATATCCTATTTTCAGAACACGTGCAGTTGAACATCTGGAAACAGCTGAACAGAAGATTACAAATCCTGATGTGCTGAATCATCTGAAAGCATCAACTTTAGTTGTCAGATCCTTACACATAGCTCATGAAGCAACTACTACTCAGATCAATCAGATTAAAGAATCATTGATTACTTCAAAGATGCTTACTCATCGGGAATTTTAGAAATAAATTTCACCAATAGTTACAGACAAGCTACAATCGAAGCCAGTCAAGCTAGATTGGAAGCTCATCAAGCTCAAATATCTGATCAACTTACCGAAGTACAGAATTCAATGGAGCTGATTATTTCTCTACTGCTTGGTGATGATGCCAAAAAGGGGGAGAAAATTGATAAATCTAAATGCAAACAGCTGTCATTGATAGGTACCGATGATGAAAATCCTGATGGAGTAATAAGGGGGACAAAAGGAGAGTAAAAGAGGAAGCAAGAGGAATGAAAGAAGAGTTGAAGAATTGACTCTGACTACTAAAATGCTACAATCTTCACAAGTCACAACTGTTGCTGATGAAGACCAAGGTATTCTGGAGAAAGAAGCTGGTGCTGAAGCAAACCAATATCTCCAAACTCTGAAAGTTAAAGGAAGAAAGAAAACTCTGTTCTACAAGGATCCAAAGATTCAATTATTTGATTCTGAGGTAAGTAGAAGAATATTTGCAAAGGAAAATCCTGGAATTGATCTTGAACAGCTAAGGCAAACGGAGGAAGACTTTAAAAATTCTATGAAGATATCAAATGATGATATTGTTGTTATTTCTCAAGTACTTTATAAAGATGATCCTTCTAACAGACCAAGCAGAGGTATAGTTATAAGGGAAATCAGTCAGGTAAAAGATGAAAGATCTCTCAGATCATAAGCTATTGGAACTGATGACATGAAGCTTAAAGGAAAGGAGAAGATAAAAGTAAAGTCAAGGATTTCAACGTCTAAAGCCAAAGCTGGAGTCAATATCTAAGGAATCTGAATCTTAAACTCTGATAGATTTATTCTATACAGTAGTTCAAGCTCTTGATACAGAAGAAAATTTACTTGAAGCGGAAATTGTTAGGGCTAAACACGCGCTAATAATTCATGCAAGTATACGCGTTTGCAAGTAATATAGAATTATTTCTAGTTCGTTCCCACAGAGACTGGTTTTGGTTAACTATGTAATTTATGCACTTATGCACCGATGATATGGTTATTATCCAATGCTAAGATGATAACAAATTGGGTTTGATTATAACTATGAATTTAAACTAACAATTATAACTAAGTAATAAAGAGAGTTGTATATTATATGAGATAAACATGGGATTCTAACTTCATTAAATACTTCATTCAATAGCCTTATTGTTCTTAACCTTAGCATGCAATGGTGATGACACTAATCAGATAACACGAAACTGCTAAACGCCGACTTTCGTTGCACAAATAACATACTACCAGACATCCACAAAAGAGATAAAAGCTGAATAGACACCAATTATATTGAGACCCTATATGTCTATAGAATTTGACAACATAAAGGTTTAAAGAACAAGTTATCTATCATGATTGCACAGGGCAAGTAAGATGGGTAAAATTACCTACGAATCATGCATAACAATAACACATGAACCTATGTTAGCATGGAAAGTTTTAAATCCTTAAATTCACTGTCGCTTCATTAAAGATTAACACGCTATCTTACAAGTTGGCGACCCTTATAAGACGAATAAGCACAACCAATACTAGGTTATCATACAATCACCACACAGTAAGGCATCAAAATAATTTAACTAAAGAAATCCATAAGTAAATCCGCTAGAACCCCACGATAACGATTAGCCCATAATCAGACTCATCATCAATTTGGGTTCTGATGAAAGCATGGTATAATAAACGTAATCTTTATACTGAATAAATAACAAAACCAAGTACGAAACAAGAGTAAGGTTCACAAATAAGAAAACTAGCATCCAAGTTACAACTTAGAACAAAGATTTAATAGTAAAAACAAGATCTTCTTCGTCTTCATTGAATCGTGCGGGCGCACTGCCTCTTTGACAACATGGCGTGGCCGCGCGCTAGACCAGCGCGGGCGCACCGTACTTCTGGAAAAAACTTCTAATTTCTTCTTTTCTTTGCTGCTTCGAGCCGGCTTTCCATAAACTTTTATTCCAATACCACCTTAACACCAAATTAGTATCAAAACAATGTTAATTCACCTGATTACCTAGATAATGCCTGAAATGCAAAAATAATAGAAAACGCGTTAAAACACTAACAACTTGAGTACAAATGCATCAATTCAAAGCTTAATAGAGCATTATAAAGTGTCATAAATGCCACTCAACATACCCCCAAACTTGAATCGATGCTTGTCCTCAAGTATAAACAGACTCAAAGAACAAGAACAAAAATGCATGAATGCAACTAAATGAATGCAACGATCCCAATAGAATAACTCAACCAGTCGACAAGCAACATCTCAACAAATGCAGTTATTCGTATAAAGATCAATCAAATCATACAAATCAAATTACAAACTAAAGACGTGCGTGTGTACAACTGCTTACAGATATACTATCGCAACTAGATCAATAATCATGACTCACTACTCATCAAGGCAATCGCAAGGTTATAAATAAAATAAAAATCTAGACTCAAAATAACTTATAACACTTCAGTTCTTATATTGGAGTTTTATATGGATTCGTGCTTTTATTCGAACAAAACAACACACATATGTTTATTTGATCGTGCAATGAGTGAGGTCCACTAAGACTTGTACAATAGTACCCATGTAGCGAGCGTTAGGTTAGCGGATCCCAGACTGTAAAAGCCTTAAGTCACTAGGCACAAAGTCCCCTAAGAACTTAATAACTCGAGTACTAAAGAGCCCACTCGTGATCAATTATACATAACATTTATTCTTTTTCTTTTTTCTTTTCTTTTCTTTTTTTCTTCTTTTTATTTTAATTTCTGAACGAGTGTGTTTCGCTCCATCTCGTTCAACCCTAGACTACTCATATAAATATGAGCCGGCTACTAGCCATTTGACACCTAGCCACAACAACTAGCAATGAAATCCAATTTTTCTCCAATTTCTAAAAATCCGTGTTATTTTATTATTAAGAGAATATCCTAAATTTTAAATATAAACAAGCGATTAAACCTTGACAAACAAACAACCATGATCATGATCTAGCACTTAAGTAACATATAAAACTTAGTGAAATACAATCGTATCTAACATGCAAATCAACTTAATACAACTTAACATCTCTAAAGACGACATCACTACACTAGCATCAATATCACAAGTCAACTGGAAAAATTAACTAAGGGATCATGTTATAATGCAAATGCATGAACTATATGAACAAAATAACATAAAAACTACCAAAAATAAAAAAAAAACTACATGGAAAAACTACATGGAAAAATATGCAACTATATAAACTAAACTATCATGAATATGCAATTATATGCGACTCACACAAAACATATTCCTTCAACTACTACCCCCAAACTTAAAATAATCATTGTCCTCAGTGAAGGTAATAGTAAGAAATTCAGGCATACCTAATCAGAATCAGGCTCCTCACCCTCAACGGGTGGAGTGTCAGGTATGTCCGGAGGTGGATACACGGAATCCTCACAAAATACTGGCCACTGGATGTCAACACCGGTGGCTCTGAAAGCTGTCCCCAATGCCTGGGTGAGATCTCGTGCAAACCTGCTGTGGATGTCATACATCGCATCCATCCTCCTAGCTGAGATCTATAAGTAGTCCTAGCTGCGATCTCCTAGCTGAGATATCCAAGCAGACCTGCTCGCCTGAGTGGCCCTAGCAGTTGGCCTCCCACTAGGTAGGTAGTCAAAAATATAACCAAGCCCCTTCAGACCGGGCTTGCCTCCATCCCATTCTTGCATCATAGCCAAAGTAGTGCTATCAATAGGAGCACTCAGGATCTGCAACTGCTCATGTGCGGGCCAATGAACACCAACTGCCACACACAGCTTTGTCACAACGGACACATATGGTATAGACCCCGTGGTACTCCCCCTCAAGAACTTCAGAATACCCTGATAAATCACCATCCCCAGATCCACATAATCGCCCTGAAGAATGCCCCACAACAGCCGTGCACGCTCCACTGTAATCTCCTGTACATGAGAAGATGGCATGATGTTAGCACAAATAAACTTGTTCCATGCACGGGCAAACCTGTCCATGTTGGAAGCCTGAAACGTAGAATACTCAGTAGTGCCCCTCTTGATCTTCCAGTAAGTATCGGGTTGGCACAGTGTAGAAATAATAAGATCCAAATCAAAGTCCTCTGGAGTCTTATCGTTCCAAGTGTCCTGCCCGGGCTTCCTTGCGGGCTGCTCAATCACCGTCCTAATAGCCTCCGCACTGTACTCCACAGTCTTCCCTCAAACCACCGTTAATCCATTCTTCTTAGCCTTCGCATTCGTATAGAACTCGCGAACAACACTCACGGGCATAGCAGTGGGTGCCTCGCTAAAGGGAACCCAGCCCGTCTCCAGAATCATCTCCAATAGCTTACCATCCTTCCCCGATGGCAGAAAACCTCGCTCCTTGATAAACGGCTTCGAAAGAAGCCTCCTATACTCCGCTTCAGCCTCGGGAGTAGAGAACCTCGGCCTTACACCACCCACACTTGAAGAATCGGTGGTGTTGCTACTTACTTGTGTTCTTTGTCTCATGGGTGCCATTGGACTTGAGGAGAGAGAATAAGAGTTTTGTGTTTGAGAGAGAATTTGTGTTTGAGAATTTGTGAAGTGGTGAAGAAGTTTGTGTATGAGTGTATGTATATATAGGTGGTGAAAAGAGAATTGTATATGGAATAGAAGTGGGATTTGATTATGGAAATAATGAGAGTAATAGGTTTGATTTGGAGAGGGAAATTTGGGATGTGGAGGAGTAAAATTCGGTTAGGAATTGATTTTGTAGAAAAAATCCCAATTTTCCCTTTCAAAACTGACTTTTATTTTTTCTGAGTCGGGACCATGATGCGGCCGCGCGCTAGGACAGCGCGGGCGCGAGCAACTTTTTCCAAATCGGCGCGGCCGCGCGCTGGATCAGCGCGACCGCGCCGTGTTTCTGTGATTTCAGCGCGGCCGCGCGCTAGGACAGCGCGGGCGCGCCAGGCTTCTGAAGTTGGCCCTGATTTTTTCTCTTTTTCTGATTTTTTTTTCTCTTTTCTTCTTGCTTCCTCTACTTACTAAGGTACAACAAACTTAGGTTGCCTCCCAAGAAGCGCTTGCTTTACGTCATTATCTTGACGTAGAACTCGAGATCAAACGGACAATAAAACGGCACTAACCACCTCGTAGTTTGTTGTGTCACCATAGTAATGCTTCAACCTCTGACCATTTACCTTCAATGCTTGGCCCGGATCATTCTCAAAATCTCCACCGCTCCATGTGGAAACACAGTTTTGACAACAAACGGCCCTCACCATCTTGACTTCAACTTTCCAGGAAAAAGACGGAGACGAGAGTTGAACAAAAGAACTTGTTGCCTGGCACAAATGATTTGAGCACTAGACCCCGATCGTGCCACCTCTTGACTTTCTCTTTATACATTTTTTTGTTCTCATAAGCTTGAAGTCGCCTCGTCGAGCTCATTCAATTGAAGCATCCCCTTCTTTCCAGCTGCATCCAAATCCAGATTCAATTTCTTCAAATCCCAATATGCTTTATGCTCTAGCTCCACCGGCAAATGACACCCCTTAACATAAACCAACTGATACGGTGACATCCCTAGTAGAGTCTTGTATGCTGTTCAATACGCCCAAATAGCTTCATCAAGCTTCAAAGACCAATCTTTTCTCGATGGACACATAACTTTTTTCTAAAATGCGCTTGATCTCTCTGTTAGTTACCTCGGCTTGACCATTCGTCTGAGGATGATAAGCCGTAACAATGCGATGATTCATATTATACCTTTGCATCATAGCAGTGAACTTGCGGTTACAGAAATGCGACCCCTCATCACTGATTATGACTCTAGGAGTTCCAAATCTTGTGAATATCTGTTTGTGAAGAAAATTAAGCACTACCTTTGCATCGTTCGTTGGCAATGCCTTAATTTCAACCCATTTTGACACATAATCAACTGCCAACAAGATATACTGATTGTTATAAGATGAGACAAATGGCCCTATGAAGTCAATTCCCCAAACATCGAAGACTTCGACCTCGAGAAGCACATTAAGAGGCATCTCATCCCTCTTAGACATATTCCCCACTCGTTAACATCGATCACATTTCAAAACAAACTGATGAGCATCTTTAAACAAAGTTGGCCAAAAGAAACCTGCTTGAAGAATACGAGATGCTGTCTTTTCTCCATCAAAATGTCCTTCATAAGCCGTTGAGTGGCCATCTCACAAGATTCCCCCTGTTTCGCTGTAAGGAATACATCTCCTGATGATTTGGTTAGCACCTTGGCAAAAAAGAAATGGCTCATCCTACATATACCACATCACTTCATGTAGAAACTTCTTCCTTTGAGCGGGAGTCAACTCTGGAGGCATAACGTTACTTACAAGGTAGTTCACAATATCGGCGAACCACGGTTCTTCTGCTTGCACTCCAAATAACTGCTCATCGGGAAAAGACTCATTAATCAAAGACTTATCTTGTGAAGTAGCAATTAGATCCTCTAAATGCGAGAGATGATCGGCGACTTAATTTTTAGTCCCTTTTCTGTCCTTGATCTCTAACTCAAACTCCTGAAGTAAAAGAACCCATCGAATCAACCTTGGCTTCGAGTCCTTCTTCGAGACGAGATATCGAATTGCTGCGTGATTAGTGAAAACTGTCACCTTCGTCCCAAGTAGATACGATCGAAATTTCTCAAAACCATAGACGATAGCCAAAAGTTCTTTCTCAGTAGTGGTGTAATTCAGTTGAGCACCATTAAGAGTCTTACTAGCATAGTAGACTACATGAAATATGTTGTTCTTGTGTTGCCAAAGAACTGCTCCAACTGCATAGTCACTTGCATAGCACATCATTTCAAATGGTTCAGACCAATCAGGTGCAGTTATGATAGGTGCCGTAATCAAACTCTTCTTCAACGTCTCAAAAGTAGCAAGGCACTCGTCATCAAACTTGGAAGGAACGTCTTTTTCTAGCAAATTGCACAATATTTTCGAAATCTTCGAGAAATCCTTGATGAAACGCCTATAAAACCCGCATGACCAAGAAAACTGCGAATTCCCTTAACAGATATGGGTGGAGGAAGATTTTCGATCACCCCCACCTTGGCCTTGTCCACCTCAAGCCCCTTGCTAGAAACCTTGTGACCAAGAATGATGCCTTGGCGCACCATAAATGACATTTCTCCCAATTGAGAACCAGGTTGGTCTCAACGAACCTTTTCAATACTAACCCAAGATTGTGCAAGCATTCGTCATAAGAAGTTCCAAAGACCGAGAAATCGTCCATGAACACTTCTACGTTATTTCCAATCATATCAGAGAAGATAGCCATCATACATCTCTGAAAAGTGGTTGGCGCTCCACATAGCCCAAAAGAAACTCTTCGAAATGCAAAAGTGCCGAAAGGGCATGTGAATGTAATCTTCTCTTGATCTTCCGGAGTGATAAAAATCTGATTATATCCTGAATAGCCATCCAGAAGACAATAGTAATCATGCCCAACCAATCTATCAAACATCTGATCAATGAAAGGAAGAGGGAAGTGATCCTTCCTTATAGCCTTGTTCAGCTTCCTATAATCCATGCAAACTCTCCACCCTGTGACTGTTCGTGTAGGAATAAGCTCATTCTTCTCATTTGCTACCACGGTGATACCACTTTTCTTTGGCACACACTGAACTGGGCTCACCCATGAATTGTCAGAAATAGGATAGATGATCCATGCATCTAGCCACTTAAGGATTTCCTTCTTCACAACCTCTTTCATGATCAGATTTAGCCTTCTCTGTTGCTCAACAGTAGGCTTGCTTCCTTCCTCTAGCAGAATTTTATGCATATAATAAGAAGGGTTGATTCCCTTGATATCTTCTATAGTCCAACCAATTGCCGATTTGAACTCTCTAAGAATTCTCAAAAGCTTCTCCTCATCGGTACCTGAAAGGTCAGATGCAATAATAACAGGCAAAGTAGATGCATCACCTAAAAATGCATACCACAAATGTTCAGGTAAAGGTTTAAGCTCAAGAGTAGGAGCTTCCTCAATAGATGGCTTGAGGCACTTTGGAGAACTTTTCAACTCCTCCAATCCAAGAGATTCAAAAGGCATATCCATCTTTCGCTTCCAGGGAGAAGCATTCAAATATTGTAAGTGCTCATCACCGTCGTCATCTTCACTATCAGAATTCCCTAATAAGGCATTCTCCAAGGCATCGGACCTTCGCAATCGATCGAGTTCAGAATTTACCACAATATCGACCATTTCCACCTTAAAACACTCCTCATTTTCTGTAGGGAATTTCAAGGCATTGAACACATTAAAAGTTATATCTTGATCCATCACTCGCATGGTAAGCTCACATTTCTTCACATCTATCAAGGTTCGGCCATTAGCCAAGAAAGGTCTTCCCAAAATTATGGGAATTTTCTTATCCTTCTCAATCAAGAATTACAAAATCAGCAGGAAAAATGAGTTTATCCACCTTGACCAAGACATCCTCCATAATACCTCGCGGATATGTAATAGAACGATCGGCCAACTGCAAAGTCATGTATGTAGGCTTTGGATCAGGCAAGTCCAAATTTTTGAAGATTGACAATGGCATCAGATTGATGCTAGCTCCCAAGTCACATAGACACTTATCAAATGACACATTTCCAATGGTGCAAGGAATAGTGAAGCTTCCAGGATCTTTAAGCTTCGGTGACAATTTCCGTTACAGCACAACACTGCATTCCTCCGTGAGAGCAACGGTCTCTAAGTCATCAAGCTTCACCTTCCTAGAGAGTATACCTTTCATGAACTTCGCGTAACTAGGCATTTGCTCAAGAGCTTCAGTGAAAGGTATGTTGATGTGAAGTTTCTTGAACACCTCCAGAAACTTCACAAACTACTTATCCAGTTTCTTCTTCTCAACCTCTTAGGAAAAGGAGGTGGAGGATAGATCTGTTTCTCCCATGTATTACCCTCAGGAGGAGTGTGCTCAACAGTAGTCTTCATTGTTCCACTTCAGCTTCCTTCTGCACTTCTTCTTCATTAGCCTCCACTTCAAAATCTGGAGTCTTAGCTTCTTCAGGATTTGCAACCTTACCAGACTTCAATGTGATTATTTTAACATGCTCCTGAGCTTCCTTTTTGCCTGCCACTTCAGTATCACTCGGAAGCGTGCCAGGTTGACGATTTAGTAACGCATTAGCAATTTGCCCAATCTAATTCTCCAAGGTCTTGATAGAGACAGCTTGGCTCTTGCACATTAGTCTCAACTCCTCCAATTCAGATTTTTCATTAGCTTGAGGTAACTGCTGAAAACCAGGAGGGTTATAATGCCTTGATGTATATGGGTGATAAGATTGTTGCACTGCATTCTGATTGTTGCTCCAGCTGGAATTAGGATGATTGCAATTATTCGGATGATAAGTGGTTGGAGCTTGTTGTTGTGATCTCTGAAAGTTGCTCACAAATTGAGCTGATTCGCTAGAAATAGCACATTGCCCAGTTTCATGTGCCCCCGCACAAAGCTCACAAACACTAGTGATCTGATTAACTCCATAAATAGCCAAAGTATCCACCTTCATCGTCAAAGCCTTAAGTTGGGCAGCTATAGCAGTTGCTGCACCCAACTCCAGAATTCCTGCTACTTTTCCCTGATTCAGTCTTTGGGAAGGATTCTGGTATTCATTAGCAGCCATCAGTTCAATCAATTCATAGGCTTTATCGTAGCTCTTAGCCCACAAGGCTCCTCGTGATGCTGTATCGAGCATGGGTCTAGATGTAGCACTCAATCCATTATAAAAAAAGTTTATAATCATCCAATCAGGCATGCCATGGTGTGGGCACTTCCTTAGCATCTTCTTATATCGATCCCAAGCCTCACACAAATATTCTCCAGTTTGCTGAGCAAACTGAGTAAGAGCATTCCTGATTGCAGCAGTCTTCGCCATAGGAAAGAATTTAGGGAGAAACTTTTAAGCCAGATCTTCCCAAGTGGTGATAGACCCTGGTGGTAGAGAATGTAACCAGCACTTTGCTTTGTCCCTCAGAGAGAACGGGAAGAGTCGCAGCTTGATAGCATCTTCAGTCACACCATTGAACTTGAAAGTATCGCATATCTCGATGAAATCCCTGATGTGCACAATTGGGGTCTTCAGTAGGAGAACCCCCAAACTGAACTGAGTTTTGTATCATCTGAATTGTGCTTGACTTGATCTCAAAAGTGTTAGCTGAGATGGCTGGTCTGATGATGTTCGACTGAATGTCATTGATCTTAGGCCGAGAGTAGTCCATCAAGGTCTTAGGATTTTCTGCTTGATCTCCCATCACTACTAAAATTGGTTCCACTACTAAAATTGGTTCCTCGACTTTCTCTTCTTCTTCTAGCTTCTCTTCTTCTTCAAAAACTTCCCTTCGAACCACTACAACTTCTTCCTCGGATTTATCCAGAGTTCTCTTACGAGACCGCGAACACGTATGCATACACGCTCGCTAGAGTACCTAAAATAAGACAAGAAAACAGATAAGTAACAATGTCCGAGTCAATGAACTTTAACGACCACTGATGACAAACACATAAACTAAAAATTAACATTGCAGTCCCCAGCAGCGGCGCCAAAAACTTGTTAGGGCTAAACACGCGCTAATAATTCACGCAAGTATACGCATTCGTAAGTAATATAGAATTATTTCTAGTTCGTGCCCACAAAGACTGGCTTTGGTTAACTATATAATTTATGCACTTATGCACCGATGATATGGTCATTATCCAATGCTAAGACGATAACAAATTGGGTTTGATTATAACTATGAATTTAAACTAATAATTATAACTAAGAGAGTAAAGAGAGTTGTATATTATCTGAGACAAACATGGGATTCTAACTTCATTAAATACTTCATCCAATAGCCTTAGTGTTCTTAACCGTAGCATGCAATGGTGATGACACTAATCAGATAACACGAAACTACTAAACGCCAACTTTCGTTGTACGAATAACATACTACCAGACATCCACAAAAGAGATAGAAGCTGAATAGACACCAATTATATTGAGACCCTATATGTCTATAGAATTTGACAACAGAAAGGTTTAAAGCACAAGTTATCTATCATGATTACACTGGGCAAGTAAGATGGTTAAAATTATCTACGAATCATGCATAACAATAACACATGAACCTATGCTAGTATGGCAAGTTCTAAATCCTTAAATTCACTATCGCTTCATTAAGATTAACACGCTATCTTACAAGTTCGCGACTCTTATAAGAAGAATAAGCACAACCAATACTAGGTTAAAATACAATCACCACACACTAAGGCATCGAAACAATTTAACTAAAGAAATCCATAAGTAAATCCGCTAGAACCCCACGATAACGATTAGCCCATAATCGGACTCATCATCAACGTAGGTTCTGATGAAAGCATGGTATAATAAACGTAGTCGTTATACTGAATAAGTAACAAAACCAAGTATGAAACAAGAGTAAGGTTCACAAATAAGAAAACTAGCATCCAAGTTACAACTTAGAACAAAGATTCAATAGTAAAAACAAGATCGTCTTCGTTGAATCATGCTAAATCGGTCTTCTTATGGCTCTCCTTGTGCTCTGGTACGTCTCTCTTCTTAAAAACATCTTTTATTTGAATATATATAGCAGCCCATGCAAGATAGAAGTCCTCCAATTGTAATTCGAATAGAATCAGGATTCTGTGATCCCGACCCGGCGCGGCCGCGCGCTTGACCAGTGCGGGCGCGCTGCCTCTCTAACAACATGGCGCGGTCGCGCGCTAGACCAGCGCGGGCGCGCCGTACTTCTGGAAAAAAACTTCTAATTTTTTTCTTTTCTTTGCTGCTTCGAGCCGGCTTTCCACGAGCTTTTATTCCAACACCAACTTAACACCAAATTAGCATCAAAATAATGCTAATTCACCTGATTACCTAAGTGATGCCTGAAATGCAAAAACACTAGAAAACACGTTAAAAACTCACAACTTGAGTGCAAATGTATCAATTCAAAGCTTAATAGAGCATTATAAAATGTCATAAATGCCACTCAACAGAAATCATTCAAGCTAGTCAAAGAAGGAAGATTTCTGGAAGCATTCTGAGCTGAGGAAGTGAAGTTAACCTCTGAAATCGCTCAAGTTAAAGAAGTAGTTCAGGATGAAGAGTTAAAGTCTGATATTCACTGAAGCAAGATTGAATATGCATACTTGATTCCTGTATTTAGTTAGTTTTGACATCATCAATTGGAACTTGTCGATAATTCCATAATGAACAAGTTGGGGGATATTGTTAGAAGTAATTGATGATATCAAACAAAAACTATCAGAAGTTCATTTCAGAATTTATACATCAACGGATGCTGATGACAATATCAACGGATGATGAAATATCAACGGATGATAAGATATCAACGGATGATGATTTCAACGGATGATGATGTCAACGGATAATGAAATCAGTATTTGTCATATCAGTTGATCTTCGAGGAGGAGAAGGAAACAGGAATTTCAAGTCGGTGAAGGAATTTATCTCAGAAGCAATAGTATAGGTTTCCTTGTTAATAAAATAGGATTCCTTATACATTGGTAGTTGTGCTCTATATAAAACATAGTTTAGGTTCATGCTAAAAACATTGCGACATTGTTATATCTTTTGCATAACCTAGCAGCTCTCAAGGATTATTTGTTCATCCTTTCGAGAGAGTACTTGTGTAATAAGTTTTTATAAGATTAATATAAAAAATGTTGATTTTGTTAAAGCTTTGTCGAGTTAATTATATTAACTGTATTCACCCCCTCCCCCCTACAGTTGATTAAGGGCCTAGCAATTAGGTCACTTAGCGATCTCGAAAGTGTAAAAAGGTGTATGTCGAGATGTCTGGGTATTTATAGTAAAAGTTAAATAATTTATCAAGAACTAAAAATGGACGTTTGGAATTTGCTTATCGAGAAGTCATATTGAGAGAGTAGATACATATCGAGATGTTATTTTCCTGACTCTTATCGAGAACTAGAAAATGAATTGTCGAGATGTCAAATAAATACCCAGTTTGTCCAAAATGGACTAAATTGTTTCCAATTTTTATTTGAATAAATCAAAATAAAATCAGACTAATTCTGTCAAAAGTATTTTACCAAAATAATTTATTAAATTAAATTATCTCAATTATGAGTTATTGATAAGTCTAAAATTATACTTGTAGAGAACTCTGTGAGTTAACACTTATGGAGAACTCTACAATGACTTATCGATAAGTCATAATAAAGCTTGTCGAGAAGTCCTTCGGAAAGTCAGAAAAATGACTTATCGAGAACTCACTCGAGAAGTCTTAAAATGGCTTGTCAAGAAGTCAATTAGACTTATCGAGAACTCAGTTCTCTAAATACTTTTGTTCTTTATAACTCTGTCTTGTGCTAATTTCACATATTGAAAATATAAATCAACGCTTAGACAGTTTTCTTAGAATTGAAAAATTCCAAGCTAAATTCTGAATTTTGAAAAATAAATATACCGAGATTTACGAAATATTTATAACTCATATTCCAGTTAATTTCTTATTAAATCAAATTAATTTTGATTCATTAGAAATTAATATGCTGCAATAATTTAGCTGAGTTCTTGCCTTTAGGATGAAGAATTTAGCATTCCAATTTTAGCTACAAGTCTAGTGAAAGTTGCTTCATCCAAAGGTTTAGTAAAAATGTTAGCTTATTTTTTCTGTTGGAACAAAAATAAGCTCAGTGGTACCATTTGCAGCATGTTCTCTAATAAAATGGTACCTTACATCAATGTGCTTTGTTCTAAAATGATTAATTGGATTAGCCGCAATAGATATAGCACTAGTATTATCACACATTATTGGAATTTTGTGTGACACTAGGCCATAGTTCATTAGCTAATTTCTATTCCAAAGCACTTGAGCACAGAAACTTCCAGCAGCTATATATTCAGCCTCAGTTATGGAAGTTGACACATATTATTGTTTCTTGCTATATCAGGATACAAGTCTTTGTCCAAGAAACTGACAGCTTCCACTAGTGCTCTTTTTGTCAACCCTGCATCCACCAAAATATGCATCTGTGTATCCAACAGCTTCAAAACCTGTTCCCATAGGATACCATAATCCCAATTTTGGAGTCCCTTTTAAGTATCTGAAAATTCTCTTCACAGCCATCAAGTATGATTCCTTTTGATTGGCTTGAAATCTTGCACACAGACATGTTACAAACATAATATCTGGTCTACTAACAGTTAAATATAGCAAAGATCCAATCATTTCTTATAACCTGAGATGTCCACACTTTTTCCTTTCTTATCTACATCCAACTTAGTAGCTGTAGACATAGGTGTAGATGCATGTGAACAATCAACCATGTCAAACTTCTTCAATAAATCCTTGACATACTTAGTTTGGCTGATGAAGATCCCATCACTTCTTTGACTGACTTGAAGTCCAAGAAAGTAACTTAGTTCTCCCATTATACTCATTTCATATTCACTCTGCATAAGCCTTGAGAATCTTTGACACAGCTTTTTATTAGTAGAACCAAAAATGATATCATCCACATAAATTTGAACTAGGATCATATCATCACCATGCTTCTTGTAGAAGAGAGCCTTGTCAATTGTACCTCTAGTGTATCCATGTTTGAGAAAAAGTTCTGACAATATGTCATACCAAGCTCTAGGTGCTTGCTTTAGTCCATAGAGAGCCTTGAGTAGCTTGTACAAAAAATCTAGAAATTATGGATCTTCAAAGCCAGGTGGCTGTTGCACATAAAAATCTTCTTCCAACTCACCATTAAGGAATGCACTCTTCACATCGATTTGATATACCTTGAAATTTAAATATGTATTAAATACAAGAAAAATCCTTATTGCTTCAAGTCTTGTAACTGGAGCAAAAGTTTCATCACAGTCAATTCATTCCTCGTGTGAGTAGCCTTTTACAACTAACCTTGCTATATTTCTAGTGACAATTCCATTTTCATCTATTTTATTCCTATACACCCACTTTGTTACAATTACACTTTTGTTCTTTAGTGCAGGAACTAATTCCCAAACTTTGTTTCTTTCAAACTGATTTAACTCTTATTGCATAGCAGATATCCAATCAGGAATAAGTAGAGCTTTCTCAGTTTTCTTAGGCTCAACTTGTGAAAGAAAACATGAATGAAGACATTCATTTGCAGTTGCACTTCTAGTCCTCACTCCAACTGTTGGATCACCAATAATTGCTTCTCTTGTGTGACTCATATCCCATTTTCTGGTGTGAGTTTGTTGACTTGAGTTTTCTGCATATCTTCACCATTGGCATGACTTGCAGAACGTTCTCCTCTTCCTCCCCCTGAGTTTGTGCTATCAAATTCAGGTGTTTGAGATGAGCTTCTATTTTCATGATTCACTTGTTCATTTGACTCTTCATCTATTCTGTGATTTGTGTTGACTTCAGCTTCATCCTCAGAGTCACTATCAATGTTGAGTTTTCAAATTTCAGGGCCTCAGCTTCATTTTCATCAAGGCATTCCAAGCTTGGACACTTGTCATCATCAAAATTTACATCTGTGCTTTCCATAATTTTCTTTTGTTCAAGCACATAGACTTTGTAGGCAGTTCTCTCCAATGAATATCCCAGAAAAATTTCTTCAAAAACTTTAGAGTCAAATTTCCCACATATTCAGAGTTGTACTTTAGAATATATCACTTTCTTCCAAACACATGAAGATGTTTCACAGTAGGCTTTATTTTAGATAAGATTGAGTAGGGTGACTTTCCAATATTTTTGTTAATGAGATATCTGTTTTGAGTGTAACATGCAGTGTTGACAGCTTCTTCCCAAAAACTTGTTGGCAGTTTGGCATCTTGCAGCATTGTTCTAGCAGCCTCCACTAATGTTCTATTTTTCCTCTCAACAATACCATTCTTTTGAGGTGTCCTAGCTGCTGAGAATTCTTGAACAATACCTTTTTCTTTGCAGAATTCAGTTAAAATTGCATTTCTGAATTATGTGCCATTGTTACTCCTCAATCTTTTCACACAATTCTGATCTTTAGCCTGCTTCTCAATCTTCTTGATGTGTTCAATTATGATGTGTGGAGTTTCATCTTTAGAATGCATAAATTCTACCCATTTGTATCTTGAGTAATCATCCACCATCACAGGTGCATATTTTTTTCTTGAAATTGACAGGACATTAACTGGTCCAAATAAGTCCGTGCAAATAATTTGCAAATGTGCACTTATAGAATTCACAGTTTTACTCTTGTGACTTGATTTCTTCATTTTTCCTTTTTGGAAAACTCCAGATTTGGCATATCTATCACTAACTTCTTTTTTACTAGAGTATTAATTGCTTTATAATTCAAGTGAGGTAGATTTTTATGCCACGTCTTATTTTGTTCTTCAGATGCCTTGGTGTAGAAGCAAAAAATTCCATCCTTATTTGTTGAGTCCAAGTCTGCAAAAAATAAGCTTCCCCTTCTTACTCCTTTCAGGGCAACTTCATTAGTCTTTTTGCTGATGATTAACCATTCTCCTTTGTTAAATTTGAAATTGAATCCTCTATCTGTAAATTGACTAACACTTAGGAGATTTACTTCCAAACCAGCAACCAATGCTACATCTTCAATGATAATATTTCCAGAAATCAATTTGCCATATCCCATTGTGAAACATTTGTTGTTGTCTCCAAAAGTCACTAATGGGCCAGCCATCTCCTCAAACTGTGATAGCAGGGCCATATCACCTGTCATATGTCTTGAGCATCCACTTTCTATGATCCATATGACCTTCTTTACTTTGCCCTGCACACAATTAGGATTAAGTGTTTTTAGCTACCCAAACAGTGTTGGGTACTTTCTTCTTATTGACAGAATGTGCAGAATTAGAATGAATTAATTCAGAAAGAATAGTGTTCATTGCTTGATTTGCGTGTTCCTTTTTGACTGCAGACCCAATGTTGACTTCCTTGAGGTCTACTCTCAACTTATGGCAACTTGTCATTACTTTCATGTTGCAAGGAATGTAATCAAACTTATTACAGAAGGAATATGGATCTTCAGTCTTTGCTTCACCATACTTGCATGCTCCCAATCTTGGCTCACTAACAGCCTTTTTACAAAGGTGAATTAGATGATTTTTAGAGCCACATCTTTGACATTGTTTTCTCAAAGCATCAGCAACAAATGCAAAGTTGTTGCTTTTGTTTATCCCAATCTTTTCATTTCTGTTTTTCTTCTTCTTTGTTGCATCTTCAGTTTTAACTTCCTTGATTGGCTTCTTGGGAGTTTGATCAACCATGGGCTTCTTCTCAGCTTTAGAAGTTGGAGTTGTTTATGTATATTTATTTTCATTATCCTCGTCAGCAATTTCTTGCTTTATGATCAACTCTTCTTCACTGAAATTTACTTCACATGCTTTGAACATAGGTGAACCAACCTTTCTCAGCATAGCTGGGACATATTCACTTACAGTTGTTTTTCCCTTATCACCTTCAACTTTCATGTTGTTGTTCAATGCATCATAATCCAAGCCAATAGCTATGTTGTCACATGGCTTGTTTTTCTCATGGTACTGACCAAATAATTGAGATGCATTTCTAAATGATTTCAGTTTCACTTCATTCTTCTCTAGCTTCTCCATCAACCCAGCTTCTATCTCAGTAGCACACTTCAACTTGTTCTTTAGATATTCATTTACTTGCTTGACTGTCTCAAGCTCCACAAGCATTAGAACAAACTTTTGTCTCTCATTCTTAAGCTTCTCATTAGCTTTTGATAACCTACTGACCTCCTCAGTAGCTGCTACCATTCTAGTATGGATGTCGAATATTTCTATGCTCATCTTTTTAACAGTTTCCTTATATTGACTTTCATTTAAATCAATGGTGGTGAGAGTTGGTACCTTTGATTTTGGTGAGAATGACTCTCCTTGCTCCAAGGCCATGAGTGCATAGTTTCCTACTTCCTCATCATTATCATTGTCAGAATCATCCTAACTCTTTTCTTCTACAATATAAGCTTTGCCATATTGATGTCTTAGAAGAGATTCATACTTTGCTTCCAATTCAAGATAAGCCTTGTCCTTTTTTACCTTCTTTGGCTTCCTGCATTTTGTAGCAAAATGGCCCAATTCTTCACAATTAAAGCACCTGTGTCAACAGATCCTGTTTTGTAGCCATTTTTGTTTCCAGAATTGTATTGTGTCATTATCTTCCAATTGTTGTCCTTGTTGAATGTATGTCCCTTATTTTTAAAGAACTTTGGCTTCTTTACTCTAATGTTAGAAAATTTTCTTGCTAAGTAAGCCATGGACTGATCTAGCTCATCCAGTTCATCCAAGATATAGAATTCATCCTCTTCAAGTTCAAGAATGACTCGCTTCTGTGGTTCCTTGTTCTTTTGCTCATTGCTTGAGACAGTTGGAGTCTAGAATTCATGTTCATCATTAGATGACTGGATGTCATTAATCACTAGAGCATTTGATCAATCAACAATGTGCCCTTGACCAGCTCTTAAAGACTTTCTTTGGATCATTTCCAGTTCATAGGTTTTCAAGATGCCATATAGAACCTCCAGTGTCATTCTGCTCAAGTCTCTCCCTTCTCTTATAGATGAGATTTTATGTTCTAAATGATCCGGAAGGGTGAGCAAAAATTTTAAGTTAACCTCCTCAGCTTCATAGTATTTGTCATGAAGCTGCAAGTCATTAATCAGCTTGTTGAATCTTTCAAAGACGTCAGTTATACTTTCTTTAGGTTTAACCATGAAACCCTCATACTGAGATACCAAAATTCTCCTTTGGTTTGACCTAACTTCCTATGCTCTTTCATAAAGAATTTATATCTTCTCCCAGATCTGTGTGGTTGTGTCATAGTTGATAATGTTATTGTACATTACATTGTCAAGTGACTCTATTAAAATCAGTTGCAAGCCACTATCCAGAGAGACTTTCTCCTTTTTTTAGGTTCAGTATATTGTGAGGGATCTTTAGGAGCATAATGAGCTGGAATGACCATGTCACCATCTGTAGAATCCTCAACTATTTCCATGGGTGTTAAAGGACCATTCTTGAGAATCTGAACATATAATGGGTTGGCCATCCTTATAAATAGCATCATTTTCTTTTTCCATAATGTGTAGTTAGATTTGTCAAAGGTAGGAATTTTGATACTGCTGATCTTCTATGTATTCATTCTTCCAAGATCTTTAATCTGTTTGCTTTCAGATTTTGCTCTGATACCATTGTTAGGTAATGAATACAACACAGAGGAGGGTGAATGTGTTTTGTCTATTTTTAAGACTTTTTGAATGTTTGTTAGTTGGTGAACAAAGCAGATAAGAAATGCAGCAATATTATGTTAACTGAAAATAAACAGTGCACGCAATATTTTAAAACTCACTTAATTTTGCATTAAAATCAAGCTAGTGTTTTGCTACAAATTTTGGGTTCTTTGTAAGTAAAGAACTCAACTTCTTCCTTGAGAGAGTTAAAAGAAATTCTAGATCTGTTTGATACACTTAAAAGAAAGGGACCAGTGTTTACTTTATAGATTAGTAAGCATAGGTTTACACAACATGAAATAGATTGTACTAAACCCTACTTTAAGTTATCTCTAAAAGCTTTCCATTTCTGGCTTAGTGTATCTTTGTAAATCCTGTGAATCTGTGAATTTCCTTTGTCAGTTAATCTTGGCATTGTACTCTTCAAGCTGCTTTTGTAGACTTTTCAATCTAACCGATTATATCGTTTGTTGATTGATAATCTTGGATATTTAACTTGTCTGCATTTTGTACTTGAGTTTCATATCGAGATATTCAGTTTGATCTATAGAGAACTGACATCTCGATAAGTATAATGGCTTATCGAGATCTCTTAGTTCTCTATAAGTGTTTTGACTTGTCGAGGTCTCTGAGTTCTCTATAAGTGAACTTGGCTTGTTGAAGTCTTCAAACTTCTGCATGTAGAAATGACTTGTCGATATCTCTGAGATCTCTATAGGCATTTTGACTTATCGATATCTCTGAGATCTCTAATGAGAATTTGACTTGTCGATATCTCCAATCTTCACATCTTCATTTTGACTTATCGATATCTCAGAGTCTCTAATGCAGAAATGACTTGTCGATATCTCTGAGATCTCTATAGGTAACTTGACTTGTCGATATCTCTGAGTTCTCTAATGATAATTTGACTTGTCGATATCTCCAATCTTCATGTCTTCATTTGGCTTGTCGATATCTCTGAGACTTCTCTATAAGCTATTTTGGACTTCTCGATAAGTCATTCTGAAGTTCTCGAATGACTTCTCTATATGACTTGATCTGTGACTTGTAGATATCTTGACTGATAATATTTTTCCCAAAACAGATTTATTCAACTCCAAGCTTCTTCACAATTTCTCTGAGGCATGATCTTCTTGATCTTCTTCCAGAGTTTATTCTTAGGCTTGAGACTGTTTACAGAAAAATACTCCAGTCTAATCTTTTACATTTTTACAGACTCGAGAAATATAATACAAAATACAAATTTAGATTATCATATAACTAATTCTTAGGGTTGTCAGTTTGACTTTGTCTTGTTATAGTACAGGCATGTCTTGCACAAAAAGAAATCATAGCTCAAGATGAGGGGGAGTAACTCTAGCTAGAAAATGAGCAATAAACAAAGAAGAAAATTTTGTACTCTTGTTCAACTAAGGGGAGCCAGAAGTCTGTAGCTGAGGGAAGCTACAGACAATTTTGTAAGTCTTTTCCAAAAATTATTTCAAACAAGAAGAAGTAAAGAACATCAAGAATTCACTTGAAGAATAGTAGTGCATCAACAAAAGGGGAGTAATGGCTCAAGAGAAGATCTTTCCATCACTTGAAAGTTCATTTGTTAGGTTTCATTAACTACTGGACTTAATGAGGATCTTATTTTCTAAAAGGGACATGAAGGTCATCAGATTTAAAAAAGTTCTACACAAATCAGTCTTCAAAATTATAAATCTTCTATTTCGGAGAAAGAGACTAAGGAAAATAAATCAATCATGTATTTTTTCCAATACAGATGAATGCTTTTCCAAGACAAACTTCAACCAAACAAGATCCAGGAAGTTGAGAAGTTACATTTCACCTCAGAACTGATTCTATAGCAGTGTATGAACATAAAAAAAGAAGTAGTAGCTTACAACATCCATCTCAGTTCATCAATGAAGGAGATGCAATCTTGACATGGAACTCTACCTAGACTTAGCAGAAACTGGAAATTGTACTTTCACTGCCAGAAGTCTAAATCTTCAGAGTTTTACTGAAATCTAGTCTGTCAAAGTAAAGGATGAAGGGATCTTTCTTAAAAGGACATATTGGAATTTCAAATTGTAAAGAAAGATGAAAGATAACTTGTTCACATATGCTCAGATAGAAGGAACAACTTTCAGAGTAACATATTTTCCTTAAAACTATTTCCTTGTACATTTCATTTTTGAGCAGCTTAACATAGCACAGTTATGCACGCCTAATGCTTAATTTATCATGATGTGTTTTGTTATCATCAAGGGTGTAATTTATGGTTGTTATTCTATTAGTCATAAATTGGGGAGATTGTTATGAATCAAGCCTAAATTCTGATGATAAAAAAAACTACATTTGCATAATTATGTTAAGACAAAATGTAACCTCCAACTGCTTATCGTCCTAAGGGATAGCAATTGGAGGAGTAGCCCATCAAATGGTGTGTGTAATAACCCCAAAAATTTTGGACTTTTTGTAACCCTTATGAATAGTGATTTTGCTGATTATGCTGAATAAGAAAACTTTTCATTCCACACAATGTAGCAGTTCTTTTATTGATATTTTGAGGTCTTATTAGTACTCTATATGGTATATAAGTGTATGTAAAGATCGTCAGAATCCAAATCCGAACACTTTGATTTTTCTCGAAAATCCACCAGATACCGACATAATTGAGTATAAGGTAACATGGTTAAAAGGATTTAAATTCAAGGATTATAAGAGAGGATCATAAAAGGAATATAAGATATTGAGAAAGATTTAGGGGAACCCGAGTAATAAGATCCCGGATATGATCCCTCAAACAATGAATGAGAACGAGAGTTAAGCGAACCGTAAAACAAATAAATGACCAAGGGACAAGCACATACAAGTAGAATGGGAAGGAAGCTTCCAAAAGAAGCTAAAATAAGTGGTTAAAAGAGAAGGTGACATCATCAAACCATAAGGGAAAGACATGTGGCTTGGAGGTGAGGTCATCCAAGTGATGTCATCACTTTATCAAAGAAATCTCCACCAAGTATTCATTTCACAAAACAAAAATCAAAAGCAACCAAAACAAACACATTTTCTTCTTCCCCCGTCTTTTTGCTTCGGCTTTTTGAAGAAAAGCAAGGAAGAAAATTCCAAAACCCAAGCTCCACTTAATCATAATTCAAGAGGTTTGTTTCTTTAGCTTCCATAATTCATAACTTAGATGAGCCATAAGTTTAAGCTCAAGATTCCATGTTTAACATAGCTAATCAATTCATCAAAGTTCTTGGTGAATAGTGTTTTCAAGAAACTAACTTTGTGTTTTCTTATATTTTCTTCAAGATCCAAGCTTAGTAGAGATAGTTAGTGGTTATTTAAGGCTTCCTAAGTGATTCTCCACTCTCCAAGGAAGGTATAACTTCTCAAACCCTTAGTCTTAAATTTTTTTGGTTTGGATTTCATAATGTTTAGATGATGGGTTAGTGTAATGGGTGTGTACTCATGTTTAGAGCTTTGTTAGTAAGTGGTTTTGTTGATTTTGGAGTTAGGAGTGATACTTGTTGGATTTGATGTTCTTGGTCACATTTTGACTTGGTTTAGATGAATAAGTTGAGATCTTGAGTTATAGTTAAATGATCTTGTATTGTGGTTGAATGATGGTGGAATGGTGTTGATTGGTGGTGGTTTGATGTTGAATTGATTTGGTAAAATTTTGGGAAATCCCGTAAATATAGCTGTCGTAATGCCCAATTTAACTTAGACTGTTTTTATTCTTAACTTTAGGACCCGTGAACTCACGGTAAGAGTCTGACCATTGCCATGTTTAGATAGTTCATGTTACGGGCTTCGTTTTGATATGTGGTTCGCTTGAATCCGATGTACGGTTTAGGAGAAACGACCGTTTTAAGTAACGGCGTTTCGCGAACGAACCATTACCCCTCGCCTTACTTTGAAACCTTGGTTAAGGCCCTTAAATGACTAATTGGAGTATGAAACAATTATATAAAGTGTATTAGGCAGTTGGTAGGGTACTCGCGAAAGAATCTCCTTAAAATTCTTAATGGTTAATTTATTAAAAATGGTGGAGCCGAGGATACTCGACGACTTATGTAATTCGTTAAGCGTAGAAGTGACCATAAGCGAACGTTAGGGTTCAATTGGTTAAAGTCTAGTTTCTTAAGTGACCGGGATTTAATTCTGACTTATGATATTGTTCATAGGTTATCGGACCCACTCTAAGTTTAAGTCTATCCGGGAACACTCAGGCAAGTTTTCTACCCGTTATACTATTGTGGTGATATATATATGTATAAGCATTATCTTGTGATAGATGCATGATTGTTATTAGTAAATCTTGAGATATATTGGAGCATGCTGATATGGTTTATATGCATGCATGTTTCATAATATTGATATCTAACTGTTGATTCAAATGCTTATAAGTTGCATAATACCTATGCTAGAGATAAGCAGTAGTTGCGTATACCCTTAGTATAGGGGACCCAAAGGCGAACATTTTCTAAAACCGGGAGTCGATGTTCCCGAGTATATTATATATATATAGATATAGTTTTCAAAACTATTAATCGAATAAGGTTTATTCGATAACTTTATTTTATTCAATGAATATTATTAGTTGAATATTCATTCCAGGACTTATGACTCCGTTTATTTTATTTATTGAATATTATTTTGAATATTCATTTGAGGACTTATGACTCCGCTTATTTATTAAATAATATTCTTTATTTTATTAAATAATAGTGTTTCGATGATCAAACTTATTTTCGATTATTCAAATAAAGATCTTACTTTCGTATAAGTATATCTTTGGTTATTCGTTATTCATTTTAAGTTTGAGTTTTTAAAACTTCTACTTCAATTATTTTTATAAAGATTATCCTTTATGGGAATATTATTTAATAATAATATTCAGATATTTTCTAATATATCAGGACTGATTTATTTCATTAAATCAGCATTACTCCAAACATTCTTAAAAATGTTTTCGAGTCTTCAAAATGATTTTAAAAGTTAGAGCGGATCCCAAAACTCATTTTTATATTTAAGATCTTCCTTTAAAAGGGGATTTAAATACTCGCTCAAAACCTGAGGGATCCGGCTCTGTGGTGTGTTTTATATTCGCTACGAGGTCGCTGTTTTGAGAAAACATTTTGATTACTTACCCAACGTTCGGGAAGTAAGTCCGTCTATTTGAGTCGGCATAAGCAACATGGGCCCAGTGGGCGTCCATGAAAGTGTAAGTGGCTCAGTGGGAGTCCATCAATGCGTAAGTGGCTGAGTGGCAGTCCAGCATAGGTCCTAATGTGGCCAGGGTGATGACCAGTGGGGAATTCGTCCATCTACTAGTAGAAAAGGTTACTTATTGGTATCTTTGTCTGATCAGCAAGATATCAGGTTTATGTCAAGGTTTTCTCCTTTCCAAATTTATTGGATATTGCAACTCTGTTTATAATTTTCATAATAAAGGTTTTCAAGGACTGTATGAAATGTATATATATAGGTGTATATATATATCGAGACTTAATGAAGTATCTCGTAACTTCATTATTTATAATGATATTTCAAAGATTGAATCTATTCAAGTCTTTTCTTGTAGTCTCATATATGTGATGAACTTTTGAAACGGATTATACCTTGAACAGTGGTAGTTCAAGCAATATTCGGAAAATATATAAGTATATTGGAGTATCTCGTAACTTCACATTTTCAACTTATATCTGGTTAATGATTATCTTATGCATGACAAAGATTTTCAGAAAAACGTTGGGACAAGGTTAGATATATGAGATTACCTTGCAACGATATTTTTTTATACAGTTATAAACTGGAACTCTATGTATATTATACATGGCAGAGGATTTCAAGATTTTGAAAAGTATATATACATATATACTAAATATTTTGCGACTTGGTCGCATTAAGAGATCAAACTTGGTTCATTTCTTTTTGACCAAGACTTTCATGAGTATTGTGAGAATGCTCATATATTGTAAATTATTATATATATTATTTCGGTGGGCTTGTTGCTCACCCTTGCCTTCTTCTTTCATCACACAACAACAGATAGACAAGATGAACAGGACCAAGCTCCCAATTCGTGAGCGGATAGGAAACGTTTCGCAGTTTCCTGTAGGCGTTGATGCCGTTGTGGCTGAGGTAGGAACTACCAATAGGCTAGGCTTTCAACTTTTGATGTACCAGACTTATTTATATTATGAATTGTAATAATGGCAAAAGATATGTAAATTTATTCAGAAACCCTTTTGAGGTGCAATGACTTATAATTGTGGAATTAAATGACTTGTGTTATTTTTGGTATTCATCTCTGAGACTATAACTTGTGGTGTGTGTGTATATATTGTGGGGTCATAGTATGCAGTAGTTGGTTGACTGTTAAGATTAAGTATTGATAAGGGAAATGGAACTCGTGACAACCCGAAACCCCGACCCCGGATTTGGGGGTGTTATAGAAATCGTATCAGAGCTAAGCGTTATAAACCTCAGAGATGATGTGACGTTAAAATAGTAAGTTCACTAAGATAATAAGAACTCTTGCCAAGTTCATAGTCGGACTACCTAACATAGTACTAACAGTTAAAACCCTTATGGGAACCCTTATAAATATTGTGATCGAAGCGTAGTTTGTTATCGTATATGGTAGCGGGACTCCGAACCGTGAGGTTGATGAGCAACAGTGCGATGATGTTTTATTACTTATTGGAGATCAGATTATGGATCCGATAGAGCGTCCTAACAAGGGACCGGATGATATTCATATTGAGGATGTAGTGGTTGAGGATGTTGTCCTAGAAGGGATTGTTGCTGAGGAGGATCCCGTGGAGGATCCTGACAAGAATGAATAAAGGACCTTTGAGGAATTGATAACCATGGTTAGGGCGACTAACAGAGGTAGGATTGGCCGGGCACTACCGGAGGTTCGTTCAAGTTTGTAAAAATAGTAGCCCCTTTAACGCGGCTTACTCGTAAGACTAAGAAGTTCGAATGGACAGAGAAATGCGAGAACAGCTTTTAACAACTGAAGCAAAGATTTGTGACGGACCCTATGTTGGTGTTGCCGGATGGAAAAGGAGATGTTGTGATGTGCAGTGATGCTTCACATAAGGAATTAGGGTGCTTCTTATACAGCACGGCAAGGTAATCGCGTACGCGTCAAGATAATTAAGGGAATATAAAATTCGATATCCCCACCCATGAGCTTGGGTCGTGGCAATAGTTTTGCCCTAAAGATTGGAGGCACTACTTGTATGGAGAGAAGTGTGAGATTTACACAAGCCATAAGTGCTCTAGTGCATTTTCACGTAGAAAGAGCTAGCTCAGCATGCGCCAGAGGAGGTGGTTAGAGCTAATCAAGGATTACAATTATGAGATTCTTTATCATCCAGGGAAAGCCAAAATGGTGGCTAATGCCCTTAGTAAAAAAGAGAGACTCAAGATGAAAATGTCTTTGGGAGAGTTGATAAGAGATTTTGAGAAAATGGAAATAGAAGTGAAGGTAACCGGAGCCGGTACCGAAAAGCTGTTTGAGATTGCAATACAGCCCGAATTATTGGAGAAGATCATATTGTGCCAAGAAAAAGTGATGAATAGAGGCAGAGAACCAATGACTGGAGAAGAGATTAATACCTAGAAAGATGATGAGGGAATAATGAGGTATCCCTAAAGAATTTGGGTTCCAAATGTTCAAGAGCTTAAGGACTGGATCTTAGATGAAAGTCATAGTTCGAGGAATAAGAGTTAGGGCAAACCCTGAATGTGATAGTCAGGGAGGATGCCATCAAGATAGAAGGAACCCATAACATAATGAAGTGGAAAATGAGGATTTAAAACATGTAGGATGACCCCGATTATGGGGAGGATGAGAAAACATTTCATACTGAGAAAACAGAAGTCGAGCAAGATAGGGAGAACCAGGACGGTACTCCTATGGGGCAATTCATGGACCTGCCTAAACAAAAATTATACTTTTATTCCCAAGCACCACCCTGAGGAAACAATGCGGTGGGAAATTCTTTCAGGACCCTTAAGTCACTAAGCTCTCAGAGTTCCAAGGAACAAGTTGACCTAGCCGAGGCAAGAGCCTGGCTAAAGGAAATAGAGGAATGATTTTATATTCTAAATGATTGATGAAGCGCAAAAGACTGTTTTTGTCACTTACCTTCCTAAGAGAGAGGCCACCCGCTGGTGAAAGGTGAAGAAAGACACGGGGCCAGAGGTTATAATAAAACGATTAAAGTTTAGTCAATTGTTTTCGGGAAAGTACTTCCCAAGGTTATAGAGATAGTGTAAAAGCTTTAGAGCCAGAACAAAGGCGGACAAGTATGATGAATCATGAATCTAGATTGTGAAAGTCATCAAGGTTCATCTGAAGGACACAAATCCAGAATGACGGGATGTTTGAAATCAATGCTTATGTGGTGTTGGTTCATGAAATAGTTGTAATAGAAATGAAAATAAAAGACTGAAAAGGGAAGGAGTATAAAGGGATATAAAGGAAATAGAGTTGAGAAGTGATAAGGGAGTTAGGTATGGGAAACCCTATAAAACCCTTGCAATAAATATAGAGAAGTGTGTCATCATCAGCGCGATGGTGACTGATCATGAGATAAATTCAAGGTTTGAAGGTGTAAGCGATACGTATAGTTAATCCCCTTGAAGTTGAGAGTATTCGATGAAACTTTGAGATAGACCGATGGATTAATAAGGAAACACGGATGGACTGAGGTTACAGGATAACAAGAATTTAGGAAAATGGGATGAAGGAAGTGACCTTCAAAAATATGAAGTGTATGTAACACCTGTGGCTTGATGCCCAAAAGGGAGACTCTAGGTATAAAAAGGTATTCCAACATTGAGATGACTGTTGAGATAAATAACAGAGGTAAATAAATAGTTAGAACTAAGATGTTCATGTTGAACACGCCCAATATCTTCCAGAACATCCATGTTATCATTACTGAATCAGGCAAGAAAGCGGGTAACCATTGTTATCTTTTGAAGGCCATATGGGTTGACCTCAGTTTGAATAAGAATGCTATTGTGAAATTGGTATAGACTATCTGGGTGGGAATGATTGGATAAGATAATCTATCAAGGACATATGACTTGATTTATCCATGGAAGGATGCAAGTACCTTTTTAAAGGTGAAATTAAGGATATAACTTCGATAACTTGAGATGAACCATAGGGGAATGCATGAAGGTTGGTATTTCACCCTTAATAGGGACAGTATGAGTTTTGACAGTATGAATTGGAAAGGATTAAGGTAACAACAACCTTTAAATATCAGTGGAGAAGTTTTTCAGAAGTGTATAAACAATGGTTATAGTATTAATAAATGATATTTTGATATGCCCTGTATCTAGGGAATACAGGAGGAACGATTTAAGGATAACCTTAGAGGTTTTATAAGGAGAAAGGTAATATTCGAAGTTCTCAAGAATAGAAATTTGATAAAGAAAAAATGGCGTAATTATAATAATGCCAGGTGGGCACGTGTTAAACCATAAGAAGTATAGATTGAACTAATGAAGGTCAGAATTGTTAAAGCAAGAAGGGCCCAAGATAAAAGACGTCCTAAGTACGATCGAGAGTCAGCCATGATAATGTTTACATTTAAAGACTAAGGCAGTGACTTATGGAAAAATGGTGATTTTTTTTATCACAAGGACTTAAGAAAAGCATTTTCACATAAGCAGTGATTTGAAATGAGGTAGAAAATTTAGTGAAGGTGGTTAAAATGACATTGATTGTAAGGAAGTATTACTATCAGGAAAGGCCAAAGAGGTGGCCGACACTTTAAGTGTAAGAAGACAATTATCGGTGCTCGTGCCAGAGGAATACAGTGATAATGGTTAAAGCCGTGAAGATTGTATTATGGTCTGAAAGATTGACATTCCTTCTGATGACTGTGAGGTACTCAACCATAATATTAGTTTGGTAAAGATTTAATTCATGTAATCGCCGTGAGCGGGCTATCTATCTTAGAAGGTCCTATCTTGAGAATAAACCAGGACCATGTTATGAAAGGACTAAATAAACCTTTGAGCTTCATATCTCCTAATAAAGAAATATGGTTAATAATGGTATTAGCCTGATATCGTTGCTTTCATTGAAACTCTTCTACAATTTTATCTGCTTCATGTCATATGTACGTCAGGATCTGGAGTGTTCTTCATGAATCATGAATGGTGATTATGTTAACTCATTAAAAGATTTTTATATGGCAGATATGGACTCCGTATGATTAGATATCAAGATTCCGAGGAAAATAAATGACTACCGTAGGTCCGTGGTGGACTATAGTAATGCATCAACGATTCTATGAATATTTATACAATGACAACTGTGAGAGTTGTAATGTAATGAGCGGTGAGATTGAGTACCACTAATCGGGTCATGGTGATGTATAAGTAATCAATGGTAGACTAACTAAGGCGATCATTTACCTATGATATATTTATTCCTTCTTATCGATAAAGAGTAGTATTACTATATGAAGAAGGTTACGAAATAGCAATGGATTCTAGTAACTATGATGTCTAGAATGAAATCCGAGATTCGATTTTTGCTGTCAAGGGAGTTTCAACGGTGATTGTTTATAAGCTCGAGCAAGAGCATGGGTCCATAGAATGATGGACGGAATAGTAAATATTCAGACACGTGAAATACAATGCTATAATACTTGATGTTGATATATATATATATACGTATATGTTTTGTTCTCCTATGACAAACCTCTATAGTTCAGAGGAAGATTCCAAGCCAGATATTTTGTGGCAGTATTTTTTTTACATATATACAATTCTCTTCAATTTGTTCTTTTCTCTTCTTTTCATTGCATGTAATCTGAGAAGAACAACCCTTCCAGAAGGGGAGGTATTGCCGAATGACTATCTATCTGTGTGATAGAAGCCTAGTAGGATACCACATGTTGTTTAATTGCTTGTCAATTACTAAAGGCTGGCGACCTTCTGTACTAACTATGCAATGTAACAAGTGTTCATGATCATAGTGATCTCTCAATAAATTCTTTTACTTCTATATGAAGGACCAAGCTTTCAAAGATGGAGGCAGCTAGAGATGAAGTGGTACTAGTACGACGGTATTCCGATTCTAACGCGTTCGTGGTACTAAGGTCGATGAAATTATTAAAAGGTTATAGAACGCTAGAGAGTGACAGTATAGGCATAATGGTATTATGAAGGGAAGATAGTAACGATTACGAACTGGAAAAGAGTGGGTATTGAGAAACAAAAGCTATAACGCTAGAAGTTATGATGAGGGTCTGTGCAATAAACTTAAAAGAATTTGGAACGATCACTTAACACGGATTGAGTTTTCTTACAACGATAGATGATATGTCAGTATTAAGGGTCGCCTTATGAGATCCTTGAGGGAAGACAATGTCGATCTCCCTTATGTTAGGATGAAGTTGTAGAGCGCAAGATGCTCAGACCCGCAGTAGTCCAAAGGACCAAGGATATAATAGATCTAATCAGAGGACGGCTGGTAATAGCTCAAGATGGACATAAGAAGTATATTGATTTGACACGAAATGAAAAAGAGTAGGAAGTAGGGGACCTAGTGCTGTTATAGGTATTCCCTTGGAAAGGATGGATGTGGTCCGGAAAGAAAGGAAAGCTAGGCTCACGAATTGTTGGACCCTTGGATATATTAAGTCATATTGGGAAGTTAGCATATGAGCTAGCCCTACCCCCCGAAATTGTAGCAAGTTCATAACGTGTTCCACGTATCAATGTTAAGAAAGTGTAATCCGGATGCCAGACAAATAGGGGCATATGAGCGCATAGGCATGCAACCAAACGTAACATATATGGAGCAACCGGGAAATGTTATAGATTGAAAAGGAACAAGTGCTTAAGAGAAGGGTTATCAAACTAGTCAGAGTTTGATGGTACAACCAAAATGTGGGAAAATTAACTTGAGAATTAGAAAGTGCAATGCTAAGAAAGTATCCCTATTCATTTTTATCTGATTCCGGGACGGAATCCTTTTAAGGAGGGGAGACTGTAATAACCCCAAAAATTTTGGACTTTTTGTAACCCTTATGAATAGTGATTTTGCTGATTATGCTGAATAAGAACTATTTTCATGCCACACAATGTAATAGTTCTTTTATTGATATTCTGAGGTCTTATTAGTACTCTATATGGTATATAAGTATATGTAAAGATCGTCAGAATCCAAATCCGAACACTTTGATTTTTTCCCGAAAATCCACCAGATACCGACATAATTGATTATAAGGTAACATGGTTAAAAGGATTTAAATTCAAGGATTATAAGAGAGGATCATAAAAGGAATATAAGATATGAGAAAGATTTAGGGGAACCCAAGTAATAAGATCCCGGATATGATCCCTCAAACAACGAATGAGAACGAGAGTTAAGCGAACCGTAAAACAAATAAACGACCAAGAGACAAGCACATACAAGTAGAATGGGAAGTAAGCTTCCAAGAGAAGCTAAAACAAGTGGTTAAAAGAGAAGGTGACATCATCAAACCATAAGGGAAAGACATGTGGCTTGGAGGTGAGGTCATCCAAGTGATGTCATCACTTTATCAAAGAAATCTCCACCAAGTATTCATTTCAAAAAAATCAAAAGCAACCAAAACAAACACATTTTCTTCTTCCCCCATCTTTTTGTTTCGGCTTTTTGAAGAAAATGAAGGAAGAAAATTCCAAAACCCAAGCTCCACTTAATCATAATTCAAGAGGTTTGTTTCTTTAGCTTCCATAATTCATAACTTAGATGAGCCATAAGTTTAAGCTCAAGATTCCATGTTTAACATAGCTAATCAATTCATCAAAGTTCTTGGTGAATAGTGTTTTCAAGAAACTAACTTTGTGTTTTCTTATGTTTTTTTCAAGATCCAAGCTTAGTAGAGATAGTTAGTGGTTATTTAAGGCTTCCTAAGTGATTCTCCACTCTCCAAGGAAGGTATAACTTCTCAAACCCTTAGTCTTAAGTTTTGTTGGTTTGGATTTCATAATGTTTAGATGATGGGTTAGTTTAATGGGTGTGTACTCATGTTTAGAGCTTTGTTAGTAAGTGGTTTTGTTGATTTTGGAGTTAGGAGTGATACTTGTTGGATTTGATATTCTTGGTCACATTTTGACTTGGTTTAGATGAATAAGTTGAGATCTTGAGTTATAGTTAAATGATCTTGTATTGTGGTTGAATTATGGTGGAATGGTGTTGATTGGTGGTGGTTTGATTTTGAATTGATTTGGTAAAATTTTGGGAAATCGCGTAAACATAGTCGTCGTAATGCCCGATTTACCTTAGACTGTTTTTGTTCTTAACTTCAGGACCCGTGAACTCACTGTAAGAGTCCAACCATTGCCATGTTTAGATATTTCATGTTACGAGCTTCGTTTTGATATGTGGTTCGCTTGAATCCGATGTACGGTTTAGGAGAAACGACCGTTTTAAGTAACGGCGTTTCGCGAACGAACCATTACCCCTCGCCTTATTTTGAAACCTTGGTTAAGGCCCTTAAATGACTAATTGGAGTATGAAACAATTATGTAAAGTGGATTCGGCAGTTGGTAGGGTACTCGCGAAAGAATCTCCTTAAAATTCTTAATGGTTAATTTATTAAAAATGGTGGAGCCGAGGATACTCGACGACTTATGTAATTCGTTAAGCGTAGAAGTGACCATAAGCGAATGTTAGGGTTCAATTGGTTGAAGTCTAGTTTCTTAAGCGACCGGGGTTTAATTCCGACTTATGTTGTTGTTCATAGGTTATCGGACCCACTCTAAGCTTAAGTCTATCCGGGAACACTCAGGCAAGTTTTCTACCCGTTATACTATTATGGTGATGTATATATGTATATGCATTATCTTGTGATAGATGCATGATTTTTATTAGCAAATCTTGTGATATATTGGAGCATGCTGATATGGTTTATATGCATGCATGTTTCATAATATTGATATCTAACTGTTGATTCAAATGCTTATAAGTTGCATAATACCTATGCTAGAGATAAGCAGTAGTTGCGTATACCCTTAGTATAGGGGACCCAAAGGCGAACATTTTCTAAAACCGGGAGTCGATGTTCCCGAGTATATTATATATATATATAGATATAGTTTTCAAAACTATTAATCGAATAAGGTTTATTCGATAACTTTATTTTATTCAATGAATATTATTAGTTGAATATTCATTCGAGGACTTATGACTCCGTTTATTTTATTTATTGAATATTATTTTGAATATTCATTTGAGGACTTATGACTCCGCTTATTTATTAAATAATATTCTTTATTTTATTAAAAAATATTATTTCGATAATCAAACTTATTTTCGATTATTCAAATAAAGATCTTACTTTCGTATAAGTATGTCTTTGGTTATTCGTTATTCATTTCAAGTATGAGTTTTTAAAACTTCTACTTCAATTATTTTTATAAAGATTATCCTTTATTGGAATATTATTTAATAATAATATTCAGATATTTTCTAATATATCGGGACTGATTTATTTCATTAAATCAGCATTACTCCAAACATTCTTAAAAATGTTTTCGAGTCTTCAAAATGATTTTAAAAGTTAGAGCGGATCCCAAAACTCATTTTTATATTTAAGATCTTCCTTTCAAAGAGGATTTAAATACTCGCTCAAAACCTGAGGGATCCGGCTATGTGGTGTGTTTTATATTCGCAACGAGGTTGCTGTTTTGAGAAAACATTTTGATTACTTACCCAACGTTCGGGAAGTAAGTCCATCTATTTGAGTCGGCATAAGCAACATGGGCTCAGTGGGCGTCCATGAAAGTGTAAGTGGCTTAGTGGGAATCCATTAATGCATAAGTGGCTGAGTGGCAGTCCAGCATAGGTCCTAATGCGGCCAGGGTGATGACCAATGGGGAATTCGTCCATCTACTAGTAGAAAAGGTTACTTATTGGTATCTTTGCCTGATCAGCAAGATATCAGGTTATGCCAAGGTTTTCTCCTTTCCAAATTCATTGGATATTGCAACTCTGTTTATAATTTTCATAACAGAGGTTTTCAAGGAGTGTATGAAATGTATATATATATGTGTATATATATCGGGACTTAATGAAGTATCTCGTAACTTCATTATTTATAATGATATTTCAAAGATTGAATCGATTCAAGTCTTTTCTTGTAGTCTCATATATGTGATGAACTTTTGAAACGGATTATACCTTGAACGGTGGTAGTTCAAGCAATATTCGGAAAATATATAAGTATATTGGAGTATCTTGTAACTTCACCTTTTCAACTTATATCTGGTTAATGATTATCTTATGCATGACAAAGATTTTCAGAAAAATGTTGAGACAAGGTTAGATATATGAGATTACCTTACAACGATATTTTTTTATACAGTTATAAACTGGAACTCTATGTATATTATACATGGCAGAGGATTTCAAGATTTTGAAAAGTATATATATATATACTAAATATTTTGCGACTTGGTCGCATTAAGAGATCAAACTTGGTTCATTTCTTTTTGACCAAGACTTTCATGAGTATTATGAGAATGCTCATATATTATAAATTATTGTACATATTATTTCGGTGGGCTTGTTGCTCACCCTTGCCTTCTTCTTTCATCACACAACAACAGATAGACAAGATGAACAGGACCAAGCTCCCAATTCATGAGCGGATAGGAAACGTTCCGCAGTTTCCTGTAGGCGTTGATGCCGTTGTGGCTGAGGTAGGAACTACCAATAGGCTAGGCTTTCAACTTTTGATGTACTAGACTTATTTATATTATGAATTGTAATAATGGCAAAGAATATGTAAATTTATTCAGAAACCCTTTTCAGGTGCAATGACTTATAATTGTGGAATAAAATGACTTGTGTTATTTTTGGTATTCATCTCTGAGACTATAACTTGTGGTGTGTGTGTATATATTGTGGGGTCACAGTACGCAGTAGTTGGTTGATTGTTAAGATTAAGTATTGATAAGGGAAATGGAACTCGTGACAACCCGAATCCCCGACCCCGGATTTGGGGGTGTTACAGTGTGGTCATTGTAATATCTTCTCTGAGAACTCAATAAACAGATAGCAATGCAATTATTTATTCAGAAGTCATGTTGACTCAATGGATAATCTAGAATAGGATGGTTAAGTGTAAATATTTGATGCCATGTAAATCATATTAAGTGAAGTGAATCTTCAACTGCTAAATGAAGAGAAACATCAACTACTATATACGTTAGCCTATCAACTGCTAATCAAGTGACTATCAATGGCTAAGGGAAGTTGTAGCAGAATGACTTCCAATGGCTAAGGAGTTCTACGGCTAACAATTATCAATGGTTAATGCAGATTATAGCTACTAATAGTGACGTGACAGTGGTCAAAATCTAGGACTGTCACAGCACATGGGCTGATAGGTATCTCAGAAAAGAAGATGATAAGTCATGACAAACTTTGCATGTGATCTTAAATTCTGAAGAAGAAGAAGAAGAAGAAATATTCCATTTCCGTGCATAGCAATTTGGAGAGATATTTAAGGCCGTATATCAAGATAATATATATCCTCATTTTTCAAGCATCAATGGAAAGAGAATAAAGAAGCAACCTTGTTGGACCTAGGAGACTGCAATTTGTATTGTCTAACAAGCTTTATAACTTGGTAATATATAATCCAAGTAGCAGCAGTGTTTCACTTAAGAACAGGTTCTTCATTTTCACAAGGGCTTTAGAGATATATCTTCCTCTGAGTGAAACACTGAAAAGTGCAATTATGAGAGATTACATTTATAATTGTAACAGGTTATTTCTTCAAAAATAAATCTCAGGTAGCCAAGTCGAAAAACAACCCACCTGAACTTATAAATATTCGTGTTCATATTTGCTTCCTGTGCATAAATTAATTTGAAAATTTTAATTTTTATTCAACCTTCCTTCTACAAATTAACCTAAATTGACTGTTAGTGAATAACAATACATTTGTTTATTGATAAGATAATAGACGGCTAGTGCCTGATCAGAATTGATCGGGTCATGTAGGAATAAGGTTTAAGTCTAACAGTATGTTAGGATGCCTTTTTAGCATACATCATTGCGCTTCCACTTGACATCTATCGTAATGATGCCTCTTTACTAATGCGTGCATTCCGTTATGACGAAAATACACCTGATGTTCACTACCACTAAAAAGGAAGGAGAGTTATTAACCTTTCGCTAATAGTAAGCACTATCCTAGTTTTGATTTAATGAGATTTCTTTATGTTGAGTTCACGCAGCAGGTTCACCTAGATGTCTAGTAAATAACGTGTTGGCGGGAAAGACCGGAGATCATGAAAAAAATTACGTCTCCAACTTGTATTTCAATGACAGGTAAGGCGGTCAAGCTACCTAGTATGGTCATATCGTTTAGCGACTCTTTCTAAGATACGGGAATGTATATAGAAAATATCCTCTAGGAAAGCCTCACGGCCTAGTGGTCGGGATAACAATAATGATATTTGTTGTTATGTCACTGCATGTTTCCAGCTCATTAACCTCCACACAACCCATATGCGCTCGAACTCGATTTCATACACGATTGCTTGTGTTGGGTTTTGGGGCATAAAAGCACAACAAAAAGCTATACGAAAAACTTAAAATCAGAGTAAAACCAAAACTCATCACAAGATCCATGCAAAAACTGATATTTAACTCATAGTTTAGATGTTTACCTTAAAGAATATTTACGTAAAGGATGATTATGGAGGTCCTTACTTTAATCGATCACACTGTATCCCGCCTTGAGTGATCTACGTCGTAGAGGTATCCATACGGTAGCTTGACTGAAGGAGGCGTGTACTAGTACCGTGAATGAATTCGTTTTTTCTTCTGCCCTCCCCCACTATCTCTCTTTGCTGCTAGGGTTTTGTTATAAAAATGTAGTCATCTAAGTCAGCCTAAAAAGAGGTTATATATGAGAGCCGAAAACGAGTTCTAACTCTAATCCATCATTAGAGTTTTATTAAATCTGAAATTCCAATTTATTGTCTAATTTAATCTCACTTACTCATCCAACAACTAAATTTCTAATTTTATAATGATAAATCCGAATTTCATTTATTATATTAATTAAATCCAAGTTAATCAATAATAAATAATTAAATATTCTTCCAAATTTTCTTTGTGCGACCCTTTAGGTTATTATTACGTTGGAAATAATTTTAATATCTCATATTAAAATTATAAACAATGAGCGTCATCTATTAATAGATCATTGCTTCTCAAGTAATAATAATTAAATCGGTGATCCGATTAAACCTTTCATGAATAATGTTTTATTAATATAATCCCTTTAACCATATATTATAGATTAAATTTGAGGCATGTAATGTGTCATACTCTTCATGGTTTAATCCAGGTTTCCTGGATCATTGAGTAGACTATCATTTCAAATCAAAATTTAAGCAAGACATCACACATTTCATAGTCTAGCTCACACAAAAAGCCAATAATATCACTCAAAAAATATGAGAAATATATATTTCTCATATGATTCATAATATACCTGAAGTCCACTTTTATCACTACCCGGCCAAAGATAATTTTTAATGTAATCAAAGTATATTAATCATCGTATAGAAATATAATAATTTGAAGTCTAAGGACCATTACATCATTATCACTGTGAGAATTACTTGTGACACAACAGACATGTGAAATCTCATGTTGGGTCTATCTAACACCATGTATATTTATGTGTACATGTATTTTTGACTTTAGTATCACTATACCTATCATCAATGAGATGTAATCATCAGTCAATAAACACATTAGTCTTAATGCATCATTATTATGCCTTAAATAATAATAATCGACTAGAAATATTTAAGAATATCGATATTATTCTCATAATCTCATTTTTAAGTCACGTACTTAGATATATAGAATTTATATCATATTACAAGGATATTTATTAATCTAATATTTATATTGTAGTAAATTAAGACGTAATAATTATAAAGAGAATAATTGATAGAATATACCTTTACCTAAACAGTACAAGAATGGAAATCCACATATTGGTGTGCTGCTGCCCTTAATCGGGCTGGGTCTTGACCCGGGGAGTCTGTTTTTTTTGTCCATTTTATATGATTAATACTTTTTGTTCAATAAATTAGATTGATTGATACAAGTTGATTTTCTGTTACGATAAATTGATGAAACACTAGCTAGTCCAATAGTGGCTTCAGCGGCCGCAATAGCAATAACAAAAATAGATAAAATTGCTCATTTAATTGACAACTATCAAAATAATCAGAAAACGTTAAAGAAATTGCGTATAGAATGCAATTACTAAGTAAGTAAACATCCTTTTTGTTTTGTTCTTGTTATACAAAAAAAGCCATCAGATGTCGTCTCGTTAGTAAGGTAACAGCTTCTAGCCTGCCTTCTTTTTTTGCATTTCGCTCAACGGGTTGAAGGGAGATAGTGCATCAAATTGTTCGTAAGGTCAACTTGATCCATTTTCGTAATTGAGCTTTCTTAAATTACGTACCTATACAAGCGTTCAAATTTTGATTGATGTTTACACCTTCAGAAACTTTATGTCTTTACTAATTCGCTAATGATTAGAAGCAACTGCAACATTGAATAGTTCTTGCAGCTCCAGAATGCGAGGTTAGCTACACTTACTTTGTTAAATTAACAAGGGTTTGTCTAGTGTGTATTGGACACATGCTAAGTACTAAAACTTATAAAGTTTGAGTGTTTTAATTGGTATATTTATTGTAAATGCAGGGGGTTCACCATTACTAAGAAGTATTGACCAATCAAAACAAATTAAAATTATAGAAGTTTGTGCTTCAGAAAAACCGAAACAACAATAATTATATTAACCGCTAAAATAACAGAACTCTTAACAACATTGTGTCATCTGTGTTGGATTTTATTTAATATGAAACTTGTATTTTATTTAGTTATTTGTTTATTCGGCATTTAGGCAGTTTGAATAAGTCTTAGGAGAGTAGAGATTTTTTAGGAGCTGCACACAATAGCTTCAGAGTTGTGGTAGGAGTAGTCTGTTACGTGTGCCTAGTTTTTAGCCATTTACTTCTGTTTTTATTTATATTGTACTGCTTTGTTTTGGATAATACAAGAGTGATTCCACGCAAGTTTCTTTTGTTTTTCCAGTTTACATTCAAACATTTATATCTATACACTATATTTGGTATCAGAGCTTGGGAACATTTCATGCCCAAGTATATGCCAAAAATGGCAACAACAGACGTGAACAAGCTAAAGGAAGGGACGATCGGTTTGAACTACCCAATGCTGACCAGAGAAAACTATACGGCCTGGGCACTTAAAATGAAAGTCTTTATGAAGGCTCAAGGGGTGTGGAATGCAGTAGAAATAAAATAGAAAGATGTTGTGGTCGAGGACAAAGAGGACAAAATCACCTTGGCTTCTATATACCACGGGATTCCGGAAGATATCTTGTTGTCTATCGCTGATAAGGAGACTGCCAAGGAAGCATGGGTGGCTATCAAAACCATGTGTCAAGGTGCTGAGCGTGTAAAAATGGCCAAGGTTCAGACATTGAAAAGTGAATTCGAATCTCTAAGCATGAAAGACGGTGAACAATTGGATGACTTCTATCTGAGGTTGAACGGATTGGTAACCAACATTCGAGCTCTGGGAGAAGAAGTTAAAGACAACTATGTTGTGAAAAAACTGTTGCGTGTCGTGCCTCAAAGGTTCCTACAAATTGTTTCAACCATAGAACAATTCAGTGATTTGGAAACTTTAACAGTTGAAGAGACTATTGGCTCCTTGAAGGCTCACGAGGAGCGAACAAAGAGACAAACAGAGGATGGAAATGGACAATTTTTGCTCACGGAGGAGGAGTGGTCCAAAAGAGAGAGTGCAGAAGGAAAATTACTATTAACAAGGGAAGAGTGGATCAAGCGAAATAACAACAAAGGAGGTGGTGAAGGTTCATCCAATCAGAGGTATCGAGGAAATGCTAGAAATCGTGGGGGTTATGACAAAAGTAAGGTGCGTTGCTATAATTGCAGTGGTTACGGTCACTACGCAGTGGATTGCAGGAAGCCACGAAAGGATAAGGATCAAAAGCAAGAAGTGAACATGAGTCAAATTGAGGACAATGAGCCTGCTTTGTTGATTGTTGAACAGGAAGATACGGAGAACGACGTTATGCTGGTGAGCGAAGAGAAGGTAATGCCAAAGTTGGGACAAGATCTTGAGAGAACGGAGTCAAATCTGTGGTATTTGGACAATGGTGCAAGTAACCACATGTCCGGACAATGCTCGAAATTTTGTAATCTTGATGAAAATGTGACAGGCAAAGTAAGGTTTGGTGATGGTTCAACAGTGGATATAAAGCGAAAAGGCTCAATCATTTTTGTTTGCAAGAATGGGGAGAAACGGCTACTTAATGAGTTATACTACATTCCCATGCTTCGAAATACTATAATTAGTCTTGGACAATTATCTGTAGTTGTGTATAAAGTAGTTTTGAATGATAATTTTCTGTGGGTTCGTAACACAAAAGGAGAGCTCTTGATGAAGGTTAAAAGATCACCAAACAGGCTATACAAAATAATTATTGAATCGGGAAAAGGTATGTGCCTAACAGTAAAGTTAGATGAATTGCCTTGGTTGTGGCATTCGCGTTTAGGTCACGTAAATTTTCAAGCCTTGTCTTTGATGCTTTCGATGGAGATGGTGTACGGACTGCCAAAATTTGCACAACCAGATGGCGTGTGCACAGATTGTTTGATGGCGAAACAGACGTGAAAATCTTTCCCAGCTCAAAATAATTATCGAGCAAAGCTGGCTCTTGAACTTGTGCACGCCGATCTCTGTGGCCCAATTTCCCCAACAACAGCAGGAGGAAATCGGTATTTTTTGTTGTTGGTCGATGATTACAGTCGTTGGATGTGGGTGTATATGTTGAAGAGTAAAGACCAGGCATTGTTGATGTTCAAACGGTTTAAGGCGCATGTGGAAAAGGGAACAGACAAACATGTGAAGATGATTAGAACGGACCGTGGTGGAGAATTCTGCTCCCAGGAATTCAAGAATTTCTGTGAAGACCACGGAATTGCAAGGCAATATACGGCCCTGTATACACCCCAGCAAAATGGGGTTGTCGAGCGCAGAAACCGTACTGTGGTAGAAATGGGTCGAAGCTTGCTGAAACAGATGGAATTACCACTTGTGCTATGAGGAGAGGCCATTAAACATGTTGTTTATCTTCTTAATCGATTACCCACCAGATCCATGAATGAAAGAACGCCATATGAAGCTTGGAAAGGGGAGAAGCCAAACATCGGTCATGTGAAGGTGTTTGGGTGCCTAGCCCATATGAAATAACAGGTACGCATACAAGAAAGCTAGATGACAGAAGTCGAGTTGTGGTGCATTTGGGAAACGAACCAGGAACCAAGGCGTATCGGCTATACGACCCTGAAAGTAATAGCATACTGGTGAGTCGAGATGTGGTTTTTGAGGAAGGAAAGACCTGGAAGTGGGGTGAAATTCAGAAAATGGCAACAGGAACAGATCAGCAAAGGATGTTTATTGTGGTTGGTGGCTTGACAGAAACTGATCAAACTGGAGAAAATTTGCAGAATACAGATTTGGACCAGGAAGGAAGTGTTTTTACTCCTCAATCTCAGTCAAGTGTTGGAAATTCAGAAAGTGAGAGCACAGGGGACAGCAGCGAACCAAGACGTTTTAGAATGATAACATATTTGTACAACAACATGGAGGAGACAGAGCTGGATGATGAGTTACTTCTCATGGGAGTGGATGAGCCCAGGAACTATAAACAAGCTGCTACTGAGCGTAACTGGAGAGAAGCTATGCAACAAGAAATAAATTCAATCGAGCAGAACGACACCTGGAAATTAACGAAATTGCCAGCAGGGAGAAAAGTAATTGGACTGAAATGGGTCTACAAAATAAAAAGAGATGCAAATGGTGAGATTATTAAGTATAAGGCACATCTTGTTACGAAGGGATACGTGCAAGAAAATGGTGTAGACTTCGATGAATTTTTTGCTCCGGTTACCAGAATTGAGACTGTTCGATTACTTCTTGCATTGGCAGCGAAGCATGGTTGGGAAGTACATCATTTAGATGTAAAAACTACCTTTTTAAATGGGGAATTATAGGAGTAAGTGTACGTTGTACAACCTGAAGGTTTTGTAAAGAAAGGGCAAGAACACCTGGTGTATAAGTTGATAAAAGCTCTTTATGGTCTACGCCAAGCACCACGTGCTTGGTATGCAAAATTGAGCAAGAGTCTTGAAGATCTCGGGTTTGTCAGATGTCCTAATGAGCACGCTGTATACATCAAGCGAACAGGAGGAGAAACACTAATTGTTGGCGTATACGTCGATGATTTGTTAATTACAGGAACAAACATTGACATGATAAATGAGTTCAAGCAACAGATTAGTGATAAATTTGAAATGAATAATTTGGGAAAACTGTCTTATTATTTGGGGATTGAAGTGAAACAGCAAGATGGTTGTATCGAACTCAAGCAAACAGGCCATGCAAGAAAGGTATTGGAAAGAGCAGGAATGGGTGACTGTAATTCCACTCGATATGTTATGGACCCAAAGCAGCAACTCACAAAAGATGAAGAGGGTGTATTGGTCGATGCAACTGAATACAAGAGCATGATCGGAGGACTTAGATATCGGGTACACACTCGTCCAGATATAGCATATGCAGTAGGTATAGCAAGTCGTTTTATGGAGAAACCAACAGAGGTTCATAAGAATGCAGTAAAGCGCATAATGCGATATGTGAAGGGAACACTCGAGTTTGGTCTGGTGTACTCAAAGAACAGCAAAAACAATATGCTCGTGGGGTTTTCTGACAGTGATCTGGCTGGGCAAACTGATGACAGGAGAAGTACAGGAGGAATGGTATTCTACCTGAATGATAGTTTAATTACTTGGGTATCACAAAAGCAAAGGTGTGTCGCTCTATCATCATGTGGGCAAACTGATGACAGGAGAAGTACAGGAGGAATGGTATTCTACCTGAATGATAGTTTAATTAATTGGGTATCACAAAAGCAAAGGTGTATTGCTCTATCATCATGTGAATCCAAGTTTATGGCTGCCACTGCAGCTGCATGCCAAGCAATCTGGTTAAGAAATTTGATGAACAAGCTGACGGGAAGTGATGTTGGACCGGTTGTGCTGTACATTGACAATAAATCTGCTATCGATTTGGCAAAAAATTATGTCTTTCACGGGAGAAGAAAGCATATCGACGTAAGGTACCACTTTATACGAGAATGTGTTGAGCATAAGGAGATAATTATCAAGCATATTAGTTCAGACCTGTAGAAGGCAGATGCACTGACTAAGGCACCCAGTACAATCAAGTTCGAGCGTATGAGGAGTCTTCTGGGTGTCAAGGAACTGGGCAAATAAGTTTCATATTAAGGAAGTGAATGTTGGATTTTATTTAATATGAAACTTGTATTTTATTTAGTTATTTGTTTATTCAGCATTTAGGCAGTTTGAATAAGTCTTAGGAGAGTAGAGATTTTTTAGGAGCTGCACACAATAGCTTCAGAGTTGTGGTAGGAGTAGTCTGTTACGTGTGCCTAGTTTTTAGCCATTTACTTCAGTTTTTATTAATATTGTACTGCTTTGTTTTGGATAATACAAGAGTGATTCCACGCAAGTTTCTTTTGTTTTTCCAGTTTACATTCAAACACCTATATCTATACACTATAATCTGCACCAAGTTACTCACAGATGTATATATGCGATATGTGAACACTTTGGGGTGAACACCCATCCGAACAAGTAGGGTCAATGCTTACAACTAAGATCTATGAATCACCGAACCATCGCGCACGGGCAAAAATACGTCAAGTAGATACATAATTTTGAGTGTGATCAGACAACCAAAAATCAGATAATGGAAAACGCGGCTTACGAGGTTGCATATTTACCTTGCATATTTCAAATATATATAAGTTCAAATATCATATATAATCATGTGCAGCAGTAAACAAGGTGAGATAATAAAATAGATTAACATCGAGAAAAATGGTTTATAAACAACTTTACTATTTTACGGGTACTCCACTAAAATAGGTTCATTCTGTCGTAGCAATTATGCCATTAAGAACTCATCCACATCTTTTATTAAATTTTGATATTTAGTTTCATATTAAATGTATGAAAAAATAAGTGCAATATAAAGAATTTTTGCAGATCTATATTGTTTTTTATATATATTGAAGCGTAAGGCATAATACATGTGGCTAGAGGTGAGCAAAAAATCGAAAACAAAATGAAGCTGAATTGATTAATCCGGTAAAAATTGAGCCAGAAAAAATCGAGCCGAAATCAAAACCGAAATATTATAGACCGAACAGATTCTATGGGTTCGGTTTCGGTTATTGACTAAAATTAAACCGAAAAAAATTGAACCGAAATGACTATTTAAATAACTAAATAAATATATAATTTATATATATTATATGAATTTAAAAAATTGAATAAATAAAAAATTGATATTTTAAATAATTAAATATATGATTTACTAGAAATGTGCAATGTAGTTGGTATAATTGAACCGCACTAGAATAGTGTGCATGAATTTTTATCCCGGCAGCAGCTTATGTATTCTTATCACTAAAACACAATTTGTAATGTAATGTTTGAAGCGGTAATTATTTTCTTAAATGCCCACAGCATGCAATACATTAGCAGTGATATCATACACATTTTACTAATTTATGATTCTATATTGTTCATATACCATGAATAAGTAGTGGAGTTTTAAATGGATATTGACATGTATGCATAAAATCTTAAATATTATACAGTGATAACAGAAGTTACAGAATTCCTCACAGACCACTAAAATTAACCTTGAAATGGAATTTCAATTAGAACTTCAATTGGACTTTTTAAATCCCAAGTAAGTCATGAGTTCTCTTGGCATTTGTTTTGAAAATTCCCTCCATTTCTTATGAAAGAGATTTACAGGAAGTTTAGATGTTATGCTAATTATTACGCTTATTTCCGTTTATATATTATTTTTTATTTTAATATTTGACGGTTTTGTAAACGAAAGCGAGTCGATTATAATCAAATCGGGGTTTTTAAACTGAAATCAAAATTGAATCTGAACCGGTGGTTGCGGTTTTCAAAAATGAAAACCGAGCCAAACTAGTTTACGCTCTCCCCTATGTGTGGCTGTAAGCAAATATTTTTAGATAATTTTTTAAAAATATAAAATTTTGGGCAACAAACATATATAGAAATTTCAAGTTATAATACATCGATTAAAAATTGATTTTATTCAAATATAATTAAAACATTATCATCACAAGTTTAAAATAGCTAGAGAAATATTGCAACTCTCACCATTTTTAAAAATAAAAAAATGGAATTATGTGATATTATTGACTAAATAATTGCAATTACTATATTAAAATATATAATGTATTTAGGTAAGTGACTGTTAGATATATTTGATAATGTCATGGCTAATGTAATTTATGTTTAGTTTTCAGATCTTACTTAAACAGGATAAATCAGTACTTACTGGAAGTCAGGACTTAAGGATATCAGTACTTATATTATCAGGAGATAATCATCAGAAGATGGATATCAGAACTTAAGTACTGAAGGACGTTCAGATAAGGAAATCAGATGTTTAAAGGATAGAAGATCGAGACAAACATAAGAAGAGATATGCATGAAGAAGGAATTTTATGAAGAATAGAATACTTGGAAGAAAAGATATCTGATTGATATATTTTAGGAAGCAGAATTATATTCCATATCAATTAACGATTATCTTGTAACTGTGTAGTATATAAACACAGACATAGGGTTTACACTATAAGTGTTATCATATTCGAGAAGATTATTCATTGTAACCCTAGCAGCTCTCGTGATATTTGTTCATCACTGAGAGGTAACAGTTCCATACTGTAACAGAGTTTATTGTTTCAATAAAGTTTGTTTTCTATTACTTGAGTTATTAAAGTTCAATTTGATTGTACTATACACTGTATTCACCCCCTCTACAGTGTGTGTGTGTGACCTAACAAGTGGTATCAGAGCCTATCTGTTAATGCACAAACAGTTTAAGATCCAAACACAATCATGTCTGAAACAGAAACTCCAACTAAGCCCACCAAAACTGAAGAACCTCCTAAGACACAAATTCAAAGCCGATATGAGACCATCAGAGTTCCCATATTGAGACCATCTGAATATCCCATATGGAAGGTGAGGATGACCATATTTCTGGAAGCAACAGATCCAGAATATCTTGATAGAATCAAGGAAGGGCCTCACAAACCAACCAAGCTCGCGGTTGCAGTTGCAGGTGAAGCAGCAAAGACTGTACCAAAGGAGAAGAGTGATTACACTGCTGAAGATATCGCATCAATTGCTAAGGATGCTAAGGTACAACACTTACTGCATAGTGCCATTGATAATGTAATGTCAAACAGGGTAACTGCAAGACTGCAAAGGAGATATGGGATGCCCTGGAAACAAGGTGTCAGGGAACTGATACGATTAAGAAGAACAGGAAGATAATACTCACTCAAGAGTATGAACACTTTGACTCAAAGGCTAATGAGTCATTGACTGATTTATATGATAGATTTGTCAAACTCTTGAATGATCTGCCACTGGTTGATAAGGAGTATGATCTTGAATATTCAAACCTTAAATTCTTGTTAGCTCTTCCTGAATGCTGGGATTTGAAGGCAACAACAATAAGAGACAACTACAATCTTGATGAAATAACTCTTGATGAAATTTATGGAATGCTCAAGACTCATGAACTTGAGATGGAACAAAGAAGCAAGAGGAAAGGTGGAAAGTCAAGGACAGTTGCTCTTAAGGCTGAAGAAGAATCCCCCAAGGCAGCTACCTCAAGGAAAGACAAGGGTAAAGCTCTTTTCACAAAGTCTGATACTGAGTCGTCAAGTTCTGAAAGTGATGATGACTCAGAATCTGAAAGCCTGCCTGAGACGGATGTTGATGAAGAGATGATGAAGCTGTGTGCTCTTATGATGAAAGGGATCACAAAGATTGCATACAGGAAGCTCAGGAATGGAAAGAAGTTTTCCAGAAAAGGCACAAGTTCTGATAAGAAGAATTTCAGAAAATCTGAGAGCAGAGGAGGAAAGTCTGACAGAGGAGATTATACAAATATCAAATGCTACAACTGTATCTCCTGATTGCAAGAAAGTGAAGAGTGACAAAGGCAAGGCTCTTGTCACAAAGAAGAAAAGCTGGACAGACACCTCAGATTCTGAAATTGAGAAGAATTATGCCTTGATGGCAAATGCTGATAAGGCAAGTGCTGAAAGCAGTTCTGAAGCTGCTGAATCAAAGGTACCTCAAACTACTTATGCCTTTCATACTGATGATATAAATGAGTTGAGAAGATATCTTAAAACCATGTTTATTAGTTATAGAGATCAAACTTTAACATGTGAAAGATTAACTTCTGAAAATCTTGCTTTTAAGAAAAGAAATGATTTCTTAGAAAAGGAGTTAGTTATGTTCCATCAAACTCAGAAAGATAAAGATGATGCTTTTTATGTTAGGGATGAAGTGCTAAAAATGAATGAATCTCTAAAAACTGAGTTAGAAAAGGAAAGAGAGGTTATCAGGACTTGGACTAACTCTGGCAGAACAACTCAGAATTTGTTAAGTAGTGAAAACTGGAAAGAGGGCTTAGGTTATGGAGAGGGTAAGAATGATAAAGGAACTGAAGGTATTAAGCCTGTAGTTGTTAAACAAAAGCCAAAGTTAAAACCTGTCAAGTTTGTAGCTGTAAGGTCTGATAATGAGAAATCAGAAGTTCAAAAGGAATTAACTTCTGACAAACTAAAACAGGAAAAGACAACTGAAGTAAACATAGGCTTAATGATAAAGAAGCAGCTTAAGCATAAGCTGAAAGATGTTAAGAATGCAAACAAGGTAAAATCACCTAGGAAAAATAGGGATGGAAAGGAAGGTGTGAATAAAAGCAATGATTATAAGCCTGTTCATAATGCTCCTAGGAAAACGTGTCATAACTGTGGAAGTTCTAACCATTTGGCTTCTTTTTGCAGGAAGAATAAGAACATAAACTCCTTACCTTCAAAGTCAGGAGTTAAGAGTCAGTCTGTTAGATATAAGCCACAAAATTCTTGTTTTCATTGTGGTAGTTTATGGCATTCTATTTATACTTGTAAGGAATATCATAGTTTGTACTATGATTATTATCAAATAAAACTTCTTTAAAGAAAGTTACCATTGTTCCTTCTAGTGTAAGTTCTGATTCAAAGTCTGATAGTGTAAATTCTGATAAGAAAAATGTTAACATAAACTATGATGCTAAATCCGCTGCAAATGTTAACAAACTTAATAAGGCCAAAGGATCCAAGCAAGTCTGGGTCCTTAAAACTAATCATTAGTGGTCTTTGTGATTGCAGGGCAACAGGAAAAACATCCTAGTTATGGACAGTGGATGTTCAGGACATATGACTGGAAATAAAGCCCTGCTATCAACATTTGTGGAGAAAGTTGGCCCAAGTGTTTCTTATGGAGATGGAAACATTGGAAAAACATTGGGATATGGCAATATCAATATTGGGAATATCATCATTAAAGAAGTAGCTCTGGTCTCAGGACTTAAACATAATCTGCTAAGTATAAGTCAAATCTGTGACAGAGGTTATCATGTTGATTTCTTTGAAGAACACTGTGAAGTTGTAAGTAAATCTAAAGGCAAAGTTGTTCTAAAAGGATACAGGCGTGGTAACATTTATGAAGCTAAGCTTTCAACAAGTACTGATGGTTCTGCAATCTGTTTAATAAGTAGAGCATCAATTGAAGAAAGCTGGAATTGGCACAAGAAACTCTCTCATTTAAATTTCAATAATATAAATGAGTTGGTCAAGATAGATCTTGTGAGAGGACTGCCAAAGTCAGTATTTGCTCTTGATGGCCTTTGTGATTCTTGTCAGAAGGCCAAACAAAGGAAATCTTCATTCAAGAGCAAGACTGAATCATCAATTCTTGAGCCTTATCACCTACTATATGTTGATCTATTTGGTCCAGTAAATGTCATGTCTATTGCAAAGAAGAAATATGCTTTGGTCATAGTGGATGAGTTCACCAGATACACATGGGTGTATTTCTTGCACACAAAAAGTGAAACTGTATCTATCTTGATTGATCATGTCAGGCAATTGGATAAATTGGTCAAAGATTCAGTAAAGATAATAATGAGTGATAATGGTACTGAGTTCAAGAATTTGATAATGGAAGAGTTCTGCAAAAACCATGGAATCAAGCAGGAATTTTCTGCTCCTGGAACTCCACAGCAAAATGGAGTTGTTGAAAGGAAGAATAGAACTCTCATTGAAGCTGCACGTACAATGCTTGATGAAGTAAAACTTCCAACCTATTTTTGGGCTGAAGCTGTGCAGACTGCTTGTTTTACTCAGAATACAACACTTATCAACAAGCAAGGAAAGACACCATATGAGATGGTGAAGAAAAAGAAGCCAAATCTGAAGTATTTTCATGTATTTGGATGCAAGTGTTTTGTTCTTAAGACTCATTCTGAACAGCTATCTAAATTTGATTTAAAAGCTGATGAAGGAATCTTTGTTGGATATCCACTTTCCACAAAAGCCTTCAGAGTCTATAACTTGAGAACAAGAGTTGTCATGGAATCTATCAATGTCTCTTTTGATGACAAGAAGATTACTGGACTTGAAGATTTTATTGATCATGATCAGCTGAGATTTGAAAATGAAGACTCAAATTCTGATACTAATAATCCTGACAATCTAAGTTCTGATACTGCAAACTCTGATGGATTAAACTCTGATGTTATTGAAACTGTGGTGACTACGCCAAAGGATGATGCACCTATGCAGGGGGAGCATACTCAAGATCTTACCACATCTCAAGAAGCATCAGAACATACATCTGGCTCTTCAAGTTCTGATTCTTCAAGTTCTGATTTGTCAAGTTCTGATAAGCCAAGTTCTAATAGGTCTGAAAATCTAAATTCTGAAGAATCCAACTCAGAGAGCATAGTTTCAAGGGGAGCATCAGAAAATGAAAATGAAGACAGCATGGATCATGGGGGAGCATCCAGTTCTAGAGAAAACCTTCCATCTGCAAGGAAGTGGACTAAATCACATACACCTGATTTGATAATTGGAAATCCTGATGCAGGTGTCAGAACTAGAACAGGTACTTCAAATGAATGTTTTTACAATTCTTTTCTTTCTCAGACTGAACCAAAGAAAGTGGAAGAAGCTCTTCAAGATGCCGATTGGGTGCAAGCAATGCAGGAAGAGTTAAATGAATTTGAAAGAAATAAAGTCTGGACCCTAGTACCAAGACCAAAGAACAGATCTGTTGTTGGTACAAAATGGGTATTCAGAAACAAAACTGATAGTGATGACATAATTACAAGGAATAAGGCAAGGCTTGTTGCAAAAGGATATTCTCAACAGGAGGGAATTGATTATGATGAAACATTTGCACCAGTTGCTAGATTGGAAGCCATAAGGATATTTTTGGCTTATGCTGCTCACAAAAAGTTTACTGTCTTTTAAATGGATGTGAAAAGTGTTTTTCTCAATGGAGAATTGGAGGAAGAAGTATATGTTGAACAACCTCCAGGCTTTGTAGATTCCAAATATCCAGATTATGTCTACAAGCTTGATAAAGCACTTTATGGACTTAAGTAAGCTCCAAGAGCATGGTATGAGACTTTAGCTCAGTTTCTTATGGAAAGTGGATTTAACAGAGGAACTATAGACAAAATACTGTTCTACCTCAACCATGGAAAGGACTTACTTCTGGTCCAGATTTATGTTGATGATATCATTTTTGGTTCTACAAATGACAGACTTTACAAGAAGTTTGCCAAACTGATGCAGTCAAGATATCAAATGAGTATGATGGGGGAACTTAGCTATTTTTTGGGCCTTCAAGTCAAGCAGAATGAAGAAGGCACTTTTATTTGTCAAACTAAGTACACCAGAAACTTGCTGAAAAAATTTGGAATGCAAGATTGTTCAAGTGCATCCACTCCCATGGCCACTGCAACAAAACTGGACAAGGATACTGGTAAATCAGTAGATATTACTGATTACAGAGGTATGATTGGCTCTCTACTCTATCTAACTGCTAGTAGACCTGATATCATGTATGCTACCTGTCTTTGTGCAAGATTTCAAGCAGATCCAAGAGAACCTCACTTAACAGCTGTGAAAAGAATATTCAAGTATCTTAAAGGAACAGCTGATCTGGGATTGTGGTATCCCAGAGAATCAGATTTTAAACTAATAGGTTACTCAGATGCAGATTTTGCAGGTTACAAAATTGACAGGAAAAGGACAAGTGGAAGCTGCCAATTTCTTGGAGGCAGATTGGTTTCTTGGTTTAGCAAGAAACAAAAGTCAATTTCCACATCAACTGCAGAAGCAGAGTACATTGCTGCAGGAAGCTGTTGTGCACAGATTCTTTGGATGAAGAATCAGTTACTGGATTATGGGTTAACATATTTCAAAATCCCTATTTACTGTGATAATCAAAGTGCTATTTCTATGACAGGTAATCCAGTTCAACACTCAATGACAAAGCACATCAGCATCAGGTACCACTTCATAAGGGAACATGTGGATGAAGGTACAGTGGAATTGCACTTTGTTCCAACAGATCAACAACTAGCAGATATCTTCACAAAACCACTGTGTGAAGCTACTTTTACAAGATTGGTAAATGAACTTGGAATGGTTTCATGTTCTTTTTCTAAATCTGCTTAGTTTTGTTCTGATGCATCAGACTTTATGATCAGTATTTACAGAAATTACTCTCTTTGTGTATTCTGTGCTTAATTGAAAATTGCTTAAGTACTGAATGTTGTCTGATGTGACCTTCTAAACTCTGACAGTGATATGTCTGTTTATGTAACTATTCAATCCTATGAGGATACATGTGCTAGATGCTGACCTAGTAGTCTTCAATAAACTAGAAATCCCATGTTAGAAGTAATTATTGTTATGGAAATCTATTGACACAAGAAAATTCTGATATTGAGCTTAGTAGAGTTTACTTTGTCTATCTTATTACTAAGTCACAAACTAGAATACTGCCTCTCATCTGTTAAGTTCTGATGCTAGTAAATCTGTTGAATGTACTAAGTGCTTATAAACCTCAATTATCAAAAGAAAAAGAAAAAGAATCAAGGATTAAAATCAGGTACTCCTTTGAGATCTAGAGTAAAAATGTGGAAGGGACGACCCAAGTGTATTGCTGGTATTAAGTAAATATACATCAGAAAAGTAAAATATTTTCTTGGTGACTTTTCACACTCTATGATTACTGGAGAAATACTCTGATAATAGCATAAATTCTGATAAGCAGTCGTGACTCACTTACACTGAGAAGCCACTGTACAATGGAATTTAAAAAGATGCACAAAATTAGCTCAAAACAAGTGAGGTGGACTCAAGTATGAACTCATTCAATAGTAGGCTTCAGAATAATGACAGGTTTTTAGTAAAGTTTTAGTTATGCCTTATTTCTAAGATGTACTGAAGTGAATCAGACTTTACTCTTTGTCTGATATTTAGCTTAATGCACACACTAAACACTCCATATAAATGATGAAAATTACTGTGGTGATCTATGTTATTTTAGATGAACAGTTTATGTGTCAGATTGCATAATTTCTGAGGACAAGTTCTGATTGAACGTTCTGATGATTAAGTTCTGAAGAATCTATATCAGAATTTGTGTGAGGACTTACAAAGATAGGCATTCATTTTTCGAGTTAAGAAATCATGTTCTGATAACTGTTAAGTTCTGATATAAGTCTAAGTTCTGATATTAAACTCTGATCCTTTACTTGACTTATTTGTGGATAAAATCTAAAAACAGTCTCATTTTAAATCAGAATATGTTTGGGTAGAATATTAACAGTCAATCTAATTAGGGTTAGTAAAATATGTACATGCACAGTAATTTTTTACTTGTTACTTGTGCGCATTAAACTCTGACTTACACTTCCAATGACTGTTTTTCGTCTTCCCAGTCTAGGGAGACGAGGTAGAATTAATTCTACCTGTCAGCATTAAATTTCTTTGCGTCTCCTGGCATTCTCTTGCATATATAAACGAACACTTCACATCATCCTATACATCAATTCTTTCCTCAAACACTTACTCTCTTTTCCCTCATATACACAACATCATGGTTAACTACAATATGTTTTTAAACTATAAGACCTTCAACATGGAGTTAAGATGTGAAGCCTGGCAGCAGGAATGGCACGTTACTGTCATTCCTGATGAGATATGGGACTCGGTTCCCCAAGAGGTTCTAACCCACCTCCTGTTCTTCTACATGGACTACCATCGCCATCTGGAGCAATTGGAGGAGGAAAGGCTGGAAGCTCTCCGCCAGCAAGAGCGAATCATCAAACTCGCTATTCTGTTTGTAGAGAGTAGGAAGAAGAAATAACTTATTTTCTTCTTCCTGTTTTTCTTCATCGTCAGCCTTGCCCTGCTTCTTGAGCTAGGACAAAGGCTGTTGATGTTAGGTTTAGCAGCTTAGGACAATCTTGTAAAGTTCTGATGTAATTTAAATTTCATGAATGTATTCTCTTAATATATTAATGAAATTTCTATTTTTTTTTGCAAGTTCTTGTCTCTGAGATGTTTTGTAATGCATTGATAAATCCTGATAAATATTCATATTCTGATGACCATTTCTATTTTGATTTAAATTAAGTCCTGATCTTACAATATCAGTACTTATTTACTTGATTTAATTTTGGTCATTCTCATACTTGAATTTCTTCTCAGAATATTGGTGTTGCAGTGAAACATAATTGAATAAGTGGGAACAGTTTCAATTTTGAATTAAAACTGATTTACCTTGATTCATGGAATTACTGGGTAAGTGGAACGGTTTTTCCTTGAAAAACTACAAGTGGGTAAGTAATGATTACTGTTTTCCCGTGCCCATTAACTATTCATTATTACTGCATGTCTGACAGGTGTCCAACGGTTATATTTTTTTTAAGTATAAGTAAGAGAGAGAGAAGATTATACAATCTTTTATTTACTTTTACACTTTATCTCTCTTTCTTTGCTTCTACTCTCTTTCATCTCCTGACGTTGGTTTTTCATACAGACAATTTATCAAACACCTAACAGGCACTCTTAAATCTCAATTATTCTCATGGCACCTAAGGATTTGATCATTGATGGAGCCAAATTTGTTCCAAATAACTATGCTGCAATTCTTGATAATGCTGAAGCTCCATCTGAGTTGCACTTTGTGCAAGATCTTCTTACACACAGTGAAATTGGGTATGCATTGACCCAGCCTTCAGTCTTTTCGAGCCAACAAGTTCTGACATTTTGGCGGACTGGGCACTTTGATAATGGTGGTGCAAATGGTACTCCCAGTATTGTTTTCGAAGTGGATGATTCTACACATGTGGTAACTCCTGGTACAATTCGCAAGGACCTATATTTACCAGAAGGATGTACTTTTTCAACCCCGGAGGAATCAGCTCTTCAAGAGTTAATGGCCAGTTTGGGGTATGAGCAGAGTTTGGCTAAGCTTGGGCAGTTGAAACGGGCTCATATCAGAAAGGAATGGAGCTTCTTCTTCGACTGCATCACTAAAGCTTTTGGGAATAAGTGTTCCAACTTTGATGTCATCCCTATAATGAGTCAGCACATCGGGTATGCTATCATTAACCAAACTCATTTTGATTTTGCAACTGCTGTGATAGGTTTTATTGGGGATAGGATGACAGAGGATAGGAATGTTGTCTACTTTGCTAGATTCTGTCAGCTTATATATACTTTTTGTTGTGCTGATGAACCTCAATTAGCCAGTACCTTAACTCCACCTTTCAAAATTGCAAAACGAGCCTTTAATGACCTGGTAAATGCCGATGTTAAGAAAAAGGTGGTTAGACCTTTACAGATTCCTCAGTCTGTAAAACAGATCTTGGTAAATGTTGATCCTGAAACCTATAGATCTGTTTATTCTGATGTCCAACCTACCACCACATCCCAAACACCACAACAACCATCAGAACATACCACTCATCCATCTATACCTCAACCATCCCTCAGAACATATCTCAAATCATATCTCTCCACTTCACAGACAGATCAACCCTCATCCTTAGCACCTACTGTGAAGCCTTCATCTTCCAAGCCTAAGAAGACAAAGACTGTTCCTCAAACACCTCAGAAGAGAAGGAGGATTATTTTGAGAGATGAGTCTGATAGTGAGGAACATGTTTCTACATCAGAACCTGTTGTCAAAGAAGCTGAGAAAGTTCCTTCTCAGAAGGATTCTGGAATTGGGGGATCTAAGCTTCTCAAAAGGCTTAGAAGAATGACTTCTGCTGAACCTCCCAAGGAATCCCCATCTTCAAAGAGATACAAGAAACAGAGAGCAAAAAGGCCAGTTTCAGATGATGAGGAAGCAACACCTAAGGAAGGAGATCAGGAATCTCTGATCTCACCAGAAAAGGAATCTGCTCAAGCCCCTGCTTCTCCATTAACTCCAACTAATGAAGCAGCTACTAAAATGGCTAACACAACATCTGTGTCTCCTGTTCACAAGACTGTATCTCCTGTTGATCCAGGCACAAGTGCTGAAAATGATATCCAGAACTTGGTTGTGCCTGAAGTGTTTTACTTAGAAGCTCCAACAACAACTAATCCATCAACAACACATGTTACTGATGCTGCTCAAACTCCAGAACTATCTACTACACCTTCTCTGCATCTAGATGCTGATGATCAGAATATAGGTGAGCATCAGGATATGGCTGTTGATCAGAACTTGGAACCAGATCAGCAATTAGAGGATGATGCTGAAGCCTCAATTACTTCTCATACTGTTGTTTTATCAGAAGATGCTGATTCTGAAAGTTCTGATGCTGCAAATGCTGGAGATACTGGTGATGCTGCTCCAAATGCAGATGCTGATGAAGCAGGTCCTTTAGGACATGTCCCTCAACAAACTGTTCTTAAATCTGAACTAGTTAAGAAGTTTGTCATCAGAGAAGCACCAGTGCCTTGGAGTGAAACTCCTGCAGGACAGGAGTGGACTAAGGAATGGAACTCAGTTACCTGTGTTCCATCTGCAAAGAATCTTGCTGAGCACTTGACAAAAGTTGATGAGATGTTAATTACTGATGATTTCAAAACACAGCTTAGAGTCACTGCATTAAGTACTAAACATCTACAAGATCTCCATTCAACTACTAATGCAGAGTTACATAAGATTCAGGAAGAATTAATGAAGCAAGAACAAGTTCAGAAGATTGACAAGAAAAAATTCTTCCAACCTACCTTTGACAGAGTTGCTTATATTGAGAAGACTCAAGAGAAACAACAAGCTCAGATTGATGATATTCTGAAAAATCAAGCTTCTCAGCAATCTCAACTTAGTGAAATCCAAGCCTCAGTGGAATTGTTTGTCTCTCTTCTCTTACCTGCTGATGCCAAAAAGGGGGAGAACGTAATTAAGTCCAAATACAAAACTGATAAGACACTGAAGGGGAAGGATGATGAAAAAGATGACCATAAAAACTCTGGAATGGGTAGAGGTCATAGTCAAGGTAGAGGTTTCTCATCAAGAAAAGCTGAAATTACAAGTCACGGGACAAGTTCTGATGCTGGAAAAAGAATTACTTCTGCTACTGGTAAAAGGATAAGTTCTGATGAACTTTTAGATCTTGATGAAGAAATGTCAAGACAGTTATTTCTTCAGGAAAATCCAGGAATGGACTTGGAGAGTTTAATGGAAGAAGAAGCCAGACTTAAATCAAGAAAAGTCAAATCTAAATCTGAAGCTTCTGGTAAAAAGACACTTCCAAAACTCAAAGGTATTGTGATAAAAGAAAGGATAAATCCTGAAGCAACCATGGCTAAATCACAACTGCATATAGATCCAAGGTCCAAGGGCAAAAAAAAAGTTGGTGAACCTATCAAGGTTTATGTGCCTCCTGTGAATGAAGAAATTACTGATGAAGATGTTGATCTTGCTCTGACTTCAAGAAAAGTTTTTAAGACAACCTCTGACATGGCTCAAGTTGTTCAGAGTCAAGAGATAGTAAGTTCTGATATTTCAAAGAAGCAAGTAACTCTGACATAGCTCAAGTTAACTTGATATCAGAAGATAAATCAAAGACACTCCTACCAGGATTCACTAAAGCAAAACAGACTCAACCTTTGAAGACTGCTGCAAGTGGTTTTGAAGCAAGAGTGGTTACTGGAAAGGAAGCAAGAGATAAAACTGGATTGGGAAGTGCTGATGAAAGAAGAATACAGAACACTACCAATGATCCAACTTCCTTAAGTGAACCAGGTATTGGAGCAACTCCTGAGAGATTGAATCAACTGGAATCTGTACAAATGGTTTACCATACCTACTTGAAAGAACACATCTTGTTGTACTTCATGACAGATGGTAGGGTTTATCATATAAGGGAAAATGTCATTCCATTGAAGTATTTTGAAGAACTGGAGCATGTATTATTCTTATTTCATGTGAATGACAAAATAACAGAAAGTGCTGCAAACTATGTGAAGAATCAGATTCAGAGACAGAAAAGGCTTTATTTTGTTAAGTCTGACAGCACATATCTTCCAAAGTACAGATATCACAAGGGTGATATAGTTGAAATGAAGCCCAACACTGCTAAGATTATAACTACCTTTCTGGGTTACAGGGCTGTGGAATTCAATCTTGAGTCTGACAAGGCATATTTGATCAGACTGGATCAGGATATAAGAAAAACTAGAATTAATGATCTCAGGGCTGCAATCTTTCAAATTGGTGAAGATACTGTAGAATTTAAAGATGCTAAAAGGAGGATGATTGTTGAACTCAGATATGCTGAGAGATGTTTGTTGAAGAACTATCTCAGAACAACTCCTGACATCAGAGAGATCAGAAGATAAAGCCAAGTCAAGATCTACAACTGCTTAAATTTTGATTTGAATACAGACTGAAGTTGTTATCAGAAGTTAAAGACTGGTAAAGTTTTAAGGACTGTAAGTTGTAGTTATCTAGTCAAATTCTCATGCATTTGTACTTAATATTTTTGACATCATCAAATATCTGTTAAACTTGTATATTATGTTAATTTACAAGTTGGGGGAGATTGTTAGATATATTTGATAATGTCATGGCTAATGTGATTTATGTTTAGTTTTCAGATCTTACTTAAATAGGATAAATCAGTACTTACTGGAAGTCGGGACTTAAGGATATCAGTACTTATATTATCAGGAGATAATCATCAGAAGATGGATATCAGAACTTAAGTACTGAAGGACGTTCAGATAAGGAAATCAGTTGTTTAAAGGATAGAAGATCGAGACAAACATAAGAAGAGATATGCATGAAGAAGGAATTCTATGAAGAATAGAATACTTGGAAGAAAAGATATCTTGTTGATATATTTTAGGAAGCAGAATTATATTTCATATCAATTAGCGATTATCTTGTAATTGTGTAGTATATAAACACAGACATAGGGTTTACACTATAAGTGTTATCATATTCGAGAAGATTATTCATAGTAACCCGAGCAGCTCTCGTGATATTTGTTCATCACTGAGAGGTAACAGTTCCATACTGTAACAGAGTTTATTGTTTCAATAAAGTTTGTTTTCTGTTACTTGAGTTATTAAAGTTCGATTTGATTGTACTATACACTGTATTCACCCCTCTACAGTGTGTATGACCTAACAGTGACCTTAAAATTGGTTAATTCTATTTGTTTTTTGCCGCTTTGGGTTCTTAGAAATCTATTGGAAAACTTACACCGAAATTTAATTTAATATTACTATTAATACCAAGAAAAAAACAGGATGTCTAGACTCTAGATTGAAAATTTCTAACAGAAGAAATGTGCTATCAATTGATTTTTTTTCTTTCAGTTATCCTGTGTGCTCGTGGGAATACAATTATCTCCAAATTTTATAAATTTAGTTTTTACGTATTGACTTTCAAATTTTAATAATAATAATGAATCCTGCAATATGAAAATAATTAAAATGAGTTAAATTCATGTCACAGCACCAAGTATGTGGTTAGGAGCACAGCACCCCTAGACAATCCCTTCTTTTTAGTATTTTTTTTGTAACTTTTACACTAATTAAGCGAAAAGGCAATACAATTATTTTAAAAAATAATTCTCCAATTTACATACGGATTGGAAAACGATGGAGTCCGCCAAACTCACTCAAAATGCTCGTCGTTAGAAGACAGCATACCGACAACAATGATGACAACGCACTACACTATGATTCAACCAAAAGCTATGTATTTATTCGAACTGTAATTCAGACTTAAAACTTTTATCCCAAAATATAATTTGCTAAAATCAGGAAAATATGGCGGGTAATCTTTTTTAAAGACAAAGACAAGATGTGTATCGGTGTTGTTTGTTAGTAGTTTATCATAAAAAGAAAAGAAGATGTGGCTCAGTAACTAACATATATTGTCATATCATTAAAATGAACACCCAAAGAATCTTAACCCATTCTAAAATGCGGTGTGGATAATTCTTTTGTCCAATTTCCCATCCTTTGGAATGTCGAAAAGCAACGGAAAATTGCAAATGCATAAGTTGTACGTAAATAAATCCAACTAAGTTTCCCATACTCGTATCATATAGATTGAATCAACAAGGCAAAAATCATTTTAGCTGCATGTAAGCATCCAACTAAATACTATAAACAATAGTTGTTGATTGCTTTTTTTCCAGCATCAACATACATCAACTTGTCTTGTACACACCGCAAGATTCTTTTATACCACCTACGAAATATTAAAATTCAAAAGAAAAATGCAAAGAGTTCAAACCGGTAAGAAAGCCATTTCATCATATGAACCATTATAACCATCCCCTTCAAAGAGATACAGGTACATTCACATAGTATATGATACAAGATTTGAATGTAATCCAAATATGATCTTATATTACATGTTTAAAAACATAAGGCCGACTTCATTTGTAATAAACATCTTACATACTCCAACAGCTCGTCACAACAGCCCTACTCCATTTCATCGCAGTTTCTTAAACATCTACTACTCATCAATCTTGACCAACTACAATGGAACAGTCCTTGTGGATTTGTGGTACCAAAATCACCAGCCAGAACAGATTGGGATTGTACTAATTACAAAGGGAAAGGAAAATTTCTGCTCTATGCATTACAAAATCATGCAACAGAATATCGTTTCTTTTTCTATATTAATTTAGATTTAAATTTTCTATGACCAAAATGGCATACTCAAAAGCAATTCAACACTTACGAATGTACAAGTTAGCCATCTACATGTCCCATCTAAACAAAATGAGTACCCATCAATAGTTGTGGTGTCTCTTTTTCTTCTTCAATTTCAATTGAAGCTTCAGCTTTTATTTCCTCAACCCTCTTGTCCCAAACTCCATCAATGAGCTTCCAGGTCTCATCACTAATGACTTGGGTCTGGGAGAAAAATATAATAACCACAAATATTAGCATAAGCTTCCATATAGGAATAATTGCAAAAGAAGGCATACTGCACTTACCTCCATAGGGCGGGGCGCACCAAAAGTAGCAAACCCTGAATTACCAGGTGAAAATGTCATCCTCCCAGGAAGCGAGACACCATGGATTCCCCATCTCCCAGCATATATCAGGGCCCCATATTCATCAACAGGTCTAACAGCAGACTAAATACATAACCATCAAAATAATATTATGAATGCTCTGGTCAGCTTGCTGTTTTACAGGGACAGAATGTGGGGAATGATATACCATGTAAATCAACTTCTAATAGTTTAAATGTACAATTATACTTGAAAAGAACCAACTCTGAAGTTTGATTGTAGCTTATACCTATCTGTGACTTGAACCTTGCAAGAGACAGTCAACAGGGACTAAAAAAGAAAAAATTTATATTGCACGGGAACAGTCGGCCCAAACTGTTCTGAGGTTAAATAAAATCTTCTGTCAACATTATAATACAGATTAACAATGTTTTTCTATGTTTGTTGCTACAAAAATCTAGTTAATAGTAATACGATTAGCTTGCAGTGAACTCTGTACATCACTTCAATGGTAGAATAGTCAGTGTGGTCAAAGAGCCAACTTTTTTATTTTTCTTTTTCTATTCCCTTTCATGTTATTCATCAAATCATTCACTATCAAACTTCAGACGTTCTATTACACACGCAGAATAAGAGTACTGTCCAATTGCTTAAGTATAGTGTGTGGTTCTTGTCCTAATGATATTACACCTGGAATGATAATTGCCCCTTGATCAGCCATGTACTCACCCCATACCCATGCTACAACAGATTAATCAATTATCTTTTAGATTTCTTCCCCCTTTTCTTTAATAACCACTAGACATGATTTGCGATATTGTCACATCGTGCAACATACTAAGGTAAATTATAATTCCATCATTTCCACAGAAGTTACCCAATTTTGAACTTCCAGAATAAATTTAATTTATTAACATTTAAATGAGTTGGGTAAACACTGATATGATTGTAAAAGAGTCTTTTGGAAATGTTCAGGGTATTCAAAATTGTCAAAATTCAATGAATACTCTCCTTATTTAATTTTGACTTGCAGTATCTTGGCTTCACTTCTCATACCTCAAGACTTATGAGATTTCCAACAGCAAGTAGAAGATGAAGAGCAGAGTTTAATACGCTCTCACGGTCTTACAATTAATAAAAACTCAAATAACTCATAATATACTGCAAGTCTGCAACAAATATATAATTTATCTAAATGGATCAAAAATAGCTTAAACCAATATTTATAAGGACCTGACACAGTTACCTAATCGTACTTAGTCTACATATAACTCACATCTCCACTAACTAATACATACAAAAGATAATCCTAACACCAGTTTTTCCACAGCCTTCTATTCTTGGGCTCAGGATTGGGATTCTATATGCATTGCTTGATTAATGTCTCCTTATCTTCTACGTTATTACATGCCAACGTTGTGGAGGATGGAAGGGACAGTAGACCATTTGCTCCTCAATCTTAAAAGCTGAAGGATTTTGACGCCTCACAGTCACCAGTAAATTTTATAAATTGCATTGCTCAAGTATTGCCAACTTCATCAACAGAAATTATAAGTCTTTGCGAGGGGTTGAGATGTTCAACGAGTTGAGTACGTGGCAAGATACTGTAGTACCTTAGGGTATTTGGTAGACAATCTCGAAGGCTTCTCCCAGTATTCAGGATATTGATAATTCCTTCCAAAGGCTCTCTCTCATTCAATTTTCATGTGGCAATCTACTTCCAATCATGCATTTTATGGGTTCTTTAGTTGAATCAAACCTATTTAGGGGTGTTTACCAAATTCCTTCCCTATTCGGTTATGCCTACACACTCTTTAGTAAAGTATTAATTTATAAATATCCTATGCTCTTCTTTATTAGAGATATATGTTAAACTAAAGGAGCTAAAATTTGTAACCAAAAAAAAGATGATGATAATAATAATAACATCCTCAACTATTTATTTCTAATTTATAAAAAAAAAAAGGAGCACTGCATATTATGAAATTTTGTAACCATTTTAACAGAGCAGTATAAATCTGTAAGACATGTGTGTATTTGTCTAAAATTATTAGTCGTGTAAAATAATATAATCTGCCCAAAACTAGTTTGGCCTGACCAGGGTGAAGTATCCAAAATACTACCTGAGGCATTCTAGGAGCAGTTGTGTATATGTTCCAGATTTCTTCAGCAGTGATCTCACCATCTTCAAGTAATATATCTACACGACATTAAAACACAAGGAGACTCACAAACTAGTAGAACATTAAGAATATTTAAATAATAATTAGACAGCTTGTTATGGCAGGCAAAAGGGACCAAATAAACCTGTGATCGTCTCCACTGCAGAATGGAATTCCTTTAATACAGATGAAGATTTCTCCACAGCGAAACGCATGTACTCATCTCTAAGTGCTTCAAGCTTCGCAGCAAGCTGCAAGAGTTGCTTAGTATTATCAAGGGCTATTCCAGAACCACAAAATGTAAAACAGACAATTCTTCATCCACATTAATACAGTTTGAGATTGACAACTCTCAATGATAATGTGTCACTTTTAAATCAGAAAAAGTAATATATTGGTATGAACTATGAAGCGCCCTTCCAACACTTACATTTGGCACAAGATCATTTTGGGTTCTGTAATAAGCCTTTCCAAACGCAGTTAACCCTGTCTGCAGGATCAAAAACTCAACAAGCCTTGAAGCTTCTAGTGTAGCCTTTGAAGACATCCAGCATAAGTTGTCAATTCCGAACATCTCCTCTTCAATTACTCTTGCTATAGATATTTTATAAGTGAATCAGTAATCGTTTAGTTGACTACTAACTGTGATCAAACATAACCTAACAAACTCGGTGCTTTTCACGAGCTACCTTTGATGACTTATTTTCTAATTAAAAAAAAAGGAGAATGAGCGTAAAGTTTTCTGTTTTTTTTTACTTTGTTGTCATTAAATGCTCAAATAATATTGTAAACAAAGTTTAGCGTCTAAGCAAAGACATATTGTTATTAATTTTACTGATCCACTATCAGATGATTTCTTAAATTCAGTGTTAAATTCAGTGTTCAGTTCATCCCATTTTGCCTTTAGGCACGCTAAATAACTTAGGACAACATTTCGTTTTATTGGACATCAAATTAGACATACTTTCTCTCTTCTTATTTTACTGGGTTACGTAAATCTGGCACCAGATAATCTAGGAAGCACCGACACTGATACGGCGACACGGGACACGGGGATTCGTCAATTATCAAAGTGTCCTGGATACGGGACACGGCAAAAAAAAGTTATAAAAATATAAAAAATATTTTTATATGTGTTACATATATATATATATGTATGTATACATTTGATTGTATATATATAGGGTTATAAAAGATGAAGAGGGGAGGTTATAAAAGATAGACAGACACAAAATTAGGGTTAATATAAGATGGTTTGGGCTTTTAAAAAAAGATTTTGGGCTTTTTTAAGATGATTTTGGGCTTTTTTATATGGGCTGAGTAGGTGGGCCGTGTCGGTCGCGTGTCGAACCCATGTCGGTCGCGTATCGGTTGTCCTTTTCTGTCGACACGCCATGTGGCGTGTCGGACACGTACTCAGCCGTGTCGGTGCCGTGTCGCCGTGTCGGCCGTGTCCGACACGCATACGGCATCCTTTTTGGAGTGTCGGTGCTTCCTAGCAGATAATCATATTTAATAATTAAAACTAGAAATCATACAACAAATATAAGGGGGAACAAAAAGAAAGCAGAGTACCAAATTTACTATTATTAACAGCTACAATTTGTACTAGATGAATTTATATGTAACCGCAAAGATTTAATAGAATAGAAATAAATGATACTAGTATATAACCCGTGCGATGCATGGTTGGTTTTATATTATATATTATAAATTTTAATATACTGTTTGTGGAATTCGAACCTTACACCTCATATAATAATTTTTATGATTTGATCTAACGGTTCCCATCAATTTGATCTGAAATATCTAACGGTTCTGGATTGAGTGACCATAGGACCAACAACCACACTTTTGATGTTTCGTCTTTAATGTAATAGTATAGATAGATTGAGATAGAATATTGTATTTATTCACAGATTCTATATGACCAGTAAGTACGAGCACAAGAGAGTCATAACTCATAATTGCTTACTCTACCAGGGAAACTGAAGATGGAATTTGACAGGCAATATCTAGAAAATACATGTACCAAAAAACTTACGAGCACATGCACGCACGATAGAATTAACATAATCTTCTTTCCTTTTAAAAACCCTGCCTGGCATCTCCAAATACCGCATATTTGGCTGACTTTGGATGGAATTTATATCTGTCTGCGAGATACAAAAGGAGAGCATGTCCAAATACATTAAAAAATGTAATAATGAATAGTCAAACATATGGATAATTATATTTTATCCCTAACAGTATACTTACATACAAACCCTCAAATTTTAAAAGAATGTGCTTATGTGCCCATAATGTTTGTTATTTGTACACCCCAGTCCTTTTTCTACAACTTCATTCCGAAAATCCCTTCACCGGTAAGCGCAAAATAAAAATATAACACCAAATTAATTCCATGTAACAAATAAAAAAGACAGGACACTGGAAAAATATAGCAGGTACAACACCCACATTCTCCACCTATTTTTTCTGGTGAACAAATTTAATATGGATGTACATAATTTTTCTATGGAGAAGTACATTTTTGGAAGAAAAATAATGAATAAGAGTTGGGGGTGCACAAATGACAAACATCGAGGGCACATAAGTACATTTAAATTTAACGAATTATGTGTACAAAAGCAGATACTGTTAGGTCCAAAATGTAGAGAACCCAATAGATAAACATGTGTTGCACACAACTATAATGCAAAGAAGATCAAATACTTAACCACCTCGGTAAAAGGACGGTGGGGATCTGGAAAGTAGCATGCAAGAACAGCAACAGCTGCTTCTCGGTATGCCAATCTCAGTTTAAGTTCTTCAGGAACTTCAGTACTATCTTCTTGTCCAGTTTCAAATGTTCCCTTTTGCTGCAAGATTATATGGTAAAGATGCTTAGGATCCCTCCGGTGAAACTGAGACACATAAATACACCACATGTAATACTTTTTTAGGGAAAAATATCAGTTGCTTAACTCACCCTCTTCAAGGCTTCAAGAAGTTCTTCCCGTCCTATGAAGTCCAAATCTTTCCTGGCAGTCAGTATACCTGCTTCGTTCCTGTACAGTAAAGATGTATCAGCTTAATCTCCATCTTACATTTACAAAATATCAATATAGCAATATTTGAGATTCTTACAGTATGTTCTGCAGTTCTGCCCCGGTAAAATCTTCAGTGAGCTCTGCAATTTCCTGCAGTAGCATAACCTTCTCTTGCTCCGATCGAAAGTATTTATTCCTAGCATGCACCTGGATGAACATTAGCAAAATTGAAATATATAACACCAAACACTTCATAAAGGTCAATCATGAGACAGAAACCCACTAAAAATGATATATACCTTAAGAATAGCAAATCTACCATCTTTAGATGGCAAACCAACTCGTATGATCTTGTCAAAACGACCTTTTCTGAGAAGGGCAGGATCAAGAATATCCAATCTATTTGTTGCACCGATAATTAGCACCTAACAAATGCAAGGAAGTTTAATTTTGAATCCTTTTATTTTATTTTAATGTGAATAAGCATCTTAAAAACACAGGACTCTCGGGAAAAAAAACACAGGACTCCCGTCAAAGGCATACTTGCGAAGTTGACTCTTTGAAACCATCCATCTCAGTTAGTATCTGGAGCAAACCTTGTTCTCTCTCTGCACCACCCTAATAAAGAAAATACATACAAATGGATTTTAGACCAAGTAGAGAACACCGGTAATTTGTTGGAAACAAATTGTAACAAATTTTAGATGTATATTATTTCAAATGAAATTCACAAAGTTTAAACTACATGTGAACTCAAGGTGAACTGGGAGGAAAAATTCTCATAAAATGGTTGTATCAAGTATGCGATGGCATCTTCCTAAATCCCAAGTATTTACCTGATCTCTTGCATTGTGAACTGCTGTTTTGGTTTGGAGGCATAAACTTGTTTACATTTCCTCCAAGAAGTATATAATTGGTTACAGTCACAAAGGGCATTAGAAAAACCGCATTTCTAATACAGGGGGATTTAGTCTCAAGAATATATGTTTCTATATTATAATTTATGAGAATTGTGCTACAAGTCATCATTATGTGGGTAAAATAATGAAACTAAAGTTATCCAAATTGGTATGGGTTCCAAAGATCATTGCAAAGATTAACATAGGCTGGTGTCAAGTTGTTCTTTTAAACTTATTTAAGGTTTACCTCATTCAGCAGATTTTTATAAATTAACAGCTGAAATGATATGGTTGAGCTGCTGGCCTCTTGCACTCTTCTCTTGGACCGATGCCACGCATCTCACTTAACATAATTTTGGTTTTTAAGAACTTCCTGTAAAGAGCTGAAAAAGTATTCTCTTGTCTTGATTTCGTACCTAATAATACTGAAATAAAATTCGTTTGATAATGGTCTTAAATTATGTCTCTCTTGCCTACATATAAGTATAACAAGAGGGGATGAAACTTTTTTTTTGTCAAGAGGGGATGAAACTTTTTTTTTGTCAAGAGGGGATGAAACTTTTAAACAAAAGAAAAATCAAATTTCTGTTCCAGAACTGGATAGAAAACCAAAGGGACAATATATGTTATCAAACAAATTTGAAATGGTGTCATATGATAGGGCTCAAATTTACTAAATTACGAGCAATGGCTTATTAGGATCTTCATTCAGCCTCATAATCTGAATATAGGAAATTATCAATACTTTTAAGACAAACAAGGGACTGTATATGAAATTTGGAAATAGATTGAACTTCTAAGCCAAACAACCCGCAAATTCTCACCATCTCATATCAAATATACTGGGATAGGCTAGATTATTACCAGCATAACTTATGCTACGTCAGCTAAGTAGCTTCTTGACCATTAAGATCAATAGAGATGGTATGTCTACACTAATCTTCTTTTTTTTTACTGCTTGCTGCCAAAATATAACTAGTTTCCAACAATAGCTGGTTATCTTATAAAATATGCATCCCACAAGAAATGACTTCTTCTTAACACTTAACCTTCTTGTTAAAATAGCTTATTAACATTAAAGAAACAAACTGATGAAGGGAAAAAGGATACAAATTATTCTGTAATTACAGAAAAGTAAATTTATTACCCCGCCAATATCAGGCCCGCCACGTTTGCTGCCAATAGCATCTATCTCGTCAATAAAAATAATGGAAGGAGCGTATGATCTGGAATTAGCAAAAAGATCCTTAACACGAGATGCAGCAACACCAACAAACATCTGCAAAATAGAACTTCCAGTTAGCTAGTTTCCGGAGCTTAAAAAAACTGTCAATAATAAAATTATAGAACAGAATACACAGTGCGGTACTTTTCCAGGAAATTACATGTATCTACTCCCTTCTAGTCATGTTTTCTTCTTCCTAAATTTTCAAAATGTGCAAGTAATATTAACTTATTAGGAAATTTAGGGTATGAAATAAATTATATACCTAATGTATACTATTGAACAGTGAAGAAGAGTGAAAAACATGACAATAGTTGTGTAAGTACTATTTAAATTATGCTTTTATACTACAGTTACAGTGAAGCTCAGAATGAACTTTAGACCTTGGAAATAAAACACACTCCAGGGCCGACAACTTATACACCAAAACACGAGAACAAGAACCTATTTGATTGACACCTTGATAATTCAATCAGATCTACAAATTTTGGTTTGCGCAGTAAACATTCTCACAGTAAATCAAATATAAGCATCACTGATGAAAACTGCTCTCCTAATTCATATTCATGTTTTCTGTTAATAAGAGTGCACAATTATTAATAACTTCATCCATCTCAATTTACCTGCCATACTTCCTTTTTAAAGATGTCACAACAAACTATATGTTAGGACCTGTCCAGGCCTGCTCTTTGTATAAATATAAAAGGAAACAGATTCCTTTATTGATAAACACACGCACACACAATCGGGTGTTATTCGAGAGACCACCCACTCTCCATAAACACACTTAAAAACACACTTAAGTCAATCTTATTTCTTCATGACTCAAACATATAAATGGCTTCCCTATTTATAACCCCAATCTCAACTCACAATCCCTAGATTAAAGCTAAAATATTATTATTCCCACCAAATCCTCCCTTTGAAATCCATAACTGATGCACACACTAATTATTCAGATTCGTAACTGATTTAATATTTATTCTATATATTATGTTTCCTAACATTACCCGCCGCCCAAACTTGACTGTTAGGACCTGTCCAGGCCTGCTCTTTGTATAAATATAAAAGGAAACAGATTCCTTTATTGATGAACACACGCACACACAATCGGGTGTTATTCGAGAGACCACCCACTCTCCATAAACACACTTAAAAACACACTTAAGTCAATCTTATTTCTTCATGACTCAAACATATAAATGGCTTCCCTATTTATAACCCCAATCTCAACTCACAATCCCTAGATTAAAGCTAAAATATTATTATTCCCACCAAATCCTCCCTTTGAAATCCATAACTGATGCACACACTAATTATTCAGATTCGTAACTGATTTAATATTTATTCTATATATTATGTTTCCTAACATTACCCGCCGCCCAAACTTGAACCTTGTCCTCAAGGTTCAAATGAGAAAATTGTTTCATTCTTTCTTTTTCCTTTTCTTTCTAATCCAGAACCCCTGCCTCTCCGCCAATAATTTTCTAAATTCCTCCCAGTTACAAGAAGGCCGCTGACATTCCCCGCAATAGTCCAAGAACAAAAGATCATTTCTCAAGTATACTATAACCGACCATACCTTCTTAGTTGGCGTTGAGAGGTTTACTAATTCAAAATAACTGTCAAAATAACTTTCAGCCTTCAACGACCCACCTTCAAGTTTTAAGCCTTCGAATATTTCAAGTCTTTGTGATAAAGAGTCCATGGATGAGCTTGGAGGCGATGAGACATCAAACAAACAAGTCTCTTGTTTGTTGTTGCCACTATTAAAATTTAACGGAGTCTGCCCTAAAACCTCCAATACTGGTGGTTGCTGATGAGACCTTTCATCTTCTTGAAGTTTTCCAAAATCATTTTTTTGAAAATCTGATTTAAGCTCTCTATCATTCGCTTTTACTCCCTTCAGCTTCTCCTCAGTTTCGTAGACCGACTTCTTGGCTTGTTCCAAGCCTTGCGAATCCTCACGAGCAGACGAAAATGGTCCAGTAGTCTTGCGACTATAGTTGTCCATTTTTGCAAGTATGGCAACCATACCTTCTTTGAGGAAAGAAATGTCTTTTTGAAACTTTTCAATATCCAACTTCAAAAATTTTGCTTGCATCTTTTCAAAAAAAATCCCCTGGAAGTCGTCGACTCGATTTTCAACTTGTTTTGCACTTGTCATTGCCCCAAGAACAGACGTGCTCTGATACCACTGTTAGGACCTGTCCAGGCCTGCTCTTTGTATAAATATAAAAGGAAACAGATTCCTTTATTGATAAACACACGCACACACAATCGGGTGTTATTCGAGAGACCACCCACTCTCCATAAACACACTTAAAAACACACTTAAGTCAATCTTATTTCTTCATGACTCAAACATATAAATGGCTTCCCTATTTATAACCCCAATCTCAACTCACAATCCCTAGATTAAAGCTAAAATATTATTATTCCCACCAAATCCTCCCTTTGAAATCCATAACTGATGCACACACTAATTATTCAGATTCGTAACTGATTTAATATTTATTCTATATATTATGTTTCCTAACACTATACTTCTTAAGAATGTGAGGGAAAGTGAAGGAAAAGAAAACTTAACCGGTAGCAAGATCCATATACCAGCTTAGTTGGACAAAGAATATCACTTAAAGACTAATATAACCAAATAAACTTCCAAGGAAAAGTGTGTGAAGGGTTTTCGCCCAAGTCCTTTATAATGATGAAAATGGCCAAGTATCAACATTTCAAGTTAAACTGGTATGTAAATTACTCAAAAACTTAATTAAATGGTTTAATGAACAAGATTTTTGGCGATACTACATAATATAGATTGCTAATTAATCTGTCATAAATGTTTCTCTAAAGTTCTACATAGCCTCGAACAAAATGTACTTGCTACTCTTTGCATAAGATAATTAAGTATTGACACTGAGACAGAACCACACATACACGCACACGTCAACTAATCTTTCTATATCCTCCTCTTCTTCGCTAAGCTAGAAAATGGGATACGCTTTTGTTGAAAACATATTTCACATTTCAGCGACATCTCGTAGCTCCATGGTACATTTGTTCATGATCTTTTAGCAAATACCACTTCACGACTGATGTATATTACATATCAAATTTAAGATTTTTCCGGTTTAAAAAATCATTACCGAGGGTTATTTGTCAATAGTTATGAACTTCAATCCAAAAATTCTCTAAACATGTATCAGATGATGGTATCACATACTTCCTAAACAGCTTAATTTTTGTGGTTTCCTGCGAAATAGGAATGATGGAAGTAAAAGGTTGATTCCTGCAATCTAACAAAATAAGGTTGATTTGATTTCGACTTAATGGCGCAACGTAAATTATAAAAGGAAAGAAATCTAGAGTCAGATGAAGATTCAAAAAAGGATGCCAGCGAATTGCATAAGAAATGCTACCAAGGTAAAAGATCATCAACTTTGAGGTATTTTATACATTAGTTAGTGAGGAGTCATCTGACCTTGTTTTTTGTTTTTCTTATTATACTTGTTCGCTTTGCCTCTAAGGTTTCGTCAGGCACTTGCATGTAATTTGATCCTGCTTGTAAGATTCTATTTAAGTTATTCACATCATCCGTATATCTCGATTTTTCCTTCATTAGACTTGTTGTTGTCCGGCTACCTAATCCTAGTCCATTCGACATCCTTCACGCCTTCAATGTGTTTTTCATCACTCTAAAACCCTTCTTAATATTGCAATGTAAAAATCTCTCAGATGAATAACTCTTTACACCCGTCTTTCCAACTTGCTCGTCAAGTTGAAAATTCGCTATGAATTCCAAAATTTATAATGTCTACTGGAAGACCTAAATTTCAATTTCCATCTGCGGACTGAAAAATCCTACATTTCCGCCTATGTTACTCGGACTCGGCTAGAAGTGTCCGACATGGATACGTGTCCAAGTATCGGACTCTGCAACATTTTGAAAAATATACATATTTTTGCTCTAAAATAAGTGTCCAGGTCCAAATGTCCATGTCCGAGTGTCAAGTGTCTGACACGGGTACTTGATGGTAAAATGAAGAGTCCGAGTAAAATAGATTTCCGCTACCCAAACCTTTATCGGAAGAGGATTATAAAGCACAATTTATACAAATAGCAAACTAAAATGATGGTTCCTTCCAACTTTAAATGGAATATTTCACGCTTTGAACTTGCCTTGGAAGTGAGACATTTAATCATAAACACATTTTCAAAATGTAGACTACAATTTGGGACTTAAGAAGTCATTATGTGGTTTTGGGAAATCCACTAAAAAACTAAACGTTTAAAAGGTCAAGGCCAAAAAAGTATATGCCTAACTGTTTTTATCTTAAAGATATCGATGTCTAGCATAATATTAAGATATGGTTTATAGATGGAATAAAAGCCTCAAGAATACTTAAACTTCCTTTCATTAACTTAAGAACTCTGGATTTAGTCACACCTTTCTCACCAATTTTGTGCTCTGTCACTCAATCCAATTAGTGTATTCCAAGAATGAGTAGAAAAGATTATCCCCACAAGAAGGCAAACTTACGAAAGAAACAAGACCAAGGGAACTATAGTATATCAGTGTGCTAAACTTGATTACAACAGGCAAAAGTTAATAAATAAGTGTACGTTTCCAACGAAGTGTTGGTACAATGGTTGAGCTTTTGTACCCCCTTGCGGGAGGACAGGAGTTCGACTCCTGTGTGTGCGTGTGTAATCAATTAGCAAAAAAAATAGTGTACAATTTACAAAAAAAATAGCGGTTAAATCTCTTAGAATAATTTAAGCATACCAATGAACTTGAATATTGAGTAAGAGTATACAGTCACTACTTTGTGATCTTTGCCACACCTCGTATTACCTTAATCTTCTTCATTTTATCCCAATTTGCTCCTTCACTTCTCTGTCTTATTTGCCACAGACTTATATTTGTGTAGAATACAAATACATGTATATTAAGTAATATGACATTAATTAATATTTAGCTTCTCATCATTTTATGTCTTTTCAGCATCCAGGGAACATCCATATATAAACTTGGACTACCAGCAAGACAAAGAAATAATAATTTGGCTGTTGCAGCAACCTGTGATACATGACTAACCTCAATTTCTGTTTAATGGAGAACTAGTGAAAAAGTAAAGTCTTACCTCCACAAAATCAGTGCCATTAGCTGCAAAAAAAGGAAGCCCTGCTTCGCCAGCAATAGCTTTTGCCAGAAGGGTTTTACCGGTTCCAGGTGGGCCATGGAGGAGCACACCTTTAGGACAATATATACCTTTATTTTGAAACTCTTCGTCATTCTTTAGTATTCGAACAATCTCCTGTAGCTCCCTTTTAATATATTCCTGACCAGCAAAATCTTCAAAGGTGACACCGGTTGTTTCTTCTGCAGCTATAAATTTTGCCCTGGTAAAATAACATGGAAATGTATTTATCCACAATAAAGAATATATATCATTTTCTTATACTTCTATTCTATTAAATAATATCTAAGTCACTTCGGAAGAAAAAATTTGTAAATTTGCAATAATATATATACATATGGAATACATGACAAACACCTTCAAGTCAGTCCCCAATTTCACTTGTCAATACAGTGACAATAATATAGCTTGAACAGAGTTCTCACAGATTAGAGGGAAACTAAAACATTTCAATAATTAGCCAGAAAAAAAAAAGTCATGTAGGAAGCTACAACCAACGTCTATAGGAATATGTTTACTTTGTGGAAAATAAGATCTGGTATCCATATGGAAAGCCAAAAGGTGGACCACTTGGATGAACAAAGTAAATCAAGAAACAAAAAAGAAATGTTTCAACATACATGAAGTCACAACAGATTCAAACAAGTTTTCAAAATTAAAACCGTCAATATATAACTCGTTAGTACTTACCTGCTCTTCCCTAATGATCCAAGGGCCTTGCGCTTGATTGGCAGTCTCGTCTTTGTGGGAGGGGTTCCCAGGTCACAAGGTATCAGCTTTGAATATATTGGTCTCATCCTATTATCAATCCATATATACACTCCAATCGCAAGTGCAAGTCGCATGCCCCAAACTACTGCAGTTGCCACGCTAGAATAAACTTCAGCAGGAACTGTGTCAACATGATAAACGTCGACATTTACAAGCTGCTGATGCAACTTCCCCCAAACATCACTCCAAGCATCAATTGGCATTCGATCAACTACATGACGACGGTAAACAATTTCTTTTTTTGAATCTCCTCCTGCTCCTTGAGCATTTTCATCTTTGTAGTATGGAAGGATCACTGGGTCATAGACACGATTTTATCAAAGATAAGAAAGAGAATATGCCGAAAGTTCAAATCATATTGCATTCTTTAGTCATGTGAAAATTGGTTCCTACCACATATCAGCTTGTGGAATAACCAAGTACTAAACTTTACATATATCCATATGGATATAATATATGTGACAGAGTCTAAATTTATCTAGCCAAAAGTTTCTCATTTCAAAAGCAAACAATATACATTAAACTTAAAAAGACAAAGCAAGTGCTTATACAATATTATGTAGTACCTGATACTGACTGTCCATAGTTTGAGTACTCCATATACTGGACATTGTTTGTATCAAGAAGTCTCTTAAATTCACTATAGTCTATTTTATGTGAAGTCTCAGGATCCCACTCTGTTCCCTTCAACTTTCCCCGCATGGTTAACAATGCCCTGCTCCAGTCCGAAGCCATGACAAGTTGCCTTTCTAACTGTACATTTGCTTTCCTTTCAAGTTCTTCTAATTTATTAATCCTTTCTCGTTCCGCTTCCTTCAATTTCTGGAAACCCATTGGTCACAAAAATTTACAAAATCATCACCAAATTGAAACCTTCCTTACTTAAAAATTACATAACTTTATTCAATGCAAGACCTTCTCAAATATTCCTAAATAAAACCTAAATTTCAAGTCTTTGAGCAAAAGAATTCAACTTTTTTATCTACAATTACTTAGTATATCTACAAAAAGGCCTGTCAATCAGGTAAGCTCAAAAATTTTTCATCATCCATTGCCTTTGCTCATCGCAAAAAAATATATATATATAACAACATAACCGTTAAATTTTCACAATAAGATCAAATAATGACAAGAAGCAAAGAACCCTCAGCAATAATTACTAAAAAGAAATCGAAATTCCACCAATTGCGAGGCACTCTACCTACACCCGGTCAGAAAAAAGCAAGTCACCAAGGCTCTTTGTCATTGCAACTCAAATGTGAATAACTCAAAAAATTCCTCAAAAAACATCAGCAATATTACTACAATTCTTCAAACTACAACAAAAATGAAAAGAAGCATTCAAAAGCACAACAGTTACTGAGTCAAAACCTGAAACAACTGAGCTGACTCGGTGTGTTGTTCTTGCGGTTTAGCCGAGTTGGAATCAAAAGCTCTAAATTTAAGCAACCTGGGATTAAAGGGTAATGAAAATTTAACATAAACATGGCGTTGAAATGGGGTTGTGGATAAAAGGGTTTTAGCAAAATGGGGTTTTAAAAAATGGGGATTATGATGATGATTATAGATATCTAATTTTGTTGTTGTATTCATCATCATCATCTTCTCCTAGTTCTGCTACTTTGTCTAAGTTATACTCCTAATTTTTCATTCTTTTTCTTATCCAAATAATTTGCAAATTTATTCAGATGCGCGCATAAATAAAATTGCTTGTCAATTCTTTTACATTGACTTCCGGTTTTGGTATTCATTTTTCCCTTTAATTTGCCCTCCAAATAATTTCTCAGAAATTACCAAAAATATAAATTTTCTAGGTTCTTTGTTTTTACAATTTTATGAAAATAATTTCAAAAATACAGTACAACTAAAATTAATAAGATATTCAGCTAATTATATTGAATTTGAAATTGTATTGCAGAAGTTTGTGGAGGTTGCATCTAGTTATATAGAGAAAAATCGTATTTTTACAAAAAAAATGAAAATTAGTATTTTTACAAATAAAAAGATATTTTTGCTAATTTTTTAGAAAATGCTAATATTTTTTTAAATATATTTTTGAATTTGGTTATGTTTCAAAATAGCCCAAAATTTATTTATTTCGACTTTATTGTTTAAGTTATTAATTATTTTTATCTCACAATTACATCATCGTAATGTTACATTTACTTTTTTAATTCAAATTTTAGACATTGTTTAGTATCTTTAATTAATAAAATTTAAAGTAAAAATCTTTATTTTGCCATACTTAAATTTAATAACACACAAGACAAAATTATATTCAGTGTGATTGCTACCAATTCATTTGGGTCCGATATCTACCATGTTAAGGTGTACGACGACCCAAAAAATCAAATCAGAGATATCTAATAATATGTTCAGCGGCGATCATGGGTGTACGGCGTGGTCTGTGTTTTCCGGCATCGAAGCTACCATCGATGTGGTGGTGGCGTTTGGTGGTGTTGTTTTGTGTAGAGTGGAAGAGAGAAAGGAAGAAGAGAGAAATGAGATAGTCGGGGTTTGGCCGGAGTTTGGGTTCCATTTCGTATTTGGAAAAATGGATCGGATGGTTTTATAGATCAGTTGAGGGTGTGTCGAACTCGGGAAGAAAATCTGGGTGCCGAGTTCGCCGAAATTTCACCGGACGGTGGTGACGGGTGGTTGCTGCCATGAAAGCTGGTGAGTGGTTGGGTGGGGATGAGGAAGGAGGTGGAGGAAGATTGGGGCCAAGATAGTCAATTGTTAATTGATTTAATTAAATTGATTTGATAGTTAATCAATCAATTATTTGATTTGAAAAAAAAATTAGTGAGTGCGTTGATTGAAAACTTTTTACGTGTACATTTTATTTTGGCCTTTTAGAGGAAATAATGTGCCAATTTATTTGGGTTGTTTTGGCCTTTTAGAGAAAATAATGTGCCAATTTATTTGAGTTGTCTTGGCCTTTTAGAGGAAATTGTGTGCCAATTTTTTGGGTTTGTTTGCGTCTAACTAAAGTTTTCTTTGGTTATATTTTATTTTTATGTATACGTATATTTATTTTTAATAAATTTTATTATCGTATATAATATTCTCTTTTATTATTTGTGATATTTCTCTTTGTCTCATTTATTTTTGGGAGATATTTTAGTGGCAAAATATTTGGCCCTTTTAGAGGATATTGAGTGTCAATTTTTTTGGCTTATTTGTGTCTAACTAAAGGAATTACCTTTGGTTAGATTTTAAGATAAATGTTAATATTTCTACCTATCATATAATTATGTTATTAAATTGAATTTCGGTATTAATTGAATCTATATCTTTGACCAAAAATATTTAAGTGATTAAATTCTTTTGTTATTTTATTCAAGTGTGGTCCTTGAATATGATGCTTGCTAAACTAGATTCGAAAGTCGAAGATTTGGATTAATGTACAAGTAGTCTGCTCGAGCATATACTTCAGGTGGGTATTTCAACAGGATGGTAGATGGACGAGTTACGAAAATCAAAATGTTGGATTTCTCAACAAGTAGTCTACTGGAGCAAAGATTTCAGATAAGTAATCGTATTTTGTTTTATTTTATTTTTTGAGTGTTCTCTCTTTAGGACTTAAAGCGTTATTGTCTAAGCTTCTGAGACCATCATGCATGACCTTCGGTTAGATGATAAACTTTACTGTGAGAAAAAAACTCCTTTTTTCTCTATTGTATTTCGGTACAATCTATTTTCGAGATTATATATCTCACCGACAAAAAAAATTAATAATGCGTAAGTATTTTATCAAGAAATAAATTTAAAACTAAATCTATTAAAATAACATGAAATATTTGTTAGGTATGAAGTGCAACACCGAGGGGGTGAATCTGTTTTATTGATTTTCTTGATTATTCGATAGTATTTTTGGCTTTTGAAACTTAACAGTTAGAATTGAATATGTTGTGATAAATGACTAAATATAAAGACACAAATAATTTATCAAAATTCACTTGATTTATAATAAATCAAATTTATTTGTGCTGTAAATTTGTATTCTTGAATATAAGAACTCGGCTACTTCTCTTGAGAGAATACAAGAGTTCTAGATCTGTTTTTTTACCTTTAAAAAAAGGACCCGTTACATATTTTATAAAATAACATGCACAGTATACAAACATTACACTAAAATGGACTAACACATATTCCAAAGTCTATTTGTCTATTTTCACTTTTAGTGCAGTAAATCTTCATGCAATCTAACAAGTCTGTGACCCTTCTTTATCCAGTTCATCTTGACCCTTGATCTTGCATTTTTCAAACTGCATTTGTAGACTTTCCAATTCAATGATAAAATTGTTTGTTGACTGATAATCTTGGATTTTCAAGTTGTCTGTATTCTGAATTTTTAAACTGTTGTCGAGATCTATTTTACTGTATAGAGAAGTCACATATTGATATCTAGAATGGCTTATCGATATCTCTACTTCTTTATAAGTATTATGACTTGTCGAGATCTCTAGTTCTTTAAAAGTAGATTGACTTGTCGATATCTCCAGTTCTCTACATAGCCTTTTGACTTGTCGATATCTCTAGTTTTCTACAAGTAGATTTTGACTTGTCGATTTCTCCAGTTCTCTACAAGTAGATTTTGACTTGTCGATATCTCCACTTCTCTACATGGACTTTTTGACTTGTCGATATCTCCGATTCTTTACAAGTAGATTTTGACTTGTCGATATCTCTTTGGACTTCTCTATAAGTGATTTTTTACTTCTCGACATATATCTCTATACTCTTTGATCTGTGACTTGTTGATATCTGACTTAGAATATTTTTCCAAGAACAACATTATTCAATTCTAAACTTCTAAACTTCTCTCTAAGGCATGATCAGGATTGATCTTTTTCCAGAGTTTATTCCTAGCTTGATGGTTGTTCATAGAAAAATCCTCCAATCTAATCTTCTTAACACTTTTACAGACTCAAGAAATACAAATAAAAAATATAATAAAATTATCATACAGCTGATTCTTAGGATTGTCAGAGTGACTTAGTCTTGTTATGTACAGGCATGTCTTACACGATAATCTCCCCTATTTGTGAGAAGATTACTTGTCACAAATTCATGTCTGATAACAAGACTAACCCCAATCTAAAATTTGAACAAAAACTGACAGATTGACAAAGTACAGATTTTATACATTCTTGTAGTTATATTCAGAATTGAATTTACATAGTCATCTAAATTTTCCATATCCTGGTTATTCTCTAAATCAAATTCTTGAGTTTGACAAGGCACTCAAGTTCTTCAATTATTTCGGTCCCTCTTAGAGCTTCCAACAGTTTAAACCATTCATTTAGTGAGTAACTGTCAAGATATTTTATTTTGTACCTTGATAATCATTGAGTCTTGACATTCAGAAACACACAATAAGGAGAAATTCTACTCAATCCTTTAGCTTTTAGATCATTTGACCTTTGCTCAAACATCTCAATTTCCTTAGCATACTTCATTTCATTTGCTTCCCACTCAGCCTTCTTTCTTGCATGCCTTTCATCTCTTTCTCTTAACCTTCCATCTAATTCAGCCTTTCTCATCCTGATAAAACATCTTTTCCATTCATCAAACTGATTACTCTTTCAAACTCTATTGTTGAGTAATTTTTAATTACTTCTTTGTTAAGTAAGATGTATATGCCATCTTTAAAATAGATTTTCACCTCTTCCAAAATTTTTACACAGACTTTGACTATGTGTTTAGTTAATTGATTGTTGTAGTCATCATATGATATCTCTTTTGAAATTGGTAAAAAATCCTCTTGATTGAAGCAGTTCCATAGAGCACCAGTTTCAACTTTTATTTGCTTTGGTTTTCTTCTAGTAGACTTGAAGTGACTTTTGGTTGGAGGTTTGAAAGATGGAGGTTTTGACAGTTTCTTCAGAGAGACTTGGTTGGCTTGAATAGGTATTTTGAGTAGAGAGTTGAATGTAGGTTTGTAGATATATTTAGGCTTTGAGGTTTGGATGTTTTGAGTTTATGTGGCTAAGAGTTTGAGTTGAGGTTTATGGAGTCTTGGATTTTTGGCTTATGGGTGTTTTCTTGGTGTCTTTTCCATCTCTTCCATCTTTCTTCTTGTCTCCATCCTTCGCTTTCTTCTGATCATCCTTGCTACCTCTTACTTCCTTATGACTCCCACTGTTTTTGTTTGATTGACTTGGATTTGAGTCAAAAGATTTGTGTTCATCTTTCTTTTGCTCATCATCATCCAAGTCATCATCTTTCTCATTGATTTTGGTTTGTGGTAGCATGGTATCTGCATTCTTCAAGTATCTTATAAAGATCTTGATCATCTCAACATCCTCATTTTTCTTGATCTTTTTGGTCTTTAACTCTGTCTCAATAGTCATCATCAGCTTCTTATTAGTCATGACACAATGTTTTGGTAATTGAAAATGTCTCCATCTCCTGGTGTTAGGGCATATGTAAGACACTCCTTTTCTAGGTTGCAGATAGGCTTCAGGGAAAGCTTCTGTTTGACCTAATTTTAGTTCACGTAGCAAAAGAGTGTTATGTGGACTCATCACATTGACTTTATTGATGAATATATCAAGTTCTGAGGATCTTTTTTATCTTAGAAAAGAGAGAGACTTGCATGCACCTATAAACTCCAGATTCAGTTACATTCACCACAATTCTCCTCTCCTTGAAGGCAAATCCAACAGTGATCCAAAGATCCAAATTTGGGGCAGATTACCCTAAATTCTCCTCCAATAGTGATCCAAATTTGGATCACCAATGTTCACTGATCCAAATTTGGATCACTTGGTTTAACATAAAATGATGGTTTTGTTATTTGTAGTTTATGTGATTTTAAATTAATTTTTGATTTTTAAATTATATAATTAATAACAAAATATAATTAATATTTACCAAAATTTATTTTAAACTAAAACTTAAAATCATGAGAAAATATAATTTTATTAAAATTTAAAGATAGAATTATATTGAAGAGCCAGATGTGCCGGATCCATAAGTTGAGAATATTCCGATCGATGAAAATACTCGATTCCAAGAATTCCTGGACCGCTTTAGAAAAATAAAAAATAAAGAGGCACATATTGCACTTAGAGATGCATTAATTGAGCATTTGTGGGAAGAATATACTAATTCATAAAATTAGTGTGTATCAATAATATTATGTATGTTAATTATTGCAATGAATGTGTTTTTCGTGAATTAAGTGCACAATTTTAATATTTTTATGTGTATTAATTTTTTTGATTAAATTAATTTATGAAATGTTGTATAAATTGCTAATAATTATAATACGATAAATTTAAGATAAAATTACTTAATATGATATTTATATATTATTATATGTAAAAAGTAATTTGGATCAAATATTTGGATCACACTGTTGGAGTTGGTCAGAAATTTGGATCAGTATTTGGATCAATTAGTGATCCAAATTTGGATTTTTGGATCACAACTGTTGGAGATGGCCTGAACATTTGTCTAGTGACCAATACCACTCTCAGGAAATTGATATTGTTGTTCACAACCTTCTTGTGGGAGAAATGATTGAAGTTGAGTGAGACCCTCAGGCCTTCAAGGAAATCACCAAACTCCCTGTTAAGACAAGGGACTTCAGCTGCCATTTTGAGTCTTTCAATTCCAACATCCTCCTCACTTTGACTTGATTTTATCTTGGGCTTCATCATCTCCCTCTTAGGCTTGGTAGTAGGCAAGATGACATTGTGAGGAATGTGGGCCCTTACTATTTGAGGAGTTTCCTGAAGAGGGACTTTTAAAGCACCCATGATAGCTTCCAAAGACACACATGTCTACATTAGAAAATATTTTTGAGAGTCTATCAAGGATTTGATGTCTTGCTGTTGACTTTGGACCAGAGTTGTTAGTTGAGAGACCTGAGATGTCAAGGATGCATTTGATGCTTAGAGTTCATTGACTTGAGTTTGGAGAGCTTCAATTTGGTGAGATGAAGTTGTGGAAGGAGCATTTGTAGATATTGTAAAGGTAGGTGTGCTAAAGGTATCCAGCACCACCCTTGTAATTTCCTCCATCATCAAGGCTGAAGGCTCATATCTAGCCTTGTAAAGTTGATCCAATTTGACCTTTGTATCATTGTTGTTGGAGATTTGTTGTTAGATCACATTACGAAGAGCAATAAATGAGTCCTTGACCTTCTTGATGTTTTCTTCTATAGTTGAGAGATGTAGAGTAGCAAATTTGTCAGAAAACTTGATGAACTTGGTTTTGATTTCATTAAGAGTAGGCATGAGTTCATCAATTCTTGATTAACCAGTTTCTTGACTTCACTTTGATGACCATCCAGAGTCTGTTCTAAAGTTTTGCCAATAAAATTGAAAGCTTTAAGTTGAGTCTTGTAGACCTTTGTGATGGCATCATAGACCTCTTATGGTGTGAGTACTTTAGCATTGCTACTCATAATAGTGATGTTGAATTTGGAGTTCAATAACATGTTCAAATTTGTGTTTCATTTTCAAATTTAAAAATTAAGATTTATAACCCGTATGAATGTTCTTAATTGAAATTGGGGGTTTCTTTCCCATGGGATATTAGTTTGATTGGTTGGTACCAGAGTGTAGAGCCTAAAAAGATGAATCGACTTGTGGTGGTTTGGTGAACAAACGATACCGGAGTAGAGCTGACCGGAGAAAAGAAGAACTCGCCGTTCAGCGAGTTTTCTTCGAGTTATTCCAGCCAACTCCGAGATGATTTGTTGATTTTGATTGCATGAATGTGTTACTGATGTTATGTAGATGTGATCCGGAGCTTGTGGTGTCTTGAGGGTACCGGGGTTGTAAACTTGGCGAACCCCGGCGTTTTTCAGCAACTAAACTGCAGTTTAGTCCCTGAACTGTTGAAAGAAAAAGAGTTTAGTCCTTGTAGTTTCCAGAATTTTCAAATTTTGGGTTCCTAATTTTAAATTATTTAAAAATCATATTTTCTATTTATTTTAATTTTAAAATTTCATTTTTAATATTTAAAAATTCCAAAAATCATTATTTTTAATTCTGAAAATTATTTTTTAATTCAAAAATAAATCTAATTTATTTAATTAATTAATTTTAGTTAATAACTAATTATTTAATTGGACAATTAATATAATTATTCATTTATTAATTGATTTAATTAGTTATTAATTAATTTTAATTAATTATTTAATTAGATTTAATTATTTCTTTTGATTTAAAAATCCAGAAAAATAGTTTCGAGCTTTAAATATTATTTTAAATATGTTCAAGGCTCAAAAATAATTATTAAATGATTTTAAAGTCAGATTCCGGTATTTGAACCCTGTTAATTGTTTATAAAATGATTCGTTGACCCGTTTTAATTCCGAAAAATGTTCAAAAATTTGTATTAAATACTCAAAAAATCATTTTAACCTCGAACCTTCTTTAAAAAATTTTTTTTATCGAATATCTTACGTGCTATGTGCTATATGTGGTCTAATTGATGTATAGTATGCTTATATGTATATTGTTTGACGGTTTTTATCGTAACTTTCAATCTGTACATCGGATTTGGGTGAAACGAAGGGTAAATAGAAGCTTGTAACAAATAGAACAAAGTGAGAATGAATATTGATGGATACTTGGATGTCTAGCAGAGGAAGCGAGGCATAGAAATGAAAGAAAGTGGTTAGTGAGTAAGAATTGATAGACATGTGCAAGTAAAGTGAAAGCGGATCGAGATAAGGCAAGTAATTCTTGAACCATCTTGATATGTATTTGAAATAGTTCTGTTTTGTATTGCAAGTGCTTTGAAGTAATTAACTCTAAACCCAGATTTTACTTGTTGATCTTGAGTCGTAAACCTTATTCATTATAAACCATTGATTATTGAATTCTCAGACACGAATCATTTATATACGATACTATTCCACAAATATATATAGACCATATACAGATCATTGGACTGAATTTTCTTATATATAAACCTTCATACCTCATACATTAGAAGACTAATCCCTGTGACCATTAAACCCTTGTATATCTGTTATCTGATTCTTATACATGCTAGAAGCCAATCTTTATAAATACCTTGTTAGACCCTTGTGGTGTTACGAATCACCATATGCTTTAAGACGAATGTTTTTATGATTCTGTTTATTGATTTACATTGTTTATTATGTTGTTATTATAGAATTTGATGGTTTTATAAATGTGGACCAAATTCATGGTCATACCAGATTCGTGGTCATATTAGGCCAATGCGTGCCTTGGATCCAGTATATAGAGCAGAGATGTGTACCTTGCTCGGGGTTAGTGTGTGAGTGATCAACAGCCTAACCTTGGTTTTTAAAATCAAAGTAAATATCCAATTCTAATCATTGCTTAACAAGAAATTTGATTCCTTAAATCATTTCATTTGATCATTGTTTAATCTCAGTATTGTCATTGTGACTCGCTGAGTTGGTTAGCTCACTATTGCGAATCTGTTTATGTTCTTTTCCAGTTAAAAAGAAAACTGTTGGTAGCGAGGATCCCCAGAAAAATGTGCGAGCTATGGTTCCAGCTTGAGACGGAATAAGCTAGCTGAAGACTTTTGTTTTAGTTTTGAGTTGGAAAGTTTGTAAGAATGTTTTATTTTCAGTTATAAGCGAAACTAGTTGGGATTTGGTATGTTTGTAATGTAATTAAGGTTGTGGCTTGTGGGCATACTTTAACCTGTTACGATCCATGGTTATGGTAAGTAGGGTCATTGCATATATTATTTTCATAACAGGTTTATATATTATGTGTGTGTGTTGTGAACCCCAAACTTCTAACCCGGGTTTGGAGGGCGTCACAAGTTTGGTATCAGAGCTACATGTTATAAGTCACCGACAGAAGCCTAGATTATCGGGAATGGGTAGAGGGTTATAATTAAGAGTAAGAAATAGAGAGATAGGACGTCGAGAGGTTGAGTGCAACTGTATAGTAGGTTTTGGTATCATTCGTATTGTGATTCGAGATTCTTATCGAGTGATGTGATTTTCAGATAGCAGTGATGGCAAGTCCTATCATTCCTGTACCATCTGGTCATTTTGAGCATTCAGTTAGAGGACCGTCATATGATCTACACCCTGCTATTCCACCAGTGTAAGCCATATTACGTCATGTTGTGACAGCTGCACCACTATGAGCTATTCCACCCCTGGTATGAGACCACCTATTTGAAGACCCCCACCTGCTGATTGTGACTCTACTGGATATTTAGTTGCGGGTGCATCTTTCCAGTTTACTCCACGCCCTATTCCATATTATTGGTATGAGGCTCTTCTTTTGGAGTGAGAGGCCCTGTTGGCACAGATTCAAGAGCTATAGCACATCGTGAGGACCATAAATGTTGACAGGAGTGTGAGGGAGCTTCGGGATGAGATTCATGTGACCCAGAGGGTACTTTAGGCTAGACTGCATGGAGCTACTTGTGGTTATGCGGCCTCAGGTGCTCTTCTGGGGTGAGCCAGAGAGGTGTTAGAGGATCTTGTGAGGCTTGGTGGACCAGAATTTCCATGAAGCTAGATGACAGAGTTGTTGTGACAGTTATTATATGTATATTAGTGTGTAGTGTGTATCAGCAGACTTTTGGTTTATATATATAGACTAGAGTTGCTGACTAGTGTGTAGGCATGTTGTACTTTTTGCTTTTGTTGAAGCGTTTTCACGTTTGTACTATCAAACTTTGACATATATATATATATATATATATATATCAGTACCTTTCCTTTTCCAGCATTGTCATTTACATTAATGCACCTGTTTTATCTTACTTTACTTACTACACCAGTTATAAACTCTTGTGATAACATGTACCATATCCCCTTGATTGTTTACATTATGTAAGGAAGCATACAATTTACTTAGTTCAACCATTGGAAAATGTTTTCAAAAAGGAATATTTTTGTTTTACAAAAACTTTTTATAAAAAGATTTAATTTAAAGGCTAAATAAGTTGTTTGATTCTTTACAGAAACTGCCTCCCAGAAGAAATACACGTTCTACCAACCAGAATAAAGAAAACAACAACACCCAAGGAAATAATAACCAAAATACAAATTCAGATCCCATAGACCCAACTGTAGCCAGATTCTTCAGATCTTGGCTCAACAAACAGTCAACCCGACTCAATAACAATAGAGACAGGCCAATCCCCAGGTAACTTTTAAGACTTTTCAGGTGGTGAATCAACCAGAATTCAAAGGTTCTTTAGATCCAATTAAAACAAGAGTTTGGTTAAAGGAGATTGAGAAGTCATTTTCTTTAGTCAAGGTGAGAGAGGAACAAAAAACTGAGTTTACAAGTTACTATTTGAAGAATGAAGCCACCTACTGGTGGGAAACTGTTAAGACATTTGAAGGTACGGATGTTATTGCTTGGGATAGATTCAAGGAGTTGTTTTTAGAGAAGTAATTTCCTAAGTTTGTTCAGGATCAAATGGAATTGAAGTTTCTGGAGTTAAAATAGGGGAATATGTTAGTTACAGATTATGGAAGTAAGTTTGAAGAATTGTCCAGGTTTGTACCATGATATGTAGACACTGATAGGAAGAAAGTTAAGAGATTTCAACAAGGTCTTAATCCATGAATCAGAAGGAAGGTAGCTATATTTGATTTGGATACGTATGCGGGAATAGTATAGAAAGCTATGATTGCAGAGACAAAAAATGAAATGTCATAGAAGGAGAAGGAGAGTAAGAAGAGAAAGTTTGAGGGAAATGAAGGACATTCACAAGAAGGGAAGTTTCCAAACATTGGTAATCAGAAGAAAGGTAAGTTTTAGCCAGGAAGTAATTTTAATTTCAGAAAGCAAAATACAGGCGACGGAGGACAAGGAAACCGTCCAGCCATTGGAAATCAACCCAATCAGTAGAGGCTAGCTTTACCGAAATGCCAAGTATGCGGAAAGAAATATGGAGGAGTTTGTGATAAGTTAAATGTGATTTGTTATAGATGTAACCAGAAGGGGCACTACTCTAGGGAGTGCCATAATCAACCAGCCAGAGAGCCAGCAAATAAGGATCAACCTACCAGGAGTCAAGCAGGCAAAATTCCAACAATTGGGTTTACATGTTGCAAGTGTGGAAAGCCAGGACACATAGCAAGGGATTGTAAGACACCAGTTCCAGTCAGTAATGCGCTGAGAATTATGGGATCTACTCCAATAGTGAATGAGCCTCCCAGAGCTAGAGTTTATGATATGTCCGTGAAGGATGCTATTCAGGACACGAATGTTGTGATAGGTACGCTTATTGTGAATTATTTATGTTCCGAAGTGTTAGAAGATTCAGGAGCCACTCGATCATTTATTTCTCAAGATTTTGTTGACAAGTTAAATTATCCAGTTGAATTGTTAAATGAGATTATGACTGTAGAATTAGCAAATCAGGAGCGTGTATCTGTTAACCAAGTGTGCACGGACTGTGAAATTGAGATTTATGGCAATAAGTTTTGTGCTGACTTGATACCATCTAAGTTGGGGGAATTTGACGTTATACTAGGAATGGACTGGCTATCTAAGCACGATGCTCAGATAGACTGTTGTAACAAAAAGGTAATTTTGAAGATATCGGATGAGCAAGTAGTGACGTTTAAAGGTCAGAGGCACGTAAAGAAGTTCTTAACGATGATTCAATCTAAGAAGTTATTGTGACATGGATGTGAGCATTATATTGCCTATGTGATAGATAGAAATCAGGAGCTAGCAAAACTTGAAGATATTCCAGTGGTAAATGAGTTTCCAGACGAGTTACCAGGACTTCCTCCAGATAGAGAAATTGAGTTTGCAATCAACTTAGTAGTACCTGGAACGGAATCGCTATCTAAGGCCCCATACAGAATGTCACCAGTTGAAATGAAGGAGTTAGCAAAGCAATTGCAAGAGTTGTTAGAAAAATGAATGATTAGACCCAGTGTGTCCCCATGGGGTGCACCGGTACTATTTGTTAAGAAAAAGATGGAAGCATGAGATCATGCATTGACTATCAGGAACTCAACAAGCTTACTATCAAGAACAAGTATCCATTACCTTGAATCGACGATTCGTTTGATCAGCTGTAGGGAGCCAAGTATTTCTCTAAGGTTGATCTGAGATCCAGATATCACCAACTGAATATTAAACCTGAAGACGTACCGTAGAAAGCTTTCAGAATAAGGAATAGTCATTATGAATTCTTAGTGATGTCTTTTGGATTGACTAATGCCCCAGCATCGTTCATGGATATGATGAACAGAATTTTCAAAGAATATTTGGACAAGTTTGTCATTGTGTTTATAGATGATATTTTGATTTACTCGAAGTCAACGGAAGACCATGCGGAGCATTTAAGTGTAACTTTGGGAATTTTGAGAAAGGAGAAGTTGTATGCCAAGTTTTCAAAGTGTGAGTTTTGTATACAAGAAGTTCAGTTCATAGGACACATAGTCAGTAATGAATGGATCAAAGTGGACCCAGAGAAGATTGAAGCTATTACAAATTGGGAAAGGCAAAAATACCAACTGAAGTAAGAAGTTTCTTAGGATTGGCAGGATATTATCGAATATTTGTTTAAGATTTCTCGAAGATTGCAACACCTTTGACGAAGCTTACCAGGAAAAATGAGAAGTTTATATGGAACGAGAAGTGTGAAGAAAGTTTTCAGGAATTAAAGAAGAGATTAATCACGGAACCTATTTTGTCACTTCCAGATAATCAAGGAAAGTTTGTAATCTATAGTGATGCTTCTCATAAGGGATTAGGTTGTGTTTTGATGCAGCACGATAAAGTTATTGCTTATGCGTCTAGACAAATGAAACCTCATGAGCAAAAGTATCCTACTCATGACTTGGAACTAGCAGCAATAGAATTCGCCTCGAAGATATGGGGACATTATCTATATAAAGAAAAATGTGAGATTTATACTGACCATAAGAGTTTGAAGTATATATTTACACAAAAGGAACTTAATATGAGACAACGAAGGTGGTTGGAGTTGATTAAAGACTATGATTGTACGATTAACTATCACCCAAGAAAAGCAAATATAGTGGCAGACGTGTTAAGCAGAAATGAGAGATTGAATGTGATGACAGTACTAGAGGAGTTGTATAAGGAGTTTCAGAAGTTGGAATTGGAGGTCAGAATCTGCAAGCCTAATGAAGCAAAGATGTATAGTATGACTTTTCAGCTAGAATTGTTAGAGAAGATAATGAAGTGTCAAGAAGAAATAATGGATTAGGATATCAATCGTTTGGTAGGAGAAGAGTTATGCACTCAGAAGGATGATCAAGGTATTCTCAGATTTTCTTCCAGAATTTGGATTCCACCAGTGGCAGAGTTAAAGAATAAAATCCTACTGGAAGCTCACAGTTCAAGGTATTCAATCCATCCAGGAAGTACCAAGATGTACAGAGATTTAAAAGAGAATTATTGGTGGCCAGATTTGAAAAGAGAGATTGCGAAATGGATTAGCAAATATTATATGTGTCAGAGAGTTAAGGCGGAGTATCAGAGACCAAATGGATTGTTGCAACCATTAGAGATTCCAGAATGGAAGTGGGAGCACATTGCTATAGATTTTATAGTCGGATTACCAAGGACGAAAGTTAACCACGACGCCATTTGGGTTATAGTGGACAGACTAACTAAGTCAGCTCATTTTCTACCTATCGATGAAAGATTTTCACTGGACAAGCTGGTTCACATGTATTTGAAAAAGATAGTAGTCGTCATAGAGTTCCTGTGTCTATTGTATCTGATCGAGATCCACGATTCAATTTAAAATTTTGGAGAAGTTTTCAGGAATGTTTAGGAACCAAATTGAATATGAGTACATCTTATCATCCGCAAACTGACAGTCAAAGCTAGAGAAAGATTCAGACAATTGAAGACATGTTACGTGTTTGTGCCATTGATTTTAAAGGAAATTGGGATGAACATTTGCCCTTAGTAGAATTTGCTTATAACAACATTTATCACGCCAGTATTGGAATGCTTCCCTATGAAGCTCTTTATGAACGCAAATGTCGATCACCGGTATATTGGGACGAAGTTGGAGAACGTAAGATACTTGGACCCGAGTTGGTGCAACAAACAAAGGAAGTTGTCGAGGTTATTCAGAAAAGGTTAACTATAGCGCATGATCGTCCAAGAAAATATGCTGATCAAGCTAGAAAGGACATGGAGTTTGAAGAAGGAGATTTAGTATTGTTAAAAGTGTCACTGTGGAAGGGATTATCCAGGTTAGAAAGAAAGGAAAGCTGAGTTCTAGATACGTTGGACCTTTTGAAATTTTGAAGCGTGTCGGCAAGATAGCATGCGAATTGGCGTTACCCCCGCATATGGGGCATATTCATAATGTCTTTCACTTGTCAATGCTTAAGAAGTACAATCTAGATTGTAGGCATATAATAGAGTACGAGCCGATAGAACTTCAGGGAGATTTATCGTATGTTGAGAATCCGATAGAGATTCCAGAAAGAAGAGAGAAAGTGTTAAGGAACAAAGTTGTAAAGTTAGTAAGAGTATTTTGGAGAAACCCAATGGTTGAAGAATCAACTTGGGAGTTAAAAAGTGATATGCGAGAAAAGTACCCTCATTTGTTTACTTAGGAGATTCTGAGGACGGAATCCTTTTAAGGGGGGAAGGATGTAATATTCGGGATATATCGTGTAATTATTTTTGCTAATAAATAATTATTATGTGATTATTATGTGAATTTTGGTGAATTATCTGTTAATTGGTATTTGTGTTTGGATGTTTATATGCGATAAAATTTGAGTATTTTAATTTTTATATGTCCAAAATAAAGCAGAGATAATTTTGATATTTTTCTATTAATTTATATATTGTTATATGATTTTATAAAGGATTTATGAATTTAATGAATTATTTTTCCGAGTAATTATAAACTATTTTGTATAAACGGAAATCGTCCAACTTCAATCGTTTTTACAACCCAAAAGTCTCGGGAAAACTCCTTTCTAACCTAATTTGATTATTATGAGCATTTTTCATATTTTGACTTTTTCGATCCGGAGTACGTTTTTACCCGTGCGGGTCCCGGCGCAAATTTTTCCATACAATATTCGTCTCGGTTAATCGATAAAACCCGTATTTTCGAGAAACGGGATATTTTGATTAAACTATTATATTATCTTCTCGTAATTTGTTAAACCAAAGCACTGAGACCAAGACTGTATTTACAAAAAGCCTGGTTTTGATAATTATCCCAAAACCGGTACCGAATTGGATCAGTTCTGTTAATACTCAATGATTAAATATTCTATTTTTATATCTGATATGATCCAACGGGGTACCAATATTCCGTAAATATAAATAGCCCTTACCGTATTTTATTTTGTACAAATAATAATTATCAAACAATAAAAATATATAATTTTCAGAGAAACACCCTAGAATTTGTCGTGTTCTTCAGAATCAAACACAAAAACAAAGGCGTTAGCCAAATCGAAATCAAGCGTGTGAGTAACCTAAACGAAGGTCTTGAGAAGTACTTTCAGAATCTGTAACCCATACTACTGCAAAATCATCGAGTATTTTTCTATATTTTATTTATTTTCAAATTAATTTTGGTTTAATTATGAATTTTTGATTTGTATGTTGTCTGTGTGATTTGATGCTTGCACGTTGTTGATAACTTGATTCTGATCATTTTGGTATATCATATGTTGAATTTGGAGTTCAATAACATGTTCAAATTTGTGTTTGATTTTCGAATTTAAGAATTAGGGTTTATAACCCGTATGAATGTTCTTAATTAAAATTGGAGGTTTCTTCCCCAGGGGTTATTAGTTTGATTGTTTGGTACCAGAGTGTAAAGTATGAAAAGATGAATCGATTGGTGGTGGTTTGGTGAACAAACGATACCGGAGTAGAGCTGGCCAGAGAAAAGAAGAACTCGCTGTTCGGCGAGATTTCTTTGAGTTATTCCGGCCAACTCCGGGGTGATATGTTGATTTTGATTGCATGAATGTGTTCATGATGTTATGTAGATGTGATCTGGAGCTTGTGGTGGCCTGAGGGTACCAGAGTTGTAAACTCCGGCGAACCCCGGCGTTTTCTAGTGACTAAACTGCAAAATTGCAGTTTAGTCCCTGAACTGTTGAAAGAAAAATAGTTTAGTCCCTATAGTTTACAGAATTTTCAAATTTTGGGTTCATGTTGTAAAATTATTTAAAAATCATATTTTCTAACTATTATAATTTTAGAAATTAATTTTTAATATTTAAAAATTCTAAAAATTATTATTTTTAATTCTGAAAATTATTTTTATTTCATAAATAAATTTGAATTATTTAATTAATTAATTTTAGTTAATAACTAATTAATTAATTGGTCAATTAATTTAAATATTAATTGATTAATTAATTTAATTATTTATTAATTGATTTTAATTGATTATTTAATTAGATTTAATTATTTCTTTTGATTTAAAATCCCGAAAAATAGTTTCGAGCTTTAAAATATTATTTTAAATTATGTTCAAGGCTCAAAACTTATTATTAAATGATTTTAAAGTTAGATTTGGGTATTCGAACTCTGTTAATTGTTTATAAAATGATTCGTTAACCCGTTTTAATTTCAAAAAATGTTCAAAAATTTGTATTAAATACTCAGAAAATTATTTTAACCTCGAATCTTCTTTGAAAATTTATTTTTATCGAATATCTTATGTGTTATGTGCTATATGTGGTCTGATTGATGTATAATTTGCTTATGTGTATATTGTTTGACGGTTTTTATCGTAACTTTCAATCCTTACGTCGGATCTGGTTGTAACGAAGGGTAGATAGAAGCTTGTAAAAAATAGAATAAAATGAGAATGAGTATTGATAGATACTTGTGATGTCTAGCAGAGGAAATAAAGTGGTTAGTGAGTAAGAATCGATAGACGTGTGCAAATGAAATGAAAGCGGACCGAGATAAGGCAAGTAATTCTTAAACAATCTTGATATGTATTTGAAATAGTTATATTTTATATTGCAAGTACTTTGAAGTATTTAACCCTAAACCCCGATTTTACTTGCTGATCTTGAGTCATAAGCATTATTCATTGTAAACCATTGATTATTGAATTCCCAGATACGAATCACATATATACGATACTACTCCACAAATATATATATAGACCATATACAAATCATTGAACTGAATTTTCTTAATATATAAACCTTAATACCTCATACATCGGAAGAATTATCCATGTGACCAATACCTCATACATCAGAAGACTAATCCATGTGACCATTAAATCCTTGTTCTTCTGTTATCTGATTCTTATACAGGATGGAAGCCAATCTTAATACATACCTTGTTATACCCCTGTGGTGTTACGAATCACCATATGCTTTAAGACGAATGTTGTTTATGATTCTGTTTATTGAATTATATTATTTATTATGTTGTTATTATAGAATTGGATGGTTTTATAAATGTGGACCAAATTCATGGTCAGACCAGATTCGTGGTCATATTAGGCCAATGTGTGCCTTGGATCCAGTATATTGAGTAGAGCTGTGTGCCTTGCTCGGGTTAGTGCGTGACTGATCAGCAGCCTAGCCTTGGTTTTTAAAATTAAAGTAAATATCCAATTCTAATCATTACTTAACAAGAAACTTGATTCCTTAAATCATTTCATTTGATCATTGCTTAATCCCAATATTGTCAATGTGACTTGCTGAGCTGGTTAGCTCACTCTTGTGAATCTGTTTATGTTCTTTTCCAGTTAAAAAGAAACTGTTGGTAGCGAGGATCCCCAGACAAGTGTGCGCGCTAGGATTCTAGGTTGAGACGGAATAAGCTAGCTGAAAACTTTTGTTTTAGTCTTGAGTTGGATAGTTTGTAAGAATGTTTTATTTTCAGTTGTAAGCTAAACTAGTTGGGATTTGGTACATTTGTAATGTAATTAAGGTTGTGGCTTGTGGGCATACTTTAACCTGTTGTGATCCGTCATGATGGTAAGGAGGGTCATTGCATATATTATTTTCATAAACAGGTTTGAAAGGCATATGTCATAGCCTATTTGTTTATTCGAGGATTTAACTCAACTCAAATAAGAATGTAACAAGTAAATAGTGGATCTACCGTCAAAGAGATCTCACAAAGTAACATATGTCAAAGGATTCAAAAACAATGTTCATCTGCAGACTTGAGGAATTAATTCACTGGAAGAAGCTCAAGAAATTGATCAAGGCTCAGTGATACAAATCAAGATTGTGGATTTAATCAAGTGACAGAGATCTCGTCAGGGTATCAGATAATTACAAGGATTTAATTTGAAGAAAATCAAGTTGTCAAAGTCAAGACATGAAGAAACGTCACGGAAGTTAGTCACTCATGAACCAGACAGTACATCGAGTGTCAACATTGAAGTGGTGGAATTGATTCATAATTCTCAGTGATTTTCAGAAGATTTTCAGAAGAATGGTTGCTGCTCAAGATTAATATTAATTCTCTATTAATTAATTAAGTCATATAATTTAATTAAGAAAATAAATTATATCTGCAAAGATTAATTTATTGATTAATTAAATTATTGATTAATTAATTCTGAATTAATATTAAGGATTTTCAGAATTTTAATTGGATTAAAATCTGTTTTAAATCAGCAAAACAATTGAAAATGAACTAGCATGACAATCTGGATTGTCATACCGATTGTCATGTCAGACCATTTTTAATAGTCTCACCGAAAGTTACACTGGGAGGAGGATTGTCTTGCCAGTTCATTCTGATAGTCTTGCTAGTTCATTCAATTGTCTCACCGAAAGTCTTGCTAGCTCAATGGATTGTCTTGCTAGCTCAATGGATTGTCTTGCCAGTTCAAGTAGGTCTGTTAATTGAATTATAAAGATAGGAGCAGCAGAAGTCATTCTTTATCATCCAACTAAAGAACAAAACACAGCAGCCACAGCAAAATATTCCATTTTCATCTGCTGAATTTAATATCACAATTTCTAGTTTTTAAGTTAAATCCAAACAACTAGAAATCATTCTCTTGTTCTTGTGTAACTATCTAGCGGATCATAATCCCTAGAACTTAATCTCAAATTGCGTTTAGCATTTGAATCTTTTTATTGCAAAAATAGAAAAAGTTCATGTCGAATTTATTCTAGATCTGTGATAATTAATTTGAGATTAATCCCTTGTAATCGATACCGTTGTTGTAACACCTTTCAAGTTTAATAATATTTTTATTTAACTTGAATTTTCTTTCAATTTTTTATTCCGCACTAAATTCAATTATTCAGTATTGTTTGTATTCAACCCCCCCTTCTACAAACACATTGGGACCTAACAATTGGTATGAGAGCCTTCTGATTAACGAACAAATCAAGATCCTAGACTTTTGTGATTTTTCAACTCCTTGAATTTTTATTTATTCAAAAATTCATAATGACTTCACAAAAAGTTGGAACCGTTAAAATTCCACTATTTGATAAAGAAAATTATATCATGTGGAAGAAGAAGATGCTCTTGTTTTTATAAGTTGCGAATCCCAAATATCTGAACTTGTTAAAGAAGGGTCCAATAACTCCAATGGTTATTGAACCAGAGGTAATAGTAGATGATGTTGTGATTACCAAAGCTAGAAACTATCCAAAAGAGCCTGAAGATTTTTCTCCTGCTGAAAAAGAAGAAGCCTCCTTGGATGCCAGCCTTCAATTAATATTTATTGATTCCCTTGATCCCTTGATGAACAGACATGTGATGAACTGTAAAAATTCCAAACACATGTGGGAAACTATTGAGGTGATTAATTAAGGCACAGAGAAAGTTAGGGAGAACAAGTTGGAGATCCTAACCTCTGAGTATGAACATTTTAAATCCAATCTAGGAGAAGGAATTACTGAAGTGTTTGAGAGGTACAATGCGTTGATCAACAACCTGAACATAAATGGAAAATATTATTCAATCAGGGAGGTCAACAAAAAGTTCCTTTTAACACTGCCAACTCATCTTGAACATAGAATCACTGCCATTAGAGAAGCTAGAGATCTGAGTGAGATTTCTTTGGATAGACTCTATGGTGTGTTAAAAACCTATGAGTTGGAGCAGATTCAGCAAAAGAAAGTCTACGGGAAAGATAGAATGGTTAGCACATCTACTGCTCTTGTAGCTGAAGGTCAACAACAACAACAATCTCAACAGTTAGAGAGAATGGTACAGTTTTCCAAGGCTGAGGAAAATGTGTTAGTAGCAGAATATGATCCTCCTACTACAAATCAATCCAGTGATGATTTTTATTCCTTGGAAGAGCTGGAGCAATTGGAAGATGAGTCAATGGCCCAAATTGTCAAGAGATTCTCCAATGTCAGATTCAAGAGAAATCCCAAGTTCAAGTACAAGTCCAACTACAACAGATTCCAGACAGGTGGATCTTCATCCTCTAACACCAGCAGTGGTGGATACAAAACAGGGATGGTTGATCGAAGCACCATTAGATGCTATAACTGCAATGAGTTGGGACACTTTGCCACAGAATGTAGGAAGCCAAAGCAAGTAAGGAAGAACTCTTATGATTCAAATAAGAAGAGTAACTCTGAAAGGGCTTATCTGGCAAACGGAAGAAGCTGGGATGATACTGATAGTGAAGATGAAGAAGAAGGGAATCTTGCTCTTATGGCTACTGATGGAAAAGCTTCATCGTCAAGAAAAGAGGTAAAATATACTGATGCTGAATTAGTTTATCATCTAGGAGGTAACTTAGATTGTGCTCGTCGTGATAATGAACTGTTAAGTCAACAGATCAAAGATCTTGAGAAAGAGGTCAATGAATTAAGACTTGTGCACATTAATCAAGACAAGTTAAAAGAACAAGTATCTTTTCTAGAGAATAGAGTTAACTGTTATAGACAACTCGAAACTATTCTCAAAGACAAGATCACCGGTCTTGAGACTAAGGTTAGAGCCTACTCTTGTTTCGAAGGCTAAAGAGTTCTACAGTAAGCAAGCTGTTAATCAAAAATCTGGAATATGTTATGATTACAATGCTGTTATTGGAGAATTATGCATAAACTCCCCTCCTCATGTCTGTGCTAAAGGTAGGGAAGTACCACATATGCTTAAGGGTGTTGATGAACCCCTCTATAAAGCATCAATTGTTGAACCATTTGATGTGACCTCTTCTGTTATTCAAGAAGAAATACGTGCTGAAGATCATGCTAATGAGAAGGTTATTTCCGAGTCAAGTGTGTCGAAAGTTCCAGTCAAAGTTGTGAAAGCAACTGAGACTAACTTAGACATACATGAGTTGGATAACAAAAATGCCATGTCTACCATGCATAAATTGCCTGCTATTAATCACTCTCATAAAGCATGTGGTGTTGCTAATTGTATGTCTTGTGCTTTTAATTTGATGTATGCTTAATTTAATGGTAAGCATGTTTCTAGTGATAAGACTACTCCTCGTCATCATGTGAATAATAAGAAGCATGATAGGTCTAAGACTGCTAGTCCTTCTAAGGCTAGAAAGGAGACATTTGTGCCTAGGCCTAAACAGAAATTTGTTAAGGTTGTTTACAAGGTCAAATGTTCAGTCATTGAGAAAGTTGAGACCATTAAAATTAAAAATGTTGTTTTGCCTGACAAAGGACAATTCTACAAGTATGCCGGGCCCAACCAAGTTTGGGTTCCGAAGAAGGTCTAATCCATTTGTAGTGCAGGGCATTAAACAGGTGGAACCGGTAGTGTGGATTCTTGACAGTGGATCGTCAAAGACATATGACCGGAGATAGAGCCCTGCTATCAAATGTGGTTGAGAAAGCTGGCCCACTGGTTACCTTTGGACATAACAACAAAGGTTTACCTGAGGGATATGGCTATTTGTAAGCTGGTAATGTTATCATTGAAAATTTGTATATTGTGCTAGGTTATTATCAGGAAGCAGTATCTAACATATAGCACCAGTAATGAGACTTGAGAATATTACGACATATCACGCACCTGATGCACATTACACTTGGAATTGGACTCTAGTAAGATGTGTACAAGTGTACTCCTGGTTGGTGAGTCAAAAGAGGAAGTCAGTGCACCACATGGACTTTGCAGCTGCAGATCTATTGGACTATGCAATCTCTTCTTCACAATCTCACTTCAGGTTGGTATGAACTGGTGTACTACTCAAGCAATCGTTAAGAACATGGTATGGCACTCTAACTGAAGTTATAGTTTAATATGAACTAGTAGAGTCGTCATATTATTAACTCTCTTATCACTAGGCACAAACATATTATTTTATATGTGCAGTGAGTTTTAGGAGAAAATCAAACTTCTTTCTATATTAGTGATTTCTTATTTCATTAAAATCTTTTGAAATCACTATTGTACATCATTTCTCTCAAAAGATTAAATGTATAAATTTCATTCCTTAAAGATCTTAAGTATATTTTATCTCTATAGTACCATATGTTCTGTGATACAGGTTCAGTCTCCAATGGCTTTCTTTCATTGACAGTCATGAGGTTGAAAACCCACAACATCTGTCCCAGAATGTAAAGACAAACACAGAAACAGAACCAACCAACACTCTCTTACCACTAAAATGAAGTATGAGTGAGCGTGAGGGAGATAGTGCCTAAGTGCACCACATAAGGAAGGTTCTGAAGTCAACCCAGCAGCTCTGTCTCCTACAAAGATGAGTAGTATTTAAACCGAGACAACTGCTAGCCCCCATACATCTTCTCAAAAAGATGTAATGGCTGAAAAGGCTCAAAAATAGTTACTAGATTCATTCTCTCAACAGGGTGCGTTTATTGAAATTTGCCTGTCGTCCAGGGTATCCAATGTAGTGTCACCACTTCAAACATAAACAATTCTTGATGCACAAGGAAAAGGTACACACAAAGGATGAGTTGACAGAAACAAGAGTTTCGACCATTTTAAGGTCAGATTTGATTGTTCAAGGTTCTTTAATGGACCAATTGCCTTTACAGGTGTTAGGAGAGGATACTGATCCAAAAGCCATATGTCAGTGGTCAGTGTCTACCTCCCCAGGCTTAAATCTCCTGGATGCATCTGCGGATAGTGGATCTGACATAGGCGCAGATCGGTAACTTGTTGACAATGATTCAGATATTACCTGATGAGTCACAAGGAAATGTCTTCACAAACATTAGAAGGGAATTTTGATCTTTATGCTAAATTCGTTGGATCATTGTTTACCTTCCCAGAATTCAAATCTGGAACCCTAAAAGGGAAACTAGCAACTTGTAGATTATGACTCAGATTTATCTGACGAGTTTAACAAGGATGGGGATTTGCGAACTCCCATTGCACCACCTGTGACCTCCTTAAGGATGGCTAAGGTGATTTTCCTTGCAGGTACAACTGAATTTTGGAGCTATGAGAGGAGTGATACACTTCCGAGAATGAGTGTAAACACGAGTGGAGAGAAGAGTGAAACACATGTAAGGTACACTAAACAGAATCACACACTCACAGTGAGGAAGAAAGAGAAACTACTTGTTATTTCTTTTCCAACCAAGTGAAATATGAGAACTCCTTCAGACAAAGGCATACATTCCTTTTCTAAGGGGGAGATAAAAGCTTTAGTAATAGTTTGGAGGATTCCTCAACTAAGGGGGAGAAATAGCAGGGAGGAAGAAAAAGATCCTACATATGTACACTACACCACACCATTGTTATTTGTAACTACGGATCCTATTGTACGGGAGAGGTGGTAAGCACAAGGTGATTTCCTAGTAAGAAGCTGTTTTCCAAAAGGGGAGTACCATTGGTTTTTATCTACGGATCCTATTGTACGGGAGATGTGGTAAATGAAGGTGATCTTCTTTAAGCAGTTGATTCTCATAGGGGAGAAGCAAGAGAGATATGCGCTTCTCAACAGGAAATGTGGTTGTACAAAAGAAGATGAAACTACTTGAAGATATGTTCAGTCTAAAGGAACATCTATTTAGAATCTGGAAAATGTTAAATGTTATCCAGAACTTTTCTGCTATTTACTTTGCATTTCTGTTTATATCTTTTTCTTATTTGTTAGTTGAGTTATCCTCTAGGTATTTGTTGTTATTGTCTAACAAACAAATAGGGGGAGATTGAAAGGCATATGTCATAACCTATTTGTTTATTCGAGGATTTAACTCAACTCAAATAAGAATGTAACAAGTAAATAGTGGATCTACCGTCAAAGAGATCTCACAAAGTAACATCTGTCAAAGGATTCAGAAACAATGTTCATCTACAGACTTGAGGAATTAATTCACTAGAAGAAGCTCAAGAAATTGATTATGTTAGATATATTTGATAATGTCATGGCTAATATGTTTTATGTTTAGATTTCAGATCTTATTTGAACAGAACAAATCAGTACTTAACTGATCAGTACTTATACTGGAAGTCAGAACTTAAGGGATATCAGTACTTATGTTATCAGGAGATAGATATCAGAACTTAAGTGCTGAAGGACGATCAGATAAGGACAGTAGCTGATTAAAGTTAAGAAGATCAAGATAAACATAAGAAGAGATATGCATGAAGAAGGAATTCCGTGAAGAATGGAATACTTGGAATAGAAGATATCTGATTGATATATTTTAGGAAGCAGAATTATATTCCATATCAATTAGCGATTATCTTGTAACTGTGTAGTATATAAACACAGACATAGGGTTTACACTATAAGTGTTATCATTATCGAGAATATTATTTATTATAACCCTAGCAGCTCTCGTGATATTTTGTTCATCACTGAGAGATAACAGTTCCAGATTGTAACAGAGTTTATTGTTTAAATAAAGTTTGTTTTCTGTTACATAAGTTCTTGAAGTTTGATTTGATTGTAATAAACACTGTATTCACCCCCTCTACAGTGAAAGTGTGACCTAACAAGTGGTATCAGAGCTATCTGTTAACACACATACAGTTAAAGATCCAAACACAATCATGTCTGACACAGAAACTCCAACTAAGCCTACCAAAACTGAGGAATCATCAAAGACATCAACTCAGAGTCGATATGAGACTATCAGAGTTCCCATATTGAGACCATCTGAATATCCCATATGGAAGGTAAGGATGACCATGTTTCTGGAAGCAACAGATCCAGAATACCTTGATAGAATCAAGGAAGGGCCTCACAAACCTACCAAGCTCGCTGTTGTAGTTGCAGGTGAAGCAGCAATGACCGTACCAAAGGAAAAGAATGATTACACTGCTGAAGATATAGCATCTATTGCTAAGGATGCCAAGGTACGTCACTTATTACATAGTGCCATTGATAATGTAATGTCAAACAGGGTAATCAACTGCAAGACTGCTAAGGAGATATGGGATGCACTGGAGACAAGGTGTCAAGGAACTGAAACAGTTAAGAAGAACAGGAAGACAATACTCACTCAAGAGTATGAACACTTTGACTCTAGGACTAATGAGTCATTGACTGATGTATATGATAGATTTGTCAAACTCTTGAATGACTTGTCATTAGTAAATAAGGAGTATGATCTTGAAGATACAAACCTCAAATTCCTGTTAGCTCTTCCTGAATGTTGGGATTTGAAGGCAACAACAATAAGAGACAACTACAATCTTGATGAAACAACTCTTGATGAAATCTATGGAATGCTCAAGACTCATGAACTTGAGATGGAACAAAGAAGCAAGAGGAAAGGAGGAAAGTCAAGGACAGTTGCTCTCAAGGTTGAAGAGGAATCCCCCAAACCACCTTCCTCAAAGAAAGATAAGGGTAAAGCTCTTATCATAAAATCTGATACTGAGTCATCAAGTTCTGAGAGTGATGATGACTCAGATTCTGAAAGCTTGCCTGAAACTGATGCTGATGAGGAGATGATGAAGCTGTGTGCTCTTATGGTGAAAGGAATCACAAAGATTGCATACAGGAAGTTCAGGAAGGGAAAGAAGTTTTCCAGGAAAGGCATAAGTTCTGATAAGAAGAATTTCAGAAGATCTGAAGGAAGAGGAGGAAAGTCTGACAGAGGAGATTACGCTAATGTTAAATGTTATAATTGTGGTGAGAAAGGCCACATATCTCCTGATTGCAAGAAGACCAAGAATGACAAAGGCAAAGCTCTTGTCACAAAGCAGAAAAGCTGGACAGACACCTCAGACTCTGAAAGTGAGGAGAACTATGCATTGATGGCAAATGCTGATAAATCAAGTTCTGAGAGCAGTTCTGAAGCTGCTGAAACAAAGGTACCTCAGACTACTTATGCTTTTCATACTGATGATATTAATGAGTTGAGAAGATATCTTAAAACCATGTTTGTTAGTTATAGAGATCAAACTTTAACATGTGAAAGATTAACTTCTGAAAATCTTGCTTTTAGGAAAAGAAATGATTTCTTAGAAAAAGAGTTAGTCATGTTTCATCAAACTCAGCAGGATAGAGATGATGCTTTTTATGTTAGGGATGAAGTGCTAAAAATGAATGAATCTCTAAAAACTGAGTTAGAAAAGGAGAGAGAGATTATCAGAACTTGGACTAACTCTGGCAAAACAACTCAAAATTTGCTAAGCAGTGGAAACTGGAAAGAGGGCTTAGGCTATGGAGAAAATAAAAAAGGAACTGTAGAAATTAAGCCTGTTGATAAGCAAAAGCCGAAGTTAAAACCTGTTAAGTTTGTAACTGAAAAATCCGAAAATGAGAAATCAGAAGTTAAAAAGGAATTAGCTTCTGACAAACTAAAACAGGAAAAGACAGCTGAAGTTAACATAGGCTTAATGACAAAGAAGCAGCTTAAGCATAAGCTGAAAGATGTTAAGAATACAAACAAGGTAAAATCACCTAGGAAAAACAGGAATGGAAAGGAAGGTGTGAATAAAAGCAATAACTATAAATCTGTTCCTGATGCTCCTAGGAAAGCATGTCATAACTGTGGAAGTTCTAACCATCTGGCTTCTTTTTGCAGGAAGAATAAGAATATTAACTCCTTATCTACAAAGTCAGGAGTTAAGAGTCAGTTTGTTAGATACAAACCACAAAATCCTTGTTTTCATTGTGGTAGTTTATGGCATTCCATTTATACTTGTAAGGAATATCATAGTTTGTACTATGATTATTATCAAATAAAACCTTCTTTAAAGAAAGTTTCTATTGTTCCTTCTAGTATAAGTTCTGATAAGAAAACTGTTAACATAAAATCTGATGTTAAATCCGCTGCAAATGTTAACAAACCTAAAAAGGCCAAAGGATCCAAGCAAGTCTGGGTCCTTAAAACTAATAATTAGTGGTCTTTTTGATTGCAGGGCAACAGGAAAAATATTTTAGTTCTGGACAGTGGATGTTCAGGACATATGACTGGAAATAAGGCCCTGCTATCAGACTTTGTGGAGAAAGCTGGCCCAAGTGTTTCTTATGGAGATGGCAACATTGGAAAAACTTTGGGATATGGCAATATCAATCTTGGGAATGTCATTATTAAAGATGTAGCTCTGGTCTCAGGACTTAAACACAACTTACTGAGTATAAGTCAAATCTGTGACAGAGGTTATCATGTTGATTTCTTTGCAGAACATTGTGAAATAGTTAGTAAATCTAAAGGAAAAATTGTTCTGAAGGGATTCAGGCGTGGTAACATTTATGAAGCTAAGCTTTCAACAAGTTCTGATGGTTCTGCAATCTGTTTAGTGAGTAGAGCCTCAACTGAAGAAAGCTGGAATTGGCACAAGAAACTCTCTCATTTAAACTTCAACAAGATAAATGAACTGATCAAGAAAGATCTTGTGAGAGGACTGCCAAAATCAGTGTTTGTTCCTGATGGTCTTTGTGACTCATGTCAGAAGGCTAAACAAAGAAAATCTTCGTTCAAGAGCAAGACTGAATCATCAATTCTTGAGCCTTATTATCTACTTCATGTTGATCTATTTGGTCCAGTGAATGTCATGTCTATTGCAAAGAAGAAATATGCGTTGGTCATAGTAGATGAGTTCACCAGATACACATGGGTGTATTTCTTGCACACAAAAAGTGAAACTGCATCTATCCTGATTGATCATGTCAAACATCTGGATAAATTGATCAAAGATTCTGTGAAAATTTTGAGGAGTGATAATGGCACTGAATTCAAGAATTTGATAATGGAAGAGTTCTGCAAAAATCATGGAATAAAGCAGGAATTTTCTGCTCCTGGAACTCCACAGCAAAATGGAGTGTTGAAAGGAAGAATAGAACTCTAATTGAAGCTGCACGAACAATGCTTGAAGAAGCAAAGCTTCCAACCTATTTCTGGGCTGAAGCTGTGCAGACTGCTTGTTTTACTCAAAATGCAACACTCATTAACAAGCATGGAAAAACACCATATGAGACGGTGAAGAACAAAAAGCCAAATCTCAAATACTTTCATGTATTTGGATGTAAGTGTTTTGTTCTCAAGACTCATCCTGAACAGCTATCCAAGTTTGATCTAAAAGCTGATGAGGGAATCTTTGTAGGATATCCACTTTCTACAAAAGCCTTCAGAGTCTATAATTTGAGAACAAAAGTGGTCATGGAATCTATCAATGTCTCTTTTGATGACAAGAAGATCACTGGACTTGAAGATTGCATTGATCATGATAAGCTGAGATTTGAAAATGAAGATTCATATTCTGATACCTCAAGTCCTGACAGTCTAACTCCTGATACTGTAAATTCTGATGGATTAAACTCTGATGTTATTGAAACTGTGGTGACTACGTCAAAGGAAGATGCACCAATGCAGGGGGAGCATACTCAAGATATTATCACATCTCAAGAAGCATCAGAACATACATCTGGCTCTTCAAATTCTGATTCGTCAAGTTCTGATAAGCCAAGTACTGACAGTGCTGAAAATCTAAATACTGAAGGATCCAACTCAGAGAGCATAGTTTCAGGGGGAGCATCAGAAAATGAAACCGAAGACAGCATGAATCATGGGGGAGCATCCAGTTCTAGAGAAAATCTTCCATCTGCAAGGAAGTGGACAAAATCACATACACCTGATTTAATAATTGGAAATCCTGAGGCAGGTGTCAGAACTAGAACAGGTACTTCGAATGAATGTCTTTACAATTCTTTTCTCTCTCAGTCTGAGCCAAAGAAAGTGGAAGAAGCTCTTCAAGATGCTGATTGGGTGCAAGCAATGCAGGAAGAGTTGAATGAATTTGAAAGAAACAAAGTCTGGACCTTAGTGCCAAGACCCAAGAATAGATCGGTTGTTGGTACAAAGTGGGTATTCAGAAACAAAACTGACAGTGATGGCATAATTGTAAGGAACAAGGCAAGGCTGGTTGCAAAAGGATATTCTCAACAGGAGGGAATTGACTATGATGAAACATTTGCTCCAGTTGCTAGGTTAGAAGCCATAAGGATATTCATGGCTTATGCTGCTCACAAAAAGTTTACTGTCTTTCAAATGGATGTGAAAAGTGCTTTTCTCAATGGAGAATTAGAAGAGGAAGTATATGTTGAACAACCTCCAGGCTTTGTAGATTCCAAACATCCAGATTATGTCTACAGGCTTGATAAAGCACTTTATGGACTTAAGCAAGCTCCTAGAGCATGGTATGAGACTTTAGCTCAGTTTCTTCTGGAAAGTGGATTCAACAGAGGAACTATTGACAAAACATTGTTCTATCTCAACCATGGCAAGGACTTACTTTTGATCCAGATTTATGTTGATGATATTATTTTTGGGTCTCCAAATGACAAACTTTGCAAAAAGTTTGCCAACCTAATGCAGTCAAGATATCAGATGAGTATGATGGGAGAACTTAGTTATTTTCTGGGCCTTCAAGTCAAGCAGAGTGAAGAAGGAACTTTTATTTGTCAATCTAAGTACACCAGAAACTTGCTGAAAAAATTTGGAATGCAAGACTGTTCAAGTGCATCCACTCCCATGGCCACTGCAACAAAACTGGATAAGGATACTGGTAATTCAGTAGATATTACTGATTACAGAGGTATGATTGGCTCACTTCTCTATCTAACTGCTAGTAGACCAGATATCATGTTTGCTACCTGTCTTTGTGCAAGATTTCAAGCAGATCCAAGAGAACCTCACTTAACAGCTGTAAAAAGAATCTTTAAGTATCTTAAAGGAACAGCTGATCTAGGATTATGGTATCCTAGAGAATCAGATTTTAAATTAATAGGTTACTCAGATGCAGATTTTGCAGGTTGCAAAATTGACAGGAAAAGCACAAGTGGTAGCTGCCAATTTCTTGGAGGCAGGTTGGTTTCTTGGTATAGCAAGAAACAAAAGTCAATTTCCACATCAACTGCAGAAGCAGAGTATATTGCTGCAGGAAGCTGCTGTGCACAGATTCTCTGGATGAAGAATCAGTTACTAGATTATGGGTTAACGTATTTCAAAATCCCTATTTACTGTGATAATCAAAGTGCTATTGCTATGACAGGTAATCCAGTTCAACACTCTATGACAAAGCACATCAGCATCAGGTACCATTTCATCAGGGAACATGTGGATGAAGGTACAGTGGAATTGCATTTTGTTCCCACAGATCAACAAGTAGCAGATATCTTCACAAAACCACTGTGTGAAGCTACCTTTTCAAAATTGGTAAATGAACTTGGAATGATTTCAGGTTCTTTCTCTAAATCTGCTTAAACTTGTTCTATGTTATCAGACTTTATGATCAGTATTTACAGAATTAATCTCTTTGTATATTCTGTGCATTAATTGATAAATGTCTTTAAGTACTGACTGTTGTCTGATATATGTTTCTAAACTCTGATAAGTGATATGTCTGTTTCAGTAACTATTCTATCCTATGAGGATAACTGTGCTAGATACTGACCTACTAGTCTTCAATAAACAAATGATCCCATGAAAGAAGTAATTATCTCTGTGGAAATCTTATGACACAAGCAAATTCTGATAACTGAGCTTAGTTAAGTTTACTTTGTATATCTTATTACTAAGTCACAAATTAGAATAATGCTACTCATCTGTTTAAGTTCTGATTCTAGTAAAACTGCTGAATGTACTAAGTGCTGATAAACCTCACTTATCAAAAGAAGAAGAACAATAATCAAAGAATAATATCAGGTACTCCTTTGAGATCTAGAGTAAAAATGTGAAAGGGACGACCCAAGTGCATTGCTGGTATTAAGTAAATATGCATTAGAAAAGCAAAATATTTTCTTGGTGACTTTTCACACTCTATGATTACTGGAGAAATACTCTGATAATAGCATAAATTCTGATAAACAGTCGTGACTCACTTACACTGAGAAGCCTCTGTAAAATAGAATTTCAAAAGATGCATAAAATTAGCACAAAAACAGTAGAGGTGAACTCATGTATGAACTCATTTATCAGTAGGTTTCAGGATAATGACAGCTCTTTAGCAAAATTTTAATTATGACTTATTTCTAAGATGTACTGAAGTAGATCAGACTTTACTCTTTGTCTGTTATTTAGCTTAATGCACACACACATCACTCCATATGAATGATGAAATTTCTGTGGTGGTCTATGTTATTTTAGATCAACAGTCATTGTGTCACTTTTGCACAAATTCTGAGGACAAGTTCTAGTTACACGTTCTGATGATTAAGTTCTGACGTTCATAACTAAGAACTTGTATGAGTATTTACTAAGATAGATATTCCTTGTTCGAGTTAAGACATTATGTTCTGATGACTGTTAAGTTCTGGTATAGGTCTAAGTTCTGATTTTTCAGTCTAACCCTTTACTTGACTTATCTGTGAGTAAAATTTGGTAACAGTCTCAGATTAATTTCGAAATGTTGAAGTGGAAGATTAATAGTCTATGGTTAAAACATAATGGCACTCGTCCTTGAACAGTTCACTCTTGTTACATGTGCACATTCCTTTTCCAATGACTGTTATTCTTTTTCAAAGTCTAGGGAGACGAGGTAGAATTAATTCTACCTGTCTGCATTCAATATCTTTGTGTCTCTTGGCATTCTCTTGCCTATAAATGCAACCACTTCACATCAGTCTTTCCATCACATTCTTCTCACACACTTATCCTCCTTCTTCTGTCAAAAACACAATGGTTCGATATAACATGTTTTTGAACACACAAACCTTCACAATGGAGCTCAGTTGTGCCGAGTGGCAGCAGGAGTGGCATATAACAGCCATTCCTGAGGAGATCTGGGACTCTGTCCCACAGGAGGTGCTGGCTCACCTTCTATTCTTCGAGATGGATTACCATCGCCATCTGGAGCGCCTGGAGGAGGAAAGGCGGGAAGCTATCCGTCAGCAAGAGCGAATCATTCGACTCGCTATCTTGTTTATCGAAGATAGGAAGAGGAGGATGACTTAATCTCGTCTTCTTCCTGTTCTTCTTCATCCTCAGCTTTGTCAGGCTTCTTAGCTAAGACTAAAGCTGTTGACGATAGGATTAGAAGCTTAGGGAAAATCTTGTATTGATGTAATTTCTATTTCATATATGTATTGACTTGATATATTAATGAAAACTGTTTTTACTTCAAGATTTTGTCTCTGAGTTATTTTATCTGTGTTGTTAAATCCTGCTTGATATTCTGATGACCATTTAAATTTTGTCTTTATTTAAGTTCTGATTCTTTGTCAGCACTTATTCATCGAAATTATCTCGGTCATTTTTAACATGATTCATTTTCAGAATATTAATGTTGCAGTGAAAAACAATTCAATCAGTGCTAACGGTTTCAATTTTGAATTAAACCTGTGTCTCTTGATAACTGAAATGGTTTTTCCTTGAATCAAGGCAACTGGATAAGTAATCATTCCTGTTTTCTCGAGCCCAGTAACTATCCGTTATTACTGCATGTCTGACAGGTGTCCAACGGTAACATTCTTTTTTAGAGTATAAGAACAACAGAGAGAAGATTTCTTTAATCTTTTACTTTCTTTATACTTTATCTCTCTTCTTACTTTTACTCTCTTTCTCATTCTTTCTCACGTTGGTTTTTCATACAGACATTATCTCACACACCTAACAGGCATACTTGAATTTCAATATTTTTCGCATGGCACCAAAGGATTTAATCATTGATGGAGCAAAGTTTGTTCCAAACAACTATGCTGCAATTCTTGATCATGCTGAAGCTCCATCTGAATTGCATTTTGTGCAAGATCTTCTTGCACATAGTAAGGTTGGGTACGCCTTAACTCAGCCTGAATTATTTTCAAGTCAACAAGTTCTGCGGTTCTGGAGGACTGGAGTTTATGATGATGGTGGTAAACGAGGAACTCCCAGTATTATCTTCCAAGTGGGTGATTCTTCCTATGTAGTCACTCCTGGTACAGTACGAAGAGCATTACATCTTCCAGAAGATTGTACCTTCTCTATACCAGAGGAATCAGACCTTCGGGGGTTAATGACTGATTTGGGATATGAAAAGAGTCTGACAAAACTTGGACAGTTGAAACGGGCTAATATCAGAAGAGAATGGAGTTTCTTCTTCGATTGCATCACCAAGGCTTTTGGCAACAAGTGTTCAAATTTTGATGCCATCCCAATTCTGAGTCAGCACATCGGGTATGCTATTATCCATCAAACTCATTTTGATTTTGCAACTGGAATAATTGGTTTTATTGGGGATAGGATGACAGAGGATCGAGATGTTGTTTATTTTGCTAGATTCTGTCAACTTATTTATACGTATTGTACTGCTGAACCCCAGTTAGTCAGCACTCAAACCCCACCTTTTAAGGTTGCAAAAAGGTACTTTAACGACCTGATAAATGCTGACACAAAGAAATCAATGGTGAGACAATTACAGATTCCTCAGTCTGTGAAACAGATTCTGGTAAATGCTGATCCTGCTACTTACAAATCTGTTTACTCAAATGTTTAACCAACTCACCATAACCAAAATCCATCAACCTCAGTCCCTACCTCTCATTCTACTCAACCTACCCTCAGAACTTATCTCAAATCCTATCTCTCCACTTCACAGACTGCTCAACCTTCTTCTTCAGCACCTACTGTGAAGCCTACATCCTCTAAGCCAAAGAGAACAAAGACTGTTCCTCAAACATCTCAGAAGAAGAGGAGGATTACTTTGAGAGATGAATCAGATTCTGAGGATCAGATTCCCTCTTCAGAACCTATGATAGATGAAGCTGAGAAGGCAACTTCTCAGAAGGATTCTGCAATTGGGGGTTCTAGGCTTCTCAAGAGGCTTAGACGTATGACGGTTCCTGCAACTCCCAAGGAATCCAAATCAACAAGGAAGTACAAGAAACAGAGGGCACAGAGGCCAGTTTCAGATGATGAGGAGGAAGCAGCTAAGGAAGGGGATCAGGAATCTCTGATCTCACAAGACAAGGAATTTGCTCCAGTCACTTCTTCTCCATCAACTCCATCTCAGGAACCTGTATCTGACAAGGCTAATTCACCTTCTATACCTCTTGTTGATCCAGGCACAAGTGCTGAAATTGATATTCAGAACTTGGTTGTGCCTGAAATACTTTTCTTAGAAGCTCCAACAACAAATAATCCTTCCACAACACCTGTTACTGATGCTGTTCAAACTCCTGAGTTATCACTAACACCTTCTCTGCATCAAGATGATGATCAGATTTTAGGTGAGCATCAGGATATGGCTGTTGATCAGAACTTAGTATCAGATCAGCAATTAGAGGATGTTGAAGCCTCCATTGCTACTCATACAGTTGTCTTATCAGAAGATACTGATTCTTTAAGTTCTGATGCTGCAAATGTTGGAGATACTGGTGAAGCTGCTACAACTGTAGATGCTGATGAAGCAGGTCCTTCAGGACATACTCCTCCTAAGTCTGAACTGCTAAAGGAGTTTGTTATCAGGGATGCACCAGTACCTTGGAGTGAAACTCCTGCAGGTCAGGAGTGGACTAAGGAATGGAACTCAGTTTCATGTGTTCCAAATGCTTTACATCTTGCTGAGCACTTGACTAAAGCTGATGAAATGTTACATTCTGATGATTTTAAAATCCAGCTTAGAGTCACTGCATTGAGTACTAAACATCTACAAGGTCTTCATTCCAACACTCATGCAGAGCTACACAAGATTCAGGAGAACTTTATTAAACAGGAACAAGTTTGGAAACTTGATAAGAAAAAGTTCTTTCAACCTACCATTGACAGGGTTGCTTATATTGAGAAAACTCAAGAGAAGCAACAAGCTCAGATTGATCAAATTCTGACAAATCAAGCTTCTCAGCAATCGCAACTTATTGAAATCCAAACCTCAGTGGAACTACTTATCTCTCTTTTATTACCTGCTGATGCCAAAAAGGGGGAGAAGGTAATTAAGTCCAAATGCAAAACCAACAAGTCACTGCAAGGAAAGGATGATGGAAAAGATGACCAAGGAAACTCTGGAATGGGTGGTGGTCATAGTCAAGGTAGAAGGTTTACATCAAGACAAGCTAGTCACAGAACAAGTTCTGATACTGGGAAAAGAATAAGTTCTGCTGCTGGTAAAAGGATAAGTTCTGATGAACTTCTAGATCTTGATGAGGAAATGTCAAGACAGTTATTTCTTCAAGAAAATCCAGGGATGGACTTGGAAAGTTTAAAGGAAGAAGAAGCCAGACTTAAATCAGAGAAAGTCACATCTAAATCTGAAGCTTCTGGTAAAAAGTTACTTCCAAAACCTAAAGGCATTGTGATCAAAGAAAGGATACATACTGAAGAAACTTTGGCTAGATCACAACCACAGATAGATCCAAGATCCAAGGGTAAAGAAAAGGTTGGTGAACCTATCAAGCCTTATGTACCTCCTGAGGAAGAAGAAATTACTGATGGAAAAGATAATCTTGCTCTGACTTCAAGAAAAGTTCTTAAAACAACCTCTGACATGGCTCAAGTTGTTCAGAGTCAAGAAATTGTAAGTTCTGATATTCAGAAGAAGCAAGTAACCTCTGACAGTGCTCAAGTTAACTTGATATCAGAAAATAAATCTAAAACACTCCTACCAGGATTCACTAAAGCAAAACAGACTCAATCTTTGAAGACTACTTCAAGTGGTTTTGAAGCAAGAGTAGTTACTGGAAAGGAAGCTAGAGATAAAACTGGATTGGGAAGTGCTGATGAAAGAAGAGTACACAACACTACCGATGATCCAACTTCCTTGAGTGAACCAGGTATTGGAGCAACTCCTGAGAGATTGAATCAACTAGAATCTGTACAGATGGTTTACCATACCTTCTTGAAAGAATACATCATGTTGTATTTCATGACAGATGGTAGGGTTTATCATATAAGACAAAATGCCATTCCATTGAAGTATTTTGAAGAATTGGAGCATGTATTATTCTTACTTCAAGTGGATGACAGAATAACAGAGACTGCTGCAAACTACTTAAAGGAACAGATTCAGAGACAGAAAAGACTTTATTCTGTTAAGTCTGACAGCAGATATGTTCCAAAGTACAGAAATCACAATGGTGATATTGTTGATATGAAGCCTAATACTGCACAGATCAGAACATATCTTGGTATTAAGGGGCTTGAATTCAATCTAGAGTCTAATAAAGCTTATATCATAAGACTAGATCGGGAGTTGAGAAAAGCAAAGATTAATGATCTCAGAGCTGCAATATTTCAAACTGGTGAAGATACTGCAGAGCTTAAAGATGTCAAACGGAGAATGATTGATGAACTCAGATATGCTGAGAAATGTTTGTTGAAGAATTATCTCAGAACAACTCCTGACATCAGAGAGATCAGAAAATGATGAAGCCAAGTCGAAGATCTACAACTGCTTAAATTCTGATATTTATACAGATTGAAGTTGTTATCAGAAGTTGAATTGGTAAAAACTTTAAGGACTGTAAGTTGTAGTTATCTTGTCTATTTCTCATGCATTTGTACTTAATGTTTTTGACATCATCAAATATCTGTTAAACTTGTATATTTTGTTAATTTACAAGTTGGGGGAGATTGTTAGATATATTTGATAATGTCATGGCTAATATGTTTTATGTTTAGATTTCAGATCTTATTTGAACAGAACAAATCAGTACTTAACTGATCAGTACTTATACTGGAAGTCAGAACTTAAGGGATATCAGTACTTATGTTATCAGGAGATAGATATCAGAACTTAAGTGCTGAAGGACGATCAGATAAGGACAGTAGCTGATTAAAGTTAAGAAGATCAAGATAAACATAAGAAGAGATATGCATGAAGAAGGAATTCCGTGAAGAATGGAATACTTGGAATAGAAGATATCTGATTGATATATTTTAGGAAGCAGAATTATATTCCATATCAATTAGCGATTATCTTGTAACTGTGTAGTATATAAACACAGACATAGGGTTTACACTATAAGTGTTATCATTATCGAGAATATTATTTATTATAACCCTAGCAGCTCTCGTGATATTTTGTTCATCACTGAGAGATAACAGTTCCAGATTGTAACAGAGTTTATTGTTTAAATAAAGTTTGTTTTCTGTTACATAAGTTCTTGAAGTTTGATTTGATTGTAATAAACACTGTATTCACCCCCTCTACAGTGAAAGTGTGACCTAACAGATTAAGCCTCAGTGATACAAATCAAGATTGTGGATTTAATCAAGTGACAGAGATCTCGTTAGGGTATCAGATAATTACAAGGATTTAATCTGAAGAAAATCAAGTTGTCAAAGTCTAGATATGAAGAAACGTCACAGAAGTTAGTCACTCATGAACCGGACAGTACATCGAGTGTTAACATTGAAGTGGTGGAATTGATTCATAATTCTCAGTGATTTTCAGAAGATTTTCAGAAGAATGGTTGCTGCTCAAGATTAGTATTAATTCTCTATTAATTAATTAAGAAAATAAATTATATCTGCAAAGATTAATTTATTGATTAATTAAATTAATTGATTAATTAATTCTGAATTAATATTAAGGATTTTCAGAATTTTAATTGGATTAAAAGCTGTTTTAAATCAGCAAGACAATTGAAAATGAACTAGCATGACAATCTGGATTGTCATACCGATTGTCAAGCCAGGCCATTTTCAATAGTCTCACCGAACTGGGAGGAGGATTGTCTTGCCAGTTCATTCTAATAGTCTTGCTAGTTCATTCAATTGTCTCACCGAAAGTCTTGCTAGCTCAATGGATTGTCTTGCTAGCTCAATGGATTGTCTTGCTAGCTCAATGGATTGTCTTGCCAGTTCAAGTAGGTCTATTAATTGAATTATAAAGACAGGAGCAGCAGAAGTCATTCTTTATCATCCATCTAAAGAGCAAAACACAGCAGCCGCAACAAAATATTCCATTTTCATCTGCTGAATTCAAGATCACAATTTCTAGTTTTTAAGTTAAATCCAAACAACTAGAAATCATTCTCTTGTTCTTGTGTAACTATCTAGCGGATCATAATCCCTAGAACTTAATCTCAAATTGCGTTTAGCATTTGAATCTTTTTATTGCAAAAATAGAAAAAGTTCATGTTGAATTTATTCTAGATTTGTGATAATTAATTTGAGATTAATCCCTTGTAATCGATACCGTTGTTGTAACACCTTTCAAGTTTAATAATATTTTTATTTAACTTGAATTTTGTTTCAATTTTTTATTCTGCACTAAATTCGATTATTCGGTATTGTTTGTATTCAACCCCCCTTCTACAAACACATTGGGACCTAACAAGGTTTATGAATTGTGTGTGAGTGTTGTGAACCCCAAACTTCTGACCCGGGTTTGGAGGGCGTCACATTTATGTTCTATCGATGAATCTTTTTATAATTTATTACGTCTTAATTTACTCTGATTTAAATATTAGATCAATAAATGTCGTTGAAATATGATATGCATTCTAAATCTCTAAGTACGTGACTTAAAAATGAGATTTTATGAATAATATCGATATTCCCAAATATCCCTATTCGAGTATTATTATTAAGGGACAATAATAATGCATTAAAATTAATGTGTTTGTTAAGTGATGATCACATCTCATTGATCATAGGTATAGTGATACTAAAGTCGAAAACTTAGGAAAATATAAATATACATGATGCTGGATAGACCCAATGTGAGATTCTACATGTCTGTTGTGTCATTAGTAATTCTCACAATGATATTGATGTAATGGTCCTTCGACTTGAAATAATTATATTTCTATACGATGATTAATATACTTTGATTACATCAAAAGTTACCTTTAACCTGTAATGATAAAAGTGGATTTCGAGTACATTAGGAATCACGTGAGAAATATGAATGATCTAGAAAGGATTTAACCCTCCTAATTTTGGAGAGATATTATTGGCCACTTATGTGAACTGGACTATGAAATGTGTGGCGCTGCACATAAATGTTGATTTGAAATGATAGTTTACTCATTGATCAAGGAAACTTGGATTAAATCATGAAGATAATGACACATAATATGCCTTGAGTTTAATCTATAATATATTGTGACGCCCTCATTCTCGGGGTTAAGAATGGGGACCCACAACACCAATAAACTTATATAATAACAGCAGAATATAATAAACCCCGAAACTAACAGGATCTAAACAGGATAAATACGAGACAAGATTATAACTACCAACCATAATATTATTATTGCAACCCAAAATATAATTAAAACCAAATTATTCGTTTCTGACTTGGAATCGACAGATAACCCAAAAATATCTGATTCAGCTAATACACTTCACACCATCGCTTGCTCACACAGCATCTACCAGATCTGGCATCTGAAATCCCACAACACGGTAGGGACCTCCAGGAACGCTCTTGCGAGCGGTGCACCTAAGTCTGGCCATTTTCTTACTTAACTGCCATGATTAGATCAAAGCAACTAAATGAGCAAAAACACTCAACAAGCAACTATATAAGCAGTTCTAAAAATCAATATAATCAACATTATTTGAGGCATTCTATTTCAAAATAAACTAAGCTAGGTGACAGTATTCTATTAATGGGCTAGGTAAAGGCATTGGAAAAGGTTCCCGAGATTTCAAGATTCAAAGTTGAGAGAAAGCCGACCTTCATCACAATTAATAAAGAGTTTCTCATTTTAAAGGAAGCAATCATTCAAGCTTCGAGAATCAATAACAAGGTAAAGTGACAGGGTTCTCGATCACATTCCATAACTTTAAAGAAGATACAATTCAATCTATTTTATTATAAGTAAAAGAAGCAAACTGCTTTATCAAAGATATATCTTTCCTTTTTTGTAAAATATTAAAGAACCCTCGATTGGAATATCCATTTTTAAATGTAATAAGGGTGATCAGCCCGTACTGACCTCCATCCGGTCATTAATGTACCTATGGCATTATTTCAGCCTTATATTGGACTAGCCCCGCTAGCCTCTTATATGACTGGACTAGTCCCACTAGCCTCTTATGTCTCTATTCGATCTTCAAGAAATTTATTTGGAAAACCTTTATGTTGGAATACAAGAAATTTATCTAAATTCAGTTTTAACATTACCGATAAATGAAATCGTTTGGACTCTTTCAAGTCGAAAGTCATTCTTAAGTCCAATTTAAGAATTTCAAGGGATGTGAACAAATCGAAAGTAAGCAGGGATCATAAGATATCGATCAAATGTTGAATAGGGTGTATAAGGTCGCAATAAGGATAGTTCCAAAGAAGGATGTATTATTCGGGATATATCGTGTATTATTTTTATCAATTAATAATTATTATGTGAATTTTGGTGAATTATATAGTAATTGAAATTGATGTTTGGATGTTTATATGTGATAAAATTTGAGTATTTTAATTTTTATATGTATAAAATAAACTATAGATAATTTTGATATTATTCTGGTAATTTATATGTTGTTATATGATTTTCTAAAGGATTTATAGATTTAATAAATTATTTTTTCGAGTAATTATAAACTATTTTGTATAACCGGGAATCGTCAAACTCCAACTGTTTTTACGTTTTTTACAACCGGAAGTCTCGGGAAAACTCCTTCCTAACCTAATTTTATTATTCCGAGCATTTTCCTTGTTTTGACTTTTTCAATCCGGAGTACGATTTGACCCGTGCGGGTCCCGGTGTAAAATTTTCTATATAATATTTGTTTCGGTAAATCGACAAAATCTGTATCCTCGAGAAACGGGATATTTTGATTAAACTATTACATTATATTCTCGTAAGTATGTAATAAAAAGCCCTGTTTTGATAATTATCCTAAGCTAGTACCGAATTGGATCGGTTTTATTGTTACTTAACGGCTAAGTAACCTATTTTTATATTCGATATGATCCAAAGGGGTACCAATATTCCGTAGGTATAAATAGCCTTTATCGTATTTTATTTTATACAGATAATCATAAACAAACAGTTAAATTATATAATTTACAGAGAAAAATCCTAATATTCGTTGTGTTCTTAAAAATTAAACCTAAAAACGAAGGCGTTATCGAAATCGAAATCAAGTGTGTGAATTACTGAATCGAAGCTTGTGAAAAGTACTTTAAGGTTCTACAATCAATTTCACAGCAGAAATCAAAGGCATTTTTCAATATATTTAATGTGAATTCGAATTAAATTATGATCAAAATATGAATTTTTGATTTTTATGTTGTTCGTGTGATTTGATGATTGTATCTTGTAGATAATTTTATTCTGATAGTTTTGGTATATTATATGTGGAATTTGGAGTTCAATAACATATAGAAAGTTGAGTTTGATTATCGAATTATTGAAATTAGGGTTTATATATAGTATGAATGTTCTTAATAAGATTTGGGCATTTTTATTGTAAGGTTATTAGTTTAAATTGATTACACCAATAGATAGATCGTTGAAAAATGAATCGATTGATGTATGTGTGTTGAACGAAGGGTAACTGGAAAGGCTCATCGGAAAACTGAAGGGCGGCGGCGACGGGAAGTTTGATTGAGTTTTCCAGCCAGATTCTAAGTTATTTGCATGAATTATTAGCATAACCATGTTGCTGAAATCAAGAAGAATAAATTCTGTTATTTTGGGATGTTTCTAGGTAGCTTTTAGGTGGCCGGAAAGCTCGGTGGTCGCCGTTAATGGTAACCGACCGGCGGTGACTCGTCGGGGAAGACAACAATTAGGCTATTTGCCCCTAGTTTGCAAAGTTTGCAAATTTTGTACTTTTATTTTAAAAACTTATAAAAACAAGATTTCTTTTTTAATACTTTTTAAAAATTATATTTCTGTTTAAAGTATTTGCAGAAAATTGTTTTTAATTATTTAAAATTTTAAAAAAATCATTATTTTTATTTCTAAAAATTATTTTTAATTCAAAAATAAATTCGAATTATTTAATTAATTAATTTTAGTTAATAATTAATTAATTAATTATTCAATTAATTTAAATATTAATTGATTAATTGATTTAAATAGTTATTAATTATTTTAGTTGATTATTTAATTAAATTTAATTATTTCTTCTAATTTAAAAATTCCGAAAAAATAGTTTCGAGCTTTAAAATATTATTTTAAATTATTTTTAAGGCTCGATAATTTTTATTAAATGATTTTAAAGTCAGATTCGGGTATTCGGACCTTGTAATTATTTATAAAATGATTTGTTGACCTATTTTAATTCCGAAAAATGTTCAAAAATTCGTATTAAATACCCGAAAAATCATTTTAACCCCGAATTATCTTTGAAAAATTATTTTTTATCGAATATCTTATGTGCTATGTGCTCTATGTGATCTAATTGATGTGTAATCAGCTTATGTGTATACTATTTGACGATTTTATCGTAACTTTCAATCCGTAAGTCGGATTTGGGTGAAATAAAGGGTAGATAGAAACTTGTAACGAATAGAACAAGATGAGAATAAGTATTGATATATACTTGTAATGTCTAACAGAGGAAGTGAGACGTAGAAAGGGAAAACAGGTGGTCAGTGAGTAAGGATCAATAAACGAGTGCAAGTGAAAGCGGATTGAGATAAGGCAAGTATTTCTTGAACCATCTTGATATGTATTGAGATAGTCCTGTATTATATTACAAGTGCTTTGAAGTACTTAACCCTAAACCCTGATTCTTCTTATTAATCTTTGAGCCGTAAGCCTGATTCTTTGTAAACCATTGATTGTTAAATCCCCGGATACGAACCACATATATACGATACTACTCCAAAAATATATATATATATCATACACAGATCACTGAAATGGTTTTGTTTAACATACCAACCTTCAAACCTTGTACATCAGAAGACTAATCCTCGAATCGTTAAATCTTTGTTCTTCTAGTTATCTGATTCTTTCCCAGGCTTGAAGCTAATCGTTATACACATCTTGTTACGTCTTCATAGTATTATGAATCATCATATGCCTCGAGATAAATGTTGCTTATAATTCTGCTTATTGATTTACATTGTTTATCATGTTGTTATTATAGAATTGGATTGTTTTTAAATATGGACTAGATTCGTGGTCAGACCATATTTGTGGTCATTTTAGGCCAATGTGTGCCTTGGATCCGGTATATAGAGTAAAGTTGTGTGCCTTGCTCGGGGTTAGTGCATGACTGATCAGCAGCCTAACCTTGGTTTTTAAAATAAAAGTAAATATCAAATTCTAATAATTTCTTTTCAAGGAATTTAATTCCCTAAATAATTTCAATTGATCATTGCTTAATCTCAGTATTGTCACTGTGGCTTGCTGAGTTAGTTAGCTTACTCTTGCAAGTCTTTTTATGTTCTTTTCTAGTTAAAAAGAAAACTGTTGGTAGCGAGGATCCCCAAACAAGTGTGGGAGCTAGGATTCCACGTTGAGACGGAATAAGCTAGAAGAAGACTGTTATTTTAATTTTGGTTTGAAAGTTGTAAGAATATTTTTTATTCCAGACATAAGTTAAACTAGTTGGGATTTGATACGTTTGTAATATAAATAAGGTTGTGGCTTGTGTGCATACTTTAACCTACTGTGATCCGTGGTTATGGTAAGTAGGGTCATTGCATATATTATTTTTATAAACAGGTTTATATATATTGGGTGTGTGTATGTGTTGTGAACCCCAAACTTCTGACCCGGGCTTGGAGGGCGTCACAAACGATACGTAACAAGGCATAAGGGAGTATCAAGGAATCTAGGTTAACAAGATGTAGCATATGAAAAGTTCATAAAAACTTTCTTAGGGTCAAGGGATCATAAGTTAACAAAATAAAGGATAGGGTATACGTTCTTGAAGCAAAAGGGTTACTTTTAGGGTTTGTCACAAGGATTGATAACAGGTTTACCGTAAGGAACAATAACAGGATTTTCATAAGAATCAATAACAAGCTTTACAAGAACCTTTACTCCATCATGGCATCCACAATAATCAATTCATAATAGAAGGCATAGTTACTTGCCTCAAAAAGCTTTCCTGTTTAATCGAACCTGAGCTACTACCACCTAAGATTTCCTTCCCTTTACTAGCCTGAATGCCTCTGCTATCCAAATTTATAATGCAAAATAGAACCCTAATTAGATACTTGATCAATTCCCGACGTTTCTAAGAATGTCTAACTTCTACCTCAATCGCAATAAACATTTATCTATTATACGCATACATACACGTAGCACATAATAAGATATACTCTTGTATTCTTTATATCACCAACTTTCTCAAAGCTTTACACTTAACAAATAATCACCGAATCGAATTACTCGATACCATATGCAACCTATTCACTAACTCGTCGAGAGTCGGACATGACGTGCTCGCAATTACTCTTACCTTTCTAATACAATCAACCACATCAATCAATCAATCAAATATTTATAATACTCAAATATCAATCATTCTTGATAAATAACTTATTCCCCCTTTCTTTTTATCCAAAAATTCGAACCAAAACAACATGATATATTAAATAAAATCAACATGCAACCACTTAACATTAACATGCATACTTTTAGATAAAAACCAAACCTACTTTGACTAAATATCCATGAACAAAATCATACCAATCGTATATATCACATAATTCGAACCAAATTCCTTAGACCTAGAGTTCCATTCAGTTTTCAAACCAAAATCAATATGCAATTAGAATTTCTACTAATCAATTGTTCAATCTTAAGCCAAATACCAATTTGAATTAATTTTAGTAAATTAGATTCTAGAATTCAAGTAAAATCCATGAACAAGCACATGCATGCAACCCCTAATCTAGAATCATTCAAATGAATCATCAACAACCATGTAATCGAACTTAAATACGTCATATAATCAAAATCGTGAATCACATCAAATCAACCAAATGATTTGAACCAGTTTCTTTTTAAAAATAAAGCACCATTCGGCTTTTTAACCAAAATAACATACAACTAACCAAATAAACATGCAAAGTCAAATATTAAGAGTTAAACTCGATCTAAACTAAACTCTAACGATCAACAACCATTTAGATCATTTTCTTTAAAAATTGAAATTAAACACGAGTTTTTGGAACCAAAAATCAACATGCATGCAAGAATTCAAGTTTAAAATGAAGGTTTTTGGAATTCTCGGACTCATGTACATCATTGTCCTGTTGGCTCATCGGAGGTTTACTGCCGACGGCGGCAAAACACGGTGATGCCCCGTTTCGGGGTTTCCAACCGAAGCTCCACCATAAACCAGTTTTAACTCTACAAACAAGCATATAATCACAGAATCAATCATCAAAGATCATAAGAATCAAATCCCCTTTTTATTTCACCAAAACCGAACCAAAAGAACCAAATAACCCAACTTGGGGTTTTCCAAAAACTCATATATAACTACATGCAAGCTCATATCATGAACTAGAAGAAAAATGGAACACATTTATGGTCTCAGATTAAAGAATGATTAAGAAATAAGAGAGATTGGAATGAGAGAGAGCGAGAAAGTACCGATAGTAGAGAGAGATGTTCGAGAGTGGGAGAGAGAGAGAACGGAGGGGGAGAAGAAGAAAGAAGAAAGAGGAGTAGTAGTATATATATAATTTAAGGGTAGTTTATTCATTTTTAAATCCTCCTTTCTTTCTTTTTTCTATTTTCATTTACAAAAAATCAAATAGAATAAATGCAATTTATCTCTACTTAATTGCAAATAGCCAAACTTTTGCTCTTATAAAATAAAACATAATATTAGCTTTTCACCCATATTATAAAATAAATTTTTGAGCGAACGAGTTAAGATATATGGATTTTACAAATAAATCCTAAACAATAGAAATAAACTCCATAAAATCATTTTAAAATATCCAAACATTCAACTAAATCTAACTATCATTTTTAAAAGGTCCCTTGGACTATTTTAGAGATAACAAAAAAAATCTCACACCTTGATCGCATTTTAATAATTTTCTAAAAATATTTAAGGACCAATAAATCCTTATTTAAATCAAATAAATCCTTTTAAAAAGATTTAAAAGCTCACGAATTCACAAGTTAAAACACGTAATCATAAATAACACATATTCACATAATGATAACCACCACAATTATTTATACACCTTAGCACATAATTTTCTTTTAATCTGTCTATTGAATAACGGGTCCCGTTCTACTTGACGACCCGACAATCACAGCTTAAGTCCTTAGCTGACTCATTAAACTAGAACGAGACTTTGACCGTTCCTTAATACTATTACACAGAAATTTCATTAAAACCACAAAATTATATAAATTAACATTTTATACCCACAATTCCACATAATCCACAATCATGACATGAAACTATATCTTATTCGAATACATATATCACGAAAATCCCAGTCGTTACATATATGGTTAAAGGGATTAAATTACATCGTACATTATTCACAAAAGGTTTAATTGACACTGATTTGATTATTATTATCTGGGTAGCTGTTAGTCGCTAAATACGCGCTAAAATACACGCAAGTATACGCGTTCGCAAGTAGTATAAGATTTAGATCAAATTCGTTCCCACATAGACTCTATGGTTAATTTAAGAATATGCACCTATGCAACAATGATATGGTTATTATCCAATGCTAAGACGATTAATAAATTGGGATTTGTTTTAACTAACTTAAGCTAACAATTATAACTAAAAGAATAAGAATTATTGAATTAATATATATATATATATATATATGACAAATATGAGATTCTAACTTCATTATATATTTTATTCAATAGCCTTTTCATTCCTAATCCTAACATGTAATGGTGATGACACTAATCAGATAACACGAAATTGATAAACGCCAACTTTCGTTGCACGAATACCATACTACCAGACATCCACAAAAGAGATAGAAGCTGAATAGACACCAATTAAATTGAAACCCTATATATCTATAGAATTTGACAACATAACGGTTTAACGCACAAGTTATCTATCATGATTACGTAGGGAAAGTAAGATGGTTAAAATTACCTACGTATCATGCATAACAATAACACATGAACCTATATTAGCATGGCAAGTTCTAAACCCTTAAATTCACTTTTGCTTCATTAATAATTAACACACTATCTTATAAGTTCGCGACGCTCATAGAACGAATAAGTACAACCAATACTAGGATATCATACAATAATCACACACTAAGGTATCGAAATAAATCAACTAAAGAAATCCATAAATAAATCAGTTAGAACCCACGATAACGATTAGCCGATGATCAGACTCATCATCAACGTGGGTTCCGATGAAAGCATGGTATAATAAATGTAGTCTTTATAAACGAATAATAAACAAAGTACAAAACAAGAGTATAGGTTCAAGAATAAGAAAACTAGCATCCAACGTTATAACTTAAACAAAGAATCACAAGTTAAAACTAGATCTTCTTCGCCTTGGTTGAATTGTGTTAAAACGGTCTTCTTACGCCTTCTTCTTGTGCTCTCGTATGTCTCTCAAAGAACAAGAAATAACAATACATGAATGCAACTAAATGAATGCAACGATCCCCATAGAATAACTAAACCAATCAACAAGCAACATCTCAATAAATGCAATTATTCGCATAAAGATCAATCAAACCTCTCAAATCAATCTACAAACTAGAGACGTGCGTGTGTGCAACTGCTTACAGATATACTATCACAACTAGATCAATAATCATGACTTACTACTCATCAAAGCAATCGTATGCTTATAAATAGAATAAAAGCTAGACTCAAAATAACTTATAACACTTCAATTCTTATATCGGATTGTACATGGATTCACACTTTTATTCGCAACAAAATAACACAAATATGCTTATTTGACCGTGCAATGAGTGAGGTCCACAAAAGACTTATACAATAGTACCCATGTAGCGAGCGTTAGGTTAGCGGATCCCAGACTATACAAGCGTTAGGTCACTAGGCACAAAGTCCCCTAAGAACTTAATAACTCGAGTACTAAAGAGCCCACTCGTGATCAATTTTACATAACACTTAAATACTTTTTTTTTCTTTTTTTTCTGAACGAGTGCGTTTCACTTCATCTCGCTCAACCCTAGACTACTCATATAAATATGAGCCGGCTACTAGCCATTTGACACCTAGCCACACAACTAGCAATGAAATCCAATTTTCTCCAATTTTTAAATATCCATGTTAATTTATTATTAAGAGAATATTCTAAATTCTAAATATGTAAATCAATTTGATAAGACCTAACATCACTAAATACGACATCACTACACTGGCATCAATATCATAAATCAACCGGAAAAATTATCTAAGGGATCATGTTATTATGCAAATGCATGAAACTATATGAACAAACTATCATAAAAACTTCCAAAAATAAAAAAAAAACTACTACATGGCAAAATATGCAACTATATGCACTAAACTAACATGAATATGTAAACTATATGTGACTCACACAAAGCATATTCCTTCAACTACTACCCCCAAATTTAAAATATTCACTGTCCTCAGTGAAGGTAATAGTAAGGAATCAGGCATACCTACTCCGAATCAGGATCATCACCCTCAATGGGTGGAGTATCAGGCGTATCTGGAGGTGGATACATGGAGTGCTCACCACATACTAGCCACTGGATGTCAACACCGATGGCTCTGAATGCAGACCCAAGTGCCTGGGTGAGATCACGTGCAAACCGACTATGAATGTCGTGCATAACATCCATCCTCCTTGCTAGACACCTATACTGCGTCATACTCAAACCGGCTCCAATATTAGCTCCTGCCTCCTTCTGCTACTACTGCGACAGACCAGCCTCCTCTCCCAACTGATCTCTCCAAGCTGCTTTCCTTTCCTGCTGCTTCCCGCCAGCAAAAGTCTGATCCGCTAGCCTACCACCTGGCAGATGATCATATGAATAACCAAGCCCCTTAGGACCGGGCTTGCCACCATACCACTTAGTCATGTTCAACAACGTAGAACTATCAATCGGAGCACTGGGAAGCTGTAGCTACTCATGTGCGGGCCAATGAACACCAACTGCCACGCACAACTTCGTCACAACTGACGCATATGGTATAGAACCCGTAGTACCTCCTCTCAAGAACCTCAAAATACCCTGATATATAACCATCCCCATATCAATATAATCGCCCTGAAGAATACCCCACAACAGACGAGCACGCTCCACCGTAATCTCATGCACAAGAGAAGATGGCATGATGTTAGCACAGATAAAAGAATTCCAAGCCCATGCAAACCTGTTCATGCACGACGCAGGGAACGTGGAGTAATCAGTTGTGCCCCTCTTGAACTTCCAGTGAATCTCAGGCACACAAAGAGTAGCAACGATCAGATCCAAGTTGAAGTCCTCCGGAGTCTTATCGTTCCAAGTGTCCTGACCGGGCTTCCTCGCGGGCTGCTCAATCACCCTCCTTATTGCATCAGCACTATACTCCACAGTCATCCCCCTAACCATCATGAAACCATTCTTCTCCACCTTCGTATTAGCATAGAACTCTCGCACAACACTCATGGGCACAGCAGCGGAAGCCTCGCAAAAAGGAACCCAACCCATCTCCAGAATCATCTCTAACATTTTACCATCCTTCCCTTATGGCAGAAAACCTCGCTCCTTTGATATAGGCTTCGAGAGAAGCCTCATGTACTCCTCTTCATCCTCTGGAGTCAAAAACCTCAGCCTTACACCACCTGCAGATGAAGAATCGGTGCTGCTACTACTTACTTGAGTTCTTTGTCTCTTAGGTGCCATTTGGATTGAATAAGAGAGAATAAAAGCTAAGTGTTGTGAGAGATTTATGTTTGAGAATTTGTGAAGTGGTGGAGAAGCTTGTGTATAAGTGTATATATATATAGGTGGTGAGGAGAGAATTAGATATGGAATAGAAGTGAGATTTGATTATGGGAATCGTGGGAGTAATAGGTTTGATTTGGAGAGGGAAATTTGGGATGTGGAAGAGTAAAATTTGGGTAGAAATTGATTTTGTAGTAAAAATCCCGGTTTTCTCTTCACAAACTGCTGTTTTCATTTATTCTGAGTCGGGAACCCGGCGCGGCCGCACGCTAGACCAGCGCGGGCGTGCTCACCTTCTGCCAAATCGGCGCGGCCGTGTGCTAGATCAACGTGGGCGCCCTTGGTTTCTGGAAAAACAACACGGCCATGCGCTAGATCAGCGCGGGCGCGCTTGGCTTCTAAGTTGGCCCTGGATTTTTTTCTTTTTTTTATTTTTTGATATTTTTCTCCTTTCTTCTTGCTTCCTCTACGTACTAATGTACAACAAACTTGGGTTGCCTCCTAAGAAGCATTTTTTTTACATCGTTAGCTCGACGTAAGATCTTGAGATCAAATGGACAATAAAACGACACTAACCACCTCGCGGTTTTCTATGTCACCATAGTAATGCTTCAACCTCTGACCATTTACCTTGAATGCTTGGCCCGGATCATTCTAAAAAATTTCCACCGCTCCATGTGGAAACACAGGTTTGAATATGAAGGGCCCTGGCCACCTTGACTTCAACTTTCCAGGAAAAAAATGGAGATGAGAGTTAAACAAAAGAACTTGTTGCCCCGACACAAATGATTTGAGCACTAGACCCCTATCGTGCCACCTCTTTACTTTCTCCTTATATATTTTGTTGTTCTCATAAGCTTGAAGTTGAAACTCATCGAGTTCATTCAATTGAAGCCTCCGCTTCTTTCCAGCTGCATCCAAGTCAAGATTCAGCTTCTTCAAAGCCCAATACGCCTTATGCTCGAGCTCCACAGGCAAATGACACCTCTTACCATAAACCAACTGGAACAACTACATTCCCAATGGAGTCTTGTATACTGTTCTATACGCCCAAACAACTTTATCAAGCTTCAAAGACCAATCCTTCCTTGATGGACACATAACTTTCTCTAAAATGCGCTTAATCTCTCTATTAGACACCTCAGCTTAACCATTTATCTGAGGATGATAAGCCGTAGCAATGCGATGATTCACATTATACCTTTACATCATAGCAGTGAACTTGCGATTGCAAAAATGTGATCCCTCATCACTGATTATGACTCTAGGAGTTCCAAACCTTGTGAATATCTGCTTGTGAAGAAAATTAAGCACCACCTTTGCATCGTTCATGGCAACGCCTTAACTTCAACCCATTTCGACACATAATCGAGTGCCAACAAGATTAACTGATTATTATAAGGTGAGACAAATGGCCCCATGAAGTCAATTCCCCAAACATCGAAGACTTCAACCTCGAGAAGCACATTAAGAGGCATCTTATCCCTCTTAGACATATTACCCACACGTTGACATCGATCACATTTCAAAACAAACTGATGAGCATCTTTAAACAAGGTTGGCCAAAATAAACCTGCTTGAAGAATACGAGCTGCTGTCTTTTCTCCACCATAGTGTCCTTCATAAGCCGTTGACTGGCAATCTCGCAAGATCCCCCCCGTTTCGCTGTAAGGAATACATCTCCTGATGATTTGGTCAGCTCCTTGTCGAAAAAGAAACGGCTCATCCCACATGTACCACTTCACTTCATGTAGAAACTTCTTCCTTTGAGCATACGATAAGGCGGGAGGCATGATATTACTCACAAGGTAGTTCACAATATCTACAAACCACGGTTCTTCCTTTTACACTCCAAATAGCTGCTCATCGGGAAAAGACTCATTTATCAATGTCTTGTCCAGTGAAGTAGCATTAGGGTTTTCTAAATGAGATAGATGATCAACGACTTGATTTTCAGTCCCCTTTCTGTCCTTGATCTCTAATTCAAATTCTTGGAGCAACAGAACCCATCTGATCAATCTAGGCTTCGAGTCCTTTTTTGAGATGAGATAACGAATTGCAGCGTGATCAGTGAAAACTGTCACTTTAGTCCCAAGTAGATAAGATCGAAATTTATCAAAACCATAGACAATAGCCAAAACTTCTTTCTCTATAGTATTATAATTCAGTTGAGCACTGTTCAAGGTCTTACTAGCGTAGTAGACCACATGAAATATGTTGTTCTTTCTCTGTCCAAGAACTACTCCAACTACATAGTAACCTACATCGCACATTATCTCAAAAGGTTCATTTCAGTCAGGTGCAGTTATGACTGGTGCGTGATTAAACTCTTTTTCAGTGTCTCAAAAGCAGCAAGGCTGTGACGACCTCAACCCCGGGGTCAGGAGTTGACGTCACCAAACACAATTACCAAAATATAAACAACAAGATTATTATTAAAATATACTAACTTTACCCCAAACCAAGATCCGATCCAGGTTCAAGTATGATTCAGGTTCACATTATTACAAACCACTTATTCAACATCTAACACACTCTAACTTTATTCAGCAACTCATCAGACCTCATGGTCTAACACACTATAACTTTATTCAGCAACTCATCAGACCTCATGGTCTGATACAAACTACCTCAGAGGAGTCGGGTCCTGAAGGGGCGGGAATAGGGGTATGTCTGACTGGTATTCTAGGCATCTGCGAGATATACATAACAGTTTGCAAGGGTGAGCATAATCGCTCAGCAGTACCAACATATGAATAACGAAATAAAACAATAATGTAACAATATTAGGAATAGAGCTGTAATCATGTCATCAACATTATATAATGAAAATCAGAGATAACTGGATATCACTAACTAGCATGCTTTATCAAAACAACGTAGTAGTGTGCTGTGTAAGAACCAGAGTCCAATTTTAGCATGCTATGCACATTTATAAAACCGTTGTATCAACTACTTATACCCTCGCGGGAATCACAAATCCAAATCAGATACGTAGCGGATATGTGAAGACAGCTGATCAGGCTATCAACACCAGACGGCTCTAACTACCATCCTATTTACCTGTTCCGGAACTCAGAGACTAGCTAGGTCTCTGACCTGCTGGAGTAATCGGTTATATATTGCGCACAACCGAATTAGCCTCTTACGCCACCTCAATAGGCCTACTCTGGCCCCAATATATCCCATATCTGATCATTTTATCCAGTTTTCAAAACACTTGTACGTATCTCATTTCAAAATCATTCATTTTACCAGCACACATATCAAATCTAGTTCGCAAATCATTTCGTTCGAGACAGGTACCTTTCGAAGTTACTTTTCCCCAAAATAATTTGAAAAACAGTGATTTATAACTACAGGGGGTACGTAACTTAAAAAGTTTTTGTTCCATTACGATAATAAAACATTTAGTTATTCATACGTACTGAACCATAAAAGAATGGTCAGGGGTACTTGCCTCGCAACGCTTTACAAAACCCTAAGTAGCTTTAACGCTGACTTCAGTCCTGGGAAAGCTCGACTGGGATCTAAAAATATAGAGTACCCTAATCAGTTATACCGACATGCTTGATATCCTCAAATCCTAATAACCTAATCCGATACCCCGACTCATATAATTATTATACACATAGTCACGTAATCACGTAATCCGATCACAAATAGGGGTAACACGTATAATATAAATACGTACGTTTACGAGTACATTTTTAGAAAATTTTGGCAGCAACTCCTTTGTTTATAAGTCTACCCGTCGATTACACTCGACGTCAACAATCACAACATTCCATAAATTTCATTCCAATACCAATTCCACACTCACGTATCTATTTACGTACAATTCCAATATACGATTTATTTTCGAAAACATTTTATACAAATCATTTTATTTGTTTATAAAATTTAGGACTCAGAACAACGTCATCACCGTCCACCATCCGCTCGTAATGAGTCATCGCGGTATGGCGGCGAAATTCTCGGGGCACTTGATTACTCAAATTCCAACGCGAAAGTTTCACCGATTATAAAATAATTTTCCCCGCACGAATTATGACATCACGAATATTTATTCATAATTAATTCCTACTGAACATCAATTAATAATTAGTAAAAATATTAATTCGAATTAACTGGAATCAAGCAACAGGCAACAAACAATCCCAACACACGGCCACACGCACGCACGGTGATAAGTGGCATTTTATACCACTTAGAACGTTTTATAATGGCTTGAATTGATGTTTTGGAATCAAGTATTTTGTGTGTTTGATGCGTTTTCAAGTGTTTTTGCATTTCAGGGTGTAGCTTGCGTATTATAACACCCCCAAATCCGGGGTCGGGGATCCGGGTTGTCACGAGTTCCATTTCCCTTAATAACACCCAATCTTAATAAATAATCAACTACTCTGTACTGTGACCCCACAATAAACACACACACCACAAGTTATAGTCTCAGAGATGAACACTCAAAAATAACACAAGTCCTTATATTCCACAGTTATAAACCGTTACACCTTAAAAGAGTTCTGAATAAATTTACATATTCCTTGCCATTAATACAATTCATATTATACATAAGTCTGGTTCATCAATAGTTGAAAACCTAGCCTATTGGTAGCTCCTACCTCAGCTACGGCGGCATCAACGCTTCCAGAAGACTGCGGAACGTTTTCCAACCGCTTGCGAATCGGGAGCTTGGTCCTGTTCATCTTTTCTATCTGTTGTTGTGTGATGAAAGAAGAAAGCAAGGGTGAGTAGCAAGCCCACCAAAATAATATATATAATGATTAACAATATATGAGCCTTCTCATAGTACTCATGAAAGTCTTGGTCAAAAGAAATGAACCAAGTTTGATATCTTAATGCGATGAAGTCGCAAAATATTCAGTATATATACATATATACTTTTCAAAATCTTGGAAGTCCTCTTCCATGCATAATATACACAGAGTTCCAGTTTATAACTGTATAAAACTATCGTTGCAAGGTGATCTCATATATCTAACCTTGTCTCAACATTTTTCTGAAAATCTTTGATATGCATAAGATAATCATTTTCTAGATATAAGTTTAAAATATGAAGTTACAAGATACTCTAATATACTTATATATTTTCCAAATACTACTTGAACTACCACCGTTCAAGTTATAACGAGCTTTCAACAGTTCATCACATAGATGAGACTACAAGACAAGATTTAAATAGATTAATCTTTGAAGTATTATTGAAGGAAATGAAGTTATGATATACTTCATTAAGTTCCGATATATATATATATATATATCCACATATACATCTTCTTTATACATTTCCTGTATCCTCTGTTATGTAAAGTATGAACAGAGGTTGTAACATCCAATGAATTTTGGAAAGGAAAAGAATTTTGGCATAAACCCGATATCTTGCTGATCAGGAAAAGATACCAATAAGTAACCTTTTCTACTAGTAGATGGATGAATCCCCCACCGGTCATCACCCTGGCCACATAAGGACCTTGTGCTGGACCGCCACCCGGCCTCTTACGCGTTGATGGACTGCCACCCAGCCACTTACACTTTGATAGACCGTACCCCGGCCTGTCGCTTATGCCGACTCAATTAGAGGGACTTACTTCCCGAACGTTGGGCAAGTAATCAAATTGTTTTCTCAAAACAGCAACCACGTTGCGAATGTAAAATACACCACAGAGCCGGATCCCCCAGGTTTTGAGCGAGTATTTAAATCCCCTTCGAAAGGAGGATCTTAAATATAAAAGAATGAGTTTTGGGATCCGCCCTAACTTTTAGAAATCATTTTGAAGACTCGAAAACATTTTTAAGAATGTTTGGAGTACTGCTGATTTATTAAAATAAATCAGTCCCGATATATTAGAAATATCTGAATATTATTATTTAAATAATATTCTCATAAAGATAATCCTTATAAAAATAATCGAAGTAGAAGTTTTAAAACTTATACTTGAAATGAATAATAATTAACCAAAGATATACTTATACGAAAGTACGATCTTTATTTGAATAATCGAAAATAAGTTTAATTATCGAAACATTATTCTTTAATAAAATAAAGAATATTATTAAATAATAAGCGGAGTCATAATACCTCGAATGAATATTATAAATAATATTCATTAAATAAAATAAACGGAGTCATACATCCTCAAATGAATATCCAAATAATAATCATTAAATAGAATAAACAGAGTCATAAGTCCTCGAATGAATATTCAAATAATATTCATTAAATAAAATAAAGTTATTGAATAAACCTTATTCGATCAATAGTTTTGAAAACTACATCCATATATATATAAATATATATATAATATACTCGGGAGCATCGACTCCCGGTTTAGAAAATGTTCGCCTTTGGGTCCCCTATACTAAGAGTATACGCAACTACTGCTTATCTCTAGCATAGGTATTATGCAACTAATAAGCATTTGAACCAACAGATATATAAATCAAGAATACGAAACAGGCATGCATATATACCATATCACATGCTCCAATATATCGCAAGAATTTGCTAATAACAGATATGTATTTATCGCAAGATCATGCATATACATCACAACAACAGTTATACGGGTATAAAACTTGCCTTAGCGACTGGGGGTTACAAATGGCTCGGGACGAGTCTGGTAACCTATAAACAACATGTGAGTTGCAATTAAACCAAAGTCACTTGTAAATCTATACTTTAACCAAATTAGACTATAACGCTTGCTTTGCGCTTACTGATTCTCTTAAGTCGCTCGAGTACCCTCGGCTCCACCATTTTTAATTAATTAACTGTTATGAGTTTTAAGGCGATTCTTTCGCGAGTACCTTACCAACTGCCTAATACACTTAACATAATTGTTTCATACTCCAATTAGTCTTTTAAGGTCTTTAACCTATGTTTCAAAGTAAGGCGAGGGGTAATGGTTCGTTCTCGAAACGTCGTTACTTAAAACGGCCGTTTCTCCTAAACCGTACATCGGAATCAAACGAACCACATATCAAAACGAAGCTCGTAACATGAACTATCTAAACATGGAAATGGTCAAAACCTAGCAGGGAGTTCTCGGGTCCTAATGTTATGAACAAAAGCAGTCTAAAGTAAATCAGACATTACGACGACTATGTTTACGTGATTTCCCAAATTTATACCATTCCAAAACAATCACCAATCAACTCCAATCCATTCATACAACCAAAGTCCATCCATATCACACTACAACAGCCCCCAAAACCTCAAGTTCTCCAATTTATGTTATTCTCAATCATGAATTTAAAACTATTCTTAAGTCCTTTACTAATCAACAAGTTTCAACATTCAATTCACTACAACTCCAACCCAAACTCTAAACCTACAAGCATTAAGCTACTCTTTTAACATAACAACCAAAATCATCCTAATATACAAAGTAAAGCTAGGGTTTGGAGATGTTATACCTTCCTTGAAGTGATGTGAGTAGCTAGGAAGCCTTAAGAAGGCTTGAGATGTCTTAGGGATGCTTGGATCTTAAAGGAAAAACAAGAAAAATCAAGTTAAAAATCTTGAAATCACTATTCATTATCTTCTTCATTGATTTCTTGGAAGAGATTGAGAATGATTTGGAGGCTTAAACTTATAGAATAGCCATAACTATGCATAAGGAGTACTAGATAATTATCTTACCAATTTAGGAAGCTTGGAACTTGAATTTTGAAATTTCTTCTTCTTGAAATGAAGAAAAGCCGAGAGCAAGGTTTGAAGAAATGAAATGATTTTGTGTTTGTGAGTTGTTTTTCCTAGCTTGGTTGCTTTTGATTTGTTTTTGGTTAATTACCTTATTAACCTTGAACTTTGTGTGGTTATCATTCATCCACACCTCCTTCCCCCCTATGTCATGCTTATGTCACCTTATGATGTCATCATCCTTTACTTGCCCTATTCTTATTGGTTGGATGACCTCATCATCCCTAACCTCCTTGATTAACTTCCTAATTGTTTGCCTAATGACCGCTGATCTGTTATACGGTTCGCTTAACTTTTGTTCTCGTTTCTCGTTTGAGGGATCATACCCGGGATCTTATTACTTGGGTTTCCTTAACCTTTCTCAATACATTATAATCCTTTTATGATCCTCTCTTATAATCCTTTAATTTAAATCCTTTTTATCCTGTTACCTTATACTCAATTCTTTCGCTATCTGGTGGATTTTCGGGAAAAATCAAAAGGTTCAAATTTGGATTCTGACGATCTTTACATACACTTATATATCATATAGGGTACCAATACAATATCAGAATATCCATAAAAGAAACCCTACATAGTGTGGCATGAATAGTTTTCTTATTCAGCAATAATCTGCAAAATCACTATTCATAAGGGTTTCAAAAATTTCCAAAAATTGGGGTTATTACAGTCTCCCCTCCTTAAAAGGATTCCGTCCCGGAATCAGATAGAAAATGAATAGGGATACTCTCTTAGCATTGCACTTTCTAATTCTCGAGTAAATTTTCCCACATTGTGGTCCTACCACCAAACTCTGCCTAGTTTGATAACCATTCTCCTAAGCACTTGTTCCTTTTCACTCTATAACCCTTCCTGGTTGCTCCATATAGGTTACGTCGCGTTGCATGTCTATGCGCTCATATGCCCCTATTTATCTGGCATCCGAATTACACTTCCGTAACATTGATACGTGAAACACGTTATAAACTTGCTACAGGTTCGGGGGTAGGGCTAGCTCATATGCTAACTTCCCAATACGTCTTAATACCTCAAAGGGTCCAACAATTCGTGGGCTTAACTTTCCTTTCTTTCCGAACCTCATCCATCCTTTCCAAGGGAATACCTATAACAGCACTAGGTCCCCTACTTCCTATTCATTGTCCTTTTGTGTCAAATCAACATACTTCATGTGCCCATCTTGGGCTACTACCAGCCGTCCTCTAATTAAATCTATTATATCCTTGGTCCTTTGGACCACTGCTGGTCCGAGCATCTTGCGCTCTCCAACTCCATCATATCATAAGGGAGATCGACATTGTCTTCCCTCAAGGATCTTATAAGAAGATACCTCGATACTGACATACGATCGATTATCGTGAGAAAACATAATCCGCGTTAAGTGATCATTCCAAATTCTTTCAAGTCTATTACACCGACTCTCATCATAGCTTCTAGCATTATAGCTTTTGCTTCTCAATACCCATTCTTTTCCAGTTCGTAGTCGTTACTATCTTCCGTACATAATACTATACTGGTTACACTTTTGCTCGTTAGCGTTCTACAACCTTTAATAACCAGGTCAACCTTAGTATCACGAACGTGTTAGAATCAGAATACCACCGTACTGATACTACTTTCTTTAGCTGCTTCCATCTTCGAAAGCTTGATCCATCATATAGAAGTAAAAGAATTTATTTAGAGATCACTATGATCATGAACACTTGTTCTATTGCATAGTTAGTGCAGAAGGTGGCCAGCCTTTAGTACTTGACAAGCCATTAAACAATAGCCGGTATCCTACTCGGCTTCTATCACACAGATAGATAGTCATTCGGCAATACCTCCCCTTCTGGAAGGGTTGTTCTTCTCAGTTTATATGAAATGAAAAGAAGAGGAAAGAACGAATTGAAGAGAATTGTATATATGAAAAAAATATATACTGCCACAAAATATCTGGCTTGGAACCTACCTCTGAACTATAGAGGTTCGTCATAGGAGAACAAAACATATGTGTATATGTTGGATTTTTAACGCAGCGGGGCATGGCAAAACACTTTTACACATACAAAATCCAAATAAAAGCATATAAATTGTGAATAAAAATTCGAGAGATCGAATCTAACCTTTTTAAAATAATTCGGAGACAACGATCAGAGATCCTTAGCAGTTGCTCCTCAAGTGTGAAGCACTCCACCGGTATCCACCAAGAAAACGAATTTTAGGAGGAGGAGGAGGTGGAGAGAATTTGGTTTTCTGAAACTTTTGGGTTTCTTGGGTCTTGAAAAAAATAGGGTCTATAATAGTGTATTTATAGGCAAAATTTTCAACTGAAATTTTCCCATAAATATTATTATTATCATCCCATTTATTATTCTCATTAATAATTAAAACACCTTTTAATTATTAATCCTTTTTCTAAACACTTTAGAAATAATTCTCTCTCTTGATTTAATTTCCAAAAATTAAATCCTTAATTAATAATATTAAGAACTTTTCTTAATTAATTTATAATCAATTAAATCTCATTTAATCAATTATTAAATTTGCCAATTAATTATTTATCTCACAAATAAATAATTATTAGCCATTATTAATTAATTCCTCCACCATTCAATCATTCTCTTTTTATGGTGTGACCCTGTAGGTTCAATATTAAGCCGGTAGTAGAAATAAATAATAATAAAACTATTTTATCATTATTTATATAAATTCTCTAATTTATTAAATATGATTAATTAATTAATCACATTTATTCTACATCGTGAGTGATGCTTTTCAACATATCGCGACTATCCGGATAATATGAATTCACTACTTAGAATACCAAGAACCTGTCAGTGAATAGTTACCGTACAATAAACTCCTTCTACCCTATAATGTCCCGATTAAATACAAGGCATGGATCTCGTGTCAAGCCTATCTAATTCAATCTCTTTGCTTACCATTTACTATGCGTAGTTCTATGCAAATTAGAAACTCCTTTCTAATTTCATTCACTCTGGCCAGAGATTCCTGAACTAGCATAAGTGGATCAGCCTTGAACATTCGCTTCCTTCACTGGAAGGGGTAGATCCTTTATTGATCATACACTATCTTCGTGTACAAATTCCTATACCCAGAAGAGCCCTAATAATTGTCCATGGAGACTAAGAACTAAACCAAAGCATAGTTCAATGTACACAAGATGACTATGATGACCTCAAGTCCAAGGATACTTGTACAACTATCACTAAGCGAACAACTGCTGACACGTGAGTGAACTCCATCAGTTGTTCAGCTGGGCGAGTCATGTTCAGTGAACTTATTCCATAATAAGCACCTACATACTAGCTATAGTGTCACCACACAAATGTCTATGAGAACAGACATCCTTCATAATGAAGCAAGCATAGTATGTACCGATCTTTGTGGATTATTAATTACCAGTTAGTAATCCTATGACCAGGAACTATTTAAGTTTAGAGTTATCATCTTTTTAGGTCTCACTATTATGATCTCATCATAATCCATAAAAAGCTTTACTCTAAACTATGGTATATCTTATTTAAACACTTAAATAGATAAAGCCCGTAATAAAAACAAAACAAGTCTTTATTAATATCAATGAAATCAAAACAGATTACATAAAAGTTATTCCTAAATCCTAATACATGATTGGACTTAGGACATATTCCTTTCAATCTCCCACTTGTACTAAAGCCAATCACTCTGGTATCTAATACCCATCTTGTCTTTATGACGATCAAAGTGACTTTCATAAAGTAGCTTTGTGAGTGGGTCTGCTATGTTGTTATGTGTGTCAACTCTATTTCAATACAATACAAGAAATTTTACCGCGCTCCCACTAACCCTTTTGTAGACGCATGGTTCATCTACGTTTTTGATAAAATCAAACTCTTTGATTGTCTCATCAAAACGAATGTTCCATCATTCGAGAAGCTTGCTTTAAACCATATTAATCGCAAGCAAAATCCGAACTGATTTTAACAGGGCTACAGGTAAAAGGTTTCATCAAAGTCAATCCATTGCCTTTGTTTGAATCCTTTTGCCACAAGCCTGGCCTTATAGGTCTCCACCTGGCCATCTGCTATAATCTATCTTTTGTATACCGTATACATAGATTCCATTCTGGATTTCATGGCACTATGCCATTTCTCTGAGTCAACACTACTCTTAGCCTCATTATAGGTCACAGGGTCGTCATCATCAATGATCGACAACTCATTGTCATTCTCAATGACAAGGCCATATTACCTCTCAGGTTGGCGAGACACTCTCCCTGACCTATGAATGGGCTGTTCCACAAAAGGTTGTTCAGTCAGAACAGGTGTTTCCACTTGATCCGTAGTAGTTTGTGCTTCTTGAACTTCATCAAGTTCAATTTTTCTCCCACTGTTTCCTTCAAGGATAAACTCCTTTTCCAAGAAGATAGCATGTCTGGAGATAAACACCCGATGATCGGTGCAAAAGTAATACCCTAAAGTCTCTTTAGGATATCCCACAAAACTACATTTTCCGGATCGATATTCCAGCTTATCTGGGTCAACTTTCTTGACATAAGCTGGACATCCCCAAATATTAACGTGTTTAAGACTCGGTTTCCTTTCTTTCCATATCTCATACGAAGTTTGAGGAACAGATTTGGAAGGCACCATATTCAGTAAATATGCTGAGGTTTCCAATGCATAACCCCATAGGAATACTGGAAGATTTGCATAGCTCATCATGGACCGAACTATGTCTAACAAAGTTCGATTTCTCCTTTCAGATACCAATCTGGAGGAGTCCACTGGGAGACTATACCATTTACTTTTATTAGTTTGCTCAATCTGAAGTAAATTATGTCACATATATACAGACCATTATTTAAAGTACCACGTCCATAAAGAATATTATCTCTAAGAATAGAACATTCATTATTCTCAATAATAAATGAAAATCCAGCCAAGTCTAACATGGTAATAATATTCCTCACAATCGAGGGAACAAAATAACAATTATTTCAAACAATAGTCTTGCCCGTAGGCCTATGTAAATGAAATGATTCTACATCTTCAGCAACAACTCTTGCTCCATTTCCATCAGTAGAATCACCTCCTCTTCCTCAAGAGTCCTACTTCTCCTTGGTCCCTGCAACAAATTGCAGATATGAGAACCACAGGCGGTATCTAATACCCAAGTAGAAATTTGATTTAATGACATATTCATTTCTATCATGAACATACCTGAATCAGAAGCGGTAGTCTCACTACCCTTCCTCTTCAATTCTGCAAGGTAAACCTTGCAGTTCCTCTTTCAGTGCCCCACCTTGTTACAGTGAAAGCAAACAACTTTGCTCTCGGGGTTTTCAGCTTTTGGTGGAACCGGCGTTTTCTCACCTACTTTCTTCTTCTTGGAAGAGTTCCTCTTCCTTTTATTAGGATTGAAACCTTCACCAATTAGAAGAACAGAACTCTTCTTAGGGGGAAAATTCAATTCCACAGTCTTCAACATGTTGTGGAGTTCAGGCAGGCTGACATCCAACTTATTCATGTGAAAGTTCACAACAAACTGCGAGAACGAACTCGGAAGCGATTGCAAGACCAAGTCTTGGCTCAGCTCCCCATCCATGGCAAAACCAAGTTGTCCAAGACGTTCAATCAAATTGATCATCTTAAGTACATGGTCATTCACAGATGATCCCTCAGACATCCTACACCCGAACAGCTCCTTCGATATCTCATATCGAGCTGTCCTCCCTGCCACATCATACAACTCTTGTAGATGCATGAGGATAGTGTGAGCATCCATATGCTCATGTTGCTTCTGTAGCTCAATGTTCATGGAAGCTAGCATAATGCATTGAGCAACATTTGCATCATCCATCCACTTACGATACACAACGTGTTCATCATTATGTGCATCACTAGCAGGTTCAGTAGGCTTAGGTGAGTCAATCACGTATTCCAGCTTCTCAATCCTGAGAACAATTCTCAAGTTTCGAAGCCAGTCAGCATAATTAGGACCAGTCAATTTGTGAGCATCTAGTATGCTCCTGAGTGATAGTGCAGAAGACATAACGTACAAAGTAAATCTGTAAATGATAAACACATAACAACACTTAGCAAATATTCGATTTCATTTCAAAACACTATATGGATCGGGTCTTTATTCATAAGTGGCTCCCACTAGTTTATCTAATTTATTCAACCCCCTACATGAAAAATTAAGCATTCATAATGCTAGTGGGAATAGGGATCCTACATTCCATTACACAACCCCGGCTGTGGCACGAAACGCCATGTAATGTTCAATAGGCAGACAACTCTTGTCAATTACATCTCATGTTATTCCCTAATCAAACTTTAGCCTCTTGAATAATTGAGTCACGGCTGTGGCACGACAAACTCAATATTCTAAGTCAAGTCTAACCCAACATTCCGTACTATTGAATCAGTCCCCAAAGGCCCACGGCTGTGGCACGTAACGACCTTTAGATTCTTATTCAATGTACACATCTCTATGTAATAGACAAGTATTTCTTATTTCGAAATCAAAGCCCTCGGCTGTGGCACGAAACGACAATGATTCAAAAATAAGAACTACTTTCTACCATGTTGGAAGGCTATGACCGACACAAGCCCGTTGTGTCATTGGCCAATTACTACTTGATATTATTTAATTTTAGAGGGATTATATTACGTTACAATCATAATCATATTATAAAGAGATTCTTCCTTTTAAATTAAATATTTCAAATCAATAATCAATAATCAGATGATTCCCAGATCGGGTGGAGCATTGTCAAGAGGCGTCACTTAATAACCCTTTCTTACAGATAGAAATCTGTTGTTGACAGAATCATCCTTTCTCTCATATCGAAAATTCATATTCAATTACGTGTTTTACAAACACAAGAATCTCATGATTGTATTCATAATATTATTCTTAAGGTTATGAAATAATTTCACTATACTAGGTTGTCTAACAAACGCCTTATATTCATTTAAGTTCACCTAAATCTATCATCGCATGATAAACTAAGAATATATCACATATATAAACATGAATAAACATCAAGGCATGCATGTTACATCATCTAGCATATTGTTCTAAGCAATATACATCTCTATGTATCACATGAAGAATTTAAAAGCAATTTAAACAGTTAAAAACAGCTTAAAAACACTTCTATTAGATATAAACAGTTCGAAACAATTTCATAAAATATCATATAATATACCATTAGAAGCGTCTCGAAAAGACGAATCCAACGGCACCAAAATCGCCCCATTCTGAGCTTCCACGCGCCCGCACGCGCCCCGAGAAGATGTCCCACGCGCCGCCACGCGCACACGCGCTGTCAGGCGCGTGTCAGACCTCCCCCACGCGCGCCCACGCGCCTCACGCGCCCCTAACCCCTATGCTGACGTCACCAGCGCGTGTCTTCTACGCGCCGCGCGTGGCACGCTAGCGCGTGAGCCCCACGCGCGTGTGGTCGACGCGCGGTCCTCCCCTGTGCGTGAACTGTCGCCGCCTTTTCTTCGGTTTGCGTGTCTGACATGTCTGTACCTGTGCTATGCTTTTCTAACCTTTGTCTGTGCCATCTCAGAAACAACAGCACATATGCAGATGTAGAAACAAACACAAATATATATATACTTACAAATAATATATATATATAAGATTTATTTAATTACGAATTTAATTATAACAACTTCAAAAATTCATAATAAAAAATCTATACACCCTAAAATTATGAAAAAAATACCCAGACGATCTACAACACTTGTAGAACCCAGATCAACATTCAAAATAATTCTGAGAAACGATTTTTTATCAGACAAAATTAATCCATGATATAACTTGTAAAAATCATAATTAATTCATACAAGCACATAAAATTCTGAAATTTTTACCACAGATCTATATGCATACAACCTATGCTCTGATACCATTGCTGGATTTTTAATGCAGCGGGGCATGGCAAAACACTTTTACACATACAAAATCCAAATAAAAGCATATAAATTGTGAATAAAAATTTGAGAGATCGAATCTAACCTTTTTAAAATAATTCGGAGACAACGATCAGAGATCCTTAGCAGTTGCTCCTCAAGTGTGAAGCACTCCACCGGTATCCACCAAGAAAATGACTTTTAGGAGGAGGAGGAGGAGGTGGAGAGAATTTGGTTTTCTGAAACTTTTGGGTTTCTTGGGTCTTGAATAAAATAGGGTCTATAATAGTGTATTTATAGGCAAAATTTTCAGCTGAAATTTTCCCATAAATATTATTATTATTATCCCATTTATTATTCTCATTAATAATTAAAACACCTTTTAATTATTAATCCTTTTTCTAAACACTTTAGAAATAATTCTCTCTCTTGATTTAATTTCCAAAAATTAAATCCTTAATTAATAATATTAAGAACTTTTCTTAATTAATTTATAATCAATTAAATCTCATTTAATCAATTATTAAATTTGCCAATTAATTATTTATCTCACAAATAAATAATTATTAGCCATTATTAATTAATTCCTCCACCATTCAATCATTCTCTTTTTATGGTGTGACCCTGTAGGTTCAATATTAAGCCGGTAGTAGAAATAAATAATAATAAAACTATTTTATTATTATTTATATAAATTCTCTAATTTATTAAATATGATTAATTAATTAATCATATTTATTCTACATCGTGAGTGATGCTTTTCAACATATCGCGACTATCCGGATAATATGAATTCACTGCTTAGAATACCAAGAACCTGTCAGTGAATAGTTACCGTATAATAAACTCCTTCTACCCTACAATGTCCCGATTAAATACAAGGCATGGATCTCGTGTCAAGCCTATCTAATTCAATCTCTTTGCTTACCATTTACTATGCGTAGTTCTATGCAAATTAGAAACTCCTTTCTAATTTCATTCACTCTGGCCAGAGATTCCTGAACTAGCATAAGTGGATCAGCCTTGAACATTCGCTTCCTTCACTGGAAGGGGTAGATCCTTTATTGATCATACACTATCTTCGTGTACAAATTCCTATACCCAGAAGAGCCCTAATAATTGTCCATGGAGACTAAGAACTAAACCAAAGCATAGTTCAATGTACACAAGATGACTATGATGACCTCAAGTCCAAGGATACTTGTACAACTATCACTAAGCGAACAACTGCTGACACGTGAGTGAACTCCATCAGTTGTTCAGCTGGGCGAGTCATGTTCAGTGAACTTATTCCATAATAAGCACCTACATACTAGCTATAGTGTCACCACACAAATGTCTATGAGAACAGACATCCTTCATAATGAAGCAAGCATAGTATGTACCGATCTTTGCAGATTATTAATTACTAGTTAGTAATCCTATGACCAGGAACTATTTAAGTTTAGAGTTATCATCTTTTTAGGTCTCACTATTATGATCTCATCATAATCCATAAAAAGCTTTACTCTAAACTATGGTATATCTTATTTAAACACTTAAATAGATAAAGCCCGTAATAAAAACAAAACAAGTCTTTATTAATATCAATGAAATCAAAACAGATTACATAAAAGTTATTCCTAAATTCTAATACATGATTGGACTTAGGACATATTTCTTTCAGTATATATATCAAGTATTATCGCATCGCACTTCACATGCTTAAATATTTTTGCTATTCCGTCCATCATTCTATGAACCCTTGCTCTTCCTCGAGCTTATACACAATCACCTTTGAAACTCCCTCGATATCGAAAATCGAATCTGGGATCTCATTCTAGACATCATCGTTACTAGAATTCTATGCTTGCACCGCAACCTTCCTCATATAGTAACACGACTCTCTTTTCATAAGAAGGAATAAATATTCAATAGGTAGATAATCTACTAATTAGTCTATCAATGATAACTTATACACCACCACGACCCGATTAGTGGTACCCAATCTCATGGTTGTAATCGACTCATTACTCGCAGAATCATTGCTGCATTACTATGGTCCATCACTGACCTACTGTCGTAATTCACTTTCCATGAAATCTTAATATCTAACCATATGGAGTCCATACATGTCGTATAGAATTCTCCTAAGGAGGTAACATAATTACCATTCACGATTCATGAAGAACACTCTAGATCTTGATGTACATACATGACATGAAGCAGATAAAATTGCAGAAGAGTTTCAATCAAAGCAACGATAGCAGGTTAATCCCATTCTTAATCATATACCTTCAATAGAAGACTTAACTCGAAGGTGCGTCTAGTCCTTTTTGAAACATGGTCCTGGCTTATCTCAAGATAGTACCTTCTGAGATAGATAGCCCGCTCATGGTGATTACACAAATTAAACCTTTACCAACTACTATTACGGTTGGGTATTGCACAGTCATCAGAAGGAATGTCAATCTTCCGAACCATAATACAACCTTCACAGCCTTAACCATCATCACTGTATTCCTTTGGCACAAGCACTTATAATTATCCTCTTACCTTTAAAGTGTCGGCCACCTCTTTGGCCTTTCCTGATAGTAAAATTTCCTTACAGTCAATGTCATTTTAACCACCTCCAAATAAATTTTCTACCTCATTTCAATCACTGCTTATGTGAAGATGTTTTCCTTAAAATCTGATGAGAAAAAAAAATATCACCATTTTTCCATGAGTTATTGCCTCAGTCTTTAGAGGTTAATCACTGTCACGACTGACTCTCAATCATACTTAGAACATCTTTTATCTTAGGTCTTAATTGCCCTGAACAATTTCGACCTTTACTGGTTCGATCCATACTTTCTCGTGGTTTAACACGTGCCCCACTTGGCATCATTATAATTACGTCATATTTTCTTTATCAACATTTTTATTCTTGAGAATTTTGAGTATTACCTTTCTCCTTGTAAAACCTCTTGGGTTATCCTTGAATCGTTCCTCCTGTATTCCCTATATACAGGGCATATCAAGATACCATTTATTAATACCAGAATCATTGTCTATATACTTCCAAAAAATTTCTCCACTGATTCTTAAAGGTTGTTATTACCTTAATCCTTTCCAATTCATACTGTCAAAACTCATACTATCCCTATTAAGGGTGAAATGCCAACCTTTATGCATTCCCCTAGGATTCGTTTTAAGTTACCGATGTTCTATCCTTAATTCCACCTTTAAAAAGGTACATGCATCCTTCCATGGATAAATCAAGTCATATATCCCTGATAAGGGTGTCTTATTCAATCATTCCCACCTCGATAGTATATGCCTAATTTTATAATAACATCTGTATTCAAAATGAGGTCAATCAGTATGGCATCCAAAAGATAACAACGGTTATCCGCTTTTCTTGCCTAATTTGGTAATGATAACAAGGATGTTCTGGAAGATATTGGTCGTGTTCAACGTGAACTTCTTCTTAATAATTCCTTATTTACTTTTGTTGTTTATCTCAACACTACAGAATCTCTTCTCAGAGACAAAGCTGCTGTCAACAGGCTACCTTCTCAAGCTGGTGAGTCATCTGAAGAATTTGGAGTAAATTCTAATGATGATGACTCTAATTCTTTGAATGAGAGCATGAACTTAGGGGGAGTAGCAGGCCCAAGTTCTGTTCCTAATCTTCCTGCATGGGCATGGGCAAAACCATCAACACCAGGAGAGTTTGGTGTCACTTTGGTCAAACAAGTCATTACAATTCAGCAGGCCATTCAGGAGACTCTGGATGCTGGTACCAAGGCAATTCTTCAAGCTCATCTGGAATCTCTGCATCTCTTGCAGTTGCAGCATTACCAGCAAAATCTAAGTGTGGATGAGCTCAAGCTGGACATTGCTGATCTGAAATCCTACAATGCTGAGAAATTGGATTCAGTTATACCCTATGGTACTATGCAAGATTTGTTGGGGAGACTAAGGAAGGCCTCTGATGCTGACAAGAGGCTGGCCAGATTGGAAAATAGGGTTCAAATCATTGAAGACTCTATGGTCACCATTCTTCAGAATCAACAAACTCAAACAAATCTACTCATGCAGCTGGCACAAGCACAAGGCTTGACCCCTACCCTTGATAATAACAAAAAGGGGAGAATAAAGGGGAAGGGGAAGGAGAGCCATCTACAACAGTTCAGATTTCTCAAGTGCTAGTTCCTGTCATCACAACTTCTCCACCAATTCAAGTCAAAGGAAAGCTAGATGGAATTGATCTAATCCAGATAGCAGCAGCTGAATTGCAAGTCAAAGAGCAAATGAAGAAGATTGATGAAAAGATGCAACTAATATTTGGTTCTACAACTTCTCAATCACAATCTGTGAAGCATAGCATAAAAGTGGAATCAATTATTATGGAACTCAAGCCAGTAGGGAGGCATAAGGATGGAGAAACTTCTTCCAAAGATCTGCAACCTATGGTTCTCAAGCCCAACAACAGATCCAATAAGGACTCTACAAAGAATCCTCTAAAAGAGGTGGATTTTCCTCTTCCAAAAGCAGATGAGGACAAGCTTTTAGGAAGAAGTATTGCATATCTCAAAGAGACCATGGATGAGGCTGTAAGGAGAAACATGGCTATTATTTTCAGAGAGGGAAAGAGCATATGTGTGATGCAAGGACATCCCAAATTCTCAATAGCCAAGAAGGAAGAAACCAAAAGGTTGAAGGAAGAAGCCAAGCAGCTAAAGGCTGACAAAAGAGCACAAGCAAAGCTTGAAAAACAGCTAGAGTCAAGTCAGGCTGAAGATCAGAAAGAAATTGAAGACAAAGGTGAAGATGAAGCTATGGGGGACATGGTTGGTACTGAGATGGAGGAAAGAAGTAAGGAAGAATGGCAGAAAGGGAAAAGAAAGAAGGTCAATGCAAAGAGAAAGAAGGTAGATAAGACTGAAGAAACCCAATCAATATCCAAACCACTACCCTCTATTCCTGAACCCATTGTACCTGACCCCTTCATGAACATTCATGGTGAAACAATCATTCCCAAGGAGGAACCAATTGATTGGGACACCATCAAATTGCCCACCTTCCTAACCTCTTCTCCACCATCAAAGAAGCAGAAAAGAAGAATCAAATCAACACCCTCTAAAGCCTCAATCAAATTCACACAGAAGCCTAAGTCCAAACCTCAAAACTCTAAAGATGATTATGTTCACATCTGTGACATAAAAGAATTTTCAGACATTGAACTCTATCTGGATGAGCTGGAGGATGTAAGGGGAATAGCTGCCTACAGACAGCTACCAGAAAGACTAGTGTTCAAATACAAAGGAGCTGGGGAAAGAACATGGCCTCTTCACAGAATTCTGAATGAAGGCTACACTACCTTGATTAGAGTCTACTCAGCCATACATAAGGATTCTGGCTTTACCAGAACTGCCAGGACTGAGATTCTCAACAAGATTGCCAACATAAGGAAAACTTGGAGGGAGCCCAATGCTTTGCCTAGAACTTTACTCATTCCAGAGAGAGGTATTACAATTCACAAATCACCTCATTGGTTGATGGAGTTCAGAGACAACAAAGGAGTCAGAAGATTTTTCAGAATTGAAGATCAGCTAAAGATTGCCAGTAATGAAACTCTCAAGGATATGCAATCTAAGTTAGATATCAGTGAAGAAGATGAAGCTGAATTCTACAGACAACTTCAACTTCAAATAGAGGAGAATGACAGGAGGCTAGGAAAGAAAACCAGGGATCAAAGGAAAAGAAAGTAATTTGCTCAGGCTAAAGGAGCACCCTTGGAAACAATGTATATCTTCAATCTCATCTCAGCATATACACTTTTGCAGCACTTTTGAATTTCTGCTTTGTTACAGTTTATATATTTGTTAAGTGTTTTGTTATCATCAAGCTAAACCCAAATTTATGCCTACAGTTCTAGTAGACATAAATAGGGGGAGATTGTTAGGAATATGTGTATTAGTTTGATGATAAGTTCAGCAAAACACTTAAGTAGAAATCTAGTGTTTGTAGCCTCAACGGATAAGACCATCTTGGCTATCCGTTGAAGGAGTAGCCTTACTTAGCAATAAGTTTGGTATTGTAGCACATCTCACTCTCTGGTTTCAAGCTGTAATTCTTAGATGTTGTTAGGAGATAATCAGTCATGTTGACTACTAATGGATGTACAAGTAGGAGGGCTAATTGTAAATATTTCATGCCTTGTAATTTTGTATAAGTGAAGTAGTGTCAACGGATATTGAAGACCTTCAACGGATAAGAAACTAAGCTTCAACGGATGTCTTTAACGCCTCAACGGATAAAGCTTCAACTGCTAGAGCATCAACGGATAAAGCCATCAACGGATGAAAGCTTCAACGGATGCACTGCTAGAGCATCAACGGATAAAGCCATCAACGGATGAAAGCTTCAACGGATGCACTGCTAGAGCATCAACGGATAAAGCCATCAACGGATGAAAGCTTCAACGGATGCACTGCTAGAGCATCAACGGATAAAGCCATCAATGGATGAAAGCTTCATAGCAGTTGATAGTGTTAGTTAACAAAGCTGACAGAGGCACATGGATTGACAGAGATGTGGTAGCCTATTTCAGGAACAGCAGAAAAAGCAGCCGTTTTTAGTCTGGTTCAAAATGGAAAGTCAACAGATAATTCCATATTACACTGGATAAAAATGGAACAGAAACAAGTGGAGAACTATTGTCTTATTGTACTTTATCTTTGTCTTCACTTGTAAACTTGGAGTTATATAAACCAAGTAGTAGCTAGTAATTAGATATGAATTTTCCCTGAGCTGTTTAGAAATATCAAGAGAGAAAATCATCTAGTTTGTACTAGGAAGCAGCTGTGATTTAATTTTGAATCACAGATTTTCTGAAATAACACATCTCTGGTGGAACAACAAATCCACCAGAAAAGTTTTTAAGTTCTTTGTGTTCATTTCATTTGTGTTTAAATATATATCTGTCTGCATCAGCTCCAAGCAATTCACACACAGTTGATCACTCAAACACTTAGTCTTACAAATTGCTCAAAACTTGAAAAAGTTTTGAGATTTACATTCAACCCCCCTTCTGTAAATCTCATTGTTAGTCCACTGGGAATAACAACAAAGGCGTATTATTTTTATAGTCCTTCTGAGCAGAAAGTGTTATTGCTCGAGATGCTGTCTTCATGGAAAGAGATTTTGTTTCCAAAAGAAAAAGTGGGAGAACTATAGATCTCGATGAAGATCGAGAATCGCAAAATAACATTGAACCTGAAGTGGAACAAGAGCATAATAATGATAATGCTCAACAAATACAGGTTGTTCGTAGATCTGGTAGATTTTGCCATGAGCCAGAGAGATATGGATTTCTCATGACTCAGTGTGGTGATTTGATGCTCATAGATGAAGATGAGCCTCTCACATACCAAGATGCTATGAACAGTCCAGACTCTAAGAGATGGCTTGAAGCCATGAAATCCGAGATAGATTCCATGGACGAAAACCAAGTATGAACTCTGGTTGATCCACCTGAAGGGGTAAAACCCATAGGGTGCAAATGGGGTTTTAAGAAGAAAAAGGGCATGGATGGAAATGTTCAGACCTATAAAGCTAGGCTAGTTGCAAAAGGTTTCAAACAAATTCATGGTATTGACTATGATGAAACTTTCTCACCAGAGGCTATTGTCAAGTCTATAAGGATTTTACTTGCCATTGCAGCATTCCATGATTATGAAATCTGGCAAATGGATGTCAAAACAGCCTTCCTTAATGGAAACCTAGGGGTTTTGTCGATCCAAGGAATGCTAGCAAGGTATGTAAATTGCGTCGATCCATTTATGGATTGAAGCAATCCTCTAGGAGATGGAATATCCGTTTTGATGAAATAGTCACAGAGTATGGCTTGTTCAAAACGAAGATGAACCGTGTGTTTACAAGAAGGTTAGTGGGAGCTATGTGGCATTCATAGTACTATATGTTGATGATATACTACTAATGGGGAATGACATACCTTCTCTAAAGGCTGTTAAGACTTGGTTAGGGAGCAATTTCTCTATGAAAGACTTAGGAGGCATCCTACATTCTAGGAATGAGGATCTATAGAGAAAGATCTAGAAGGATGATCGGTCTAAGTCAGAGCACATACATTGATAAGGTTTTACATCGTTTTGGAATGCAAAATGCAAAAAGGGGATATGCCCCCGTGTCTCAAGGGATAACGATCTCTAAGGACCAGTGTCCGAAATCATTGGATGAGAAGGACCACATGAATAAAGTTCCATATGCTTCAGCAATTGGATCTATCATGTATGCAATGGTATGTACTCGCCCAGATGTCTCGTATTCCTTGAGCATGACGAGCAGATACCAGTCTAATCTGGGTGAAGGTCACTGGACGGAAGTCAAGAATATTCTTAAGTACCTGAAAAGAACTAAAGATTCATTCTTGGTGTATGGAGGAGAAGAGAAACTCGTTGTAAAAGGTTACACCGATGCAAGTTTCCAAACAGACAGAGATGATACTGTATCACAGTCTGGTTTTGTGTTTTGTTTAAACGGAGGTGCTGTAAGCTGGAAGAGTTCAAAGCAAGAAACAATAACTGATTCTACAATGGAGGCTGAATACATTGCAGCTTGTGAAGCAGCTAAGGAGGCCATTTGGATTCGAAAGTTCATTTCTGATTTGGGAGTGGTTCCATCAATCGCAGATCCCATTGATTTATACTGCGATAATAATGGAGCCATTGCACAGGCTAAAGAACCTAGATCACACTCCCGAGCCAAACATATACTCAGGAGATTTCACCTTATTCGAGAGATTAATGAAAGGGGTGATATACACATATGTAAAGTGCACACAAATGATAACATTTCAGACCCACTGACCAAAGGCTTGTCGCAGCAGAAGCACGATGGTCACACTAGTTCCATGGGTATTAGATATATGGGTGATTGGCTCTAGTGCTAGTGGGAGATTGTTAGTGTAGGTGCCCTAGAGGCAATATATTATTCTTTTAAATCTTTATGTCAGTTGATCATTCAATAAATGTATTTATTATGACCTTAATTACTGCGATATTTTGTTAGCATAATAAATGTCCTTAGAATCATGATACACATTGTATAGTTTATGTACATAACTTGAACTTGAGATTATATAATATATCATATTCTTAAAGGTCCCTAATCGAGTATTATTATATAGGACAATAATAATACATAGATAGACTAGTATGTTGTTTGAAAAGATAATCACATCTCATTGGTTATAATTATGGGGATACTAAAGTCAATACATAGGTACATGTGAGAGTACATGGTACTGGACAGACCCACAGTGAGATTCTTCATGTTTAATAAAGTCATAAGAAAGACTCACAGTGATAATGGTGTAACGATCCTTTGACTTGAAATCATTATATTTCTATACGAGGACTAATATACTTTGACTACATTAAAAGTTACTTTTGATCGGGTGATGATAAAAGTGGACATCGGGTATATCATGAGTCGTATGAGAAATATGAATGATAGATAAAAGATTTAACCCTCCTATAATTAGGAGAGATATTATTGGCCTCTTGATTGAGTGAGACTATAAAAGCATGACCATGCTCAAATTATGATTTGTCTTGATTGTCTACTCATGGATCAAGTAAACCCGGATTATAAGTGTTGAGGATGACTAAATACATGCCTCGAGTTTAATCTATAATATGTTTGGTTAAAGGGATTATATTACACGAAAAACATTAATCACGAAAGGTTTTATCTAATCACGATTTAATTATTGTTTAATTGGGTAACAATGATGTATTACTAGATACCGCTCATTGTTTATAATTTTATTAGAGAATAAAATTATTATCAATTAAATAATAGCCTATAGGGTCGCACAAATAGAGCACTTAATGGAATAGTTAATTTAAATTATGGATTTAAATTAATTGATGATTATTCGAATTTTATTATAATTAAGTAAGACTTAATTGAGATAATATAAATTCGAATTAAAAGGAATGTTTTTGCCCATAATAATTAAGTATGACTTAGTTATTAATTAAATAATATAAATTTGTTTTATTATTTAATCCAATACCTACTAGGGTTGGGTTTTGCTGTTATGTGCCTTTTTAATCAGCCATTATAAATAGATAATGATAGGTTAAAGAAAGGGGTACGTTTTTTTGAGAAAACCCTAGCAGCAAAGAGAGGCAGAGACAATTCGGATCGTCAAGAAGGAGGCTAGGACATCCATTCCGTAGTCAAGTTCGTGAGACGTTCTTGGAGGTGCTCGTGTGGATACCATAGAGGTGTTTCTCCGAGAGGTAGACACAAAGTGTGATATCTAGGATCTCCGTTGAGTTCGTGAAAGTTATGCTCTTGAAAGGTATGTTTCGTTATCTCCATAATCTGCCCATAATTATACATGGATCCTGTTTTTGGGTTTCGAATTTTTTTTTATTTTATTTACGGTTATCCGCTGCGTTTTATGCCTCGGAACCCAACATTAACAACAACAGAATAAGCAGGATTAGAAATGCATTCATGAATCCACCCTATAAATTTTTTCGGAAAGCCAAATAATCTAAGGGCATCAATCAAAAAATCCCAAGAAACACTGTCATACTCCTTCTTAATATCCACTTTAATCGCACACCTGGGAGCACAACTGATCTATGGTAATTTTTCATAATCTCCTGAGTGAGAAGAATATTATCACTGATTCTACGTCCTGGGATAAACGCATTTTGAGTATCGTCCATAAAATCAACCAATCAACCTTTCGTAGAAATACACTTGTAGATGACATTACACAGTGCAATGGGATGAAATTCACCCACTACCATAGGATGATCAACTTTCGGAATCAAAGCAAAAATAGTAGCATTTACCTCTTACAACAGCTTTCCTGTCCGAAAGAAAGCAAGCACGGCCTCTCAAATGTCAACCCCAATAACCGGCTAGGCTTTCTTAAAAAATAAAGCCGAGTACCCATCAGGACCTGGGTTTGTTCAAGTTTGTTATTTTGGATATGTATGTGTTGTTTTATGTGTGTTTTATATGTTGTTATACATATGTTTAATATAATACATGTGATATGTGTTCGTTTGTAGTGATTAATTGATTAGGGTTCGTAAATGTTTATGAAACAGTATGTCAAGTTTTACAAATGTAGAAGCTAATCATTATGAGGAGTTTGGTCCGCAACTTGAATGTGTTTATATTGGTGGTCGATGTGATGTCGTGAATAATGTAGACCCCGATACACTCTCTTTCTGGGACTTGGATGATTGGGCCAAAATGTTTAATTATAACTCCGAGAGTCTAGTGTATTTTAAAAATAATGGTCATGATTTTGGTGATGGAATTCGTATGTTGTATGATGATGCTTCTGTTAGGGACATGGTTAGGTTGTGTGAACCATATGGTAAGATTGAGGTCTATGTTATTAAGAAATTAAACCATAAAGGGTTGCTTATAATTCCGAATATATTCGAAGCAACAAATATCAGAGAGAACCAAAAATAATAACTATCAATATAGGGTTCTAGATATCACTCTAAGAATTTAAAACTCTTATCAAATGATGTTAAATACAATCAAAGAAGTTTTAAATAATGAGTGTTACAAGTTTGTAAGGCTTTAAATGGTGTGGAACAAATTGGACATGACCTCTCCTTGTCAAATCAAGCTTTCAAAGTGTGCTGAGATAATTTTTCGAGAGTTTCGCACTTTGTAAAAATGGAGAGATATAGATCTCATTTGCTGTTGTTGATTATATACAATTGTAGGCTGGAAAGAGAAGGAGACTACGTGGCTTAATTATGTCCAAACATTTTAAATTTACAGCTTGCAAGAATTGTAACCTGCGACCTGTAAATATGCCAACTTGCGACTAAACACATCCAACATGTGACCTTGCAAACACAACCCGCGACCCTGAATCCTTGGAGAATATTCTGAGTTGAACTAACTTGCGACTTCCTATTTCCTTGTGTATAATGTAACTGGCGACTACAAGCATTTCTCTAACCTGCGACTTAGAATATAGAAATAAGACAAGCAAAGCACTAAGCTGCGACTTGGATTTATTCTGTAACCTGCAACTTTGCATTTGGTTCATTTATTTCGTTATGTTGAACTGAAACAAGCAGGTGGGTCCGCGGCTTATAATCAAAAGGAGGCTGCCATTTGTTGTTTATTTATTTTATTTACTAAACAACCAACTTGCGACTTTGATATAGAAGAACACATGCTTGTGTTTCTTTTCCTTTTAGTTCGAACAGCACACGCACAGCTAGGAGGAGTGTGATGAACACGCATGCGGGAGTAAACAGAAGGAATCCAGAGGTTGAGCGCCACGCGCCTGTGTTGCGCAGCAGTTGAAGCAACAAAAGAAAATACATGCCAAAATCATTTCTTTGCAACCTGAGTTATGTGATTCCTTTTTATTACAATTTCTTTGAACATGTTCACCTGGGTCCCACGAGGCAAGTGAATCAAAGCACAATAGAAAAACCAAGCAGCAAATTCCTTTTATTCACAAATTCGTTTCTTTTATTAAATAAAATATGCACGACTGCATGTATTTTATTTAACTACGAAATCGAGTATTGCATGAAGGTAGATCTGACTGGCAGGATTTAATAAATAAACAAATATTTGATTTTTAAAAAATAATTAAATAAATGAATAAATTAGTTTTCATTTATTTATTTAAATTAAAAATCAAATATTAATTATTTATTTAAAATCAATTGTTGATGAAATAATTAAATAAATGAATGAATTGATTTCCATTTATTCATTTAATAAGAACTCGAGCATTAAATCAAAATAAATCTCGTAAATCCTCGAGCTGTAGTCCTCTGTATCTTCAAGTCTTCTAATCTCCGGGTTTTGTACTTTAAAATATTTCTAGACTTCTCGAGTACAAAAACCACTTAACAGAATTTCTAAAAATAATACTCCGTTTCCTGTCACGGATCATTGACGTCTAGTGCAATGGTCCGGTTCACAGATGACTAATACCGCTCTCTTGACGTCTAGTGCAATGGTCTGGTTCACAGATGACTAATACCGCTCTCAGGCCTTCGTATTATACCCGTACAAACCACTGTTAAGTCTTCTACCAAATATAACCAACTTCACTAGGAATCCTTGAGGTCTTCACACTAATTCTGATAACTGCTTCGAATGACTCCAACCTTATTACTCCGGTGTCTGAACATATTAATGAATTTCATACGGATCACTGTTGACGTCTTCTTCACTGTAGCTTACAAAACCTTTTGTGTATATGCCCAATAAATAATCTGTACTGATTCCAGTGGAACATAGATTATTTCAAAGTCCTTGTTCTATGTTGAGTTATCCAAAACAGTATTGTTGAGTTATATGTATAGCTTCAATCTTGCTCAACATGTAGAATCTCAGAGTGACCTCTATATAGGTAATCAGGTTATCAATGCACCTTCGTTCGTATTTAACATTTTCAATATTCCCTCATATTGTGATGATAATATCATTTTTCTCAAGTTCTAAATGAAAGTGAAACTTCTCAGACTGAGAGTGAAGAAGCTGAGACTGAAAGTGATTCAGATTTGGATGTACCTCCTCCTAGAAGTAGTGAAAGGTTGAAAGTAGTGGCCTTCATGAGGAACAAGTTTAATACCTCTAAGTGCACCCCTGAAGTTCCAGTCAATTTGGATGATTAGTTTTAAGTATTGCAATTTCATTTTGACGAGACTTGTTTTGGAAACTTTTGTTTTAAGTAGTAATAACCTGGTTATTTGAACGTGTGCTACTTATTGTGGTACTTTTTTTGGTACTTATGTTGATGGTACTCTGATGTTGGAATCTATTTTGCTAATTAATCCAATATTGGTAATTTACTTTTCTAATTTTTATGAGATTTGATTTGCTAAAATAATTATTTATTCCAATGAAAAATAACATTATTTATTCCGATGATTACATACAATAATTCATGGTAGATACTTCCTTTGTCCAGTGTTCAGTTCCCTGCTAACAGCTAAAATTATAATGATAGCAAACATACAAACTACCACACTGCATAATAACAAATTTTAGGTTTGCTTTTTCTTCTTTATCATTTTCTTCTTTTTCTTCATTTTATACAATTTTTCCTCCAACTTTAACAGATTTTGCTCAAGTATCACATTCCTCTGATTCGGTTCACAAATCAAATTCTTTTCCCGTCCAGACATCTCATCATCGATCCACGTGAAAAAATTACAGTTTCTCTCATCCTAAAATAACAATAAATTCATTTTAAAATCTTAATTAACAGTTAAACTACAACAAATCTACGAACATAATTTACCTTGTACTTCTGACAACTCCAGAAACGTCGTCCTGGGTTCTTGCTTGTCCATGACATCCGTATACGAACATTCAAGCCACAATCACAGACGATCACATTAACCGACAACGAGTTGGACATATTTGACATGGGGGTTTAGTTTTTAGGTCGTTGAGGATGTTAAATAGAGAAGAAATTAGATATTTATTTATAAATGAGGGAGAAATCAAGAAGAGTGATGATGAACCCTAATGTGTATATCTGTATGTATATAAACAGAAATGTGGGCAAACTAGCCTTTTTTTTTGAAACCAACCATGTAAGCTTGCCACATCATCAGCTTCGTTAGGGTTTTTAAAAAAAAATAACGGACTGTTATAATATTATATTTCAGTGCTTTAAATGAGTACCCGTGAAAAACGGGGAGCTACTTGAGAGAATTGAGTAAGATGGGTGACCACTTTTATAAAACCCCTTTTCTTATTTTTCGTCTGCCTTCATATCTTGCAGCTAATTTTTTCTTTTCGCGAATTTTATGCTTAAAATTAATTTGAATTTTCATAATTTTTTTTATCATTTATGTCATGAAAATATTCATATATATATATATAGGCCTTTACTCCGTGAAAAACCATCTTATATGGAGAACCGTGAAAAACCATTGATGGTAATCTAGAATAATAAATATAATAAAAAATTTAACAATTAAAATTTGATAAAATTACTTGATTTTAAATTGATTCCACAGTGGAATAATTTTTAATAAGTTTCTACTGTGATTCTGCTATAGAACCAATTTAAACTTTTTTAATAATTTTAATGATTTTTTAAATAAAAAATTGTCAAACTTTGATTTTAACTTGATAATTAAAATTTATAACTATATATGATGAAAAATAAAATAAATTATACATTTTATATATTTTAAATAATGCTTCTCCACGATTCGCTATATAAGAGGATATTCCACGGAGTCACCCCTAAATTTCTATCTTTCATGTAGAGTTTTATGTTTGTTTTTAACAAAATATAAATTTTTGGTTAAATATAATAATTACGATATTTCTATTTTCCTTAGAATTCTTTTTTATTTTTTATTAAAATAATAAAATTGAATCATTTATATATTTTTATTATTAAGGGAAATCATCTTTTTAATGGGTACTTTGGTTTCACCTTTTTTCGATTTCACGAACTTTTGGTTTTATCCCTTTTTATATCTTACTATAGTTTTAATATATAATTTTTTTCCTTTTTTCGACTCCTATATCGATATGAATCAAATTCTATATGTAATATTTTATCCATTTTTTATTCTTATATACAACATATTTATATTGTTTCTATATATAATTCAGTTCATATAAATATGGGAAACCATTATATTTTATCATTTATGTTAAGTTATTATTTTAGAAATGGCCCAAAACGATTCCATTTCAGTAAAAAAATGTCTAAAATATCAAAAAGGTCAAAATGTCAATACAAGGATTGTGTAATTATATTTTTTTAAAAAAAGAAAAAGAAACGAGCATCACGTGTGACATGATATATATAACGTATTGATATGATATTTTAGGTTAAAATTTTCAAAAATGACATTTCAAACCATTTTTCCTCCGATGATGTTTATTATTTTTAATTCAATTAGAATATTTACCATTTATCTAAACTTTATTCATGACCAACTCCACCATTAGAATTTAGAAGCATTTGGGTCATTTTCTCAGCACTTTACTAGATAATTTATTTTCCGATGATTATCTCTCTCTTGTTTATAAACTTCTTCTCAACGTTTAAAATCCAATATGGCTAAGAAATTGGTATATCATTCCATCAATTGTTTATTTTATGAATGTAAGAACTTTTCCTTGCTTCAATTAACTCCAATATGGTTGAAGCATCTCCATGCATGATGACTTTTCCATCTTCCATATAAATTGCACCATCTGCATATTCAAGTTCTTCCAAACGATGAGTTACCCATAGTGCAGTAACGTCTTCAGAACTAGCCAGAGAGTTCTTGATAGCTTTTATTACTCCAATCTGGTCATAAAAAATAATATCACATTTGAGAACAGTCTAAGAATGCAGGAACAAACTAAGGAAAGTATTAAAACAACCAGAGTAATCATTTTAGCCACTCCATCTACGCAGTTTTCTGAAATATGATTTTGCAAATGATTTCCAACTGTTTATACAAGAATTAACCCTTTATGCAAGGCCATCAAGGAGAGAAACATGGAAATTCATCACCCACCGCTACAGCCTACAAGGCAATAAACCTCCTTTTCTTAAAATTTTATGGATTAGTGCTAAGGTGTGGAAGAAGTTAATATATTCAGTAAGATGTTAACTTCAAATTAACACATCTTAAGTCCTTTGAAACGGACATAAAAATTACTGCATATCATTTTTCACTTCATACCATTTTTCAAAATCAGGTCCATAATTCTATTGTTTAGCTCATGATTTTGTTCGATTAAAACGAAAATAATATAAAATCCATTAAGCAAAAGATGCATCATTTTTGAATACCTATTATTTTGGTTATACTTATTCAGTTGGTTTTAAGGCTTTTTTCTTTATTTATTTGTTCTTTTTTCCTAATGATTTTTGTGCTTTAGGGTGGAGGGAAAGAGCCACAGCACCAAGAAAGACCAGTGCAATTACAAGTTTTCACAGTAATTAGTCAGGTACCTGATCAGTTTCATCCAAGAATGTTGTAAGCTCATCTAGTAACAGGACTTGGCACTCTTCTGCCAGGGCACCAGCAATAGCAACCCTTTGTTTTTGACCACCACTAAGAGTTTGAACCGGTCTCTAATAATTGAATAAAGAAATGATTATGATATGAAGCATGATAGGCCAAATTTTAACAAAAGGTTATGATTTGGTTCATAAAATATGCTGAGAACATACTCTCAGATATTCGTACATGCCAACTGCGTCCAAAGCTTTTGCAACCCTAGACTTAATCTGTTCAGGGGTATAATTAAATTTTCCAAGGCCAAATGCGACATCTGCTTCTACAGTAGGCATCACTACCTGCCCAATGTAGAACAATTATTTCAGTATAATAGTGTCCAAAGCAGGTTCAGTCATTCCATGCCCCAACAAGCAAACCCTTTTGGCATTCCTACATGATCAAGTATCCTTTATACCCTCAGTACTTGACAATTTTTTATTCAAAGACATATCCCTTGGTAAAGAAGCAGACTCGGAGGAAATATTAGAGCCCAAGCTCAAGCTAATATCTTCATTTCCTGCTCTTTCTTATTAACAATCAAGTATTACGTAGAGCTCTGTACTTCTCTTTTCCTAATATATATCTTTCTCTGGTTCTTTTTTTTGACAAGATTTTTCTCTGATTCTTAACTTATACTAGATATATATTTTAGTATAATTCCTCCCTTCACCAGCTAGTGACAAAAAAATCTCACACAAAAATAAGTGAGTAATCTTCTTAACTTGCTACTGAAAACCAATCATGCACTTTATATTTTCCAATAAGCAAATCAGTTTAGTAAAATGAGATTGCAGTCTAATAGATATTAAAGCATCGATTCTGAAAAATTCATTTATCAGCAAAAAACCAAAAAAAATAAATAATATGTCATTAGTGTTAATAGTTGTGTCACGTGTGATATCCGCATGCACAGTTACACATTCACACACAAGTGGGAGCGTCACAGAGTTTAAAATCTAATTATCTCCGCATTTTTATGTCATCCATTTACATATTGAAAGTCTTTCTCAAAATTTGGGTAAATCTTAATAGAGAAAACAAGTTTCCAACACCACGTGATCTAGACAAAATAGAAAACCAAAATAATACGCATTAATCCTATCCCCAAGTGGCAGAAATTTTGAAAAGAAAAGAACAAAATTATCAACCTCCAAAAGTAACCTTTATATTATAAATACAATGCGTTGTACAGAGAATCATAGAAGAATTCACACTGGATTCTGTAGAAAACGGGGGGCTCAGTAAGAGATAACTGAACAATAATCATTAGAAGTACACTGTATTTTTTAATGCTATGAAGAATTTAAGAAGGGACAACAAGAATATATCTTGTAAGAAATTTTATATAAATTACTGGGAGAATTTAGTGTGAGCTCATGAGAAAGGTCGTAAATAATTATAATAAAAATTTAATTGAAGAGACTTTTGTTAACTTTAATTTTAAAGAAATCTACTTAATACTCGCAAGAAAATTCAAAGGTAAATGAATTTCACATATTTTATAACTTGTGCCACTACTTGTAGGCCCCAACCTTAACTGATTTGAACTTTTAAACCAGGGTTTGAAGCCTCTACAATTGATTATAATGCTAGGTACTCGTCATGATTGAAATACTAGGTCAAGTGCCTGTAATCGTAGACTAGTCGCTGACTAGAAGATAAATTAATTATAAATAAATTAGATAATATATATAGAGTAAGTTTCTAGAGAGAACCCTCTTATAAACAATATATATATATATATATATATATATATATATATAATACGTGGTTCCCCACAACAAAAGTCTAGCATTTTTCATACTCATGTGTATATCAATTACAAAAGTTAATTACAAACATATCTTTTTTTCTATTCCATGTACACACTGACACACATACATACGCTGACTATACATATATTTACGCAGATTCTACTACATGTATATTCAGTTTTGATCAATTTATGCACACACACACAAAAAAAAGATATATAAGATGAGATTAGCATGTTGAATGTTGTTGATGTTGGATAAGTTTTTAGGAATATTTTTTAATTTTTCATTTTAAATTTTAACTGGATTTTGAATAAGTAGAACGATTATATGATTATCCGACTGACTGGTCGACAATTCGCAAGTCGACCTCTCCGGTCGACTCTCTCAAACCGACTAGTCGAGCGCCATGAAAACAATGCTGCTCATTGCTAAGTTCTGCTTTCATGTGGGCACATACCTGAAAACATTGGTTTTCTTTTTTAACTGTTAGAAACATAGATCTGATGGAGCTTGGAGATTGATCAATTGTTCTGGCTAGCCATATCCACCATCACTTTTATTATGGCCTGTTTGGGAACTTGGATTTCATTTGAAATTCTGAATTTGGCCAAATGATATGTTCACATGTTTGGATAACCAAAGAATTTGTATTTGGATTTCAAATATTCAAATACTAGTATAAATTTAAGAATTAGAAATGAAAACTCAATTCATGTCATTTGAAATAAATTACATGTTTCCGAACACAATCTTAAGTTAAATGTCCAAGCTTCTGCATACACTTGTTGAATACCTAAACCAATTCGCAATTTTTTCTTCTTAACTTATATGTCTTGTTTTATTTTCGCTCTACTACTTTGAGGTACAATTGAATATGTTGAACAATCTATATCATGGTTTTAGTCCTTTGGTAAATACAGGACAAATCTTTACCATATGACCACAATTTATTTCAATTTTTTCATTCTCTCAATAACTTAACTGACAGTTTGCTAAGAAAAATATTCCAAATTATGTAGTAGGTTGACAATTTCAACACTTAATGAGATACAATATCATCAACAAATTCAATTGCACTTCAGTAAAAAGATTCCAAATTATGTAGTAGGTCGACAATTTCAACACTTAATGGGATACAATATCATCATCGAATTCAATTGCACTTTGGTAAAGGCATACCTATATGATGTTATATTAAACATGACATCCACTAACGTGTATTTACAGTCGTCGTACTGCGTTGAAGCATAAATCCAAAAAAAAAACTATGATGTCAAGAGCAAACAAAAATCCTGCATTTCATCTCAGTCACTGCAAAGCTGAAAGTAAAGTGGCTCCTAAAAACTCAGAAACATCTATCGAGAAAATTTTAAACCAGGGAAGCCATAACATGAAGTACTATAGAAAACAAGTAACACTGATAGAAAAGCACATTATTTTTATTCTAACCTGATGATCTGGGTTCTGAAAGACAAAACTCTTTGGTTTTTTCACATACATAAATCCATCAGTCGGACACATAAGACCTGCCAATATCTGTGTAATTGACAAAAAGAGGGAATACATAAAATTAATAAAACAAGTCAAGGCTTTCGAAGTTAAAGCTAGAGTAACCATTAACAGTTTTACTGCATTAGTTAAAAGTTAACCTATATCAATACAGGAATGACTGTAAACTAGCATATCACCTTCAAAAGAGTAGACTTTCCACAACCATTAGGTCCCAGAAGCATCCAAAACTGACCAGACGGAATCTGAATCGAACAGTCCTCGAGAATGTTCACTAATTTCTTCTGTTTGGTCCTAATAGAAAACTTAACATTTCGGCTCTCAATGGCAAAACTCTCGGTTGCATTAGGCCTATTGGACACAAAGTTAAGCAAGGATAACCAAAAAAAACAACAAAAGAAATCAAGAATCAGTACTACAGTGTTACTAAACATAGTCCTAACATACCCCTGATAAATATGAGCACATTCACAAAGGGGTAATAGCAGATTGCTTGTAACAAGCATATATTGAAATAAAAACAGCATGAAACACAAGGGTGTTTGATGAAATGCCTGAATGAAAACTGAGAAAGTCAAAGTAAAGAGAGTAACCTGAGAGGAGTGTTGGAATGAAGAGGTGGGAGTTGGGCCGCTGAAGTGCGAAAGGAGGCACTGCAATTCATCTTTTAGCGGATGTGGTACGCTCACATAACATCACTGTGCCATAGTTATTTTCTAGCACGTCTCTAGTAAATGAGAATTTCCCCTTCATTTTTCGAAAAACCGAGGGCCTAATAAGTTATGGAAAAAGTATCAGGCCCTAGGAGCCGACCTTATGATTTATTTTCTCTCAACTTATTTTGATTTTTCATTGATTTATTAATCTCAATTTTAAAATATATTTTTTAATTAATAATCTAATTTCAAATTCAAGAATTAAAATAATTATTTTTAATAATTATTTATTTTGGTTCATTTAAGAAAAAAATCTAATTTATAAGTAAAATTATTCAAACATTTATTTAACTTATAAGTATTTTTTTATTAATCACTTATAATTTACTTATTCAATTTATTTTATAAATTACTTATTTTAAAATTTTTCAGAGACTTAATCTTTATGTTGGCTAACATCAAATTAATTATTACGTACACATTTATATCTACACATAAACTTCAAACATCCGCCTTTCATCATTGCTATAGAAAGGGAAATACTAACAACTCAAATTTTTTACCCAATTTTTTTTCAATAATAATGTGTCATGTATAAATGATAATTTTTATAATAATAATATAAGATCAAGTTTGTATAAAAATGAGTCCCAAATTAAAATTTAACAGTGTCAAGGCACATTATTTGGAGGAAATTTGAAAAACCTAGCACTGCTTAGAAAGAAAATAGAAATCTGTTCGTCACGGAAAAATTATCGGATTGTTTAGAAATGATGGATAAATTACAAATTAATATTTTAATTCATTAGTTTCGATTTTTCAAAATTTGTAATCATGCGTTTCTCTATTAATTAGAGTTATGATAGGTACATCCTAATATTAAAATAGAGTAAAATTACGTACCCAAATTTTTTTTCAAAAACATTACTAAAAAGATATGTGTGATTTTTTAATTTGTGAGATTCATATTAATATTGAGGGGTCCATTTCATTTATAATTGAACATCCAAAAGTATTTTAACAACTCATCATTCGGGAACGGTTTTGGGAATTATTTTTGAAATTCTAGTATTTTTCTAAAATATATATGAATATTTGATTTTATTAATTATTTAATTTAAGATATGCGCCAAAATTATAGGAAAAGAAAGTCTTGATATTTTGCAGAGTGGCCAACTCGTTTTCAAAATTAACTGTACAGGAATTTCAGTTCAAAGCCTTGTTATTTTCCGACTTACGCCTAAGTTTTTAAAACAAAAACTAGCCATAAGGATGTATAATACTTTAACCTCATCTTTGAATGAAAGTTTTAAAGTGAAAGGGTAAGGATGTAATTTTCTTTATTATATTTAAAAATCAGGAAACACAATTACGAGAGAAAGTGACGCTACTTTACTTTATTTTCACTTGATTTCCGTATTTTTTAGAACTTGGGAGCAGTGGGTTAATATTTTGAATTGTAGACTTGTAGAAGTATTTTAAACAATTTTGGATTAAAAAAAATGGTTTAAAGGGGCGAAGCACCCCGAGGCCCGATTTTAGACAACCTGGTTGTAAAGCTATGTAATACACCAGTCGAGCAATTCTTTCAGCTTTAAAAACTAGTACTACTTACTACTACATGTTTCTTATCTTAAACAGAAGAGGCCACACAATAACAGAAAAACAAACAAGTCACACATACTTCATCATCATCATCTCTAATGTCTTACTCTTCTTCCTTCCTATACACCACATTTTCCCACATTTCGTCACACCCTCAAACTCCCAAAAGAAATGCTAGACGACTAGTGTCCATCAGAGCTGCGGTATCATCTGAACCGGAGAGCGGAAAGGTTGCACAGAAAAAACCCCCAGAGGCTTCCACAAAACCAGCACCACCTAAACAGCTTCCTAAGAAGCCTGTCTACTCAAGTGAGTCGACATTATATTATTACACTGCCTAATCGTATCAAGCACAAATGCTTTTCTTTCTTTTTTTATATAAATGTGTGAATTTGTTTTGTGGCAGTGAAGAAAGGTCAAATTGTGAGGGTAGACAAAGACAAATATCTTAATAGCATCAACGTAAGTAGCATCCAACTCTTGTTGTAATTGAGTTCTTACCTCCTGTTATCAATCTTGTACGATAAAGACATTATTATATATATATTGAATATATAACTAATTCATAAGAACATTGCTAATTCTTAAATCACATAAGCATATAAGAATTAACAATTAAATTAGGAGAAGAGTTTGAGAAAACAAACAGAGATTGGATTTAATCTCGAGTCCAGAAAACTGTCTCCTTAAAGCAGTTTCGCCCCGCACCATCCGTGTTTAGCGACCTGCTTCCCAGGATAAAACGAGATACTAGTATAATCGATAGATCGAATATACTCTCAGCGAACTTGAACTAAGCCCGAGAACTATCACCGGAATATTGGAAAAATTTAAGACTAAAGAAACCAAGAATGAAAGAGATGACTCTTATTTTCTTGACTTAATAAAACTGATGCCCTAAGACTCTATTTATAAAGAGAGGCCTGAAAGGACTTGTTTTTCTTTTCGATGTGGTACATGGTATTTATAAGAAAAACTAAGGAATAGGTTTGTGCTACTCTCGATGTGGTACAAAACCACTTTTCATATTAAAAGGTAAAACTTTGGAATATCAGTTCTCATTCACCTTTTACTCATTTTGAGCGTGTTAATATGCGTTGGAATCCCCTCGAAGAGAAGAATACGTTCCAATAAATACACACCACTAACACATAATGTGTCTCACTCATATAGAGTCTCAAAATGATTCACAACTTAGTCTAAAATACTAAGTTTGTCCAACAATCCCCCACAAATGAGATTGATGGTCCAGTAGCACGCACCACATAGACACCACATAGACAGACAGACGCGGAGCTTGACTTGGTGATAGTTCCGGCGGTCAGATATAGCATACGATAGGTAGAGAATGCTCCTTGAACCTTCGCTCGAATAAGTATATCGACTTTACTGGTAGACAGTATGACGCGATGTCCTTGAACTGTTCGACCGTTTGTGTAAACGATGACATACTCATCACTATATCTTTCCTGACTCATTCAGTTCTCATGATTATGTCCATTTTGGCCCTGGAACATCGTCCTGGTTCTGCAAGAGTTTCTAAAGAATTGTGCCTCGCAATTCTCCTTTGAAGCGGCCATACTTCTCTCTTACATAGGTGATCTTTATCTTATAGAGTAACCCGCGTTTACTCAACCGAATATTATGTATTCAAACTTGAAATCCTTATATTCGTCAAAGATCATTAAAAGCATAAAGCTTAACCTCGTACCTTACGGGTCTCACTGTTTCATCATCATAGAAATAGGCCAGGGGTTACCCCCACAGTGATTTAGTCATCATGATTTAGTTATCCCATTGAACCAAGTTCTTGGGATCTCCAGTCAGCAAGGTTGGGTGTCCACCATGACGCCGTTAAGCAATAGGCAAGGCTCATTCCTCTCGATGATTTGACAACTATCTCTCGGTCTAACTAGATTCCCTTGTCTTAAACAGATTCACTCAGTTTAACCATCTGGTCAGTGGATCCAAACATTATCATTTGACTTTACATAGTCAATCATGATAATTCTCGTTGAGAATAGTTGTTTAATGGTATTATGTCCTCATCATAGATGTGAGACATACCATTTCATACACAATAATGTGATCTCCCAATTTGCATATTGATTACACGATATATGCATATTGAAGACACATTTTCCTTGTCATTTAGGAATATCCTTACAAAGTGGTTACTCAGCCTTTTAACTGCATTTATTTTATGCACCAGACTCGTATTCCATCATGAATCGAGCTAAGTTTAGGATTTCCATGACACGACTGCTAAGTGTGAAATGTATTCTCGAATGACTTTTAAGTTCTTAAAGTCAAATATCTAATTTACATACTATATTCACATAGTACAATTAGATATCTTTCGTATTGCAGTCCAAGCTCACGAGCACATATCATACACCTTATATCTCATTGCAGTCACTTCCAAGTGACCAATTTCCATTGTATTCGTGCATCTACCCAGTTTACCAACTGTATAGCCTATGTCTAATTTTGTACAATTTTAAAAAGTACAACAGACTTGCAATCCTTCTTGAGAGATCCTTGTTCATCTACGCTTGGATAAATATAAATCCATTCCAGCTATGACAACTTTAGCTTCGTTGATCTCTTCAAAATTCACATCACCAACATGTGACATGTATCATCTAAAACTTTTAAAGTCACGAAGATTGTAATCTTCAAATAAAACTTTTCAATCTCATCAAGATTTTCAGAGATGATCCTCTTGTCATTACTTCTCGTAATGATCAGATCACTCACATGCAATCAATTATGACTTGCATATCATGTATAAATAACACATGCACGCTTGTCAATTCTCTGATTTTGAATCAGTTTGACATCTCATATTGACATATTTCACATTTATGAAATAACTTTACTAGTTATTACTTAAGGCTTCACTTGTTATTGATATTACCAGCTTTTAGCGTCCCAAAAACCAGCAATTTCAGTTTGCATCATTACCGAGTTTAAGCATCCTTAAACTGGCAATCCTTATTCACATAGCAACCAATTTTGAGCGTCCTCAAAATGGCAACCATGTCATTTATTTGAAGCCATTGCTTATCATAGCAATATCAAATTTAATATGCCATTATTTCGTGTCAATGTTGTTTCACTCAACATGATCACCGAAAATACAGATTTTCTACTCTTGCTTTATCTAGAGCAACTCTCGGGTTCACGTAAATAGATATTTCTCCAAATATCTATTTAGAAAGACCATCTCAATGTTCATTGATGCACTTTTAAATTTCACAATACGATAATTTTAGTATCATCTTAATGAACATTATTCTCAAAACTCGAGAATATTACATAAATTATATAAGGTCATCACTTTCGACTGTAATATTTTTGTATCAGTCTGACCTTATACTTCCTTCAGACCCAGATATATTTTTTCAATTTAAAAATTCATTTGGGTCCTAATGCTTCTATCTCGTAAGAAGATCTATATATTTTTAAACAAGATTCTGTCAAACAGAACCACTCTCTCTATTTCTTAACATCCTTTCCCCCACAAAGGACATAGAGAGAACATGCACAATCCATTTTCTAGTACACGTGCTAGAAAATCTTGATTTATTGACTCTTAGTAATAGTCAAATTTTCTCTTGATATATTCACTTATCAAGAAATTATACGAGAAGCGCATTGCTTCTATTAAATTTACGAGTTCACCTTCAAGCAAATTATCAAGACAATCGGGACTAGCAATTATCCAAGTCTTTTGCTCTCTGCAGGTTCATCATCACATTCATCCAATAACTCGTAAGTTCATTTAGATGACTTTTAATTACAGATCTACTAGGATCTACTAGCTTATCGCATAAGCATTCCTAAACTCTGTAATAGTATTCTTACGAATCTCAAAAATTAGATTCATATATTGGATATTATTAGACTCAACCATTGTCTATGTATCCATCCAAAATATCTCAATTGATTTTGGATCTCATGCTACCAACAGAGGTATTGGTATCAAGTTTCGAGATACCCCCACATTTCAATTATTTTCAAGAATGTTTCATTACATTCCACTATTCATAGAAAATTCAATAATTTTCTATTTTAGATATCCCCACAATTTTAATATTTTACAGAATGTCAGAAAATATTCCAAAACTAATAGGAAATTTAATTATTTCCTTCTGTGGTATCATGTTTAAGGAACGATTAGCCATTCGTAACTAATATCCTCAAATTCAGTGATAGTCTGAGCTGATCACAATCGTTTTGCATCTCTCTCAGAGCGCAACTCAAGCCTGCATCTACTCCATTTATTTAATGCGAGTAAGGTGCAACGACCTCATGAATATTCACGTTGCAAACAGAATTTGCCCGGTGATTATTCATCATCAAATTTATTCACTACCATCTTAATTATCTGTATTAAGTTGGATTTGCCCTTGAGTTTATAGAGCACACATATCTCTATTTAGCTTCAATATTGACTCGACTACGAGTACGAGTGATAAATATTTTACTATCAAACCAGACAGTAAACACGTATCGTGTCACTACCTCTCATATGAGCAGGTTTTACGTCATTCATTAAAACCTATAAGATTTTAATATCATGTTTAAAGAACTTCCCGTGGTTCTTATCATTAAAAATTCAATTACCGAATTTCTCTAAAATATTTACATGGTTCACACGAACCTACATTTCTGGCTCACCTACTGGTACAACCATAAAAGGCCCAAGGAAGAATATAAATCTTCAATAACCCCACATTCAGTGATCCATGATCAACTGATGCGTTAGGGTTAACAACTTTTCGGATTCTCTCCGAAGTTCAGCGTAACTACTGAGATCAATATTCGCCGTATTAAGTATCATATGGATCACTATAATAGGCTCGTGTGTCACCGCCGCAGCAAACCGACACCAACACGTGAAATTACTATTTAACTGGAGGAAAAATCCAACCAGAAAAATATAATTTATGTGCCGACCCATAACCTGTACTCCAGGCCCATTAGGTTTTTTAATGTGGAGAATCCTGAGCAATTGTAAATCTGGTTCACTTCAGCTGCCCACCTCGTCACATTATTTAACAACAAACATGTTACTGCATTCTATCCAGTATTACAAATTTGTGATATAACTCAATTATTAAAGATTAAACAATAATAATTGATGCCTTATCATCACTCAACAATGATTAAAAAAATTAATCACCAAATAATCAAGTTCCATCATGAAAGGTCACATTTATGTAGCCATATCATTTAATTGCATAGCAATATCATGTTATGAACTTGCAAACACGCATGTAAACTATAGCATATACGATTCTTGTATCAGTGTACTAATAATTCCAAAATCAATTCAGAATTAAGAAATCAATCACCATGTTAACAAAACATAATAAGCTATCCATTAATAGCGAAAACATGGACGAATTATAAATTTGGGTTTAATCTACCAATTTATAATGATCAACCCGAGAGAGATGTCACCAAATATGTCCACCTGAATATAAGTTGATCATAAATCAATAACCATTAAAGCATCAATAGCCTTATAAGAAACCAATTATCCAACAACTTTGTGCTTACTTTTGCCTCGTACCTGTTATGCTTAAACAAAGCACCACTTAAAATCAAATTTATATTAATTTCAAGCACATGGCAACAAGTGATCAAAGAAATTAACGCACTAAATTTAATTTAATTAATGAGGCAAATAATGGCCACTCATATACCCATAAATAAATCCAATTTAAACAATCAAATTGACCTTTGCGTCTACTCACAAGAAAGTATGAAAATTGAAGAAAACTGCTTTAAGATTGTTATCAATCTTGTACGATAAAGACATTATTATATATATATTGAATATATAACTAATTCATAAGAACATTGCTAATTCTTAAATCACATAAGCATATAAGAATTAACAATTAAATTAGGAGAAGAGTTTGAGAAAACAAACAGAGATTGGATTTAATCTCGAGTCCAGAAAACTGTCTCCTTAAAGCAGTTTCGCCCCGCACCATCCGTGTTTAGCGACCTGCTTCCCAGGATAAAACGAGATACTAGTATAATCGATAGATCGAATATACTCTCAGCGAACTTGAACTAAGCCCGAGAACTATCACCGGAATATTGGAAAAATTTAAGACTAAAGAAACCAAGAATGAAAGAGATGACTCTTATTTTCTTGACTTAATAAAACTGATGCCTTAAGACTCTATTTATAAAGAGAGGCCTGAAAGGACTTGTTTTTCTTTTCGATGTGGTACATGGTATTTATAAGAAAAACTAAGGAATAGGTTTGTGCTACTCTCGATGTGGTACAAAACCACTTTTCATATTAAAAGGTAAAACTTTGGAATATCAGTTCTCATTCACCTTTTACTCATTTTGAGCGTGTTAATATGCGTTGGAATCCCCTCGAAGAGAAGAATACGTTCCAATAAATACACACCACTAACACATAATGTGTCTCACTCATATAGAGTCTCAAAATGATTCACAACTTAGTCTAAAATACTAAGTTTGTCCAACACCTCCTTTATTCTACTTTATCTGATATGTAACAAGACAATGAAACAAATCTAAGCTACGGTCACATCCAAGCATAACTCTACTCTAAAGAATAGGGAGCTCATTTCCGGGGATGTCTTAAAACTGGAACTAATGATATGTGATTTCACCCCCCTCCCCCTTTCAATATGTATACATATTCCACTAGTCCTCTTACCAACATACCTAGTTTGTGAAACTATTTTTGTTTGTTTAGAATGAATTGTATCATTTTCAGTATAAGCTAAGACTGTTAGTGATCTGCTCCTGTGCCAGTACTTATCTGTTGGACACCCACCATATTACAAAGGCTTGGATTACATCTATGAAGACCGCGGAGAGGTACATCTTTTATTAATGCTAAATACTCCAATACGATTAAGAAATGTATTCAAAACTTTTAATCTTGATCATGATACATTAATAGTCCCTGTTTATAACTCTGCTTTAACATACGGTTGCCTCTGTCTGTTCCTAGGTTTTGGACTTGAAAATCTTTGAGACGGGAGAATATGCACTTGTAAGTAATACTTCCATGCCTTATCACAGTTCTACATATATCTGTATAACCAAGGGGGTGTTTGCTTCAAAATTTATTGAGTCCGGTCAACAAGAATTGGAACCTCAATCCCACGTGTAGGTGTTTGGATTAGTAATTTGATTGAATGGTATGTGAACCCGATTCCTTTTAGGTGAATAAATCGTATCGTACCTTTTCCACCCCTAGTGTTTTCATATCATCCGCATTCCCATTGACCCTCATTCCCATTCTCGATTCTCATTCTCAACGTCCATTGAAACACCCTTAAAATAAGTATTTGGTCGGAGATAATGGAAAGAGAAATGAAATAAACTGTGAACAAAATTAAAGGGGAAAGAGAGAATGTGAGGAAAATCGGAAAACAATGACCCCTTGTAAACGTTTTGTGAAGAAAATAATGAGTGCATGGTTTACAGATTGCATGGGTTGGAGTTCCAACTGCACCAGCTTGGCTTCCAACAGAAATGCTTATCAAGGTAATTTCACTTTGATTATTGTTACACTATTTGCCAAAGATAATTACACTCAAAACCTGACGTTCAATTTGTTTGCAGTCGGACAGGCTCGACTATGAAAGAATTTGATTATACTCTGCAGGACACTGAAAAATGCAACAAACGCGTTGTTATTGGTTTTCTACATCATCACAGAATAGCATTAACGTATATGAAAAAATTTACCAATTGTAATTAAATTGGTTTCTTGACTGAACATTGTACCAACAGTTTAGAGGGAGGGAGACAAATCTTGTGAAAATAAGAATTTTACAGCCTGCATATAAGAGTCAATAGTTTCATCAACAAGACATAATTTTGTTCCAGAAATCGCTAGGTGTGCTAGGACGGTGGGGGTACCTTCGAGAGATTAATCGACAAGTCGGAAATTAATCGGACCGATTAACCGGAATATTAATCGGAAGAATATAAATATTATTTTTAATTTTTATAATTATATAATAATCAATATGTCAAATATTTGTTTGAAAAAAGAAATTAGAATGATATTACAATATCTACACATTTGACATTCATTATGTACTAATTATTGAGTTTACAATATTAAATATATTTTAATTCACAATTTTAAACTAATTACAATATGTCATTTTTATATTTTAAGTGAGAAAATAAATATATTAGAGTACTTGTTACTTTTTATCAATACTTTATATTAGAAATTGACATGATATTGTGTGAAATTATGAAATTAATGATTTAAAATTATAAAAACATAATTTTTTTTTAATTATTTTCCGCCTAGACCGCCGATGACCGATTTTTGACCGACTATCCCGTCTAATCCCGATTTTAAATAAAAACGTCTAAATCACCGCCGCCTAGACCGATTTTGAGAACAGTCGAGAGGCGATTCCTCTCCAGAATGCACACTTCCTAATATTACAAGTACATTAAGGTCTTTCTTGAAACGTACAAGTGCATATCAAATGAGAAGTTATATGGATTAAGACCTGATGACGAGGGTTGTCAAAATATTACACCCTACTAATCCCATATAACTTATTGAATGGAGTTTGGATTTAGTTAGTTATTTATTTAACATGCTGGATTATTTAAACCAGGATTCAACATACCCAAACATATTGCTTAGCATTAACAATGTGCTCTCGAGTCACAGAATGGGTGAGAAGAGTGTTGACGGAAGAATTTGACAACAACAAAATTTGAGCTTTGTAGCCGGAAATAAAATATATGACGGTGTTTTTTCGTCGGAAAATATGAACAGTGTTCGTCGGAAAACGTGAACAGTGCTTGAAGATGGTGATTATTAGTGGCTGAGATCGCTTAGGATCAGTGGTGGCTCATTTGCGCTCTCGCTTCTGACCCCTTGCAATTTACCTATGTATCCCTATTTATAAGGAATCAAGTTAACGTAGTTCTTAGGCAACAAGAAACCTAATGGGCTTAGATCTCTTGTCCCGATGCCCGGTAGAAAATATACTGGAAACCGTCTTCTACTAGCTTTAGGAATGTCCGCCGATGAGGTCCAACCACAAAGGTCCAAGGCTCGTCCACGGCTTCGAGACTTCACGGATAAGGCATCTCCCCGACCAAGGATAACCCTCCGCTACAAGCTGTTTCTTTAGTCCGTGGACGCAGGTATAGCCGTGGTTCACCCCAAATGTTGGACGCATCCTTCTCCCCCGGATTGAAGGGTTTTTAGCACATAAACGCAACGAAAACGTAAATTTAAATCTTAAAAAAAAACGAAACCCTCCGTAGGATCCATGCGAAAAATAATATTTAATTCGTAGTTCAGTATGTTTACCTTAAGAAACTTTACGTTAATGGAAAGATGGAGGTCTTTAATAGCGATCCAAGAACGATGAACCGAAATCCCAAGCAGCTGCTCCTTAAGTGTGAAGCACTCCACCAGTATCCACCAAGAGTACAATGTGATGGATGATGAAGAGGTTGAGAGAATTAGTTGCCTCCCTCTTGTTCTACTTTAGAATTAGGGTTAATTATTTTGAGTTTGAGGCAAATAGGGTTTATAATAGTATATTTATAGGAAAAAATTTTAGCTGAAAATTTTCCATAAAATTTTATTATTATTAACCCTTTAATTGATTATTCTTATTAACCAATTAACTAATAATTAAAATACCTTTTAATCATTAATCCATTTTCTAAACACTTTAGAAAAATAATTCTCTCACTTGATTTAATTTCCAAAATTAAATTCTTAATTAATAATATTAAGAATTAATTAAATCTCATTTAATCAATTATTAAATCTGCTAATTAATTATTTATTTTACAAATAAATAATTACCAACCATTATTAATTAATTCCTCCACCATTAAATCATTCTCTTTTATGGTGTGACCCTGTAGGTTCAATATTAAGCCGGTAGTAGAAATAAATAATAATAAAACTATTTTATCATTATTTATATAAATTTTCTAATTCATTAAATATGATTAATTAATAAATTAATCATATTTATTTTACATCGTGAGGGAAACTTCTCAGCATATCGCGACTATCCGGATAATACGAATTCACTGCTTAGAATACCAAGAACCTATTCAGTGAGTAGTTACTGTACAATCAATTTCTTCTACCCTGCAATGTCACGATTAAATACAAGGCATGGAGCTTGTGTCAAGCCTATCTTATTTAATCATTTGCTTTCTCATTCACTATGCTTAGTTCTATTTAATGTAAATTAGAAACTCCTTTCTAATTTCATTCACTCTGGCCAGAGATTCCTGAACTAGCATAAGTGGATCAGCATTGAACATTCTCTTCCTTCACTGGAAGGGGTAGATCCTTTATTGATCATACACTATCTTCGTGTACAAATTCCTATACCCAGTAGAGCCCTTATAATTGTCCCTGGAGACTAAGAACTAAACCAAAGCATAGTTCAGTGTACACAAGATGACTATGATGACCTCAAATCTAAGGATACTTGTACAACTATCACTATGTGAACAACTGCTGACACGTGAGTGAACTCCATCAGTTGTTCAGCTGTGTGAGTCATGTTCAGTGAACTTATTCTATAATAAGCACCTACATACTAGCTATAGTATCACCACACAAATGTCTATGAGAACAGACATCCTTCATAATGAAGCAAGCATAGTATGTACCGATCTTTGCGGATTACTAATTAGCAGTTAGTAATCCTACGACCAGGAAATATTTAAGTTTAGAGTTATCATCTTTTAGGTCTCATTATTATGATCTCATCATAATCCATAAAAAGCTTTACTCTAAACTATGATATATCTTATTTAAACACTTAAATAGATAAAGCCCGCAATAAAACCAAAACAAGTCTTTTATTAATATCAATGAAATCAAAACAGATTACATAAAAGTTATTCCTAAATCATCATACATGATTGGACTTATGACACATCTCTTTCAATCTCCCACTTGTACTAAAGCCAATCACTCTGGTATCTAATACCCACCTTGTCTTTATGACGATCAAAGTGACTTTGAGAAAGTGGCTTTGTGAGTGGGTCTGCTACATTGTTATGTGTGTCAACTCTCTTGACGTCTCCTCTTTCAATACAATACAAGAAATGTTACCGCGCTCCCACTAACCTTTTTGTAGACACATGGTTCATCTATGTTTTTGATAAAATCAAACTCTTTGATTGCCTTATCAAAATGGATGTTCCATCTACGAGAAGCTTGCTTTAAACCATATATGGTTCGCAGCAGCTTACACACTAGGTGTTCATTTCCCTTGGAAAGAAAACCCACTGGCTGTGTCATATACACTTCCTCTTCAAGTTTCCCATTGAGGAAGGCCGTTTTCACGTCCATGTGCCATATCTCATAGTCGTAGTAAGCAGCAATCGCAAGCAAAATCCGAATTGATTTTAACAGGGCTACAGGAAAAAAAGTTTCATCAAAGTCAATCCCTTGCCTTTGTCTGAATCCTTTTACCACGAGCATGGCCTTATAGGTCTCCACCTGCCCATCTGCTCCAATCTTTCTTTTGTATACCCACTTGCACCCAATAGGCTTAACACCTTCAGGCGCCTCAACCAGAGTCCATACTTGGTTGGTATACATAGATTCCATTTCGGATTTCATGGCACTATGCCATTTCTCTGAGTCAACACTACTCATAGCCTCATTATAGGTCACAGGGTCGTCATCATCAATGATTGATAACTCATTGTCATTCTCAATGACAAGGCCATAATACCTCTCAGGTTGGTGAGACACTCTCCCTGACCTACGAATGGGCTGTTCCACAGAAGGTTGTTCAGTCTGAACAGGTGTTTCCACTTGATCCGTAGTAGTTTGTGCTTCTCGAACTTTATCAAGTTCAATTTTGCTCCCGCTGTTTCCTTCAAGGATAAACTGCTTTTCCAAGAAGGTAGCATGTCTGGAGACAAACACCCGATGATCGGTGTAAAAGTAATACCCTAAAGTCTCTTTAGGATATCCCACAAAATTACATTTTACAGATCGAGATTCCAGCTTATCTGGGTCAACTTTCTTGACATAAGCTGAACATCCCCAAATCTTAACGTGTTTAAGACTCGGTTTCCTTTCTTTCCATATCTCATATGGAGTTTGAGAAACAGATTTGGAAGGCACCTTATTCAATAAATATGCTGAGGTTTCCAATGCATAACCCCACAGGAATACTGGAAGATTCGCATAGCTCATCATGGACCGAACCATGTCTAACAAAGTTCGATTTCTCCTTTCAGATACCCCATTCAACTGTGGAGTATATGGAGGAGTCCACTGGGAGACTATACCATTTTCTTTGAGATTAGCTAGAAACTCTCCATTCAAGTATTCACCACCTCGATCTGATCGAAGAGTTATAATACTATGTTTGGTTTGTTTCTCCACTTCATACTTATATTCTTTGAACTTTTCAAAGGCTTCAGACTTGTGTTTCATCAAATACACATATCTGAATCTAGATCGATCATCTATGAAAGCAATGAAGTATGAAAATCCACCCATGGCTTGCGTAGACATTGGTCCACATACATCTGTGTGTACCAATCCTAGCAAATCTGCAGCCCTCTCTCCATGTCCACTAAATGGAGATTTGGTCATTTTACCCAATAGACAAGACTCGCATGTAGGATATGATTTAAAATCAAAGGGGTCAAGTAACCCTTCCTTATGCAATGTCCGCAGTCTATTTTCACTAATATGACCAAGTCCGCAGTGCCACAAGAAAGTGAGATTTTCATCATCCCTTTTTCTTTTATTAGTATGTTCAATTTGTAGTAAATTATGCTCTACGTCTCATACATATAGACCATTGTTTAAAATACCACTTCCATAAAGAACGTTATCTCTAAGAATTGAACATTTATTATTCTGAATAACAAACGAAAATCCAGCCAAGTCTAACGTGGAATAGAAATAATATTCCTCACAATCGAGGGAACAAAATAACAATTATTTAGAACAATAGTCTTTCCCGTAGGCAAATGTAAATGAAATGATTCTACAGCTTCAGCAGCAACTCTTGCTCCATTTCCCATCCGTAGAATCACCTCATCTTCTTCAAGAGTCCTACTTCTCCTTAGTCCCTGCAACGAATTGCAAATATGAGAACCACAGGCGGTATCTAATACCAAAGTAGAAATTTGACTTAGTGACATATTAACTTCGATCGTGAACATACCTGAATCAGAAGCGGTAGTCTCATTACCCTTCTTCTTCTTCAATTCTGCAAGGTAAACCTTTCAGTTCCTCTTCCAGTGCCCCATCTTGTTACAGTGAAAGCAAACAGCTTTGCTCTTGGGGTCTTCAGCTTTTGGTGGAACCGGCTTTTTCTCACCTACTTTCTTCTTCTTGGAAGGGTTCTTCTTCCTTTTCTTAGGATTGGAACCTTCACCAATTAGAAGAACATAACTCTTCTTAGGGGGAAAATTCGATTCCGCAGTCTTCAACATGTTGTGGAGTTCAGGCAGGCTGACATCCAACTTATTCATGTGAAAGTTCACAACAAACCGCGAGAACGAACTCGGAAGTGATTGCAAGACCAAGTCTTGGCTCAGCTCCCTATCCATGGCAAAACCAAGTTGTCCAAGACGTTCAATCAAATGGATCATCTTAAGTACATGGTCATTCACAGATGATCCCTCAGACATCCTACAACCGAACAGTTCCTTCAATATCTCATATCGAGCTGTCCTCCCTGCCACATCATACAACTCTTGTAGATGCATAAGGATAGTGTGAGCATCCATATGCTCATGTTGCTTCTGTAGCCCAATGTTCATTGAAGCTAGCATGATGTATTGAGCAACATTTGCATCATCTATCCACTTACGATACACAACATGTTCATCATTATGTGCATCGCTAGCAGGTTCAGTAGGCTTAGGTGAGTCAAGCACATATTCCAGCTTCTCAACCCTGAGAACAATTCTCAAGTTTCGAAGCCAGTCAGCAAAATTAGGACCAGTCAACTTGTGAGCATCTAGTATACTCCGGAGTGATAGTGCAGAAGACATAACGAATATAGTAAATCTGTAAATGATGAACACATAACAACACTTAGCAAATATTCAATTTCATTTCAAGACACTATATGAATCGGGTCTTTATTCATAAGTGGCTCCCACTAGTTTATCTAATTTATACAACCCCTAAGTGAAAATTAAGCATTCATCATGCTAGTGGGAATAGGGATCCTACATTCCATCACACAACCTCGGCTGTAGCACGAAACGTCATGTGATGTTCAATAGGCAGACAACTCTTGTCAATTACATCTTATGTTATTCCCTAATAAAACTTTAGCCTCTTAAATAATTGAGTCACGGTTGTAGCACAACAAACTCAATATTCTAAGTCAAGTCTAACCCAACATTTCGTACAATTGAACCAGTCTCCAACGGCCCACGGCTGTAGCACGTAACGACCTTTAGATTGTAATTCAATGTACACATCTCTATGTAATAGAGAAGTATTTCTTATTTCGAAATCAAAGCCCTCGGCTGTAGCATGAAACGACAATGATTTAAAAATAAGAACCACTTTCTACCATGTTGGAAGGCTATGACCGACACAAGCCCGTTGTGTCATTGGCCAATTACTACTTGATATTATTTAATTTTAGAGGGATTATATTATGTTACAATCATAATCATATTATAAAGAGATTCTTCCTATTAAATTAAATATTTCAAATCAATAATCGATAATCAGATGATTCCCAGATCGGGGGGAGCATTGTCAAGAGGCGTCACTTAATACCCTTTTCTTATAGATAGAAATCTGCTTTTGACATAATCATCCTTTCTCTCAATATTGAAAATTCATATTTAATTACGTGTTTCATAAACACAAGAATCTCATGATTGTATTCATAATATTATTGTTAAGGCAAGAAACGATTCATATTTTAGATTTTCTAAAGCACGCCTTATATTGATTTAAGTTCACCTAAATCTATCATCGCATGGTAAACATATGCATATATCTCACATATAAAATTAAATAAACAAGTAAATGTAAAGTGCAATAAAGTAAATGTGTTTGGTTATGGCCCCATCCTATGTGATCTTTATCAAGCTCATGATAAAGATCAAGGTCAATCTAATATGGTGATGGAAATAAATACAACTACTTATTACATAAGTCTTCTTCTTTGTTTAGATTTCTTGTATTCCTCGTCTTCTTCTTTGTATCACCTCCATTGGATAGCCTTCTTGAGTCTTCAATTACATTACATAGATTGAAAGTAAAACTAATCTAATGAACTTACAAGAATAACTCGAGTTACATTCGAGATTTATGATTACAAAGATTGACGACATGCAAGTTGTATTTAAAACCAAAACCAAAACCATTACACTAAGGTCGAAAGGCCATAACCATCCACCATGCTCATACAACACATAAAAGCATGTTAAAACACATAATCTGATCTTAACATATCATATTATCCATGATCTAATCATAAAAAAATATGACAAAAATCAGAAAAATCAGAATCAAATCAGAAAAACAAGAATCACTGTTTACGGGCAGTAAACGACGTCAAACGCCTTACAAACGAGTCGATGATAGCTTTATCTATCAGTTTTGTTCAGACGCTCGTTTACCTATGGAATAGGGTATTCGTTTGCTTAAATCGGACACCAGACCCAGATTTCAGCAAATCTGCAGTAGCCTATTCAGAATTCGTATCTAATATGATTCTCATAATTAGAACAAACATAAATCATGTATATATCAGTATATATACAGATTACATAATCATCTTATGATTATACAACTCACATGAATATCATATATTCAAAACTATACATATATAAGCATATTATATCAACATCAAATCATGGCGAATCACGTACATGCTCATATATTGAAAACAGTTAAACACATAAACGAATTAAAAAATTTTCGTAACCTTGCTCTGATACCATTGAAGGGTTTTTAGCACATAAACGCAACGAAAACGTAAATTTAAATCTTAAAAAAAACCGAAACCCTCCGCAGGATCCATGCGAAAAATAATATTTAATTTGTAGTTCACTATGTTTACCTTAAGAAGCTTTACGTTAATGGAAAGATGGAGGTCTTTAATAGCGATCCAAGAACGATGAACGGAAATCCCTAGCAGCTGCTTCTCAAGTGTTAAGCACTCCACCGGTATCCACCAAGAGTACAATGTGATGGATGAGGAAGATGTTGAGAGAATTAGTTGCCTCCCTCTTGTTCTACTTTAGAATTAGGGTTAATTATTTTGAGTTTGAGGCAAATAGGGTTTATAATAGTATATTTATAGGCAAAATTTTCAGCTGAAAATTTTCCATAAAATATTATTATTATTAACTCTTTAATTGATTATTCTTATTAACCAATTAATTAATAATTAAAACACCTTTTAATCATTAATCCCTTTTCTAAACACTTTAGAAAAATAATTCTCTCACTTGATTTAATTTCCAAAATTAAATTCTTAATTAATAATATTAAGAATTAATTAAATCTCATTTAATCAATTATTAAATTTTCTAATTAATTATTTATTTCACAAATAAATAATTACCAGCCATTATTAATTAATTCCTCCACCATTAAAACATTCTCTTTTATGGTGTGACCCTGTAGGTTCAATATTAAGCCGGTAGTAGAAATAAATAATAATAAAACTATTTTATCATTATTTTATATAAATTCTCTAATTCATTAAATATGATTAATAAATTAATCATATTTATTCTACATCGTGAGGGATACTTCTCAGCATATCGCGACTATCCGGATAATACGAATTCACTGCTTAGAATACCAAGAACCTATTCAGTGAGTAGTTACAGTACAATCAATTTCTTCTACCCTACAATGTCACGATTAAATACAAGGCATGGAACTTGTGTCAAGCTTATCTTATTTAATCATTTGCTTTCCCATTCACTATGCTTAGTTCTATTTAATGTAAATTAGAAACTCCTTTCTAATTTCATTCACTCTGGCCAGAGATTCCTGAACTAGCATAAGTGGATCAGCATTGAACATTCTCTTCCTTCACTGGAAGGGGTAGCTCCTTTATTGATCCTACACTATCTTCGTGTACAAATTCCTATACCCAGTAGAGCCCTTATAATTGTCCCTGGAGACTAAGAACTAAACCAAAGCATAGTTCAGTGTACACAAGATGACTATGATGACCTCAAGTCTAAGGATACTTGTACAACTATCACTATGTGAACAACTGCTGACACGTGAGTGAACTCCATCAGTTGTTCAGCTGTGTTAGTCATGTTCAGTGAACTTTATCTATAATAAGCACCTACATACTAGCTATAGTATCACCAAACAAATGTCTATGAGAACAGACATCCTTCATAATGAAGCAAGCATAGTATGTACCGATCTTTGCGAATTACTAATTACCAGTTAGTAATCCTACAACCAGGAAATATTTAAGTTTAGAGTTATCATCTTTTAGGTCTCATTATTATGATCTCATCATAATCCATAAAAAGCTTTACTCTAAACTATGGTATATCTTATTTAAACACTTAAATAGATAAAGCCCACAATAAAACCAAAACAAGTCTTTTATTAATATCAATGAAATCAAAACATATTACATAAAAGTTATTCCTAAATCATCTTACATGATTGGACTTAGGACACATCTCTTTCACGGATAAGGAGCCCCTACCAAATTGCTGGATAAGTGATCCCAAGTGTTTGGGTGCAAAGTGCAGTATACTCCAAAGTCTCCCAACGAGGACACCCGTTGAATACAAAGACAGAGCTCTCAAAGCACACAACAGAGTTTACTCCACATCCCCAATGAGGACACTCATTGACTACAGGAGGAGGCCTTCCGTCTAGGCATACCCTGGAGGTCTCTGACCACGGACACCGTCTTCCCGTGGTTATATTACAGGAAGGAGTTCTTCAACAGAGCACCTGCATCAAATATGTTAATGATAATAATCTCCTTCTTCCTTGAATCATCCACAAAATTCTTCCAAGCAACCATACTGAAATCTCATCCAAGCCATCTCTTCTACTTAGGGCGCGCCCTAAGACCTTTCATAGGTGAGGAATTAACTCATAGAATTACCCAAATTACCTTCTTCGTGTAATAATAGTGTGCGCCACCTTCAACAATGAGGGCACGCCTTGTTTATTTAATTTTTTTTTGCATTAATCTTCCTGTAAGAAAAAGGGCGCGCCTCCCCATATCTGTAGGGCACACCTTCTTCTTTTATGATAAAAATATTTGCCTTATCATTTTCTTAATTTTAGGCATCAATATCCCAATTCTGACCAATTGACCCAGTTTTGACCCGAACAAGGGTTATACCAAATTTTGAGCATAACAACTACCACCCAAATTCCATATGCTATTAAAAATGGGATTGAAATTTTACTCATCAAATATTGAGAAATTCGTATAACTTTGTTTTTCAGAGAGGGCGCGCCTTCAAGAGGGCCCGTCCTTTAAACTCCAAACAGTTTAAAACGGTTCCCCTTCTTTCTCGAGAATCGTGATCGACGTGATTAATTTAATTGACAGTTGTTACACGTTACTTTTAACTATAAATACAAGTAACAATCATCATTTTACCTTTACTCTTTATTTTTCACTTTTCTCTCCCAAAAAGTTCTCTACCGCCAGATAAAGCTTTTTCTGCATGAAAACAATCCTCACCTCAGCATTTTCAAAGCTCTTTCCGGTCAATTTACTCATCAGTCAAAAATCTCCCCCAACTTGTAAATTAATATAATATACAAGTTTAACAGATATTTGATGATGTCAAAAACATTAAGTACAAATGTATGAGAATTTGACTAGATAACTACAACTTACAGTCCTTAAAGCTTTACCAACTTTAACTTCTGATAACAACTTCAGTCTGTATTTATATCAGAATTTGAGCAGTTGTAGATCTTGACTTGGCTTCACCTTCTGATTTCTCTGATGTCAGGAGTTGTTCTGAGATAGTTCTTTAACAAACATCTCTCAGCATATCTAAGTTCATCAATCATCCTCCTTTTAGCATCTTTAAGTTCTGCAGAGTCTTCACCAGTTTGAAAGATTACAGCCCTGAGATCATTAATTTTAGCTTTCTTTATGTCCTGATCCAGTCTGATCAAATACGCCTTGTCAGACTCAAGATTGAATTCCACAGCCTTGTAACCCAGAAATGTAGTTATAATATTAGCAGAGTTAGGCTTCATCTCAACAATATCACCCTTGTGATCTCTGTACTTTGGAAGATATGTGCTGTCAGACTTAACAGAATAAAGCCTTTTCTGTCTCTGAATTTGACTCTTCAAATAGTTTGCAACACTTTCTGTTATTTTGTCATTCACTTGAAGTAAGAATAATACATGTTCCAGTTCTTCAAAATACTTCAGTGGAATGGCATTTTCCCTTATATGATAAACCCTACCATCTGTCATGAAGTACAACAAGATGTGTTCTTTCAAGTAGGTATGGTAAACCATCTGTACAGATTCTAGTTGATTCAATCTTTCAGGAGTTGCTCCAATACCTGGTTCACTTAAGGAAGTTGGATCATTGGTTGTGTTATGTATTCTTCTTTCATCAGCACTACCCAATCCAGATTTATCTCTTGCTTCCTTTCCAGTAACCACTCTTGCTTCAAAACCACTTGCAGCAGTCTTTAAAGGTTGAGTTTGTTTGGCTTTGGTGAATCCTGGTAGGAGTATCTTTGAAGGTTTAACATGAGCAATGTCAGAGGTTTCCTTTGATTTATCTTCTGATATCAAGTTAACTTGAGCTATGTCAGAGGTTACTTGCTTCTTTGAGATGTAAGAACTAACCATATCTATACTCTGAACAACTTGAGCCATGTCAGAGGTTGTCTTAGAAATTTTTCTTGAAGTCAGAGCAAGATCAGCATCTTCAACAGTAATTTCTTCATTCACAGGAGGCACATAAACCTTGATAGGTTCACCCACTTTCTCTTTGCCCTTGGACCTTGGATCTATCTGCAATTGTGATTTAGCCTTGGTTGCTTCAGGATTTGTTCTTTCCTTTATCAAAATGCCTTTGATCTTGGAAGTTTATTTTTACCAACAGAAGCTTCAGATTTAGATTTGACCTTTTCTGACTTAAGTCTAGCTTCTTCTTCCATCAGACTCTCAAAGTCCATTCCTGGATTCTCCTTAAGGAATAACTGTCTTGATAATTCTTCATCAAGATCCAAAAGTTCATCAGAACTTATCCTTTTACCAGTAGCAGAAGTAATTCTTTTTCCAGCATCAGAACTTGTCCTGTGACTTGTAATTTCAGTCCTTCTTGATGAGAGACTTCTACCTTGACCATGACCTCCACCCATTCCAGAGTTTCCCTGGTCATCTTTGTCATCATCCTTCCCCTTCAGTGTCTGATCAGTTTTGCATTTGGACTTAATTACTTTCTCTCCTTTTTTGGCATCAGCAGGTAAGAGAAGAGAGACAAGCAATTCCACTGAAGCTTGGATTTCATCGAGTTGAGATTGCTGAGAAGCTTGATTTTTCAAAATATCATTAATCTGAGACTGTTGCTTCTCTTGGGTCTTCTCAATGTAAGCAACTCTATCAAAGGTAGGTTGGAAGAATTTTTTCTTTTCAATTTTCTTAACTATTTCTTGCTTGAGCAATTCTTCCTGAATTTTATGTAACTCTGCATGAGTTGTTGAATGGAGACCTTGCAGATGTCTAGTACTCAATGCAGTGACTCGAATCTGTGTCTTGAAATCTTCATTAATTAACATTTCATCAGCTTTTGTCAAGTGCTCAGCAAGAGTCTTGTCAGATGGAACAAAGGTAACTGAGTTCCATTCCTTAGTCCACTCCTGTCCTCTAGGAGTTTCACTCCAAGGAACTGGTGCTGCTCTTGTCACAAACTTCTCAACTAGTTCAGATTTGTGAACAGTGTATGTAGGTGCATGTCCTGAAGGACCAGTTTCATCAGCACCTGCATTAATAGCAGCATCACCAGTAGTATCAGCATTTGAAGCATCAGAACTAACAGAATCAGCATCTTCTGATAAAATAACAGTATGAGAAGCAATTGAGGCTTCAGCATCTTCCTCTAAGTGCTGATCTGGTTCCAAGTTCTGATCAACAGCCATATCCAGATACTCACCTATATTCTGATCATCAACATCTAGATGCAGAGAAGGTGTTGTAGACAATTCTGGAGTTTGAGTAACATCAGGAAAAGGCGCTGGTGATGGAGTAATTGCTGTTAGAGCTTCTAAGTAAGAACCTCAGGCACAACCAGGTTATGAATATCAACTTCAGCACTTGTGCCTGGGTCTACAGGAGATACAATTTTATGTACAGGAGACACAAATGGTGTGGTGGTCTTATCTGTAGCAGCTTCCTTGGTTGGGGCCAATTAAGAGGGAGATGCAGTAGCTTCAGCATTTTCAAGTTCTTTTGAGATCAGAGATTCCTGATCTCCTTCCTTAGCTGCTGCTTCCTCATCATCTGAAGCTGGCCTTTTTGCTCTCTGTTTCTTGTATCTTTTTGAAGGTTGGGATTCCTTGGGAGGTTCATCAAAAGTCATTCTTCTAAGCCTTTTGAGAAGCTTAGATCCCCCAATTTCAGAATCCTTCTGAGAAGGGACCTTCTCAGCTTCTTTGACAACAGGTTCTGATGCAGAAACCTGTTCCTCACTATCAGACTCATCTCTCAGAACAATCCTCCTTCTCTTCTGTGGTGCTTGAGGAACAGTCTTTGTCCTCTTGGGCTTGGAAGATGAAGGCTTCACAGTAGGTGCTGAGGATGAAGGTTGAGCTACCTGTGAAGGTGTTAGATATGATTTGAGATATGTTCTGAGGGAGGGTTAAGGTATAGATGTATGAGTGGTATGTTCTGATGGTTGCTGTGGTGTTTGGGATGTGGTGGTGGGTTGTACATCAGGATAAACAGATCTATAGGTTTCAGGATCAACATTTACCAAGATCTGTTTTACAGACTGAGGAATTTGTAAAGGTCTAACCACCGTTTTCTTAAGGTCAGCATTTACCAAGTCATTAAAGGCTCGTTTTGCAAGTTTAAAAGGTGGATATAAGTCAGTAGTAGGTTGGGGTTCATCAGCACAACAAAAATTATATATAATCTGACAGAATCTAGCAAAGTAAACAACATTCCTATCCTCTGTCATCCTATCCCCAATAAAACCTATCACAGCACTTGCAAAATCAAAATAAGTGTGGTTAATAATAGCATACCCGATGTGCTGACTCATTATTGGAATGGCATCAAAGTTGGAAAACTTATTCCCGAAGGCTTTAGTGATGCAGTCAAAGAAGAAGCTCCATTCCTTTCTGATATGTGCCCGTTTCAACTGTCCAAGCTTAGCCAAACTCCTTTCATATCCCAAACTGTCCATTAACTCTTGTAGAGCTGATTCCTCCGGTGTTGAAAAAATATAGCCTTCTGGTAAATGTAAGGCCTTGCGAATTGTACCAGGAGTTACCACATGTTCAGAATCATCCACTTCAAAAACAATATTGGGAGTACCAGTTGCACCACCATTATCAAAATGCCCAGTCCGCCAAAATGTCAGAACTTGTTGGCTTGAAAAGACTGAAGGCTGGGTCAATGCATACCCAATTTCACTGTGTGCAAGAAGATCTTGCACAAAATGCAACTCAGACGGAGCTTCATCATGATTGAGAATTGCAACATAATTATTTGGAACGAACTTATCTCCATCAATGATCAAATCCTTAGGTGCCATGAGAAAAATTGAAAATTGAGAGTGTCTGTAAGGTGTTTGATACAATGTCTGTATGAAAAACAACTTCAGGAGATGAGAAATAGTAAAAGTGAAGAAAGAGAGATAAAGTGTAAAAGTAAATAAAAGATTGTATAATCTTCTCTCTCTCTTACTTATACATGGTTAAAAAAATATAACCATTGGACACTTGTCAGACATGCAGCAATAATGAATAGTTAATGGGCACGGGAAAACATTAATCATTACTTAGCACATGCAGTTTTTTAAGGAAAAACCGTTCCATTTACCCAGTAATCCCATTAATTGAGGTAAGTCAGTTTTAATTCAAAATTTAAACTGTTCCCACTTATTCAATTATTTTCACTGCAAAACCAATATTCTGAAAATAAATTTCGAGTATGAGAATGACCAAAATAAATTAAGTAAACAAGTACTGATATTTAAAATCAGAACTTAATTTAAATCAATGATTAAAATGATCATCAGAATATGGATATATCAGGATTTAACAGTGCAGTTACATTGCAAACATCTCAGAGACAGAATCTTGCAAAAATAAGAAATTCCATTAATATATTAAGAGAATACATTCATGAAATTGAAATTACATCAAAGTATTACAAGACTGTCCTAAGCTTCTAAACCTAACATCAACAGCTTTTGTCCTTGGATAAGAAGCCGGATAAAACTGACGATGAAGAAAAACAGGAAGAAGAAAATAAATTATTTCTTCTTCCTACTCTCTACAAAAAGAATAGTGAGTCGTATGATTCGCTCTTGTTGGCGGAGAGCTTCCAGCCTTTCTTATTCCAATCGCTCCAGATGGCGATGGTAGTCCATGTAAAAGAACAGGAGGTGTGTGAGAACCTCCTGGGGAACCGAGTCCCAAATCTCATCAGGAATGACAGTTACGTGCCATTCTTACTGCCATTCCTCACAACTCAGCTCCTTGTTGAAGGTCTCATAGTTCAAAAACATATTGTAGTTGACCATGTTTGTCTGAGTATGAAGGAAAGGAGAGTGAGTATGTGAGAAAAGAAATGATGTGTAGGCTGATGTGAAGTGTTGGTTTATATAGGCAAGGGAATGCCAAGAGACGCAAGGAAATTTAATGCTTGTTGGATTTTTAACGCAGCGGGGCGTGGAAAAACACTTTTACATACACAAAATCCAAATAAAAGCATATAAATCGTGAATAAAAATTCGAGGGATCGAATCTAACCTTTTAAAATAATTCGGAGACAACGATCAGAGATCCTTAGCAGTTGCTCCTCAAGTGTGAAGCACTCCACCGGTATCCACCAAGAAAACGACTTTTAGGAGGAGGAGGAGGTGGAGAGAACTTGGTTTTCTAAAACTTTTGGGTTTCTGGGGTTAGAATAAAATAGGATCTATAATAGTGTATTTATAGGCAAAATTTTCAGCTAAAATTTTCCCATAAATATTATTATTATCCCATTTATTATTCTCATTAATAATTAAAACACCTTTTAATCATTAATCCTTTTTCTAAACACTTTAGAAATAATTCTCTCTCTTGATTTAATTTTCAAAAATTAAATCCTTAATTAATAATATTAAGAACTTTTCTTAATTAATTTATAATCAATTAAATCTCATTTAATCAATTATTAAATTTGCCAATTAATTATTTATTTCACAAATAAATAATTATTAGCCATTATTAATTAATTCCTCCACCATAAAATCATTCTCTTTTTATGGTGTGACCCTATAGGTTCAATATTAAGCCGGTAGTAGAAATAAATAATAATAAAACTATTTTATCATTATTTATATAAATTCTCTAATTTATTAAATATGATTAATTAATTAATCACATTTATTCTACATCGTGAGTGATGCTTCTCAACATATCGCGACTATCCGGATAATATGAATTCACTGCTTAGAATACCAAGAACCTGTCAGTGAATAGTTACCGTACAATAAACTCCTTCTACCCTACAATGTCCCGATTAAATACAAGGCATGGATCTCGTGTCAAGCAGCCTATCTAATTCAATCACTTTGCTTACCATTTACTATGCGTAGTTCTATGTAAATTAGAAACTCCTTTCTAATTTCATTTACTCTGGCCAGAGATTCCTGAACTAGCATAAGTGGATCAGCCTTGAACATTCGCTTCCTTCACTGGAAGGGGTAGATCCTTTATTGATCATACACTATCTTCGTGTACAAATTCCTATACCCAGAAGAGCCCTAATAATTGTCCCTGGAGACTAAGAACTAAACCAAAGCATAGTTCAGTGTACACAAGATGACTATGATGACCTCAAGTCTAAGGATACTTGTACAATTATCACTAGATGAACAACTGCTGACACGTGAGTGAACTCCATCAGTTGTTCAGCTGTGCGAGTCATGTTCAGTGAACTTATTCTATAATAAGCACCTACATACTAGCTATAATGTCACCACACAAATGTCTATGAGAACAGACATCCTTCAAAATGAAGCAAGCATAGTATGTACCGATATTTGCGGATTATTAATTACCAGTTAGTAATCCTATGACCAGGAACTATTTAAGTTTAGAGTTATCATCTTTTTAGGTCTCACTATTATGATCTCATCATAATCCATAAAAAGCTTTACTCTAAACTATGGTATATCTTATTTAAACACTTAAATAGATAAAGCCCGTAATAAAAACAAAACAAGTCTTTTATTAATATCAATGAAATCAAAAAAGATTACATAAAAGTTATTCCTAAATCCTCATACATGATTGGACTTAGGACATATTCCTTTCAATCTCCCACTTGTACTAAAGCCAATCACTCTGGTATCTAATACCCATCTTGTCTTTATGACGATCAAAGTGACTTTCATAAAGTAGCTTTGTGAGTGGGTCTGCTATGTTGTTTTGTGTGTCAACTCTAATTCAATTCCATACAAGAAATGTTACCGCGCTCCCACTAACCCTTTTGTAGACGCATGGTTCATCTGCGTTTTTGATAAAATCAAACTCTTTGATTGTCTCATCAAAATGAATGTTCCATCTTTCAAGAAGCTTGCTTTAAACCACATATGGTTTGCAGTAGCTTACACACTAGGTTTTCATTTCTCTTGGAAAGAAAACCATCTGGCTAATTGCCAGATCTCATAGTCGTAGTAAGCAGCAATCGTAAGCAAAATCCGAACTGATTTTAACAGGGCTACAGGTAAAAGGTTTCATCAAAGTCAATCCATTGCCTTTGTTTGAATCCTTTTGCCACAAGCTTGGCCTTAAAGGTCTCCACCTGGCCATCTTCTATAATCTATCTTTTGTATACCGTATACATAGATTCCATTCTGGATTTCATGGCACTATGCCATTTCTCTGAGTCAACACTACTCATAGCCTCATTATAGGTCACAGGGTCGTCATCATCAATGATCAACAACTCATTGTCATTCTCAATGACAAGGCCATAATACCTCTCAGGTTGGCGAGACACTCTCCCTGACCTATGAATGGGCTGTTCCACAAAAGGTTGTTCAGTCAGAACAGGTGTTTCCACTTGATCCGTAGTAGTTTGTGCTTCTTGAACTTCATCAAGTTCAATTTTGCTCCCACTGCCTTCAAGGATAAACTCCTTTTCCAAGAAGGTAGCATGTCTGGAGACAAACACCCGATGATCGGTGTAAAAGTAATACCCTAAAGTCTCTTTAGGATATCCCACAAAACTATATTTTACGGATCGATATTCCAGCTTATCTGGGTCAACTTTCTTGACATAAGCTGGACATCCCCAAATCTTAACGTGTTTAAGACTCGGTTTCCTTTCTTTCCATATCTCATATGAAGTTTGAGGAACAGATTTTGGAAGGCACCATATTCAGTAAATATGTTGAGGTTTCCAATGCATAACCCCATAGGAATACTGGAAGATTTGCATAGCTCATCATGGACCGAACTATGTCTAACAAAGTTCGATTTCTCCTTTCAGATACTAATCTGGAGGAGTCTACTGGGAGACTATACCATTTACTTTGAGATAATCCAGAAACACTCCATTAAAGTATTCACCACCTCGATCTGATCGAAGAGTTATAATACTATGTTTGGTTGTCTCTCCACTTCATACTTATACTCTTTGAACTTTTCAAAGGCTTCAGACTTGTGTTTCATCAAACACATATCCGAATCTAGATCTATCATCTATGAAAGTAATAAAGTATGAAAATCCACCCATGGCTTGCGTAGACATTGGTCCACATACAACTGTGTGTACCATTCCTAGCAAATCTGCAGCACTCTCTCCATGTCTACTAAATGGAGACTGCAGTGCCACTATGAAGTGAGATTTTTATCATCCCCTTTCTTTTATTAGTTTGTTCAATCTGAAGTAAATCATGTCACATTTATACAGACCATTATTTAAAGCACCACGTCCATAAGGAATATTATCTCTTAAGAATAGAACATTCATTATTCTCAATAATAAATGAAAATCCAGCCAAGTCTAAGATGGGAATAATATTCCTCACAATCGAGGGAACAAAATAACAATTATTTAAAACAATAGTCTTGCCCGTAGGCATATGTAAATGAAATGATTCTACATCTTCAGCAGCAACTCTTGCTCCATTTCCATCAGTAGAATCACCTCCTCTTCCTCAAGAGTCCTACTTCTCCTTGGTCCCTGCAACAAATTGCAGATATGAGAACCACAGGCGGTATCTAATACCCAAGTAGAAATGACATATTCACTTCTATCATGAACATACCTGAATCAGAAGCGGTAGTCTCACTACCCTTCTTCTTCTTCAATTTTGCAAGGTAAACCTTGCAGTTCCTCTTCCAGTGCCCCACCTTGTTACAGTGAAAGCAAACAACTTTGCTCTTGGGGTCTTCAGCTTTTGGTGGAACCGGCATTTTCTCACCTACTTTCTTCTTCTTGGAAGAGTTCCTCTTCCTTTTCTTAGGATTGGAACCTTCACCAATTAGAAGAACAGAACTCTTCTTAGGGGAAAAATTTGATTCCGCAGTCTTCAACATGTTGTGGAGTTCAGGCAGGCTGACATCCAACTTATTCATGTGAAAGTTCACAACAAACTGCGAGAACGAACTCGGAAGCGATTACAAGACCAAGTCTTGGCTCAGCTCCCCATCCATGGTTGTCCAAGACGTTCAATCAAATTGATCATCTTAAGTACATGGTCATTCACAGATGATCCCTCAGACATCCTACAACCGAACAACTCCTTCGACATCTCATATCGAGCTGTCCTCCCCGCCACATCATACAACTCTTGTAGATGCATGAGGATAGTGTGAGCATCCATATGCTCATGTTGCTTCTGTAGCTCAATGTTCATGGAAGCTAGCATGATGCATTGAGCAACATTTGCATCATCTATCCACTTACGATACACAACATGTTCATCATTATATGCATCACTAGCAGGTTCAGCAGGCTTAGGTGAGTCAATCACGTATTCCAGCTTCTTAATCCTGAGAACAATTCTCAAGTTTCGAAGCCAGTCAGCATAATTAGGACCAGTCAATTTGTGAGCATCTAGTATGCTCCTGAGTGATAGTGCAGAAGACATAACGTACAAAGTAAATCTGTAAATGATAAACACATAACAACACTTAGCAAATATTCGATTTCATTTCAAAACACTATATGAATCGGGTCTTTATTCATAAGTGTCTCCCACTAGTTTTCCTAATTTATTCAACCCCCTACGTGAAAAATTAAGCATTCATAATGCTAGTGGGAATAGGGATCCTACATTCCATTACACAACCCCGGCTGTGGCACGAAATGCCATGTAATGTTCAATAGGCAGACAACTCTTGTCAATTACATCTAATGTTATTCCCTAATCAAACTTTAGCCTCTTGAATAATTGAGTCACGGCTGTGGCACGACAAACTCAATATTCTAAGTCAAGTCAAACCCAACATTCCGTACAATTGAATCAGTCCCCAAAGGCCCACGGCTGTGGCACGTAACGACCTTTAGATTCTTATTCAATGTACACATCTCTATATAATAGACAAGTATTTCTTATTTCGAAATCAAAGCCCTCGGCTGTGGCACGAAACGACAATGATTCAAAAATAAGAACTACTTTCTACCATGTTGGAAGGCTATGACCGACACAAGCCCGTTGTATCATTGGCCAATTACTACTTGATATTATTTAATTTTAGAGGGATTATATTACGTTACAATCATAATCATATTATAAAGAGATTCTTCCTTTTAAATTAAATATTTCAAATCAATAATCAATAATCAGACGATTCCCAGATCGGGTGGAGCATTGTCAAGAGGCGTCACTTAATAACCCTTTCTTACAGATAGAAATCTGTTGTTGACAGAATCATCCTTTCTCTCATATCGAAAATTCATATTCAATTACGTGTTTCATAAACACAAGAATCTCATGATTGTATTCATAATATTATTCTTAAGGTTATGAAATAATTTCACTATACTAGGTTGTCTAACAAACGCCTTATGTTTATTTAAGTTCACCTAAATCTATCATCGCATGATAAACTAAGCATATATCACATATATCAACATTAATAAACATCAAGGTAGGCATGTTATATCATCTAGCACATAGAACTAAGCATTATACATCTCTATGTATCACATGAAGCATTTAAAAGCAATTAAAACAGTCAAAAACATCTTTAAAACACTTCATGGAAATATAAACAGTTCAAAACTTTTATATAAACTAAAATTGATCACTCCATTAGATCCGTCTCGGAAAAACGAATCCAACGGTATATTGCACGCCCAAAACGGAGTTACGAAACTCCCAGAAAATCAATTTTAAAATCAACAGACGGGCTGTAACGCATTACAGGAACGCGTTACAGGACCTGTAACGCATTCGGGTGATGCGTTACACCCCTTTTCAGCCATTAAAGGGTGTAACGCATTCCGTGAATGCGCCACAGGTGTGTAACGCATTCCCGGAATGCGTTACACCCCTATTTTTTTTTCAGCAACCGCTCTTTTCTCTCCTCGATTGCCGTGCATGTCAGACCTGTACCTTGCTTCTTCTTTTCACGCAACAGTACAACACAGATAGTACAAGCAGATGTATATATACTTTATATACATACTTTAATAATTTATATATATATATGATTATTTAATTACGAATTTAATTGTATGAACTTCAAAAATTCATAATAAAAAATCTATACATCATAAAATTATGAAAAAAATACCCAGACGATCTACAACACTTATAGAACCCAGATCAACATTCATAATTATTCTGAGAAACGATTTCTCATCAGACAAAATTAATCCATGATATAACTTGTAAAAATCATAATTAATTCATACAAGCACATAAAATTCTGAAATTTTTACCACAGATCTATATGCATACAACCTATGCTCTGATACCATTGTTGGATTTTTAACGCAGCGGGGCGTGGAAAAACACTTTTACACACACAAAATCCAAATAAAAGTATATAAATCGTGAATAAAAATTCGAGGGATCGAATCTAACCTTTTAAAATAATTCGGAGACAACGATCAGAGATCCTTAGCAGTTGCTCCTCAAGTGTGAAGCACTCCACCGGTATCCACCAAGAAAACGACTTTTAGGAGGAGGAGGAGGTGGAGAGAATTTGGTTTTCTAAAACTTTTGGGTTTCTGGGGTTAGAATAAAATAGGGTCTATAATAGTGTATTTATAGGCAAAATTTTCAGCTGAAATTTTCCCATAAATATTATTATTATTATCCCATTTATTATTCTCATTAATAATTAAAACACCTTTTAATCATTAATCCTTTTTCTAAACACTTTAGAAATAATTCTCTCTCTTGATTTAATTTCCAAAAATTAAATCCTTAATTAATAATATTAAGAACTTTTCTTAATTAATTTATAATCAATTAAATCTCATTTAATCAATTATTAAATTTGCCAATTAATTATTTATTTCACAAATAAATAATTATTAGCCATTATTAATTAATTCCTCCACCATAAAATCATTCTCTTTTTATGGTGTGACCCTATAGGTTCAATATTAAGCCGGTAGTAGAAATAAATAATAATAAAACTATTTTATCATTATTTATATAAATTCTCTAATTTATTAAATATGATTAATTAATTAATCACATTTATTCTACATCGTGAGTGATGCTTCTCAACATATTGCGACTATCCGGATAATATGAATTCACTGCTTAGAATACCAAGAACTTGTCAGTGAATAGTTACCATACAATAAACTCCTTCTACCCTACAATGTCCTGATTAAATACAAGGCATGGATCTCGTGTCAAGCCTATCTAATTCAATCACTTTGCTTACCATTTACTATGCGTAGTTCTATGTAAATTAGAAACTCCTTTCTAATTTCATTTACTCTGGCCAGAGATTCCTGAACTAGCATAAGTGGATCAGCCTTGAACATTCGCTTCCTTCACTGGAAGGGGTAGATCCTTTATTGATCATACACTATCTTCGTGTACAAATTCCTATACCCAGAAGAGCCCTAATAATTGTCCCTGGAGACTAAGAACTAAACCAAAGCATAGTTCAGTGTACACAAGATGACTATGATGACCTCAAGTCTAAGGATACTTGTACAACTATCACTAGGTGAACAACTGCTGACACGTGAGTGAACTCCATCAGTTGTTCAGCTGTGCGAGTCATGTTCAGTGAACTTATTCTATAATAAGCACCTACATACTAGCTATAGTGTCACCACACAAATGTCTATGAGAATAGACATCCTTCAAAATGAAGCAAGCATAGTATGTACCGATCTTTGCGGATTATTAATTACCAGTTAGTAATCCTATGACCAGGAACTATTTAAGTTTAGAGTTATCATCTTTTTAGGTCTCACTATTATGATCTCATCATAATCCATAAAAAGCTTTACTCTAAACTATGGTATATCTTATTTAAACACTTAAATAGATAAAGCCCGTAATAAAAACAAAACAAGTCTTTTATTAATATCAATGAAATCAAAACAGATTACATAAAAGTTATTCCTAAATCCTCATACATGATTGGACTTAGGATATATTCCTTTCAATGCTGACAGGTAGAAATAATTCTACCTCGTCTCCCTAGACTGGGAAGAGAAAAAACAGTCATTGGAAGTGTAAAACGAGGTTTAATGCGCACAAGAAACAAGTAAAAATTACTGTGCATGTACGTGTACCACTATCCCTAATTATATCGACTGTTAATATTCCGCCCAAACATATTCTTATTTAAAATGAGACTGTTTCATATTTTAACCATAAATAAGTCAAGTAAAGGATCAGAATTTAATATCAGAACTTAGACTTATATCAGAACTTAACAGTCATCAGAACATGATTTCTTAACTCGAAAAATGAATGCCTATCTCCGTAATTCTTCACCCAAATTCTGATATCGATTCTTCAGAACTTAATCATCAGAACGTTCAACAGAACCTGTCCTCAGAATTTATGCAATCTGATACATAAACTGTTCATCTACAACAACATGAATCACCACAGTAATTTTCATCATTCATATGGAGTGTTAGTGTGTGAATTAAGCTAAATATCAGACAAAGAGTAAAGTCTGATTCACTTCAGTACATCTTAGAAATAAGGCATAACTAAAACTTTACTTAAAATCTGTCATTATTCTGAAGCCTACTATTGAATGAGTTCATGCATGAGTTCACCTCAACTATCTTGTGCTAATTTTGTGCATCTTTTTAAATTTCATTTTACAGTGGCTTCTCAGTGTAAGTGAGTCACAACTGCTTATCAGAATTTATGCTTTTATCAGAGTATTTCTCCAGTAATCATAGAGTGTGCAAAGTCACCAAGAAAAATGTTTTGCTTTTCTGATGCATATTACTTAATACCAGCAATGCACTTGGGTCGTCCCTTCCACATTTTTACTCTAGACCTCAAAGGAGTACCTGATTTTTATTTCTTTTCTTTTCCTTTTTCTTTTAATGAGTGAGGTTTATCAGCACTTAGTACATCCATCAGATTTACTAACATCAGAACTTAGTAAATATGACTAAGCTCATTATCAGAATTTGCTTAGTAATTAGATAGACAAAGTAAACATGACTAAGCTCATTATCAAAATTTGCTTGTGTCAACAGATTTCCACATAAATAATTACTTCTAACATGGATCTCTAGTATGTTAAAGACTACTAGGTCAGCATCAAGCACAGTTATCCTCATAGGATCGAATAGTCACAAAAACAGTCATATCACTATCAGAGTTTAGAAATTCACATCAGACAATAATCAGTACTTAAGCAATTTTTAATTAAGTACAAAATACACAAAGAGAGTAACTTCTGTAAATACTGATAAGAAAGTCTGATGCATCATAACAAAAACTAAGCAGATTTAGAGATAGAACCTGAAACCATTCCAAGTTCATTTACCAATCTTGTAAAAGTAGCTTCACACAGTGATTTTGTGAAGATATCTGCTAGTTGTTGATCTGTTGGAACAAAATGCAATTCCACTGTACCTTCATCCACATGTTCCCTTATGAAGTGGTACCTAATGCTGATGTGCTTTATCATTGAGTGTTGAACTGGATTTCCTGTCATAGCAATAGCACTTTGATTATCACAGTAAATAGGGATTTTAAAAGATGTTAACCCATAATCCAGTAACTGATTCTTCATCCAAATAATCTGTGCACAACAGCTTCCTGCAACAATGTATTCTGCTTCTGCAGTTGATGTGGAAATTGACTTTTGTTTCTTGCTAAACCAAGAAACCAATCTGCCTCCAAGAAATTGGCAGCTTCCACTTGTGCTTTTCCTGTCAATTTTGTAACCTGCAAAATCTGCTTCTGAGTAACTTATTAGTTTAAAATCTGATTCTCTGGGATACCACAATCCCAGATCAGCTATTCCCTTAAGATATTTGAAAATTCTTTTCACAGCTGTTAGGTGAGGTTCTCTTGGATCTGCTTGAAATCTTGCACAAAGACAGGTAGCATACATGATATCAGGTCTACTAGCAGTTAGATAGAGTAGAGAGCCAATCATACCTCTGTAATCAGTAATGTCTACTAATTTACCAGTATCCTTATCTAGTTTTGTTGCAGTGGCCATGGGAGTGGATGCACTTGAACAATCTTGCATTCCAAATTTTTTCAGAAAATTTCTGGTGTACTTGGTTTGACAAATAAAAGTGCCTTCTTCATTTTGCTTGACTTGAAGGCCCAGAAAATAGCTAAGTTCCCCCATCATACTCATTTGATATCTTGACTGCATCAGTTTGGCAAACTTCTTGCAAAGTCTGTCATTTGTAGAACCAAAGATGATATCATCAACATATATCTGAACCAAAAGTAAGTCCTTTCCATGGTTGAGGTAGAACAGTGTTTTGTCTATAGTTCCTCTGTTAAATCCACTTTCTAGAAGAAACTGAGCTAAAGTCTCATACCATGCTCTTGGAGCTTGCTTAAGGCCATAGAGTGCTTTATCAAGCCTGTAGACATAATCTGGATATTTGGAATCTACAAAGCCTGGAGGTTGTTCAATATATACTTCCTCTAATTCTCCATTGAGAAAAGCACTTTTCACATCCATTTGAAAGACAGTAAACTTTTTGTGAGCAGCATAAGCCAAAAATATCCTTATGGCTTCCAATCTAGCAACTGGTGTAAATGTTTCATCATAGTCAATTCCCTCCTATTGAGAATATCCTTTTGCAACCAACCTTGCCTTATTTCTTGTAATTATGCCATCACTATCAGTTTTGTTTCTGAATACCCACTTTGTACCAACAACAGATCTGTTCTTTGGTCTTGGCACTAGGGTCCAGACTTTGTTTCTTTCAAATTAATTTAACTCTTCCTGCATTGCTTGCACCCAATCAGCATCTTGAAGAGCTTCTTCCACTTTCTTTGGTTCAGTCTGAGAAAGAAAAGAATTGTGAAGACATTCACTTGAAGTAGCAGTTCTAGTTCTGACACCTGCATCAGGATTTCCAATTATTAAGTCAGGTGTATGTGATTTAGTCCACTTCCTTGCAGAGGGAAGGTTTTCTCTAGAACTGGATGCTCCCCCATGATCCGTGCTATCTTCATCAACATTTTCTGATGCTCCCCCTAAAACTATGCTCTCTGAGTTGGATTCTTCAGAATTTAATTTTTCTGAAATATCAGAACTTGGCTTATCAGAACTTGACCAATCAGAACTTGAAGAGCCAGATGTATGTTCTGATGCTTCTTGAGATGTGGTTGTATCTTCAGTATGCTCCCCCTGCTTAGGTGCATCTTCCTTTGGCATAGTCACCACAATTTCAATAACATCAGAGTTTAATCCATCAGAGTTTGCAGTATCAGGATTTAGACTGTCAGGATCAGAATTTAAGTCTTCATTTTCAAATCTTAGCTGATCATGATCATTGAAATCTTCAAGTCCAGTAATCTTCTTATCATCAAAAGAGACATTGATAGATTCCATGACCACTCTTGTTCTCAAGTTATAGACTCTGAAGGCTTTTGTGGAAAGTGGATATCCAACAAAGATTCCTTCATCAGCTATCAAATTTGGATAGATGTTCAGGATGATTCTTAAGAACAAAACACTTGCATCCAAATACATGAAAATACTTCAGATTTGGCTTCTTTTTCTTCACCATCTCATATGGTGTCTTTCCATGCTTGTTAATTAGTGTTGCATTCTGAGTAAAACAAGCAGTCTGCACAGCTTTAGCCCAAAAATAGGTTGGAAGCTTTGCTTCATCAAGCATTGTACGTGTAGCTTCAATGAGAGTTCTGTTCTTTCTTTCAACAACTCCATTTTGCTGTGGAGTTCCAGGAGCAGAAAATTCCTGCTTGATTCCATGATTTTTGCAGAACTCTTCCATTATCAAATTTTTGAACTCAGTACCATTATAACTTCTTATTATTTTCACAGAATCTTTGACCAATTTATCCAGTTGCCTGACATGATCAATCAAGATAGATGCAGTTTCACTTTTTGTGTGCAAGAAATACACCCATGTGTATCCGGTGAACTCATCCACTATGACCATATCATATTTCTTCTTTGCAATAGACATGACATTTACTAGACCAAATAGATCAACATGCAGTAGGTGATAAGGCTCAAGAATTAATGATTCAGTCTTGCTCTTGAATGAAGATTTCCTTTGTTTAGCCTTCTGACAAGAATTACGAAGGCCATCAGGAGCAAATACTGACTTTGGCAGTCCTCTCACAAGATCTTTCTTGACTAGTTCATTTATGTTGTTGAAATTTAAATGAGAGAGTTTCTTGTGCCATTTCCATCTTTCTTCAATTGATGCTCTACTCATCAGACATATTGCAGAACCATCAGTACTTGTTGAAAGCTTGGCTTCATAAATGTTACCACGCCTGTATCCTTGCAGAACAACTTTGCCTGTAGATTTACTTACAACTTCACAGTGTTCTTCAAAGAAATCTACATGATAACCTCTGTCATAGATTTGACTGACACTTAGCAGATTGTGTTTAAGTCCTGAGACCAGAGCTACTTCCTTAATGATGACATTCCCAAGATTGATATTGCCATATCCCAATGTTTTTCCAATATTGCCATCTCCATAAGAAACACTTGGGCCAGCCTTCTCCACAAAGTCTGATAGCAGGGCTTTATTTCCAGTCATATGTGTGACGGCCTCAACCCCGAGGTCAGGAGTTGACGTCACTAAACATAATTACCAATAAATATAAATAACAGAATTATTATTAAAATATACTAACTTGACCCCGAACCAAGATCCGATCCAGGTTCAAGTATAATTCAGGTTCTCATTATTACAAACTCTTTATTCAATATCTAAGACACACTAACTTTATTCAGCAACTCCTCAGACCTCATGGTCTGATACAAACTACCTCAGAGGAGCCAGGTCCAGTAGGGGCGGGAACACGGGTCCGTCTGACTGATCTTTTAGGCATCTGCGAAATATACATATCAGTTTGTAAGGGTGAGCATAATCGCTCAGCAGTACCAAATATGAATAAAAGATTAAAACAGTAATGTAACAATAATGGGAACAGAGCTATAATCATAATATCAACATTTTATAATGATAATAAAAGTAACTGGATATCACTAATTAGCATGCTTTGTGAAAACAACATAGTAGTGTGCTGTGTAATACCAGAGTCCAATTTTAACATGCTAATCATTTTATAAAACCGTTGTATCAATCAATCACGCTCTTATATAATTCACAAATCCCAATCAGATACATAGCGGATATGTGAAGACAGCTGATTAGGCTATCAACACCAGACGGCTCTAACTGCCATCCCATTTACCTGTTCCGGAACTCAGAGACTAGCTAGGTCTCTCACCTGCTGGACTAATCGGTTTTATAGTGCGTGCAACCGAATTAGCCTCTTATGCCACCTCAATAGGCCTACTCTGGCCCAAATGTATCCCATATCTGACCGTTTTATCCAGTTTTCAAAACACCTGTACCTATCTCATTTTCAAAATCATTTATTTAACTTGCACACATATAAAATCCATTTCGGAAATCATTCCATTCGAGATAGGTACCTTTCGAAATTACTTTTCCCAAAATAATTTGAAAACAATAATTTTATAACTACAGGGAATACGTAACCTAAAACGTTTCTGTTCCATTACGAGAATAAACATTTAGCTATTCATATGCACTGAACCATAAAAGAATGGTCAGGGGTACTTGCCTTGCAATGCTTTACAAACCCTAAATAGCTTTCACGCTGACTTTGACCTGGAACAACTCGACTGGGATCTACAATTACAGAATACCCTAATTAGTTATACCGACATGCTTGATATCCTCAAATCCTAATAACCCCAAATCCGACAACCCAACTCGTATTATTATTATTATACATATAATCATGTAATCACATCTCTCGAACATAAATAGGGGTAACACATAACACATAATTATGTATGTTTACAAATATATTTTAGAAAATTTTGGCAGCAACTTCTTTATTTATAAGACTACCCGTCGATTATAATCGACATCAACAATTCTCAACAATCCACAACATTATTCAGTACAACCCAACACCAATCAAAATTAGTTATTTAAATCCAAACATATTTTACATAATTATTTTATTTTATTTATTTATAGAATTTAAGACTCAGAACATCGTCATCACCGTCCACCGTTGACTCACCGAAGTTCATCGTCAACGGCGACACAATTTATTGGCGCCCGATATAATACGGGTTCCCAAATAAATCATACCGATTAATATTATTTTCTTGCCACGAAATTCTTTTATTTCACAAATGATTCTCATTTATTTCCCTGCAGAAAATTAAGTAAATAAAAAAAATCAAAATCAATTTACAATAACCAATCTGCTGCACGAACAGGCCCAACAAAAGCCCAAACAAAACAATCCAACTACACACCACTAGCCTCACTACTAGAGGCCCAACAACAACAGCCAGACCCAACTGCAACAGGTCAAGCCCAGCAAGGAGCCAGTCCACAGACACACACAGCATCGCACACACACGGCCACGCGCCGCCACAACCCACACACACAAACACTGGCACACACACACAACACTCGATACACACACATCACAAATTACACACACATATATATGTATATACATATGCAATTACAGAAGCAACAATCAAGGAACCAGAGAACTGATCGACACCAGCCGGCCGGAAACTCACTGGAGACAACAAGACGGCGGCGGCAACAGGAACGGAGAAACAGGGGAGAGAAATAATCAGGAGAAGGAGAGAAGAGAAGAGGGAAAACGAGAGAGAGATGGAGTGCGAGAGAGACAGAGATGAGAGAGAGCGAGAGATTGAGACCGAGAGAGAGAGAGAGACTGAAATGGCACAAAAGAAAAACAACTGCAGCCAACACGTGTCCTGTGAAAATGGGATACGTGTTTACTTCTTATTATAAGTTGTTAACACGTGTCCCGAAATACCCGGGGACCCGAATTTTTATCCCGAATTTAAAATTAGCGAACCGAGGCATCCTTAAAATAATTTCGAAAAATAACGATAATGGTCTAAAAATATTTTAGATATCCTGAAGTTAATAAAATATAAGCTTCGAAATTTTTTAAAAACACTTTTGAGGCGCGCTTTATACAAGCTTTTTAATAAATAACGAGACGACACGCGGTTGAAACGATTCCCGAAAATTCCTGAAATAATTTTAAAATTCTCCGAATAATACGAACTTAATAAAATATAAATTTCATAATTTTTAAAGATTCCCATAATTAAATATGGATTTTAGCATTAAACACACTCAGAAAATCATTTACAAATGAATAATTAACGAAATATTGATTTCTCAATTTTATAAAATCCTAAAAATAATTATCGAAATTATAAAATTAGAAAACCAATTTTAAAGACAACCCAAATATTTATGGAATTAAAATTATAATAAAATCACTTTTACAAGCGAAATAAAATCATATAACTCACCAACAAATCACATAATTCCAATCCCACATATCAACAAATCATAAATAATTAGATAACAATCAATAACCGCTGCCAAAATCAATACACACCTTTTATTTATTTATTTAAACTTTTATTACACTTTCAAGTTTTAGAAATAAAATAAAAATACATGAGTCGTTATATCATTTCTCCCTTAAAAAGATTCTGTCCCCAGAATCTAACTCAACTAAACAAATGAGGATATTTATCAAGCATGTCTGATTCTAATTCCCAAGTAGACTCTTCTACTCGAGGATTTCTCCATAAAACTTTTACTATAGGAATTGACTTATTCCTAAGGACTCGTTCCTTACGGTCTAGGATTTGAACCGGTTGTTCTACATAGGACAAATCTGATTGAAGCTCAATCGGTTCATATTCTATAATTTGATTCGAATTAGGGACATAGGGCTTCAACATAGACACATGGAACACATAATGAATGTGCTGCCACTGTGGTGGTAACGCTATCTCATAAGCGACCTTTCCCACTTTCTTCAAAACCTCAAAGGGTCCTATGAATCTAGGGCTAAGTTTACCCTTCTGACCAAATCGTACTAACCCTTTCCAAGGTGATACCTTTAGTAACACCAGAGCTCCTATCTCAAAGTCCATGTCTTTCCTATGTAAATCTGCATATTTTCTTTGTCTATCTTGAGCTGCTTCCAACCTTTTCCGAATCAACACTATGGCATCCTTAGTCTGCTGAACCAATTCAGGGCCTAACACTTTCTTTTTTCCTACCTCATCCCAGTACAACGGTGATCTACACTTTCGTCCATACAGAGCTTCGTAAGGTGGCATCCCTATACTGGCATGGTAGATGTTATTATACGAGAACTCAATCAAGGGTAGGTGCTCATCCCAATTACCCTTAAAATCTAAAACACAGACTCTCAACATATCTTCTATGGTCTGAATCGTCCTCTCACTTTGGCCATCCGTCTGAGGATGATAAGCGGTGCTCATATTCAATTTCGTTCCTAGGCACTCTTGGAATTTCGTCCAGAACCTGGAATTAAATATAGGGTCTTGATCCGACACTATAGAAATAGGAACTCCATGTTTGGTAACTATCTCATCCAAGTATAACTTCACTAGCCTTTCCAATGAATACCTCTCATTAATCGGAAGGAAATGCGTCGACTTAGTCAATCTATCAATGATTACCCAAATAGCATCATGATTCGCTCTCGTCTTTGGCAATCCCACTACAAAATCCATAGCAATGTCTTCCCATTTCCATTGGGGAATATCCAAAGGTTGTAACAATCCACTCGGTCGTTGATGCTCTGCTTTCACCGTCTGACACACGTGACATTTACTTACCCAATTGGCAATATTCTTCTTCATTCCTGGCCACCAAAAATTTCTCTTCAAATCCTGGTACATCTTGGTATTACCAGGGTGGATAGAAAACCTAGAGTTATGTGCTTTCTGCAATACTTCGTTCTTCAACTCTGTTACATCAGGAATCCAAACTCTGGACGAAAACCTATATAAACCTTGACTATCTTTTTGAGTACACAACTCTTCTCCTGTCAAAGTATCCAACTCTTGTTCCATAACTCCTTCTTGACATCTTCTAATCTTTTCCATCAAGGTCGGCTGGAAAGTAATTTCATATAGTTGCTCTTGACTTCCGTTAGATCCTCGAACTTCAATTTCCATTCTTTCTAAGTCTCGTGCAAATTCCTCCGCAATCTGAACCATATTCAACCTTTCCTTCCTACTTAAGGCATCAGCCACTACATTGGCTTTACCAGGGTGATAATTAATCGAACAATCATAGTCCTTAATCAACTCCAACCACCTTCTCTGCCTCATGTTCAGATATTTCTACGTGAATATGTACTTCAGGCTCTTGTGGTCTGTATAAATGTTGCATTTCTCGTCATACAAGTAGTGACGCCATAACTTTAAAGCAAATACTATAGCTGCCAATTCAAGGTCATGAACCGGATATTTCTGCTCGTGAGGCTTTAGTTGTCTAGAGGCATACACAATCACTTTGTCATGCTGCATTAACACACATCCCAATCCTTTCAAAGAAGCATCACTATAAATTACAAAGTTTCCCGTCTCATCTGGCAATGCTAACACTGGAGCCGTCACTAGTCTTCATTTTAACTCCTGGAAACTCTCTTCACACTTTTCCGTCCAAACGAACTTCTCATTCTTCCTGGTTAACTTAGTTAATGGGGATGCAATCTTCAAGAAATCTTTCACAAACCTTCGATAATATCCTGCTAACCCAAGAAAACTCCTGATTTCTGTTGGTGTCTTCAGTTGCTCCCATTTTGATACGGCTTCAATCTTTACCGGGTCTACTTTGATACCTTCTTTACTTATTACGCGACCAAGGAACTGTACTTCCGTCAGCCAAAACTCATACTTAGAAAACTTAGCATACAATTGCTTTTCTCTTAACTTTTGAAGGGCAATCTGCAGATGTACTACATGATCTTCTGGATTCTTCGAATATATGAGGATGTCATCAATAAATACAATAACAAATTTATCCAAATACTCCTTATACACCCTATTCATCAAATCCATGAAAGCTGCTGGCGCATTCGTCAATCCAAACGACATCACTAGAAACTCATAATGGCCATACCTTGTTCGAAATGCGGTTTTGGGGATATCTTCCGGCTTTATCTTCAGTTGGTGGTAGCCAGATCTTAAATCAATCTTTGAGAAGTAACATGCACCCTTAAGCTGATCATATCGTCGATTCGTGGCAATGGATACTTATTCTTTATTGTCAACTTGTTTAACTCTCTATAATCAATGCAAAATCTCATGCTTCCATCCTTTTTCTTCATAAATAACACTGGAGCACCCCACAGGGAAACACTGGGTCGAATAACTCCTTTATCCAATAATTCCTGAAGTTGTTTAGCCAATTCTTTCATTTCCATCGGGGCCATTCTGTATGGAGCCTTAGAAACTGGTTCAGCTCCAGGTATCAAATTAATGGAAAACTCTATCTCACGATCAGGTGGCAATCCTGGTAATTCTTTTGGAAAAACGTCAGGGAATTCTCTTACTATAGGGATTTCATCCAAAATAGGGGTCTCTTTCTTCGTATCCACTACATGAGCCCCAAGTACGCTTCACATCCTTGTCTCAACAATCTTCTTGCTTGCATCCCTGAGAGAAACTTCCTATCTTGCCTCTGCCCTTGGTAACTGATCCATCTATTATCTGAGGTGTACATAACAACTCTCTTTTTCTTACAATCAATATTTGCCCTATATAGAGACAACCAATCCATACCTAAAATAATATCAAAGTCTCCCAACTCGAAGGGTATTAAGTCAACAGGGAACATATACCCTGAAATCTCTAGGAAACAACTAGGACAAAATTGTTTTACAGGTACCTTATCTTTATTAGCCACTTCTATAGTTAGAGGTTCGTCTAAGTCTTCTAACATCAAGTGCATTTTATTTACACAATTTACAGATATAAAAGATTTGGACGCTCCCGAATCAAACAAAACGTTAACAGGTATGGAATTGAGAGTAAGCGTACCTGCCACCACATCAAAATCATGAACTGGAGACTTCTGGGTCATCTTAAAAGTCCTAGCTCTCGCAGTACTGGTTGCTGGTCCTTGGGACACACTCTTTCCAATATTACCTTGAGTCACTGACTTGCAATTCCTAGCTATGTGTCCCACTTTGCCGCAACTAAAACAAGTAACTCCTTGAATCTCAAACTTACACTCCGTGGAATAGTGACCTTTCTGTCCACACTTAAAACAATTAACATTCTCTCGGCACTGTCCACTGTGCTTTTTCCCACACGTCTTACAATCAACCACTGGCTTACTCATCCTCGTCGGGGCAAAGTTAACTGATGTTGTACCGGGCTTAACTTGGGGAAAGTTCTGCCCTTTAAACTTTTTATTCTTATTCTTGCCAAACCAACGCTGGAACTTTCGACTTGCTATTCCTGATTCTGACTTTGCAGGTCCACTTTCAAATTTCCTCTTCTTTTCACCCTGCTCCTTTACAGCTAACTTCTGATCACTCTCTATCACCAAGGCAGCCTGGACTACCGAAGTATAAGTCTTAAGCTGTAAGGCTACAACTCCACTCCTTATTTCTGGCTTCAACCCTTGTTGAAACCGCTTTGCTCGTTGAGCTTCTGAACTCATATATTCCGGTGCTATACGGGCCAACTCCGTAAACTTCGCTTCATATTCCGTGACACTCCTATTTCCTTGTTTCAGCTCCAAAAATTCCATCTCCATTTGACTTTGGAGACAGGCTGGAAAGTATTTTTCCAAAAACAATTCTGTAAATCTGGTCCAGGGAACTGGACCTTCTCCTTCTAAGGCTCGCGTAGATTCCCACCAATAATTTGAATCATTCCTCAGAAAATAACTAGCATAATCAGTTTTTAAATCCTCACTCACCTTGGTGAGCGCAAACGCCTTTTCCATTTCCTTTAACCATATCCTGGCAGCGACAAGATCTACTTCTCCTTTAAACTTTGGGGGCTTCACTGCTTGAAAAGACTTAAAACTAACACCTTGATTTGCCCCTCTCATCTCATGCTGCCGATGAATTTGTAGTTGCTGCTGTTGGATTTGCTGTTGTTGTTGCTGTATGAGCTGCTGTTGCTGTTGTTATTGCTGTTGCAATTGTTGCTGCTGTTGCTAGAATTGTTGTTGCTGTTGGGCCAGCTGTACAGTCTGCTGATGCAACAAGTTCATCAAATCACTCATGGAAGGATCCCCAGCAGATCCGTTATTGGGCTGAGAATTTCTCTTTGGTGGCATCTCCTGGAACATAACAGTCATATATAAGAAAATGGATTGCTCCAGCAGTTTATATTTATGCATCAGGAGAGCGTTGCCACTAAGACAATATTCTCATCCCCCATTATAATTGGATCCGTCCTGAGTGAATGATTATAGTCTAAAAATGCCAATAACAGAAACAACAATAATAATAACAACAATAGTAGCAACGCACAATATATAAAAACTGAATAATATAAAGCAGCTGAACTACAGTAACCAACAGAATCCAACTAGTACAACTAAAAATCCAACTAAAAAGAACCATCCGAATACACACCAAAATTGGCTGTCATAACAGCCTCGCCTACTACAACCTATCACAACATAATGTACATAGACAAAGTAAACAACTGCAGAACTCCTGGAGGTCAACTCTGAGCTTTGCATCCCTCTACTGCAGCTCTGTCTAGCCACTACCACTGCCACCAATGGAACCTAGCTCAAACACTAGCCAGTTCACTAGGTCCTGATACTGCACATCTCTGAACTCTGAACTAATGAAACGGTCAACATATCTAGCCCTCTCTACAGCCATCTGGGTCAATGCTCTCACACGGGCTCGCACCTCAGGGGAAGGGGCAGAAATACCTTGAAATGTTGTAATAGGTACCTGGTCCAACTGGGCAACAAACTCTGGACTCTGATCTCTGATAAAGGAAGTATTCACCGCCCTATGGACATGATAAGGGATCGGTGAAGAAGTACCACTAGGGGCCACAGGAGGTACCGGAGGTCTCATCATGGAAGAACTGGGACCGCAGCCGGGAGGGAAATCCCTGACAGCAGACACAGACCTACGTACCCAACGGGGACGAGGACCAGATCCAGGGATGTCTCGAGGCACAAAAGAAGGGACTGGTGGAGGAGGCATAGGGGTCTCCTCGGTAACAGCATCAAGGGGTCTCTCAGAATCTGAGCTATCCGAATCAGAAGGATTCTCCCGAGATGGAGAGCTCGAAATCGTAATAAGCCATTGCCAACATAATAATATACAGACAAGACACAACCAGGTCAAGGCAATTCTATCAAAATATTTAATAGATGCCAGGGTAACGCCATTGGAACCCTCGACTGACTCAAAAGGGTTGCTCCTCTATATGAGTTGCTGACTTACACTCAAAGACTCACGTTATCGCCTACTCGACACAATACCTAACCTGAATCAGGGACTTGAACCTGTAGCTCTGATACCAACTGTGACGGCCTCAACCCCGGGGTCAGGAGTTGACGTCACTAAACACAATTACCAAAAAATATAAACAACAAAATTATTATTAAAATATACTAACTTGACCCCGAACCAAGATCCGATCCAGGTTCAAGTATAATTCAGGTTCTCATTATTACAAACTCTTTATTCAATATCTAACATACACTAACTTTATTCAGCAACTCCTCAGACCTCATGGTCTGATACAAACTACCTCAGAGGAGCCAGGTCCAGCAGGGGCGGGAACACGGGTTGGTCTGACTGATCTTCTAGGCATCTGCGAAATATACATAACAGTTTGCAAGAGTGAGCATAATCACTCAGCAGTACCAAATATGAATAACAGATTAAAACAGTAATGTAACAATAATGGGAACAGAGCTGTAATGATAATATCAACATTTCATAATGATAATCAAAGTAACTGGATATCACTAATTAGCATGCTTTGTGAAAATAACATAGTAGTGTGCTGTGTAATACCAGAGTCCAATTTTTAGCATGCTAATCATTTTATAAAACCGCTGTATCAATCAATCATGCTCTTATATAATTCACAAATCCCAATCAGATACATAGCGGATATGTGAAGACAGCTGATCAGGCTATCAACACCAGACGGCTCTAACTGCCATCCCATTTACCTGTTCCGAAACTTAGAGACTAGCTAGGTCTCTGACCTGCTGGACTAATCGGTTTTATAGTGCGCGCAACCGAATTAGCCTCTTACGCCACCTCAATAGGCCTACTCTGGCCCAAATGTATCCCATATCTGACCGTTTTATCCAGTTTTCAAAATACTTGTACCTATCTCATTTTCAAAATCATTTATTTAACCAACACACATATAAAATCCGTTTCGCAAATCATTCCATTCGAGATAGGTACCTTTCGAAGTTACTTTTCCCAAAAACAATTTGAAAACAGTAATTTTATAACTACAGGGAATACGTAACTTAAAACGTTTCTGTTCCATTACGAGAATAAACATTTAGCTATTCATATGCACTGAACCATAAAAGAATGGTCAGGGGTACTTGCCTTGCAACGCTTTACAAACCCTAAATAGCTTTCACGCTGACTTTGATCCTGGAACAACTCGACTGGGATCTACAATTACAGAATATTCTAATTAGTTATACCAACATGCTTGATATCCTCAAATCCTAATAACCCCAAATCCGACAACCCGACTCGTATTATTATTATTATTATACATATAATCATGTAATCACATCTCTCGAACATAAATAGGGGTAACACATAACACATAATTATATACGATTACAAATATATTTTAGAAAATTTTGGCAGCAACTTCTTTATTTATAAGACTACCCGTCGATTATAATCGACGTCAACAATTCTCAACAATCTACAACATTATTCCGTACAACCCAACACCAATCAAAATTAGTTATTTAAATCCAAACATATTTTACATAATTATTTTATTTTATTTATTTATAGAATTTAGGACTCAGAACATCGTCATCACCGTCCACCGTTGACTTACCGAAGTTCATCGTCAACGGCGGCACAATTTATTGGCGCCCGATATAATACGGGTTCCCAAATAAATCATACCGATTAATATTATTTTCTCGCTACGAAATTCTTTTATTTCACAAATGATACTCATTTATTTCCCTGCAGAAAATTAAGTAAATAAAAAAAATCAAAATCAATTTATAATAACCAATCTGCTGCACGAACAGGCCCAACAAAAGCCCAAACAAAACAATCCAACTACACACCACTAGCCTCACTGCTAGAGGCCCAACAACAACAGCCATGCCCAACTACAACAGGCCCAACTGCAACAGGTCAAGCCCAGCAAGGAGCCAGTCCACAGACACACACAGCATCGCACACACGCGACCACGCGTCGCCACAACCCACACACACAAACACTGGCACTCATACACACAACACTCGATACACACACATCACAAATTACACACACATATATGTGTATATACATATGCAATTACAGAAGCAACAATCAAGGAACCAGAGAACTGATCGACACCAGCCGACCGAAAACTCACCGGAGACAACACGGCGGTGGCGGCAACAGGAACGGAGAAACAGGGGAGAGAAATAATCAGGAGAAGGAGAGAAGAGAAGAGGGAAAACGAGAGAGAGATGGAGTGCGAGAGAGAGACAGAGATGAGAGAGAGCGAGAGATTGAGACCGAGAGAGAGAGACTGGAATGGCACAAAAGAAAAACAACTGCAGCCAACACGTGTCCTGTGAAAATGGGATACGTGTTAACTTCTTATTATAAGTTGTTAACACGTGTCCCGAAATACCCGGGGACCCGAATTTTTATCCCGAATTTGAAATTAGCGAACCGAGGCATCCTTAAAATAATTTCGAAAAATAACGATAATGGTCTAAAAATATTTTAGATATCCTGAAGTTAATAAAATATAAGCTTCGAAATTTTTTAAAAACACTTTTGAGGCGCGCTTTATACAAGCTTTTTAATAAATAACGAGACGACACGCGGTTGAAACGATTCCCGAAAATTCCCGAAATAATTTTAAAATTCTCCGAATAATACAAACTTAATAAAATATAAATTTCATAATTTTTAAAGATTTCCATAATTAAATATGGATTTTAGCATTTAACACACTCAGAAAATCATTTAAAAATGAATAATTAATGAAATATTGATTTCTCAATTTTATAAAATCCTAAAAATAATTATCGAAATTATAAAATTAGAAAACCAATTTTAAAGACAGCCCAAATATTTATGGAATTCAAATTACAATAAAATCACTTTTACAAGCGAAATAAAATCATATAACTCACCAATAAATCACATAATTCCAATCCCACATATCAACAAATCTTAAATAATTAGATAACAATCAATAACCGCTGCCAAAATCAATACACACCTTTTATTTATTTACTTAAACTTTTATTACACTTTCAAGTATTAAAAATAAAATAAAAATACATGAGTCGTTATAATATGTCCTGAACATCCACTGTCCAGAACTAAGATGTTTTTCATGTTGCCCTGCAATCACAAAGACCACTAATGATTAGTTTTAAGGACCCAGACTTGCTTGGATCCTTTGGCCTTATTAAGTTTGTTAACATTTGCAGCGGATTTAGCATCAGAGTTTATGTTAACATTTTTCTTATCAGAATTTACACTATCAGACTTTGAATTAGAACTTACACTAGATGGAACAATGCTAACTTTCTTTAAAGAAGGTTTTATTTGATAATAATCATAGTACAGACTATGATATTCCTTACAAGTATAAATGGAATGCCATAAACTACCACAATGAAAACAAGGATTTTGTGGCTTATATCTAACAGACTGACTCTTAACTCCTGACTTTGAAGGTAAGGAGTTTATGTTCTTATTTTTCGTGCAAAAAGAAGCCAGATGGTTAGAACTTCCACAGTTATGACATGTTTTTCTAGGAGCATCAGGAACAGGCTTATAATCATTGCTTTTATTCACACCTTCCTTTCCATTCCTATTTTTCCTAGGTGATTTTACCTTGTTTGCATTTTTAACATCTTTCAGCTTATGCTTAAGCTGCTTCTTAGTCATTAAGCCTACGTTTACTTCAGTTGTCTTTTTCTGTTTTAGTTTGTCAGAAGTTAATTCCTTTTTAACTTCTGATTTCTCAGTATCAGATTTTACAGCTACAAACTTAACAGGTTTTAACTTGGGCTTTTGTTTAACAACTATAGGCTTAATATCTACAGTTCCTTTATCATTCTTATCCTCTCCATAACCCAAGCCCTCTTTCCAGTTTTCACTGCTTAACAAATTTTGAGTTGTTCTGCCAGAGTTAGTCCAAGTCCTGATAATCTCTCTTTCCTTTTCTAACTCAGCTTTTAGAGATTCATTCATTTTAAGTAATTCATTCCTAACATAGAAAGCATCATCTCTATCTTTCTGAGTTTGATGGAACATGACTAACTCTTTTTCTAAATAATCATTCCTCTTTTTGTAAGCAAGATTTTCAGAAGTTAATCTTTCACATGTTAAAGTTTGATCTCTATAGCTAATGAACATGGTTTTAAGATATCTTCTCAACTCATTAATATCATCAATATGAAAGGCATAAGTAGTTTGAGCTACCTTAAACTCAGCAGCTTCAGAACTGCTTTCAGCACTTGCCATATCAGCATTTGCCATCAAGGCATAATTCTCCCCACTTTCGGAATCTGAGGTGTCTGTCCCGCTTTTGTTCTTTGTGACAAGAGCCTTGCCTTTGTCACTCTTCACTTTCTTGCAATCAGGAGATATGTGGCCTTTCTCACCACAGTTGTAGCATTTGACATTTGTATAATCTCCTCTGTCAGACTTCCCTCCTTTGCCCTCAGATTTTCTGAAATTCTTCTTATCAGAACTTGCACCTTTCCTGGAAAACTTCTTTCCCTTCCTGAACTTCCTGTATGCAATCTTTGTGATTTCTTTCACCATAAGAGCATACAGCTTCATCATCTCTTCATCAGCATCCGTCTCAGGCAAGCTTTCAGATTCTGAGTCATCATCACTATCAGAACTTGATGACTCAGTATCAGACTTTGTGAAGAGAGCTTTACCCTTGCCTTTCCTTGAGATAGCTGCCTTGGGGGATTCTTCTTCAGCCTTAAGAGCGACTGTCCTTGACTTTCCTCCTTTCCTCTTGCTTCTTTGTTCCATCTCAAGTTCATAAGTCTTGAGCATCCCATAAATTTCATCAAGAGTTTTTTCATCAAGATTATAGTTGTCTCTTATTGTTGTTGCCTTCAAATCCCAGCTTTCAGGAAGAGCCAACAGGAATTTAAGGTTTGAATCTTCAAGATCATACTCCTTATCAACCAGTGACAAATCATTCAAGAGTTTGACAAATCTATCATATAAATCAGTCAGTGACTCATTAGCCTTTGAGTCAAAGTGCTCATACTCTTGAGTGAGTATTGTCTTCCTGTTCTTCTTAATCGTATCAGTTCCCTGACATCTTGTTTCTAAGGCATCCCATATCTCCTTTGCAGTCTTGCAGTTTATTACCCTGTTTGACATTACATTATCAATGGCACTATGCAGTAAGTGTCGTACCTTGGCATCCTTAGCAATTGATGTGATATCTTCAGCAGTGTAGTCACTCTTCTCCTTTGGTACTGACTTTACTGCTTCACCTGCAACTGCAACATCGAGCTTGGTTGGTTTGTGAGGCCCTTCCTTGATCCTATCAAGATATTCTGGATCTGTAGCTTCTAGAAACATGGTCATCCTCACCTTCCATATGGGATATTCAGATAGTCTCAATATGGGAACTCTAATAGTCTCATATCGGCTTTGAATTTGTGTCTTTGGAGGTTCTTCAGTTTTGGTGGGCTTAGTTGGAGTTTCTACTTCAGACATGATTATTTTTGGATCTTAAAACTGTTTGTGTGTTAACAGATATGCTCTGATACCACTTGTTAGGTCACACACACTGTAGAGGGGGGTGAATACAGTGTATAGCACAATCAAATCGAACTTTAATAACTCAAGTAACAGAAAACAAACTTTATTCAAAACAATAAACTCTGTTACAGTATGGAACTGTCCTCTCTACAAATATCACGAGAGCTGCTAGGGTTACAATAATTAATATTCTCGATAATGATAACACTTTTAGTGTAAACCCTATGTCTGTGTTTATATACTACACAGTTACAAGATAATCGCTAATTGATATGGAATATAATTCTGCTTCCTAAAATATATCAATCAGATATTTTTTCTTCCAAGTATTCTATTCTTCATAGAATTCCTTCTTCATGCATATCTCTTCTTATGTTTGTCTCGATCTTCTCTTCCTGTAAATCAGCTGCCTTCCTTATCTGAACATTTCCTTTAAGTCCTGATATTATCTTCTGATAAATATCTCCTGAACCTTAAGTACTGATGACTTAAGTTCTGACTTTAGTATAAGTGCTGATTTCAGTTAAGTACTGATTTGTCTTGTTTAAGTAAGATATGAAAACTAAACATAAATCATATTAGTCATGACATTATCAAATATATCTAACAGTACACGACCTTCCCTTTTCAGATTTCATGAAGCAGATTACATGTAATATTATGGTGACTGTTTATCTTCTATTTCTTGTGTTCTTCTTGATTGTTGTGAATGTATATGTATGTATCTGTGTATATATATATATATATGTATATATCCTGAATTGGTAATTTAGATCCACAATTCTAGGATTTTAAATTTCAAATTCATGTTTTTGGAATTCCAATCGATATTTCGGAATAGTTTATGCCTAATTTTGGATCTAAAATAAGCTTTACTGTATCGCATAATTATTTAGGGCGCGCCAATCATCCTAGGGCGCACCGTCTCTTTTTAATATTGCTTGTAATAACCATCCCTTTATATTCTTAACTTAGACGCGCCTTCCCTTGTTGAGGCGCGCCCTACCCCTCTTTTTCTTTTGATTTCAACATTTAGTATCGTAATATAATATATGGCGCGCGTCTTCTCTCAGGGTGCGCCTTCTACTTTAGTCATTCTCCCTGTCTGGTTTTCTTCTTTTTGGACGCGCCCTCAACAAATATTTCCTTTTTATTTGACAGCTGGAAGACGAGGGCGCGTCTTCTCCTTTTCACCCTTTCAAGGAATTTATCTCCAATCCTGGGATATATTCTCCTTCCAACGTTTACTTTAAACCGCAACTTCCAAATGCTCACCATACTCCCGAATTCTTAGATCATGTGGCGCTCCTTATTCAAGAATCTAATGAAGGCAAACTAATGGCGGATTCTTCAAGCAGTCCTTTGGATAATGTTCCCCTAGCCCAAAAAAGGGAAAAAAGAAGCTAATTTCTAAAGAAAGATCACCACTCCCAGAAGACAAAGATCTAAACAATTGGCTAGAAGGGTTGAACGCTAACAAATACAGAGGAGTAGAGATAAGAATTAATATGGGAGCTGGACCATCCAAGGTTTTTTATAGAGCAATTTCTCCAAGCTTATCTCCTCATCAATCTCAGGACGCTCCTACTTCCCTTAACCCTGAGGGCGCGTCTGAAGAGAACTCGTCGCCTCTTCGTGATGAGATGAATTTTTTCGATGAAGACACCCTCCAATTCTCCACCTCTCCTGCACCCTCACCCATTCCATTCATTCATTGGGAGGTTTCTAATAGCGAATTGGACTTTTATTGGAACAACTTCGAGTCATGTAATGAAGCCATGAAGAAACGTTTCAGGAAGGAGCATGAAAAGTTATTTTGTGTAGGACTACCCTCATCCTGCTCTGATGAGCAGCTAGAATGGTTGATGGAGTTCTATGATATGGAAGGAATCTGGGCACGTCCACTTAGTATGATGCATCCCCATATCTTCAACTATGGAAGAAACTTTAGAATTCCCAGAATGGTGACCAACCCCAAGTTGGTTTCATTAGGTGTGGGCGCGCCCTTACACCCTTACCTAAGAGATGTGATTGAACTGTATGATGTAGCTCCTCTTCAACTTTCCCCCAACAGCTACAAATTTGTTCTCGCTTTGTTCATCTTATACACAGACTTAATCTTTCCTCAACCCACAATGGATGAAGTAAGACAATTCTTCAGCTTGAGAAAGTTTGACCATGGATATTACTATCTGGTCATGGACAAGCAGCACAACAAGAAAGGATTTTCTTCTGAAAAAGTCTGTCGTGAGAAGGGTTGGAAAGAGAACTTTTTCTACTTATATGATGTTCCAAGGATAAGGATCCAATTCAATACTTTTCCAAGTAAGGGCACGCCTTATCTAACTCTTTTACTCTCATTTCTCTTCTATTTGCATTCATTCTTATTTTGTGTAACTTCATTTTGTTTAGGCAAACTAGTAGCAAAAGGACTTGAGGGCGCGCCTAAGAGGCGTGCAAAAGCCCTTCTGAGAGTGGCTGTTGAAAGATGGAATTTGAAAACATTGGTTACCATAACTAATTTGATGCAAGTAGGGATCCTGTCTGACCAAGTAGGGACAAAATGTAAGTACATAAAATTTAGGAAAGGTAACCCTATTTCTCGCGTCATTGACATAGATAGTGATGAATAGGTTGAAGACGAGAAAGATGAGTTAGAAGACAATAATCTTCAAGGCGAGACTCCTACAGGTTTGATGTAGTATAAGTCAAACAGGCGCGCCTTCTCCTCTGAGCGCGCCTTTGTTTATTACCTTCCCCTTGTAATGTTTTTCACTAGTCCAAATATTGCATGTTGCCTCTTACCATCCTTTGTTTGCATCTATCTGTGATTTTTTCCTATCAAGCATCACTTTAACTTTTGTTACATATTTCAGTCACCAGGGCGCGCCCTCTTAATAAGACGCGTCATACTTTTATTGAACTAATCATTTTCATGATTCTTGTGCAGATATGGCTCCTCCAAGAATCCCTAAGTCTTTTGAGGCGCGCCCTGGTGACAAGCCCAAATCCAGAGTGACAAGGAAAGACACTCCAAAAACTCAACATCTATTCCAACCCCTGCTCATGTCTTCCAACCTACCCCTATTCCTAAAAGGACAGTGGTAGACATAACTGAGAAACAGGGCGCGCCTAAGAGGCCCCGGACAAAGGGCGCGCCTACTAGCTCCTCTACAACACTTGATTATCTTGGCTTTCTAGGGTCTCTTTGTGTTACAGATGAGGAGGTTAAGCAGTGACAATCAATAAATCTGGAGGATGCCACTAAGGCTTCAATTAAAGCTTCTTGTCAACTGATGTTCCATTCTACCAAGGTTGTAGATAAGATTCTGGAGGAGAGGGCGTGCCTAGAAAGGCTTAGGGGGATAACACTATCCTTCAAAATAATCTCCTTGATAAGGATCTTCTCCATTCGAAAGACATCAAGGCTAGAGACTCCCAGATATCTTTCTTGAAGGGTGAGCTTGAGAACCAAGGCTCTCAGCTCGACATAGCTAACAAGAAAGCTAAATCCCTCCATAATGAATTAGAAGAAGCAAAACTCAGGATTGAATATCTCGAAGGGTAACAGAGGGATGGCTGGTTAGATGAGAAGAGAGAGATTACTGACGATGCCTTTGCCTATGATTTTCACTTCTATAGGGTTGGTTTGTGGCAAATGACCCAGACTATTCTTTTGAAAAGTTTGGGGAGGAAACTGTTGCAGAAATGACTGAATTCAAGAAGGAGTATATTGCTGAGATAAGAGAAAGAAGAGTTAAACTTGGCCTAGAGGAAGAAGCTCAGTGCGCGCCTTCAAATAAAGAGAAGGACGCGCTTGAAACTGATCAATCTGATCCCCTTCAGACAATTCCTCTTGGTAAAGATACTCAGGGCGCACCCTGAGCTCCTGCTACTTTTAATTTTGTTTATCAAACTCATATTGATACTCGAGGTGCCAACCTTTTTTTAATACTGTGCAAAGTTGTAAGACTAATCTTTTGCTGCTACTTTCCTTTTCTTTAATTTTCATGACAATTATTTTATCTAAGTTTCTTCTTGCATTTATCCTTACCAATTTCTTTCCTTTAATAAGTATATAAAGGCAAAAAATTTATTTTGCAAGCAAAATTTTCTAAGTTGCAAATATATGGGGCGCTTCCACCATTAGGACGCGCCCTATCATATGTCATCTTATGCATTGGGATCAGATTATATGTAAACTTGTAATCTCATAGTCATTATTTAGAGCATTCCTTTTACTAGGGCATGTCCTTTAAGGAAAGCATTATCTTTACATAAGTTATGTATCACCAAGGCGTTCCCTGTCATATGGCGCGGCTGGAAACCTTTATACATGAATCAACTTTATGAAATTGTTCGAATAATTTTTACAAGTTAATCTAGTTTGAGGTGCTTCCATCCGTAGAGCGCGCTCTTAGTTTTAGCGAGCATTTCATGTGCAGATCAGAATTCTTTTTGAGTCAATACATAGGGGGCGCCCTTTTATTTTTTGTTTAATGATTCCCCCAAGTAATTTATTATTAAAACACTTCCTTTATCTGGACATGCCTTTCCTTGCAAAATGGTAATCGATGTGTAAAATAACTGCTAGTGCACAACAGTTAATTGTAGCAAATACAGGTTGATCCACAGAGACTATGAATTTTCAAAATCCTAACAATTTAAATCAGGCAAACTAGATAATAAGATTTGAGAGGAGTTCAAATTAACCTAATTAGCAAATAGATCAAATAATATGGAAAACCTAGGAATCTGAATCCGTTAATCAATCACAATTAATATCAACTCGCCCTAAAATCAATTCTCTTTTCTTCACAAAATAATTTTAATTAACGAGACAAACATATACTATGAAACTTGTTATCTAACAATAACCCATGAAAACTTCATGGAGCAAGCATAGGCTATGACAAATAAATACGGTAACAATAATATATCAAAATCACTTTGTCAATTAAACAATTAAGCAACAAGAAAAATCATGAGAATCAAATAATAGGAACGAGAAGATATCAAAGCAATTAAATTAATATCATCTTCATTTTAGAGAACAAATTTAGCCACACATGATAAAAAGATGAACAAAACAAATAACTAATTGGGTGTCTTGGGTGTGTAAAATACAAGAGGGGAGACCCATATATATAGGGAAAATATGAGGGTTTGGGTCCAGGAATACAAGTAGGATTCTTAAAGTAAATCCTTCTTCTTCTCCAATAAGTATTCTATTTATCTTCCAATTCCCTGGACTTCTAGAATAGTCCACCTCCTTCCTTATTTGCTCCTTTTCCAACTCAAATTCTGATTTTGTTTATTTTCCTACAAAACAAAGTAAAACAATTTATTTATTAATAAAATTATGCAAATAGACATAAAATAGGTATTAATAATATGCATTAATATGGACCTATCAAATGCCCCTTACCTATCTTTTGCCCATCCTCGAGAAAAAATCAAAAAGAAAAATGCTAACTAAGAAAATTCTTATGTTCCTTTTCGTAGGCGTGACAGGAAATTTTAGGTTTACCAACCCGTTAAACTCATAGACGATCTCTACAAGAGAAATGTTGTCTCCTAAGGGTTTACAGAAGATATGGCCATAAAATCTGTGAAATACTTTAGTAAGTGTCCAGACTCTATCAACAGTTACATTCATTAGTGTCAACACAAGAATTTTTAGGAAAATACATGCCTTTAAGATTCTTCTAATAATAGCCAAGATGTAGGTATCAATAATTCACTTATATCGACTCTGAACGTTTACAAAAAATCCCAAGGTGTGTCGTGAAAATAGGTCTATGAAGAATTAATTATGTAAGTATATTTCCTCTTTTTCAACCAATATTGAACGGACCCAATCTCTATCAAAACAAGTATCTAGCCAAAATTCACAGTTATTTTTTCTTTCTTTTTTTTTCTTTTTTTAACTGACTGTGCAATATCCGTTTTTTTAGGCTTTCTATGTTACCCATGTAGCGAGCTTTGAGCCAATGACTCCCAAACCAGATGGTCTTAGGGCACTAGGTTTTGAAATACCCCCACGGACTTAATTACTCGAGTAACAAAGGCCACAAAACAAGATTAGTCAATTATACTACTTGTGCCCATCATCTCAATTTTTTTCTTTTTTTATTTGTGAGGAATATTGGGTGTTGAAGTAGTTTATTCAAGCATCTATTTTTTTTGCTTTTGCTTTTCTTTTTTTTTTCCGCAAAAAAATGATTCGACATTGTTTCAACATGTGGGCTCTGTCTCAGATATTGAAAACTTCCCTAAACAATCTTTCCTACAAAGACCCTGTGCAAATGTGCCTTCTTGGACTCTTAAGCAAAAATTCATTCGACACAAGTTTCATGAAGACAACCTTACTCAACTACGTTCAAATCATCTCAAGGCATTATATATATAATTTTTTTGAAAAACTGCTAACACCAACTAGTATTAAAGTACAAGAGTAGACTGGACAACTTGGCTAAAATATCTCTAATTTTTTTGGATTTTTTTGGATTTTTTTTCATTTATATATATATATATAAGTACTACTAAACCCCTCCCCCATACCTAAATCATGCATTGTCCTTAATGAATGCAAATGAGAGAAAAATGACAAAGTAAAAGAATGAGAATACCTGATAAGGGCATGACAGAGGAACACAATTTCCTATAACACACACACACACAGAATCACACAGACATAGTTACTCCACCATACCTACACTTTATTATGGGAGACAAACACAAAAACATTTGTTAACCAATACCAGAGCATGCGAAAACTACCTTCGTAACACAATTAACACACATGTGAAACTCACCCATAAGAACAACATTATCCACTAGAGAAATTAGATTATGCATCAAAATAATACTCATAGCACTAACAAAATTCATAGACCAATTAGACGCTTCTTTATGTTGTTTAAGCAAAGTAATGACTTGAAATTCTTGGTTATGAACTTTGCTACTAGAAATAAGAATATCACGAGTTTCATTATCAACTACCAAATACTGACTGAGAGTGGAAAATGATAGAATATGATCAATTGTGGGTGGCTCACCAACAGAAGTCTTAACAACGGTCTCAGGATCAAAATACCTATCCTCAAGTTGGGTTTCATGATTAGAACAAATGGCATTCAATTCCTTTAACATCTCATCACAAGTGAAATTCTTATATAACTCATGAAGTTCTCTATTGCTCTCATACTCACACAAAACATCTTCCTCAAGAAGAGACTCAACTGCACTATCTTCAAGATTCGACCAAGACACAACCTTATTTATCAAATTAACTCCTACAGGTTGTTCAAAAAGCTCATTAGGTTGATTTCCTACACTAAAGATATTCAGATCTATCGATATATTTCTAAATGTGAGTTTCATCGAACCATTTCTACAGTTAATCAAAACATTAGAGGTGGCAAGAAAAAGCCTTCCTAAAATGATGGGGATTTGATTTTTGAGATTTTTGACTAGTTCAATTTCTAGAACAACGAAATCAATGGGAAAGACAAAATCACCAATTTTTATCAAAACATCTTCAACTATACCCTTTGGAGTTTTGACAGAACGGTCAGCTAATTGAAGAGTGATATTAGTATTTTTCAATTCACCTAAACTCAGGGCATGATAGATAGATAATGGAAGAAGATTCACACTAGCTCCTAAATCGAGTAAAGCTTTATCAATGAAGGTATTACCTATGACACAAGAGATGGTAGGACAACCAGGATCCTTATACTTCACAGGGATTTGATTTGACAGGATAGAACTAACATGAGAGGTTAGGAAAGCTTTCTTAGGAACATAAGTGGTTCTTTTATGAGTATACAAATCTTTTAGACACTTAGCATAAGAGGGAACTTGTTGAATTGCATCTAAAAGAGGAATGTTAATCTTGACTTGCTTAAATACTTCTAAAATCTTACCTAACTGAGCAAATTATTTGTTTGAGATAAGTCTTTGAAGAAATGGAGCTTTTGGCTTAAAGAATTTTTCACTAGACACATCATAGTGGGGTTTTGAAGGTGGTTCTTTGGATGGTGATGACTCATTAGATTCAGAAGTTTCAGGATTTGATGATTTAGAAAGGCAAGGATTCAAGAGTAGAGGATTCGATTCAGATGTTAGCTTATCTTCCCGAAGAGTATTAACACCAGCATGATTGTTGAATTGATTACCAGACCTTAGAGAGATGACAGAATTCACATTTCATGAGACTTTTAGTTTTGATAAAATTTAGGATTAGCCTCGGGTTCACTAGGGAAATGATTTTTCTCTCTCTCACTGATTGTGTTTTCCAATTGACTGACTTGGACATCTAACTTAGATATGGCTTGTGTGTTTGAATTTAGCAACTGTCTATCTTGGGTCAGAGTTTGCATGAAAGATTGTTGAGATTTAAGTAAAGCCTCCATACTTTCTTCAATGGAATTCGATTTCTTATCAGATTCACTAAAACCATGAGGATTTAAGGGGACTTGTTAGATATATTTGATAATGTCATGTCTAATATGATTTGTGTTTAGTTTTCAGATCTTACTTAAACAGGACAAATCAGTACTTAATTGGAAATCAGCACTTATACTGAAGTCAGAAATTAAGTTGTCAGAACTTAAGTTATCTGGAGATAATATCAGGACTTAAGGAGACTTTCAGATAAGGAAGGCGGCTGATTGAAAGGAAAGAAAATCAAGATAAACGCAAGAAGAGATATGCATGAAGAAAGAATTTTATGAAGAATAGAATACTTGGAAGAAAAGATAACTACTTGATATATATTATGAAGCAGAATTATATTCCATATCAATTAGAGAATATCTTGTAACTGTGTAGTATATAAACACAGACATAGGGTTTACACTAAATGTGTTATCATAATCGAAGTTATTATTTATTGTAACCCTAGCAGCTCTCGTGATAATTTGTTCATCACTGAGAGAGGACAGTTCCATATTGTAACAAAGTTTAATAAAGCTTGTTTTCTATTACTTGTGTTCTTTAATTCGATTTGATTGTGATAAACACTGTATTCAACCCCCTTCTATAGTGTGTGTGACCTAACAAGTGGTATCAGAGCAGATCTGTTAACACGCAAACAGTTTAAGATCCGAAAACAATCATGTCTGAAGAAGAACAAACTCCAACTAAGCCCACCAAAACTAAAAAACCTCCAAAGACTCAAATCTATAGTCGATATGAGACTATTAGAGTTCCCATACTGAAACCATCTGAATATTCTATAAGGAAGGTGAGGATGTCTATGTTTCTGGAAGCTACTGATCCAGAATACATTGACAGAATCAATGAAGGACCACACAAGCCAACCAAACTCTCTGTTGCAGTTGCAGGTGAACCAGTAAAGTCGGTACCAAAGGAGAAGAGTGATTATACTGCTGAAGATATCTCATCAATTGCTAAGGATGCTAAGGTACGACACTTGCTGCATAGTGCTATTGATAATGTAATGTCAAATAGGGTAATCAACTGCAAGACTGCAAAGAAGATATGGGATGCTTTGGAGACAAGATGCCAGGGAACCGAATCAATTAAGAAGAACGGGAAGACTATACTCACTCAAGAGTATGAACACTTTGACTCAAAGCCTGATGAGTCATTAACTGGTTTATATGACAGATTTGTCAAATTCTTTAATGATTTGTCACTAGTTGACAAGGAATATGATCTTGAGGATTCAAATCTTAAATTCCTGTTAGCACTTCCTGAAAGTTGGGATTTGAAGACCACCACTATAAGAGACAACTATAATCTTGAAGAAATAGCTCTTGATGAAATTTATGGGATGCTCAAGACTCATGAACTTGAGATGGAACAAAGAAATAAGAGAAAAGGAAGAAAGTCAAGGATAGTTACTCTTAAGGCTGAGGAGGAATCCTCCAAAGCAGCTGCCTCAAGGAAAGGCAAGGGAAAAGCTCTCATCACAAAGTCTGATACTGAATCATCAAGTTCTGATACTGATGATGACTCTGAAACTGAAAGCTTACCTGAGATGGATCCTGATGAAGAGATGATGAAGCTGTGTGCTCTTATGGTGAAATGAATCACAAGGATTGCATACAAAAAATTCAGAAAAGGAAATAAGTTTTCCAGGAAAGGTGCAAGTTTTGATAAGAAGAGTTTCAGAAAATCTGAAGGCAAAGGAGGAAAGTCTGACAGAGGAGATTACACAAATATCAAATGTTACAACTGTGGTGAGAAAGGCCACATATCTCCCGATTGCAAGAAAGTGAAGAGTGATAAAGGCAAGGCTCTTGTCACAAAGAAGAAAAGCTGGACAGACACTTCAGATTCTGAAAGTGAGGTGAACTATGCCTTGATGGCAAATGCTGATAGCAGTTCTGATGCTGCTGAGTTAAAGGTACCTCAAACTACTTATGCCTTTCATACTGATGATATTAATGAGTTGAGAAGATATCTTAAAACCATGTTCATCAGTTATAGAGATCAAACTTTAATATGTGAAAGATTAACTTCTGAAAATCTTGCTTATAAGAAGAGGAATGATTATTTAGAAAAAGAGTTAGTCATGTTCCATCAAACTCAGAAAGATAGAGATGATGCCTTTTATGTTAGGGATGAAATTCTTAAAATAAATGAATCTCTAAAAACTGAGTTAGAAAAGGAAAAAGAGATTATCAGGACTTAGACTAACTCTGGCAGAACAACTCAGAATTTGTTAAGTAGTGGAAACTGGAAAAAAGGCTTAGGTTATGGAGATGATAAGAATGATAAGGGAACTGTAGAGGTTGAGCCTATAGTTGTTAAATAAAAACCAAAGGTAAATCCTGTTAAGTATGTAGCTGTAAAGTCTGATATTGATAAATCAGAAGTTAAAGAGAAATTAACTTCTGACAAACCAAAACAAGGTAAGCCAAGTGAAGTAAACATAGGCTTAATGACAAAGAAGCAGCTTAAGCATAAGATGAAAGATGTTAAAAATGTAAACAAGGTAAAGCCACCTAGGAAAAATAGGAATGGAAATGAAGGTGTGAATAAAAGTAATGATTATAAGCCTGTTCCTAATGCTCCTAGAAAGAAATGTTATAACTGTGGAATTTCTAACCATATGGCTTCTTTTTGCAGGAAAAATAAGAACATAAACTCCATACCTTCAAAGTCAGGAGTTAAGAGTCAGTCTGTTAGATATAGGCCACAAAATCCTTGTTTTCATTGTGGTAGTTTATGGCATTCCATTTATACTTGTAAGGAATATCATAGTTTGTACTATGATTATTATCAAATAAAACCTTCTTTAAAGAAAGTTAGCATTATTCCTTCTAGTGTAAGTTATGATACAAAGTCTGATAGTGTAAATACTGATAAGAAAAATGTTAACATAAACTCTGATTCTAAATCCGCTGCAAATGTTAACAAACTTAATAAGGCCAAAGGATCCAAGCAAGTCTGGGTCCTTAAAACTAATCACTAGTGGTCTTTGTGATTGCAGGGCAACAGGAAAAACATCCTAGTTCTGGACAGTTGATGTTCAGGACATATGACTGGAAATAAAGCCCTGCTATCAGACTTTATGGAGAAAGCTGGCCCAAGTGTTTCTTATGGAGATGGCAACATGGGAAAAACTTTGGGATATGGCAATATCAATCTGGGGAATGTCATCATTGAAAAAGTAGCTCTGGTCTCAGGACTTAAACACAATCTGCTGAGTATGAGTCAAATCTGTGGCAGAGGTTATCATGTTGATTTCTTTGAAGAACACTGTGAAGTTGTAAGCAAATCTACAGGAAAAGTTGTTCTGAAAGGATACAGGCATGGTAACATTTATGAAGCCAAGCTTTCAACAAGTACTGATGGTTCTGCAATCTGTTTGTTAAGTAGAGCATCAATTGAAGAAAGCTGGAGTTGGCACAAGAAACTCTCTCAATTAAATTTCAACAATATAAATGAACTAGTCAAGAAAGATCTTGTGAGAGTTTGCCAAAATCAGTATTTGCTCCTGATGGCCTTTGTGATTCATGTCAGAAGGCAAAACAAAGCAAATCTTCTTTCAAGAGCAAGACTGAATCATCAATTCTTGAGCCTTATCACCTACTACATGTTGATCTATTTGGTCCAGTGAATGTCATGTCTTTTGCAAAGAAAAAATATGCTATGGTCATAGTGGATGAGTTCACCAGATATACATAGGTGTATTTCTTACACACAAAAATTGAAACTGCATCCATTTTGATTGATCATGTCAAGCAACTGGATAAATTGGTCAAAGATTCTGTGAAGATCATAAGAAGTGATAATGTCACTGAGTTCAAGAATTTGATCATGGAAGTGTTCTGCAAAGACCATGGAATAAAGCAGGAATTTTCTGCTCCTGGAACTCCACAACAAAATGGAGTTGTTGAAAGGAAGAATAGAACTCTTATTGAAGCTGCACAAACTATGCTTGATGAAGCAAAGTTGCCAACCTACTTTTGGGCTGAAGCTGTGCAGACTGCTTGTTTTACTCAGAATGCAACACTCATTAACAAACATGGAAAACACCATATGAGATGGTGAAGAAAAAGAAGCCAAATCTGAAGTATTTTCATGTATTTGGATGCAAGTGTTTTGTTCTTAAGACTCATCCTGAACAGCTATCCAAATTTGATCTAAAAGCTGATGAAGGAATTTTTGTTGGATATCCACTTTTCACAAAAGCCTTCAGAGTCTACAATTTAAGAACAAGGGTTGTCATGGAATCTATCAATGTCTCTTTTGATGATAAGAAGATTACATGACTTGAAGATTTCAATGATCATGATTAGCTGAGATTTGATAATGAAGTTTTAAATTCTGATACTGTAAATCATGACAGTCTAAATCCTGACAGTCTAAATCCTGATACTGCAAGCTCTGATGGATTAAACTCTGATGTTATTGAAACTGTGGTAACTACGTCAAAGGGAGATGCACCTGTGCAGGGGGAGCATACTGAAGATACAACCACATTTCAAGAAGCATCAGAACCTACAACAGGCTCTTCAAGTTCTGATTCATCAAGTTCTGATGGGCCAAGTTCTGATAATTCTGGAAACTCAAGTACTGATATTTCTGGAAACTCAAATTCTGAAGGATCCAACTCAGAGAGCATAATTTCAGGGGGAGCATCAGAAAATGTTGATGAAGACATCATGGATCATGGGGGAACATCCAGTTCTAGAGAAAATCTTCCATCTGCAAGGAAGTGGACTAAAGCACATACACCTGAGTTAATTATTGGAAATCCTGATGCAGGTGTCAAAACTAGAACAGCTACATCAAATGAATGTCTTTATCACTCTTTTCTCTCTCAGACTGAACCGAAGAAAGTGGAAGAAGCTCTTCAAGATGCTGATTGGGTGCAAGCAATACATGAAGAGTTAAATGAATTTGAAAGAAACAAAGTCTGGACCCTAGTACCAAGACCAAAGAAAAGATCTGTTATTGGTACAAAGTGGGTGTTCAGAAACAAAACTGATAGTGATGGCATAATTACAAGGAATAAAGCAAGGCTGGTTACAAAAGGATATTCTCAACATGAGGGAATTGATTATGATGAAACATTTGCACCAGTTGCTACATTGGAAGCCATAAGGATATTTTTGGCTTATGCTGCTCACAAAAAGTTTACAATCTTTCAAATGGATGTGAAAAGTGCTTTTCTCAATGAAGAATTGGAATAGGAAGTATATGTTGAACAACCTCCATGTTTTGTAGATTCAAAATTTCCTAATCATGTCTACATACTAGACAAATCACTTTATGACCTTAAGCAAGCTCCAAGAGCATGGTATGAGACACTAGCTCAGTTTCTTCTGGAAAGTGGATTTAACAGAGGGACTATTGACAAAACATTATTTTATCTCAACCATGGAAATGACTTACTTTTGTGCAGATATATGTTGATGATATCATTTTTGGTTCTATAAATGACAGACTTTGCAAGAAGTTTGCCAAACTGATGTAGTCAAAATATCAAATGAGTATGATGGGGGAACTTAGCTATTTTCTGGGCCTTCAAGTCAAGCAGAATGAAGAAGGCACTTTTATTTGTCAATCCAAGTACACCAGAAATTTGCTGAAGAAATTTGGAATGCAAGATTGTACAAGTGCATCCACTCCCATGGCCACTGTAACAAAATTGGATAAGGATACTAGTACATCAGTAGATATTACTGATTACAGAGGTATGATTGGCTCACTACTCTATCTAACTGCTAGTAGACCTGATATCATGTATGCTACCTGTCTTTGTACAAGATTTTAAGCAGATCCAAGAGAACCTCACTTAACAGCTGTGAAAAGAATTTTCAAGTACCTTAAGGGTACAGCTGATCTGGGATTATGGTATCCTAGAGAATCAGACTTTAAGCTAATAGGTTACTCAGATGCAGATTTTGCAGGATGCAAAATTGACTGGAAAAGCACAAGTGGAAGCTGCCAATTTCTTGGAGGCAGATTAGTTTCTTGGTTTAGCAAGAAACAGAAGTCAATTTCCACATCAACTGCAGAAGCTAAATACATTGCTGCAGGAAGCTGTTTTGCACAAATTCTTTGGATGAAGAATTAGTTACTGGATTATGGGTTAGAATTTTCTAAAATTCCTATTTACTGTGATAATCAAAGTGCTATTGCTATGACAGGTAATTCAGTTCAACACTCAATGACAAAGCACATCAGCATTAGGTACCACTTCATAAGGGCTTTTAATGATTTGTTAAATGTTGACATTAAGAAGAAAGTGGTTAGACCCTTACAGATACCTCAGTTTGTAAAACAGATTCTTGTAAATGCTGATCCTCAAACCTACACATCTGTTTACCCTGATGTTCAACCCACCAGCACATCCCAGCCACCTCACCAACCATCAGAACATACCACGCCTACACCTCAAACATCCCAACCTCAACCTACTCAACCCTCCATCAGGACATATTTTAAACCATCACAGACATCTCAACCTTCACCATCAGCATATCCTGTGAGGCCTTCATCTTCCAAACCTAAGAGGACAAAGACTGTACCTCAGACACAACAGAAGAGAAGGAGGATTGTTCTGAGGGATGAGTCAGACAGTGACGAACAGGTTCCAATATCAGAACATGTTGTTTTAGAAGCTGAGAAGGTCTCTTCTCAGAAGGATGTTGAAATTGGGAGTTCTAGGCTCTTAAAAAGGCTTAAAAAGCTAAATTCTGATGATGAAGCTCCCAAAGTCTCTAGTTCTGCAAAGAGACATAAAAACCAAAGAGCCAGGAGGACTGTCAGTGTATCATCACATTCTGAAGAAACTCTAGAAGAAGGAGCTAAGGTAGGGGGTCAGGAATCTCTGATCCCAACAGAATCAATTATTGTTGAATTACTTCCTTCAGCACAACCAGAAACTACTCAAAACAGACTGACTACTCCTCCCGTGTCTCCTGTAAATGAACCAGTACATACTGAAGACCCAGGCACAAGTGCTGAGATTGATATTCACAACCTGATTGTGCCTGAGGTTCTGTACTTGGAAGCTCCACCAGCTCAAATCACTCCACCAACAACCCCAATTCTGGATGTTGATTTTAATGAAGATATTCCTACTACACCTATTCTGAATCTAGATGATGAAAATCAGGTTTTAGGTGGGCATCAAGATTTGGCTGTTGATCAGACCTTAGTTGGAGATCAGCACTTAGAAGATGATGTTGAAGCCTCAATAGCCACTCATACTATTCTTTTATCAGAAGAAGATGATGATGCTGATTCTATAAGTTCTGATGCTGCTAATGATGAAGTTACTGGTGAAGCTGCTGCCACTGTAGATGCTGATGCAGCTGGTCCATCTGGGCATGCACTTCCACAAGCTCCTTCAAAAGCTGATCTTGTTAAAAAATTTGTTAGAGGAGATGCACTAGTACCTTGGAGTGAAACTCCTAGAGGAAGGGAGTGGACCAAGGAATGGAACAAAGTTGATTTCATTCCTACTTCAAACATACTTGCTGAGCACTTGGCAAAGGCTGATGAGATGCTAGTCAATGATGATTTCAAGATACAGCTCAGGGTTATTGCACTCAGTACAAGACACCTTCAAAGTCAACTATCTGTAACGCAGGCCAGGGTAGACAAGATTCAAGAATCCTTAAATCAGCAAGATATGGTTGCCAAGCTGGAAAAGAAAAGGTTTTTCAAACCTAACTTTGACAGAATTGAGTACATTGAGAAAACTCAAGAGAAGCAACAGGCTCAGATTGCTGATATTCTTAAGAATCAAGCTTCTCAGCAATCTCAACTCAATGGGATCCAATCCTCAGTGGAATTGCTTGTCTCTCTTCTTTTACCTGCTGATGCCAAAAAGGGGGAGAAAGTAATTAAGTCTAAATGCAAACCTATTAAGACACTGAAGGGAAAGGTTGATGGGAAAGATGACCAGGGAAACTCTGGAATGGGTGGAGGTCATGGTCAAGGTAAAGGTCTTTCATCAAGTAGAACTGGAACTACAAGTCAAAGAACAAGTTCCGATACTGGGAGAAGAATAAATTCTGATACTGGTAAAAGGATAAGTTCTGATGAACATCTGGAACTTGATGAGGAAATTTCAAGACGGTTATTTCTGAAAGAAAATCCAGGAATGGACTTTGAGAGTCTAAAGGAAGAAGAAGCTAGACTTAAGTTAGAAAAAGTCAACTCCAAATCTGAAGCTTCTGTTGTTGAAAAGAAAATTCCTAAGGCTAAAGGCATTGTGATAAAAGAAAGGATAAATCCTGAGGCAACTAAGGCCAAATCACAAATGGAGATAGATCCAAGGTCCAAGGGCAAAGAAAAAGTTGGTGAACCTGTAAAGGTTTATGTGCCTGCTATAGATGAAGAAATATCTGATGAAGATGCTAATCTTTCTCTGATTTCAAGGAAGATTTCTCAAACAACCTCTGACATGGCTCAAGTTGTTCAGAGTCAAGATATAGTAAGTTCTGATATGACACTGAATCAAGTAACCTCTGACATAGCTCAAGTTGGCTTGATATCAGAAGATAAGTTAAAGGAAACCTCTGACATTGCTCATGTTAAACCTTCAAAGTTACTCCTACCAGGATTCACCAAAGCTAAACAGACTCAAACTTTAAAGATTGCAACAAGTGGTTTTGAAGCAAGAGTGGTTACAGGAAAAGAAGCAAGAGATAGATCTGGATTGGGTAGTGCTGATAAAAGAAGAATACAGAACACAACCAATGATTCAACTTCTTTAAGTGAACCATGTGTTGGAGCAACTCCTGAAAGATTGAATCAGCTTGAATCTGTACAGATGGTTTACTATACCTTCTTGAAAGAACACATCTTGTTATATTTTTTGACTGATGAAAGGGTATATCATATTAGACAGAATGCTATACCACTGAAGTATTATGAGGAACTAGAACATGTTCTATTCTTACTTCAAGTGAAGAACAGATTAACAGATAGTGCTGCAAATTATTTGAAGACTCAAATTCAGAGACAGAAAAAGCTCTATTCTGTAAAGTCTGACAGCATATACCGTCCCAAGTACAGAGATCACAAGGGTGATATTATCGAGGTGAAGCCTAACTCTGCTAAGATTATAACTACCTTTATGGGTTATAAGGCTGTGGAATTCAATCTTGAGTCTGACAAGGCATATTTGATCAGACTAGATCATGACATAAGAAAAGCTAGAATAAATGATCTCAGGGCTGCTATCTTTCAAATTGGTGAAGATATAGTTGAATTGAAGAATGCTAAAAAGAGGATGATTGATGAACTTAAATATGCTGAGAGATGTTTATTAAAGAACTATCTCAGAACAACTCCTGACATCAAAGAGATCAGTAATTGAAGCCAAGTCAAGATCTACAACTGCTCAAATTCTGATGTGTATACAGACTGAAGCTATTATCAGAAGTTAAAGATGGTAAAGCTACAAGGACTATAAGTTGTAGTTATCTAGTCAAATTCTCATGCATTTGTACTTAATATTTTTGACATCATCAAATATCAGTTAAACTTGTATATTATGCTAATTTATAAGTTGGGGGAGATTGTTAGATATATTTGATAATGTCATGTCTAATATGATTTGTGTTTAGTTTTCAGATCTTACTTAAATAGGACAAATCAGTACTTAACTGGAAATCAACACTTATATTGAAGTCAGAACTTAAGTTGTCAGAACTTAAGTTATCAGGAGATATTTATCAGGAGATAATATCAGGACTTAAGGAGACTTTCAGATAAGGAAGGCGGCTGATTGAAAGGAAAGAAGATCAAGATAAACGCAAGAAGAGATATGCATGAAGAAGGAATTTTATGAAGAATAGAATACTTGGAAGAAAAGATAACTAGTTGATATATTTTAGGAAGCAGAATTATATTCCATATTAATTAGAGATTATCTTGTAACTGTGTAGTATATAAGCACAGACATAGGGTTTACACTAAATGTGTTATCATAATTGAAGTTATTATTTATTGTAACCCTAGCAGCTCTCGTGATAATTTGTTCATCACTGAGAGAGGACAGTTCCATATTGTAACAAAATTTAATAAAGCTTGTTTTCTGTTACTTGTGTTCTTTAATTCGATTTGATTGTGATAAACACTGTATTCAATCCCCTTCTACAGTGTGTGTGACCTAACAGGACTGAGTTAGGATACTGACCAAGATTTTGAGGAGGATATGTGTTGGGATTTTGAGTTGGGTATGGACCAGGATTGGGCTTTTGAAAAGCAGGTTGAGAATTTTGATTAAACTGATTGTATTGACCTTTGTTCCATGAGAAATTTGGGTGATTCTTCCAACCAGGATTGTATGTGGGTGCATATGGATCATTCCTAACTCTAGGTTGAAACATACATTGACTTGTTAACTTTTAGGGCAATTGTCTATTACATGATTAGGAGAACTACAGTTTGCACAGATAGAAAATTGAGAAGGCACATTGTTGGTTTCTAAGGATTCTAGACGTTTAGTGAGTGTAGCTAACTTAGCTTCGGTTGCATTAGAATTACCAACTACGTGTAAGCCCTTAAATCTTTCAGGTTCCGGATTAGGTTCCCTAGTTGACTCCCACAACATTGTTTTTCAGTTAACTCCTCAAAATATTTCCAAACTTCTTCCTCAGTTTTATCCATAAATTTACCTTGGCACATAGACTCTAACAAAGCAGTGGTTTGACTATCTAAGGCTTCACAAAGAATTTTACAAAGTCTCCATTTTTCTATACCATGTTGAGGACACTTAGACAAAAGCTTTTTAAATCTATCAAAATACTTCCAAAAAGACTCATTTTGATTTTGTTAAAATTGGTTAATTTCATTCCTAAGTCTGTTTGCCTTTTGATTTGGAAAATATTTTTTAAGAAAGATAGACAAAAATCCATCCCACGTGGAGATAGAATTAACGGGTAGACTATACAACCATTGTTTAGCCTCTTCTTTTAAAGCAAAGTTAATAAGTCTGAGCCTAATGGAGTCTGAGCTAAGTTGTTGGAGTTTTTATAAAGCACATACTTTCTCAAATTCTCGAATGAAAAGATATGGATCCTCTCCCTCTACCCCAGAAAACCTAGGTAACATGCTAATATGGTGATGTTTAGTTTCAAAATTATTCGCGGTTACTTCAGGTAGGACTATGCATGAGGGTTCAATGGAACGAGCGGGATAACAATGGTCTTTAAGTGAGACAACCATGACTACGTGTGGAATTTCTACTTCTTCTTTTAACTCAATTTTAGTGGGTGAAGAGAAGTTAGTGGGTGAAGAGAAGTCGAGTTGCCTTACTACTTTAGGAGATGAAAGGTTAGAGTTTCTTATTAATCTAGATGAATGGTCTCGAACCCAATTACTTTGCATATAAGACAATTAATCGCGTAGCAGATAAGAGCTATAAGTCAACAAATAAAAAAGATTGGAAAATCAAAAAAAACTTAGATCTATGGGTAATCCTAAAAAAAATCTAGACAGCTCCTACCTTTTGGACCACCAAAAAGTCTATAAATCTAGATTTATTCAAACTGATTGGCCAGGTAAGCGGGGACAGTTCCTTGTAAATAAGGCGCTGAATTAGAGAACCGATTGCCTAGTCACCAATCCAAATTGGCCAGGTAAGAGATACACTTGCCTTGTCACCAAAAGTTTGAATAATTCCAAATTTACTTCCTCTTTTAGGTACCTTCCTAATTGAGCTCGAAATCCTAGGGCCAACGTCTACTTAATTTTATTAAGGTAGGTGAATGCAAGATGAAGGAATTAGTGATTTATGGGCCAAGGAAAGGGTGATGAAATCCCTCACCTTATCTTGTAATGGGGTGGCGCCCTTACGATTGATTAAATGATGCAACACACAAAGAACAAGATAATAAACACTTATGGATGCACTACACTACGTGTATTATTCAAAATTGTACGTACCTCTTTCCTCCAACAATCACCACAATTGTATAAGATGGAAAGCAATAAATAGAAAAAGAAAATCTAGATGATGTGATCCTTCGTGAGAGAATGAATGATGCAACAAATTGGTTTTTAACAATTAACTAACTAATATTTTTCAATTTTTCAAATATTCAATTTTTTTGGATTTTTTAATAATAAAAGTGAAAAGAAAAAAAATAGAGAGGTGATACGGAATACCGAAAAGTGCTTTCAAAAATTCCAAAAGAGGTGGAGAGGCCTCCTAGCGATCTTCTTGTCCAAACTTTCCTCCACTTCACGATTCCCTAAAAAACAAAGAGAAAACAAAAAACTAGTCCGAAGAATTAAATATCAAGGAATGAAAATTAACAATAGTCCCCGGCAGCGGCGACAAAAACGTTATTTATAAAATAACTGCAAGTGCATAGCGGTTAATTGTAGAAAATACAGGTCGATCCATAGAGACTATGAATTTTCAAAATCCTAACAATTTAAATCAGGCGAACTTGATAATAAGATTTGAGAGGAGTTTAAATTAACCTAATTAGCAAATAGATCAAATAATATGGAAAACCTAGGAATCCGAATCCGTTAATCAATCACAATTAATATCAACTCGCCCTAAAATCAATTCTCTTTTCTTCACAAATAAATTTTAATTAACGAGACAAGCATATACTATGAAACTTGTTATCTAACAATAACCCATCAAAACTTCATAGAGAAAGCATAAGCTATGACAAATAAATACGGTAACAATAATATATTAAAATCACTTTGTGAATTAAACAATTAAGCAACAAGAAAAAGCATGAGAATCAAATAATAGGAACGAGAAGATATCAAAGTAATTAAATTAACTTCATCTTCATCCTAGAGAACAAATTTAGCTACACATGATAAAAAATGAACAAAACAAATAACTAATTGGGTGTCTTGGGTGTCTTGGGTGTGTAAAATACAAGAGGGGAGACCCATATATAGGGAAACTATGAGGATTTGGGTCTTGGAATACAAGGATTCTTAAAGTAAATCCTTCTTCTTCTCCAATAAGTATTCTATTTATCTTTCAATTTCCTTGACTTCTAGAATAGTCCACTTCCTTCCTTATTTGCTCATTTTCCAACTCAAATTCTGATTTTATTTATTTTCCTACAAAATAAAGTAAAATAATTTATTTATTAATAAAATTATAAAAACGGACATAACAGGTATTAATAATACACATTAATATGGACCTATCAGTAATGTAGTGCATAATATAATGGGCCCGCCTTAGATGACTTAGGGCGCGTCCTATAAACACATAACTAAAATAACTTTTTTCTTTTATTTATAATGCACTCTGGTGCGAGAACTACACCAGTCCCATGGATACTATGCTCTATGGTGAAATTATTTGAAAATGTTTCATAGTCTCTAAGATATATAGCTATCCATACTACCCCCTAGACTAAGAGGAATTCATTTGCTACTAGTCTATTACATAAAATCAGTCATAGAAGTGAGGGGGCCAAGGCCGCGCGCTACTGATAATATTTTCGCAAGTAATCTACATTCCAAGCTCGATGAATGAGTTTGCCATCCAAACCCTCCTATCGATAAGTTCATTTCCAAAGTATAGCTTTGACTCTGTATGATCCCTCCCAATTAGCTCCAAACACTCCATGCTGAGCTATTTTGGTATTTGGCATAACCTTTTGTAAAACGACATCCCCCACCTTATAAGGCACAGACTTCACCTTCTCGTTGAAATACCTTGCAATCCTCTATTGATACGCAACAAGTTTCAACTGAGAATTCATTCCCGCTTCATCCCGCAAATCCAAGTGGAGCCTTTGATTAACCTATGCATCTTCCTCAACGAACAAATCTCTTCATAATGATCTAGATCCCACTTCCATGGGGATCATAGTCTCATACCCGTAGGTTAGCATAAAAGGGGACTCGCCAGTAGTTGCCCTTGGAGTTGTGTTATAAGACTAAAGAACCATTGGAAGCTACTCTGGCCAATCTCCCTTATTTTCTTCCAACTTGGCCTTTAGAGTGTGCTTAATGATCTTGTTTATGGCCTCGATTTGGCCATTACTTTATGGATGATAGACTGCAGCGAAATCCTTCTTGATGTTCAAGTCTTCGCAAAGCTTCCTTAATTCTTTGCTGTCAAACTGCTTCCCATTGTCAGATATGAGTTTATACGAAATACCAAATATGTAGACTATGTAATTGAAGTTAAAATCTTTGATTTTCTTAGCTGTGATTGTGATCAATGGCATAGCTTTCGCCCACTTTGTAAAGTAATCAATAGCTACCACATCATATTTCACACCTCCCTTGGCCTTGGGAAGTTCCCCAATGAGGTCAATTCCCCACATAGCGAAAGGCCAAGGACTTGCCAACAAATTTATGGGTGTTGTTGGGGCGTTAGAACAATTATAAAATCATTGGCAATGATCACACGCCCTAACAAACTTGAAAGCATCTTCTTTCATGGTTGGCCAATATTATCCTTTTCTAAGGACTTTTAATGCCAACAAACAACCCCCCGAGTGGTTGCCACAAATACCTTCATGTACTTCCCTGAGAATATAATGTCCCTCTTCTAGGTCTACGCATCGCAGAAGTGGCTGATTAAACCCTCTTTTATACAGCACCCCATCATAATCAACATACATCGCTGCCTGATAACGAAGGCGCCGAGCCTGCAGCTTCTCTTCCGGCAAGGTCCCGGTGTGAATATAGTTGTGAATCGGGGTCATCCAAGTCTCCTGCATGACCTCTTTCATCTGAAACACACTTATTTCTGGAATACTCAGAATTTCCTGAATTCTCAAGGGAATCTGTCCTAAAAACACATTGTCCATCCGCGAGCCCATTTTTTCCAAGGCATCTGCATTGCCATTCTCTTCTCTTGGCACGCCTTCTAGCTTGGCGCTACCGAATCTTTGGAGTAGGCATTGCACACACCTCATGTATAACTCGGTTCGAGGGCCTCGGGTCTGGAACCCTCCATTAACTTAATTTACTACCAACTTTGAGTCGCTCCGGGCTATCAAATTCATGACTCCCACCTCCAAAGCTATCTTTAGACCATTGATAAGGCTTCATATTCAGCGTCATTATTGATGACATAAAACTTGAAGTGAATGGCACTCATCAAGTGATGTCCTTCAGGGATAATCAAAACAATCCCAGCTCCTACTTCGTTATTATTCACGGCCCCATCGACATGTAGAATCCACCAAGGGTGTGGGAACTCTTCTCTCACTTTGTCAGGGGCATTCCTCTATGAGGAAGGTTCTGCCAACAATTTAGCCTTCTCATCTTTCTCAGAATCAAACTCAAGTATGAAGTCAGCCAACACATGTCCCTAATTGTTGTGCGAGGGAAATATTCCCGATCAAACTGTCCCAACTCTACTACCCACTTTAGCATTCTTCCTAACGACTCTGGCTTATGTAAGATGTGCTTCAGAGGATAAGTAGTGCAAACTTCTATCCGATGAGCTTGGAAGTATGGCCTTAGCTTTTGTGCCACAAGGAAGAGGGCATATACTAACTTTTCTATGATGGTGTATCTAGTCTCTGCATCCAACAATCTCTTACTCACATAATACACCGGTGACTGGAGGCCCTCTTCCTCTCTCACCAATGCTACACTAATGGAATATTCCGAGACCGCCAAGTAGAGAATCAACGTTTCCCCATCCTCTAGCTTCGCCAACATAGGAGGATTCCCCAGCTGTTCTTTGATTTTATGAAAAGCTTTCTCACAGTCCAAGGTCCATATTAAATCTTTTCCCATGCCTTTTATTTCCTTAAGAATTCCTTGAATATGTCTGAAAACTTTGAAAAAAATCCATTCAATGCTGCAATTCTTCTCGTTAAACTCTATACCTGCTTGATGCTGGTGGGAGACTTCATGTCTAGCAGAGCTTTGATTTTCGCGGGATTTGCTCAGTTCCTCTGTGGTTTACCATGAATCCTAAGAACTTCCCTGACTCCAACCAAATACACATTTCCGAGGATTCAACTTCATTCTATATTTTCTCAGAATATGGAACATTTCAGCCAAATCTTCTATATGATCTTCCGCTCTCTTGGATTTCACCAACATATCATCCACATATACCTTCATCATTTTCCTAATCTACCTCTTAAACATCCTATTTACCAGCCTTTGGTAAGTTGCCCCAGCGTTGATTAGACCAAATGGCATCCCGATGTAACAATAGAGACCTCTATCTGTGATGAAAGATGTGTGCTCTTGGTCAGGTTCATACATGGGAGTTTGATTATAGCCAGAGTATGCGTCCATGAAACTCAGCAAAGCATGTCCTGCCGTAACATCAACCAACTGATCAATCATTGGCAAAGGGAAGCTATCATGTGGGCAAGCTTTGTTTAAATCCGTGAAGTCCACACAAGTTCTCCACATCCAAGAGTCTATCCACTTCCTCTGCTAAGGCTACATCCCTTTCTCCACTCACAACCCTGCGCTTTTGCGAATCCCTTTATATTTGGGATCGATATTCAATCGATGGCACATGACTTTCGGATCAATTCCAACCATATCTGAGTGGCTCCACGTAAATACATCAAGATTTTCCAAGAGAAATATTGAAAGTCCCTCCTTCACCCTCAAATTTAATTGAGATCCAATCCTCAGATTTCTTGAATATTTCTCGTCGATTTGAGTTTCAATCGTATCCTCAGCCGACCCCATTTTCTCCGTGGGCATTGGAATTCGTGGATCCAAATCGAGCTGATTGTGATTCTCATCACTTTGTGTAGAAGGCGCATCCTCTAGAGGAGGAGCATCGACTTATTTTCTGGAAGTAGGCACGCCTTGCGTAACAGGGTCATCAACTTCTTTAGAGTTTTGAATGAGAGAAAGCGCGCCCTGAGGAACAGGGGCATCAACTTTTTCTGAATCTTTTGGTTATAAGGTAACGCCCTCAGGAAGAGGGGCATCCACCTTATACATAATTTGCTCAAGGCTTTGCAAAACATCAATTCTCCCCTCGAGCCGTTTCCCGTTGAAATTTCCTTGGATTATGTTATTTAGGGTCTCTTCTTCTTCTAACATTTCAATCCTGAGAGTGTCTTCTATGAACAACGTTGTTGAAGGCAACTTGGTGGAGTATTCATTTTCTTGTTCAACATAATAATGGACATGAATCTCTTCGATTGGTTGCTCGATACTTCCTTCTAGTTCATCATCTGAAACATCTCCGACTTGGACATCGTTTCTCCTAAAACCCCTCATAGCATGTCGGTAACATTCCTGGGAGTCATATTGAGAGCCCGGGGTTGGGAATTTGATTGTCAGATGGTGAATTGAAGTGATGACCCTCATTTCCCTGAGAAAAGGTCATCCCAGCTAGGGTTGTCAATGGAACGGAAATCCGGTCCGATTCGATCCGATACGAAAGCTAATAGAACGGATTTGAGTAATTAAAAAAGAAATCCGATCTGAAAAAAATCCTATCCGATAATAATCCGATCCGATTAGTAACGGATATGGATTTAGACCGATCCGGTCTGACAAATTTATTATATATATATATAATAAATTACATATAAAATTTAAAATCGACAACCCTAAAATGGTTTTCCTTAAAATATAAAAAAAGCAATCTAATAAGTAGTACAATATGATACAGATTTGTTAGATATATTTGATAATGTCATGGCTAATATGTTTTATGTTTAGATTTCAGATCTTATTTGAACAGGACAAATCAGTACTTAACTGATCAGTACTTATACTGGAAGTCAGGACTTAAGGGATATCAGTACTTATGTTATCAGGAGATAAGCATCAGGGGATAGATATCAGAATTTAAGTGCTAAAGGACGATCAGATAAGGACAGTAGCTGATTAAAGTTAAGAAGATCAAGATAAACATAAGAAGAGATATGCATGAAGAAGGAATTCCGTAAAGAATGGAATACTTGGAAGAAAAGATATCTGATTGATATATATTAGGAAGCAGAATTATATTCCATATCAATTAGCGATTATCTTGTAACTGTGTAATATATAAACATAGACATAGGGTTTACACTAGAAGTGTTATAATTATCGAGAATATTATTTACTGTAACCCTAGCAGCTCTCGTGATATTTTGTTCATCACTGAGAGATAACAGTTCCAGATTGTAACAGAGTTTATTGTTTCAATAAAGTTTGTTTTCTGTTACATAAGTTCTTGAAGTTTGATTTGATTGTAATAAACACTGTATTCACCCCCTCTACAGTGAAAGTGTGACCTAACAAGTGGTATCAGAGCTTTCTGTTAACACACATACAGTTAAAGATCCAAACACAATCATGTCTGACACAGAAACTCCAACTAAGCCTACCAAAACTGAGGAATCATCAAAGACATCAATTCAGAGTCGATATGAGACTATCAGAGTTCCCATATTGAGACCATCTGAATATCCCATATGGAAGGTAAGGATGACCATGTTTCTGGAAGCAACAGATCCAGAATACCTTGATAGAATCAAGGAAGGGCCTCACAAACCTACCAAGCTCGCTGTTGTAGTTGCAGGTGAAGCAGCAAAGACTGTACCAAAGGAAAAGAGTGATTACACTGCTGAAGATATAGCATCTATTGCTAAGGATGCCAAGGTACGACACTTACTGCATAGTGCCATTGATAATGTAATGTCAAACAGGGTAATCAACTGCAAGACTGCCAAGGAGATATGGGATGCACTGGAGACAAGGTGTCAAGGAACTGAAACAGTCAAGAAGAACAGGAAGACAATACTCACTCAAGAGTATGAACATTTTGACTCAAAATCTAATGAGTCATTGAATGATTTATATGATAGATTTGTCAAACTTTTGAATGATTTGTCATTGGTTGATAAAGAGTATGATCTTGAAGATACCAACCTAAAATTCCTGTTAGCTCTTCCTGAATGCTGGGATTTGAAGGCAACAATAATAAGAGACAACTACAATCTTGATGAAACAACTCTTGATGAAATCTATGGAATGCTCAAGACTCATGAACTTGAGATGGAACAAAGAAGCAAGAGGAAAGGAGGAAAGTCAAGGACAGTTGCTCTCAAGGCTGAAGAGGAATCCCCCAAAGCACCTTCCTCAAAGAAAGACAAGGGTAAAGCTCTTTTCATAAAGTCTGATACTGAGTCATCAAGTTCTGAGAGTGATGATGACTCAGATTCTGAAAGCTTGCCTGAAACTGATGCTGATGAGGAGATGATGAAGCTGTGTGCTCTTATGGTGAAAGGAATCACAAAGATTGCATACAGGAAGTTCAGGAAGGGAAAGAAGTTTTCCAGGAAAGGCATAAGTTCTGATAAGAAGAATTTCAGAAGATCTGAAGGAAGAGGAGGAAAGTCTGACAGAGGAGATTACGCCAATGTTAAATGTTATAATTGTGGTGAGAAAGGCCACATATCTCCTGATTGCAAGAAGACCAAGAGTGACAAAGGCAAAGCTCTTGTCACAAAGCAGCAAAGCTGGACAGACACCTCAGACTCTGAAAGTGAGGAGAACTATGCATTGATGGCAAATGCTGATAAATCAAGTTCTGAGAGCAGTTCTGAAGCTGCTGAAACAAAGGTACCTCAGACTACTTATGCTTTTCATACTGATGATATTAATGAGTTGAGAAGATATCTTAAAACCATGTTTGTTAGTTATAGAGATCAAACTTTAACATGTGAAAGATTAACTTCTGAAAATCTTGCTTTTAGGAAAAGAAATGATTTCTTAGAAAAAGAGTTAGTCATGTTCCATCAAACTCAGAAGGATAGAGATGATGCTTTTTATGTTAGGGATGAAGTGCTAAAAATGAATGAATCTCTAAAAACTGAGTTAGAAAAGGAGAGAGAGATTATTAGGACTTGGACTAACTCTGGCAAAACAACTCAAAATTTGCTAAGCAGTGGAAACTGGAAAGAGGGCTTAGGTTATGGAGAAAATAAAAATGAAAAAGGAACTGTAGAAATTAAGCCTGTTGATAAGCAAAAGCCGAAGTTAAAACCTGTTAAGTTTGTAACTGAAAAATCTGAAAATGAGAAATCAGAAGTTAAAAAGGAATTAGCTTCTGACAAACTAAAATAGGAAAAGACAGCTGAAGTTAACATAGGCTTAATGACAAAGAAGCAGCTTAAGCATAAGCTGAAAGATGTTAAGAATGCAAACAAGGTAAAATCACCTAGGAGAAACAGGAATGGAAAGGAAGGTGTGAATAAAAGCAATAACTATAAATCTGTTCCTGATGCTCCTAGGAAAGCATGTCATAACTGTGGAAGTTCTAACCATCTGGCTTCTTTTTGCAGGAAGAATAAGAATATTAACTCCTTATCTTCAAAATCAGGAGTTAAGAGTCAGTCTGTTAGATACAAACCACAAAATCCTTGTTTTCATTGTGGTAGTTTATGGCATTCCATTTATACTTGTAAGGAATATCATAGTTTGTACTATGATTATTATCAAATAAAACCTTCTTTAAAGAAAGTTTCTGTTGTTCCTTCTAGTGTAAGTTCTGATTCAAAGTCTGGTAGTATAAGTTCTAATAAGAAAACTGTTAACATAAAATCTGATGCTAAATCCGCTGCAAATGTTAACAAACCTAAAAAGGCCAAAGGATCCAAGCAAGTCTGGGTCCTTAAAACTAATAATTAGTGGTCTTTTTGATTGCAGGGCAACAGGAAAAATATTTTAGTTCTGGACAGTGGATGTTCAGGACATATGACTGGAAATAAGGCCCTGCTATCAGACTTTATGGAGAAAGCTGGCCCAAGTGTTTCTTATGGAGATGGCAACATTGGAAAAACTTTGGGATATGGCAATATCAATCTTGGGAATGTCATCATTAAAGATGTAGCTCTGGTCTCAGGACTTAAACACAACTTACTGAGTATAAGTCAAATCTGTGACAGAGGTTATCATGTTGATTTCTTTGCAGAACATTGTGAAATAGTTAGTAAATCTAAAGGAAAAGTTGTTCTGAAGGGATTCAGGCGTGGTAACATTTATGAAGCTAAGCTTTCAACAAGTTCTGATGGTTCTGCAATCTGTTTAGTGAGTAGAGCCTCAATTGAAGAAAGCTGGAATTGGCACAAGAAACTCTCTCATTTAAACTTCAACAAGATAAATGAACTGATCAAGAAAGATCTTGTGAGAGGACTGCCAAAATCAGTGTTTGCTCCTGATGGTCTTTGTGACTCATGTCAGAAGGCCAAACAAAGAAAATCTTCATTCAAGAGCAAGACTGAATCATCAATTCTTGAGCCTTATTATCTACTTCATGTTGATCTATTTAGTCTAGTGAATGTCATGTCTATTACAAAGAAGAAATATGCGTTGGTCATAGTAGATGAGTTCACCAGATACACATGGGTGTATTTCTTGCACACAAAAAGTGAAACTGCATCTATCCTGATTGATCATGTCAAACATCTGGATAAATTGATCAAAGATTCTGTGAAAATTTTGAGGAGTGATAATGACACTGAATTCAAGAATCTGATAATGGAAGAGTTCTGCAAAAATCATGGAATAAAGCAGGAATTTTCTGCTCCTGGAACTCCACAGCAAAATGGAGTTGTTGAAAGGAAGAATAGAACTCTCATTAAAGCTGCACGAACAATGCTTGAAGAAGCAAAGCTTCCAACCTATTTCTGGGCTGAAGCTGTGCAAACCACTTGTTTTACTCAAAATGCAACACTCATTAACAAGCATGGAAAAACACCATATGAGATGGTGAAGAACAAGAAGCCAAATCTGAAATACTTTCATGTATTTGGATGTAAGTGTTTTGTTCTCAAGACTCATCTTGAACAGCTATCCAAGTTTGATCTAAAAGCTGATGAGGGAATCTTTGTTGGATATCCACTTTCCACAAAAGCCTTCAGAGTCTATAATTTGAGAACAAAAGTGGTCATGGAATCTATCAATGTCTCTTTTGATGACAAGAAGATCACTGGACTTGAAGATTGCATTGATCATGATCAGCTGAGATTTGAAAATGAAGATTCATATTCTGATACCTTAAATCCTGACAGTCTAAGTTCTAATACTGTAAACTCTGATGGATTAAACTCTGATGTTATTGAAACTGTGGTGACTACGTCAAAGGAAGATGCACCAATGCAGGGGGAGCATACTCAAGATATTATCACATCTCAAGAAGCATCAGAACACACATCTGGCTCTTCAAGTTCTGATTCGTCAAGTTCTGATAAGCCAAGTACTGATAGTGCTAAAAATCTAAATGCTGAAGAATCCAACTCAGAGAGCATAGTTTCAGGGGGAGCATCAGAAAATGAAAACGAAGACAGCATGAATCATGGGGGAGCATCCAGTTCTAGAGAAAACCTTCCATCTGCAAGGAAGTGGACAAAATCACATACACCTGATTTGATAATTGGAAATCCTGATGCAGGTGTCAGAACTAGAACAGGTACTTCTAATGAATGTCTTTACAATTCTTTTCTCTCTCAGTCTGAGCCAAAGAAAGTGGAAGAAGCTCTTCAAGATGCTGATTAGGTGCAAGCAATGCAGGAAGAGTTGAATGAATTTGAAAGAAACAAAGTCTGGACCTTAGTGCCAAGACCTAAGAATAGATCTGTTGTTGGTACAAAATGGGTATTCAGAAATAAAACTGATAGTGATGGCATAATTACAAGGAACAAGGCAAGGCTGGTTACAAAAGGATATTCTCAACAGGAAGGAATTGACTATGATGAAACATTTGCACCAGTTGCTAGGTTAGAAGCCATAAGGATATTCATGGCTTATGCTGCTCACAAAAAGTTTACTGTCTTTCAAATGGATGTGAAAAGTGCTTTTCTCAATGGAGAATTGGAGGAGGAAGTATATGTTGAACAACCTCCAGGCTTTGTAGATTCCAAACATCCAGACTATGTCTACAGGCTTGATAAAGCACTTTATGGACTTAAGCAAGCTCCTAGAGCATGGTATGAGACTTTAGCTCAGTTTTTTCTGAAAAGTGGATTCAACAGAGGAACTATTGACAAAACACTGTTCTATCTCAACCATGGCAAGGACTTACTTTTGGTCCAGATTTATGTTGATGATATCATTTTTGGGTCTCCAAATGACAAACTTTGCAAAAAGTTTGCCAAACTAATGCAGTCAAGATATCAGATGAGTATGATGGGAGAACTTAGTTATTTTCTGGGCCTTCAAGTCAAGCAGAGTGAAGAAGGCACTTTTATTTGTCAATCTAAGTACACCAGAAACTTGCTGAAGAAATTTGGAATGCAAGACTGTTCAAGTGCATCCACTCCCATGGCCACTGCAGCTGAGAAAAAGATTTCTCAGAAGGATTCTGAACTTGGAGGATCTAAGCTTCTCAAGAGGCTTAGAAAAATGACAATTCCTGAAACTTCCAAGGACTCTAAATTACCAAGGAAATACAAGAAACAGAGGGAAAAAAGGCCAGTTTCAGATGATGAGGAGGAAGCAGCTAAGGAAGGGGATCAGGAATCTCTGATCTCACAAGAAAAAGAATTTGATCCAGTTACTTCTTCTCCATCTACTCCATCTCAGGAAACTGTATCTGACAAGGCTAATTTCCCATCTGTGTCTCTTGGTAATCAAGGCACAAGTGCTGATAATGCTGATCAACACTTAGTTGTGCCTGGAGTAATTTTCTTAGAAGCTCCAACATCAACAAATCTTTTGCCAACACCTGTTACTGATGCTATTCAAACTCCGGAATTATCTATGTCACCTTCTCTGCATCTAGACACTGATGATCAGACTTTAGGTGAGCATCAGGATATGGCTGTTGATCAGAACTTAGCATCAGATCAGCAATTAGAGGATGCTGACGCCTCCATTGCTACTCACACTGCTATTATATCAGATGATACTGATTCTATAAGTTCTGATGCTGCACATGCTGGAGATACTGGTGATGCTGCTCCAACTGCAAATACTGATGCAGCAGGTCCTTCAGGACATATTCCTCTTTCTAAGTCTGAACTAGTAAAGAAGTTTGTTACAGAGGAACCACCAGTGCCTTGGAGTGAAACTTCTGCAGGACAGGAGTGGACTAAGGAATGGAACTCAGTCTCATGTATTCCATCTGCGTTACATCTTACTGAGCACTTGACTAAAGCTGATGAAATGTTAAATTCTGATGATTTCAAAACTCAGCTTCGTGTCACTGCATTGAGTACTAAACATCTACAAGGTCTTCATTCAACCACTCATGCAGAAATACATAAGATTCAGGAGAACTTTATCAAACAAGAACAAGTTTGGAAACTTGATAAGAAAAAGTTCTTTCAACCATCTATGGACAGGATTGCTTATATTGAGAAGACTCAAGATCGTCAACAAGCACAGATTGATAAAATTCTGCAAAATCAAGCTTCTCAGCAATCACAACTGACTGAAATCCAATCTTCAGTGGAATTGCTTATCTCTCTTCTACTTCCTGCTGATGCCAAAAAGGGGGAGAAAGTGATTAAGTCCAAATACAAGGATGACAAGACACTGCAAGGAAAGGATGATGAAAAAGATGACCAAGGAAACTCTGGAATGGGTGGAGGTCATAGTCAAGGTAAAAGATTCTCATCAAGAAATGCTGAAATTGCAAGTCACAGGATAAGTTCTGATACTGGGAAGAGAATAAGTTCTGATACTGGTAAAAGAATAAATTCTGATGAACTTCTAGATCTTGATGAAGAAATGTCAAGACAGTTATTTCTTCAAGAAAATCCAGGAATGGACTTGGAAAGTTTAAAGGAAGAAGAAGCTAGACTTAAATCAAAGAAAGCCACATCTAAATCTGAAGCTTCTGGTAAAAAGTCACTTCCAAAACTGAAAGGTATTGTGATTAAAGAAAAGGCACAAACTGAAGCAATATTTGCTAAATCACAACCAAAGATAGATCCAAGATCCAAGGGTAAAGAAAAGGTTGGTGAACCTGTTAAAGTTTATGTACCTCCTGAAGATGAAGAAATTACTGATGACAAAGATAATCTTGCTCTGACTTCAAGAAAAGTTCTTAAAACAACCTCTGACATGGCTCAAGTTGTTCAGAGTCAAGAAATTAAAAGTTCTGATATTCAAAAGAAGCAAGTAACCTCTGACATAGCTCAAGTTAACTTGATATCAGAAGGAAGATCAAAAACACTCCTACCAGGATTCACTAAAGCAAAACAAACTCAACCTTTGAAGACTATTGCAAGTCGTTTTGAAGCTAGAGTAGTTACTGGAAAGGAAGCAAGAGATAAAACTGGATTGGGAAGTGCTGATGAAAGAAGAGTACACAACACTACCAATGATCCAACTTCCTTGAGTGAACCAGGTATTGGAGCAACTCCTGAAAGATTGAATCAACTGGAATCTGTACAAATGGTTTACCATACCTACTTGAAGGAACACATCTTGTTGTATTTTATGACAGATGGTAGGGTTTATCATATAAGACAAAATGCCATTCCATTGAAGTATTTTGAAGAATTGGAGCATGTATTATTCTTACTTCAAGTGGATGACAGATTGACAGGGACTGCTGCAAACTATTTGAAAGAACAGATTCAGAGACAGAAAAGACTTTATTCTGTTAAGTCTGACAGCATATATGTTCCAAAGTACAGAAATCACAATGGTGATATTGTTGATATGAAGCCTAATACTGCACAGATCAGAACATATCTTGGTATTAAGGGGCTTGAATTCAATCTAGAGTCTGACAAAGCTTATGTCATAAGACTAGATCAGGAGTTGAGAAAAGCAAAGATTAATGATCTCAGAGCTGCAATATTTCAAACTGGTGAAGATACTGCAGAGCTTAAAGATGTCAAACGGAGAATGATTGATGAACTCAGATATGCTGAGAAATGTTTGTTGAAGAATTATCTCAGAACAACTCCTGACATCAGAGAGATCAGAAAATGATGAAGCCAAGTCGAAGATCTACAACTGCTTAAATTCTGATGTGTATACAGACTAAAGTTGTTATCAGAAGTTGAATTGGTAAAAGCTTTAAGGACTGTAAGTTGTAGTTATCTTGTCTAATTCTCATGCATTTGTACTTAATGTTTTTGACATCATCAAATATCTGTTAAACTTGTATATTTTGCTAATTTACAAGTTGGGGGAGATTGTTAGATATATTTGATAATGTCATGGCTAATATGTTTTATATTTAGATTTCAGATCTTATTTGAACAGGACAAATCAGTACTTAACTGATCAGTACTTATACTGGAAGTCAGGACTTAAGGGATATCAGTACTTATGTTATCAGGAGATAAGCATCAGGAGATAGATATCAGAATTTAAGTGCTGAAGGACGATCAGATAAGGACAGTAGCTGATTAAAGTTAAGAAGATCAAGATAAACATAAGAAGAGATATGCATGAAGAAGGAATTCCGTAAAGAATGGAATACTTGGAAGAAAAGATATCTGATTGATATATATTAGGAAGCAGAATTATATTCCATATCAATTAGCGATTATCTTGTAACTGTGTAATATATAAACACAGACATAGGGTTTACACTAGAAGTGTTATAATTATCGAGAATATTATTTACTGTAACCCTAGCAGCTCTCGTGATATTTTGTTCATCACTGAGAGATAACAGTTCCAGATTGTAACAGAGTTTATTGTTTCAATAAAGTTTATTTTCTGTTACATAAGTTCTTGAAGTTTGATTTGATTGTAATAAACACTGTATTCACCCCCTCTACAGTGAAAGTGTGACCTAACAAGATTAATAAAAAAAATGCAGAAGCAGAAGCCATATCAACAGCCATACTATTGTGTATTATATGATAAAGATTAATAAGTAGTGAGTGGTAATCTAGTGATAGTTGATGTTTATTGGATAAATAATAACATTGTCTTAAGATTGTGGCTTTTTCTGAACATATGTTGTTGCACTTCAATTTGTTGATTATACATATTTTTGATTATGGATCGTACTGTTTTTCATTAGCATAAAAAACAACTGCACCATGTTGTTTAACACAATCTTCTTCATAATAGTTTTGTATTGTATTGTGTTAATATTTTATTTTTATTTTTAAAAAAAAATATAAATGGATCGGAGCTTCGATCCATGATCCGGTGATCCCAATGGATCCGGATATGGATCAGGTTATAAAAAATTCGACTAAAATCCGATCCGGATCCGAATCGGTAAAATTAAATGGATCAGGATATGGATCAAGGCCGATCCAGACCAAATATGATTCATTGATAACCCTAGTCCCAACAACACATTGTGGGATGATTCTTGTTTTAAGACCTTAAACTCGAGCATTTTCGTTACAGACAGAGGACTTTCTCCCAGGGTGCATGGCAATCGAATTGATCCTACAAAATTAACTCTTTCGCCAGAAAAACCATAGACCCAAGAATCCTCTCCTGACATATCTCGATCAGGTAAACCCATCTTCTTCTAGTTGCTGTAGTACAAGATGTTTGCCGAGCTTCCATTATCCATGAAGGCTCTGTAGACATTTTTAGTTCCGATCTGGAGAAAAATGACCAAAGCGTCATTATGAGGGTGATGTACCCACCTAGCATCCGCTTCTATAATGGTGATATCCATTGATTCTCCTTGAATACTTTGGGTGGTCAAGTCTCCACCCTATGAATGCCAGTCAATGGTGGAGACCGGGCTTCTCTTGCGTATATTGCCAAGGCTCGATTACTGCATTCCATCCCAGGATCTCCTCCGTATATTGCTCGGATGCTGCCATCCCTGAAAAAATTTATTTTCTTCCAGAATTTCACTGTTGGATCCCCGAGGAGTACGACCTCCTTCTTCTTCCGCTTTTTCAAAACCACTTTTATGCCTCCTTACTTCCTTAACCATCCATTCACCAAGATAACCTTCCTTGATCAAAGCTTCGATTTCATCTTTTAGCTGTCAACACTCATGCGTGTTATGCCTAGATGATTCATGGAATTCACAGTATTTCTTCTTGTCTTTACTCTGCCAAGACGACAGAGCTTCTGGCTTCCTAAAAAGTCCTCTATTATTTTTCACCTCAAAGATGTGCTCAATCGATGCAGTCAAAGGGGTGTATCCGCTAGTTCTATTGTCGTAGCTCAAGGAAGGGATCCATTCCCTCCTTACAGTTGTGGTATTTACCTAATTCGGGCTTCGACTACTTCTTCAATATCTCGGGCTCGGAGACCTGTCTCTCTTTCTTGCTCTGCCCCTCTGGCTCATTTGCGAAGCCGGTTGGACCTCCGCTAAAGATTGTTCTATGGCCTTAAATGATTTTGCTAAGGCAAATACATCTGCCAGAGTAGCTGGATCCTTCCCCTGCAAGTGTTTCCAGAAATCTGAACCAACTCTTAGTCCTGCTATCAAAAAACTTTTCAAAGCTTCGTCCGAAGGCCCTCTTACACTGGTAGACTCGTCGTTAAACCTTTTGAAGTAAGATGTCAGACTTTGTTCTCCCTCTGTTTGACTTTAGCCAAAGTAGTGACCAACAGAGCGTATCTCATAGCTGCTTGGAACTTAGTCAAGAATAAGGTTTTCATCTGATCCCAGGAAGTGATTACCCCCGGTCCAAGCTTTTGAAACCACTGCTGAGCGCTTTCCCTAAAAGTTGCTGCCAAGAGTTGGCATCGGGCCAAGTCTGGAACTTGGTACACATCCATCTCTATGTTGAATCGACCCTGGAATTCCACAGGATCTAAACTTCCATGGAATCGGAGATCACTGGTTGTGTTACAATATCCGGCCGGCAGCTGAGCCTCCCTTACAGTCACAGAGAATGGCAAAAAAATCTCAACCTTTTCCGTTACCTTTCCTTCCAGGTGATTGAGCAGCTTCTTCAGGTCATCCACGTTAAAGGTTCGCACGCCGAAGATAGTCTGCATATTGGGTTGTGGATCCTGAGGTTGAGGCGGAGGTGGCACTACCTGATTTCCACCCGAGGAGCCGGTTGCTGATTAGTATTATTAGCATTGGCCTGACTTCCTCTCGGTATCACCGGTATCTCTTGATTTTTCCCATGGTTCCCTTCAAGATTTTCTCCTTATCCCCGGCCGTGGCCTTGAGAGATCTCACGATCATAGGGACATCTCCCGCAGAGTTATCTCTTTTAGCTCGATCGTACATGCGAGTATCCTTATAGCCACGATAGTTATCACGGTGATTGTCGTACAAGTATCTACCTTATCCTCTGCCTCTTCCCCTCCACTGAGGTCTTCTCCGATGGTCACTTACATAGTCTTGACCGTACCGGTCCATCGATCCATAGAGATGAGCTCTCTCATGGTCGCGGTGCCACTCCTGATTCTCAGTGGGATTCAGGGGCACATATGTTGAACCACAGGGCGTCACATCTCCGCGATTGGTGTGTCTTTGCCATTCCAAAAGCAACATCCTTAGATCATCGTCTCCCAAACGGATTCCCAAACGATCCTTCAAGGTAGAAAAACCTCGTTGTTTGTTCGTTGGCATGGATTCCGCTTGCCTCCGCTCCTCCAGTGTCCGCCCAGATCGGTGTGGGTGAGCAACTACTCGGTTATCAGCCCATGGCACTTCTTGCCCGTCAGTATCTTCATCAACAAGTTCAACGATTAGGGCCGTATCATTGGAGTAATTCAGACTTCACGGCGTTAATGCCACGCGCTCGCCTCTGGATTGGCCGCGGCCAACTGGAGCATCTCTCTCAGCCATGGGAGCTTTCCCAGATGCATGAGTGGAGCAATTACGTTGAAGGCCTCTCCTTGTCTTATGTCGTTCCACCATACTGAACCTTGAGTCAAAACCGTTCGGGGTATCATCCATACGATAAAGTTGTTCCAAAAATTCCGCGTTGCTAATCAGGACTGGCGGTTGGCTCCCAATATTCGGGGTTGGACGATCCACCGGATTAGGAATGTAGGGTTCATCATAGCCCTACTCAGAGCCTTCTTCAGAGCTTTCTCCATCATAAGAACTTCCATCATGATTTTGAGACATCTTTCCTCCTAGATGCAGATCTTGATTAGCCCCTCTTTCTAGCACCAATTTGTTGACGAAGGAATTTGGTAGCAACAAATTTTGAGGTTTATAGCCGGAAACAAGATCTGTGACTGGTGGTTCTTCGTTGGAAAATATGAACAATGTTCGTCAGAAAACATGAACAGTGCTTGAAGGTGGTGATTAATGGTGGCTGAGATCGCTTAGGGTTAGTGGTGGCTCCCTTTGTGCTCTCACTTATGACCACTTGCAATTTGCCTACATATCCCTATTTATAGGGAATCAAGCCAATGTAGTTCTTGGGGAACAAGAAACCTAATGGGCTTAGATCTCTTGTTTTGAGGCCCAGTAGGAAACCTACTGGAAACCATCTTCTACTAGCTTTGGGAATGTCCGCCGATGAGGCCCAACCACAAAGGCCCAAGGCTCGTCCACGGTTTTAAGACTTCATGGATAAGGCATCTCCCTGGCCAAGGATAACCCTCCACTACCAGCTGCTTCTCTAGTTCGTGGACACAGGTATAGCCGTGGTTCACCCCAAATATTGAAAGCATTCTTTCCCCCGGATAAGGAGCCCCTACCAGATTGTAGGACAAGTGATCCCAAGCTTTTGGGTGCAAAGTGCAGGATACTCTAAAGTCTCCCAATGAGGACACCCGTTGACTACAGAGACAGAGCTCCCTAAGCACACACCAGAGTTTACCCCACATCCCCAATAAGGACACTCTTTGACTACAGGAGGAGACCTTCCATCCAGGCATACCCTTGGAGGTCTCTGACCACGGGCACCGCTTTCCTATGGTTGCATTACAGTAAGGAGTTCTTCAATAGAGTACCTGCAGCAAATAGGTTAGTAATAATAATCTCCTTCTTCCTTGAATCATCCAAAGAATCCGTCCAAGCAACCATACTGAAATCCCATCCAAACCATCTCTTCTACTTAGGGCGCTCCCTAAGACCTTCCATAGGTGAGGAATTACCTTAGAGAATTACCCAAATTCCCTTCTTCATGTAACAATAGGGCACACCACCTTCAACAATAAGGGCGCGCCTTGTTAATTTAAAGTGTTTTAGCATTAATCTTCTTGTAAGCAAAAAGGCGTGCCTCCCCATATCTGTAGGGCGCACCTTCTTCTTTTATGATAAAAATATTTGCCTTATCATTTCCTTAATTTTAGGCATCAATATCCCAATTCTGACCAATTGACCCGGTTTTGACCCGAACAAGGTTTATACCAAATTTTGGGCATAACAAAGAGAAAAGATGAAGAAAATTTTGAAATTTTCTTCCTCTAAGCATGCTTCAAGAGTTTTTTTAGGATAGAACAGAAAAGATCTCCAATTCTTTATAACTTCTTGCAAAAACTTTCTTCCGTTTTTGGGATGTTTGGGGGAGATTGTCTCACAAAATAATTATTTTGATCACTTTTATATCCAAACTTACTCTCCTCTCCATCAAAAACTTGGGAGCAAGTCACAGAAAATTGATTAATCACTCTTCTTTTCTACTCTCTTCTTTTCTCTTCCCTTCCCTTCTCTTCTTTACTTAAAAACTCGGAAACACATCATAAAAAAGACTTATCTAGACAAATTAGAATTCTAATTTGGAATCATTAGAATTTAAAATAACATTCTATATTTTTTTAGGATTGTATATAAACATATTTGCATAAATTTTAAGATTTAAAGATTAAAGTTATTGTTTGGATAATGGGATTTTAGAATGTGAATGAGATTTTAATAATAAAAAACATTAAAACATCATTAACCTGGTTGAAATCCTATGGGCCAAACGACCTCTAACATTCCTATTTATTTAGGTAGAGATTTTTGTATAGAGCTCCTAAGTAGCAAGTAGGCTATAGCACTTTCTTCTGTAAAGTATATATACTTCCTCTCTTTGTGTATATAACATCCAAGCCCTCAACTAAATATGTACCGGAGCCAACAACCCACCACAAGCCAGTCCAAAAAAGCTAGCAATTTGGTACACATTAGTTGTTGACTTGTATCTATAAAGGCCCCAAATACTCTTATTCTTATCAATGTGGGATGTTACAAACACCCCATCTTGTAGCATCGACGTTCTTGTCGATCTCACAAACACACATATGGAACTCGGACAGTGCCTCTGCACCTCCGGCCAAGCAGAGCTCCGATACCATTTATAACATCCGATCTCGCAACTAAATACATACGGGATCCAACAATCCACCACAGGTTAGTCTAAAAAAGCTAGCAATTTGGTACACATTAGTTGTTGACTTGTATCTATAAAAGCTCCAAATATTCTTATTTTTATCAATGTGGGATGTTACAGTGTAAAATTCTCATATACAAACCTGTTATCTGAGACAAGGTATCATCTTCTATAATATTGATAAGTGGCATTTTATACCACTTAGAACATCTTAAAATGGCTTAAATTGGTGCCTTGAAATCAAGTATTTTGTGTATTTGATGCGTTTTTCTAGTGTTTATGCATTTCAGGGTATTAGTTGCATTTCAGAGGAGTAATCATTAAGAATAAGCCTTGGCATGTGTTCACCATTGCGAGAGGAAAGAAAGGGGTAGATTACGGCGAAGAAACGAAGCAAACTCAGGAATTTTCCAGTAGAGTCCTGAGCGCCCGCTCAGCTATGCTGAGCGGCCGCGCAGAAAGCTGAGTGCCCGCTCAGCAATGCTGAGCGGCCGCGCAGGGTCGGGAAATTAAATAATTATTTTTAGACTTCTACTTCTGTTTGGCTTCCAACTTCTATGTAATCTGAGTTTTATGGGACTAGTATATAAGTAGATTTGGAGACGTTTTTCACGAGGTTGGATCGTGGTATTAAGCAAAGAGAAAAAGAGATAAGGAAGAAGACCGTTTTAGCACACAACAATGAAGAGGAAGCATATTTTCTTGTGATTCTTGTTTCGTTGTAACGTTGGATGCTAGTTTTCTTACTTTGAACCTATTTACTCTTGTGACGTACTCTGATTTAATATAAGTAGTTTAGTTATTATTTTCTTGTGTTTGTTTATCATGATTTCAGATGAACCCATGATGACGATAAATGCTATTATGGGCTAATCGTGATCATGGGATTGCAATGGATTTACTATGGAATTCTTTAGTTAATTATTTAATACTTTAGTGTGTGATGATTGTATGATATCTAGTATTAGTTGTGCGTATTCGTCTTATGTGCGTCGCGAACATATAAGATAGGGTGTTAATCTCTTGTGAAGCGACGGTGGATCTTGAGATTTAGAACTTGCCATGCTAGCATAGGTTCATGTACGGTGTGCATGATTAGTGGGTAACTCTAACAGTTTTATTCGCCCTGTGTAATCAAAAGGAATAACTTGTGCTTAAATCGCTGTGTTGTCAATTTCTGTAGACATATAGGAACTCAACATAATTGATGCCTATTCAACTTCTATCTTAATTGTGGATGCTTGGTAGAATGGTATTAGTACAATGAAAGTTGGCTTTTATTAGTTTCATGTTATTCGATTAATATCATCACTGTCACATGCTAAAGGTAATAACAATAACTATTGGAGGAAGTAGTAATGAAGTTGTGATCTCATGTGTGTTTTAATATTGTTAATTTGAAGTGTTAATTAAGTGATTAATTAAGTAATTAATTGTAGTTAATATTTAGTCAACAATTCTAAGTGTTAGTGTCTTAACATTGAGAAGTAATCATACATTGGTGCATGAGTTTAATTAAACAATAATTAGTCTGAGTCTCTGTGGGAACGAACTAGAAAGTATTCTATATTACTTGCGAACGTGTATACTTGCGTGAATATTAGCGCGTGTTTTCGCCCTAACAAGTTTTTGGCGCCGCTGCCAGGGACTCGGCGTATTTGTTTAGTTTATGTACTTACTATCATTGGTCATTAGGACTCAGTGATTAGGACGTAGTTGTTACTTATTGTTTCCGGTTGTGTTTCAGGTACGTTAGCGAGCATTTATGCAAACTCGTTCTCGTACTCGTAAGAGGACTTTAGATACAGCTGAGGAGACAGACGAAGTTCTTGATATTCCGGAGATGATAGATATTGAAGATTCGGATTCAGGAACTGAGCAGAAAGAACCAGTAATCATGGGTGATCGTATTGTTCAGGCTGATCCAGCTCTTATGGACTTTTCTCTGACAAAAATTGATGACATTCAGTCAAGCATTCTTCATCCGGCTATTCAAGCTAACACCTTTGAAATCAAGCTGGGCACTATTCAGATGGTGCAGAATTCTGTTTCTTTTGGAGGAGCTGCGACTGAAGACCCCAACATGCACATAAGGAATTTTGTCGAGATCTGCAGCACTTTCAAGTATAATGGCGTGACTGATGAGGCTATCAAGCTGAGGCTTTTCCCATTCTCACTGAGGGACAAAGCTAAGGACTGGTTATATTCTGAACCAACTGGGTCCATCACTACTTGGCAAGATTTTGCGCAAAAGTTTCTGGTAAAGTTTTATCCGATGGCAAAGACTGCTGCTATGAGGAGTGCTCTTACTCAGTTTGTGCAGCAACCTACAGAATCTATGTGCGAAGCTTGGGAACGCTACAAGGAAATGTTGAGGAAGTGTCCACATCATGGAATGCCCGATTGGATGGTGATCACTGGTTTCTATAATGGTTTGGGGGCCCAATCTCGGCCCATGCTCGATGCAGCAGCTGGAGGCGCCTTATGGGCTAAAAGCTATACTGAGGCTTATAATCTTATCGAGACTATGGCTGCAAATGAGCATCAAAACCCAACTCAGAGGATGATGCCTGGGAAGGTAGCAGGTATTCTGGAAGTCGATGCAGCCACCGCTATTGCAGCGCAGCTCCAAGCGCTGTCAATGAAGGTTGATTCTCTGGCTACATATGGAGTTAATCAAATAGCTATGGTTTGTGAGCTTTGTGCAGGTTCTCATGCTACGGATCAGTGTTTTCTTGTCAATGAATCTGTTCAGTATGTGAATAATTATCAGCGACAACAGTAGCCTGTGCCAGCTACTTATCATCCTAATAATAGAAATCATCCAAATTTCAGCTGGGGTAATAATCAGAATGCTATTCAGCCACCATATCAGCAAGGTGTGAGTAAACAGTTAATTCCACCTGGATTCCAGCAACCACAGCAGTATGCTCAAAGGTAATCATATCCTCAACAGGGAAGTGCAGCTGCACCTACTAGTGCTGATTTTGAGAAACTTAAGCTGTTATGCAAGAGTCAGGCGGTTTCTATCAAGACCTTGGAAAATCAAATCGGTCAAATAGCCAATGCAGTGCTCAATCGTTAACCTGGCACACTTCCCAGTGACACGGAAGTACCAGGCAGGAAGGAAGCTAAAGAGCAAGTCAAGGCTATTACCTTAAGGTCTGGGAAAGTTGCTGATGCTGAAAAGGCAAAAGAAGGAGGAGCTGAAGTTAGAGATGAAGAAGCTAAGCAAAAGGAGAAAGCGGTGGAACCAAGGAAGACTACTATTGAACACACTCTTCCTGAGGGTAATACAGGGGAGAAACAGCTCTATCCTCCACCACCTTTTCCTAAGAGATTACAGCAACAAAAGCTGGATAGACAGTTCGGTAAGTTTTTGGAGGTGTTCAAGAAACTTCACATCAATATACCTTTCGCTGAGGCTCTGGAGCAAATGCCTAGTTATGCGAAGTTTATGAAGAGTATTCTTTCAAGGAAGGTAAAACTGGATGACCTTGTGACCGTTGCTCTCACGGAAGAATGCAGCGTTGTTCTGCAGCAAAAGTTACCTCCAAAGCTAAAAGATCCAGGTAGCTTCACCATTCCTTGCACCATTGGCAAGTTGACTTTTGACAAGTGCCTTTGTGATTTGGGAGCAAGCATCAATCTGATGCCATTGTCGATCTTTAAAAAGTTGGATTTGCCTGATCCAAAACCCACATACATGTCTCTATAATTGGCTGATCGTTCTATTACTTACCCAAGGGGCATAGTGGAGGATGTGCTAGTCAAGGTGGATAAGCTCTTCTTTCCTGCAGATTTCGTTATTCTGGATTTTGAGGAAGATAAGAAGATTCCCATAATCCTGGGAAGACCTTTTTTGGCCACTGGCCGTACCTTGATAGATGTGCAGAAAGGTGAACTTACTATGCGGGTACAAGATCAAGATGTGATCTTCAACGTATTCAAGGCAATGAAATTTCCTACAGAAGATGAGGAGTGCTTAAAAGTGGATGTGATTGATTCTGCGGTTACTTCGGAACTCGATCGCATGCTAATGTCTGATGCATTGGAAAAGGCCTTAGTGGGGGATTTTGACAGTGATGATGAAGATGGCAATGAGCAATTATAATATCTGAATGCTTCTCCCTGGAAGCGAAAGCTGGACATGCCGTTTGAATCTCTTGGTACTTCTGACCTCAAGAATGCTGAAGGAAAGCTGAAACCATCAATAGAGGAAGCACCTACCTTGGAGCTCAAGCCATTACCTGAACACTTGAGGTATTCTTTTTTAGGTGATGCATCTACTTTACCTGTTATTATTGCATCTAACCTTTCAGGTAGTGAGGAAGACAAGCTCTTAAGGATTTTGAGATAATTCAAATCGGCTATTGGATGGACCATAGCAGACATCAAGGGGATCAGCCCTTCATATTGTATGCATAAAATTCTGCTAGAGGAAGGTAGTAAGCCGACTGTTGAACAGCAGCGCAGACTTAATCCTATCATGAAGGAGGTGGTGAAGAAAGAAATTCTGAAATGGCTAGATGCAGGCATCATTTATCCTATTTCTGACAGTTCTTGGGTGAGCCCCGTACAATGTGTACCTAAGAAAGGAGGTATCACTGTGGTAGCAAATGAGAAGAATGAGCTCATCCCCACTCGAATAGTTACAGGATGGAGAGTATGCATGGATTATCGAAAGTTGAACAAAGCCACGAGGAAGGATCACTTCCCTTTTGCATTCATTGATCAGATGCTTGACAGGTTGGCTGGTCATGAGTATTATTGTCTTCTGGATGGCTATTCAGGGTATAATCAGATTTGTATTGCACCAGAGGATCAGGAAAAGACTACTTTCACTTGTCCATTTGGCACGTTTGCTTTTTGCAGAGTTTCGTTTGGGTTATGTGGCGCCCCAGCCACTTTTCAGAGATGTATGATGGCTATATTCTCTGACATGATTGGAAATAATGTCGAGGTGTTCATGGATGACTTCTCCGTCTTTGGACATTCGTATGATGAATGTTTGAATAATCTTCGTGCCTTACTCAAAAGGTGTGTGGAAACTAATTTGGTGCTCAATTGGGAGAAATGTCATTTCATGGTGCGTGATGGCATTATTCTTGGGCATAAGGTCTCTAGCAAAGGTCTGGAGGTGGACAAGGCCAAGGTGGGAGTCATTGAAAATCTTCCACCACCTATTTTTGTGAAGGGAATCCGTAGTTTTCTTGGTCATGCGGGTTTTTATCGGCGATTCATCAAGGACTTTTCAAAGATATCTAAGCCGTTGTGCAATTTGCTTGAGAAAGATGTGCCTTTCAAATTTGATGATGAATGTTTGGCGGCATTCGAGACTCTCAAGAAGAGTTTGATCACTACACCAGTTATTACAGCACCAGATTGGACAGAGCCATTTGAGATGATGTGTGATGCGAGTGATTATGTGGTAGGTGCAGTTCTGGGGCAGCGCAAGAATAATCTCTTTCATGTGGTCTACTATGCGAGTAAGACCTTAAATGGGGCCCAAATGAACTACACCACTACGGAGAAGGAGCTCTTGGCTATAGTCTTTGGTTTCGAGAAATTTCGATCTTATCTGCTTGGGACTAAAGTAACAGTATTCACTGATCATGTGGCCATTCACTATTTGGTTTCCAAGAAGGATTCGAAGCCGAGACTCATTCGTTGGGTGCTCTTACTTCAGGAATTTGAGTTAGAGATCAAGGATCGAAAAGGTACTGAGAATCATGTAGCTGACCATCTCTCTAGGTTGGAGAATCCCGAGTCTGCTTCACAAGATAGGACATTAATCAATGAATCTTTTCCGGATGAGCAGTTGTTCGCAGTTCAGGAGGAAAAGCCATGGTTTGCAGATATTGTAAACTATCTTGTCAGCAATATAATGCCTCCTAATTTGACCTCATCTCAAAAGAAGAAGTTTCTGCATGAGGTGAAGTGGTATATGTGGGATGAACCATATTTGTTTAGACAGGGAGCTGACCAGATCATCAGGAGATGTATCTCGTTCTGTGAGACGGAGGGGATATTACGAGACTGCCACTCCACAATTTATGGTGGACACTATGGTGGTGAGAAGACGGCAGCTCGTATTCTACAAGCAGGTTTTTTCTGGCCTACTTTGTTTAAGGATGCTCATCAGTTTGTTTTAAGGTGTGATCATTGCCAAAGAGTGGGAAATTTGACGAGAAAGGATGAGATGCCGTTAAATGTCATGCTTGAAGTCGAGGTCTTTGATGTTTGGGGAATCGATTTCATGGGGCCTTTTGTCTCATCCTGCAATAATCAGTACATCTTACTGGCAGTCGATTATGTCTCAAAATGGGTAGAAGTCAAAGCTTTACCGACAAATGATGCAAAGGCAGTGCTGAATTTTCTTCATAAGCAGATTTACACAAGGTTTGGAACACCTCGGGTAATCATAAGTGATGAAGGGTCGCATTTCTGCAACCGTAAGTTCACTTCTATGATGCAGCGTTATAATATGAATCATCGAGTTGCTACTGCCTATCATCCGCAAACAAATGGTCAAGCAGAAGTGTCTAACAGAGAGATAAAGCGCATTCTAGAGAAGGTTGTTTGTCCGTCAAGAAAAGATTGGTCCTTAAAGCTCGATGAAGCTGTTTGGGCTTACAGAACAACATACAAAACTCCACTTGGTATGTCCCCGTTTCAGTTGGTGTACGGTAAGGGATGTCATTTACCTGCGGAGCTTGAGCATAAGGCCTACTGGGCGTTGAAAAAGTTGAACCTGGATTTAGATGCAGCTGGTAAGAAAAGAATGCTTCAGCTTAATGAACTTGATGAATTTCGACTTCAAGCGTAAGATAATAACAAAATGTACAAGGAAAAGGTGAAGAGGTGGCACAATAGGAAGCTACATCCTAAGTTATTCATGCTGGGGCAACAAGTTCTCTTATTCAACTCTCGTCTCCGACTTTTTCCTGGGAAGTCGAAATCACGGTGGTCTGGACCTTTTATTGTCAAAACTGTGTTTCCACATGGAGCGGTGGAAATTTTTGAGAATGATCTGGACCAAGTATTCAAGGTTAATGGTCAGCGTTTGAAGCACTACTATGGGGACATGGCAAACCGAGAAGTGGTTAGTGCCATTTTATTGACTACTTGAGAAAGGTACGCAACGTCAAGCTAATGACAAAAAAGAAGCGCTGCGTGGGAGGCAACCCATGATCTGTTGTTACAGGAACCCTTAGAAGTTAATAACCTATCCAAAAACACAAAAAAATCAGAAAAACGGGACTGAAATTTTTTTTTTCCAGTGACCCCCTGAGCGCCCGCTCAGGGGTCGGCTGCCAGAATTTTTTTTACAGTTCATAAAAATACAAAAAAAAAATCAGAAAATTAAAAAACCCAATACAGCCCATAAACCCACGAATTCTTTTCCTATTACCCCATGATTTTATCCCTCAACCCCACTCCTAATCTAATTTAACCTAATCCACACCCTATATATACATACACCTATCCTACATATCTCCCACAAACTTTCTACACTCAAACTCTCTCCCAAACACAAAAACTCAGTTCTTAAACACTTTTATTCAAGATTCAATGGCACCCAAGAGAGCACGAACTATTGATAGCAGCAACACAGTCCCTACTACTGATTCATCGAGGGGTACTGCTGCAAGGCCTCGGTTGAATGACAGAGCTGCGGAGGAGGAGTACACTAGGCTTTTGGGGAAGCCGATTCTGAAGGAGAGAAGGGTTTTTACCATCAGGGAGGGATGGTGAGTTGCTACCCATGATTGCAGAGAAGGGGTGGATAGCTTTTTGTGAGTCGCCCGAAGCAGTGCCGATGAGCGTGGTTCGCGAGTTCTATGCGAACGCAAAGGCTGAAAAGAATGGGTTTTCTATGGTCCGAGGGCTGACGGTTGATTATCACCCAGCGGCGATTCACCGGGTGATTGGGCAGCGAGAGATAAAGCCCGAGGAGGAGAACTGGAATGAGAAGACTACTGAGGATTTCAACTTGGATTTGATTTGTGCTACTCTCTGTAGGCCGGGCACGGTTTGGACCTTCAAGACCGGCACTAATGAGTATCGTCACTTCCCGGCGATCGCTATGAACAGGTATGCCCGTGCATGGAACGCATTTATTTGTGCCAATATTTTGCCTTCTTCACATGCACACGAGGTCACAGTTGAGAGAGCACAGTTGTTGTGGGGAATTCTTAATGAGGAGTACTATGTGGACCTTGGTGAGTTTATCTACCAAGGAATTCTGAAGTTTTTGAGGGGAGCTAAGCATATGAACATCCCTTATGCATCCACGGTCATGAAGCTTTGCCGAGCAGTGGGAGTGAACTGGCCGGCTCATGAGCAGTTGCAGTTGCCGGCCACTCCGATTGATTCTGGGACTCTGAATGGGATGCAGGAGTGGACCGGTGGTGAGCCCGAGGAGCATGGGCTGGGTTATCGTCTTCCAGGAGGGCGTCCAGCACGAGGTGCTACTATGGCTAGGCCTAGGCGTGATGAGGCTGGTTCTTCGAGAGCTCAGGAGGGTGCTGGGGTGGCTGATACCCAGTATAGGAGGCTTTCACGGAGGATGGATGCCATGTACGAGACGCAGAGCAGGTTTGCTCAGGAGCTCACCCTTGCGTTAGGGACTGCTTTTCGGGGCCTTGGAGCTGATATCCAGTGGCCAGTTTTTGGTGAGGACTCTGCATACCCGCCGCCTGATACTCCACCCACTGAGGGTGATGATGATGATGACTCCGAGTAGATATACCCTGTGTTTCTTTCTACTACCTTCACTGGGGACAGTGAAGATTTTAAGTTTGGGGGGTGGTAGTTAAGGAATATTTTGTGTGTGTCATATAGCTGCATATTCATGATAGTTTAGTTCATATAGTTGCATAATTTGTGCCATATAGTTTTTATTTTATTTTATTATTTGTTTATCATGTCATGTAGCTCATGCATATGCCATGATCCTTTTTGCGATGATTTATCGACTGAATTGTGATATTGATGCGAGTACAGTGATAGAATTAAAGTGATATTGAGTCGTGTAGGTTGATATGCATGCTAGAAGCACTTGTATTTTCACTAAGTCTTAGAGAATGCTTAAGGGCTAGATTGTTGTTATGATTTGATTATTTTCAAGGTTAATCTATTTATTATGCTTAGAATTCGATAATAGGTTCTTAGTGATAAAGGCATGAAAAAGAAAAAAAATTGGAGTAAAAATGGAATTTGTTGCTAGTTGTGGCTAGGCGTCAAATGGCTAGTAGCCGGCTCGCATGTTATGCGAGTAGTCTAAGGTTGAGCAAGATGGAGCGAAACGCACTTGCTCAGAAATTTTGAAAAAAAAATATATAAAAATATATATATAAAAAAAAGAAAAAAAAAAGAAAGAATTTTTTTTTGTGGTGTTTATGCATAATTGATCACGAGTGGGCTCTTTGGTATTCGAGTTATTAAGTTCTTAGGGGACTTTGTGCCTAGTGACCTAAGGCTTTTAGAGTCTGGGATCCGCTAACCTAACGCTCGTTACATGGATACCATTGTATAAGTCTTTTGTGGACCTCACTCATGGCACGGTCAAATAAGCATTGTTGTAGTGAATAAAAAGCATGATTCGGTAATAAGCTCCAAAATTCTTATAGTGTTATATGTCACTTTGTGCCTAGAATTTTTATTCTTTGTATAACCATGTGATTGCCTTGATAATAGTTGAGTCATAATAACTGGTCTAGTTCCGAAGCATATCTGTTAAGCATCTGCACACACCACGTTTCTGGCTGTATGTTCGTGTGCATGAGTTTATTGATCTTTAGTCGCCTAACTGCATTTGTTGAGATGTTGCAATTTGGTTGGTTTGTTCGTAGTAAGGGGGATCACTGCATTTTCATATAGATTGCATTCATACATGTTTTTTTATTTGTTTTTGAGTCTGTGACGCTTGAGGACAAGCATCGATTTAAGTTTGGGGGTGTGATAAGTGGCATTTTATACCACTTAGAACATGCTTAAATTGGTGCCTCGAAAGGCATTTCAGGGTATTAGTTGCATTTCGGAGGAGTAATCATCAAGAATAAGCCTTGGCATGTGTTCACCATTGCGAGAGGAAAGAAAGGGGCAGATTACGGCGAAGAAACGGAGCAAACTCAGGAATTTTCCAGTAGGGTCCTGAGCGCCCGCTCAGTTATGCTGAGCGGCCGCGCAGAAAGCTGAGCGCCCGCTTAGCTATGCTGAGCGGCCGCGCAGGGTCGGGAAATTAAATAATTATTTTTAGACTTCTACTTCTGTTTGGCTTCCAACTTCTATGTAATCTTAGTTTTATGGGACTAGTATATAAGTAGATTTGGAGACGTTTTTCACGAGGTTGGATCGTGGTATTAAGCAAGGAGAAAAGGAGATAAGGAAGAAGACCGTTTTAGCACACATCAACGAAGAGAAAGCATATTTTCTTGTGATTCTTGTTTCGTTGTAACGTTGGATGCTAGTTTTCTTACTTTGAACCTATTTACTCTTGTGACGTACTTTGATTTAATATAAGTAGTTTAGTTATTATTTTCTTGTGTTTGTGTATCATGATTTCATATGAACCCATGATGACGATAAGTGCTATTATGGGCTAATCGTGATCATGGGGTTGCAATGGATTTACTATGGAATTCTTTAGTTAATTATTTAATACTTTAGTGTGTGATGATTGTATGATATCTAGTATTGGTTGTGCGTATTCGTCTTATGTGCGTCGCGAACATATAAGATAGGGTGTTAATCTCTTGTGAAGCGATGGTGGATCTTGAGATTTAGAACTTGCCATGCTAGCATAGGTTCATGTACGGTGTGCATGATTAGTGGGTAACTCTAATAGTTTTATTCGCCCTGTGTAATCAAAAGGAATAACTTGTGCTTAAATCGTTGTGTTGTCAATTTCTGTAGACATATAGGAACTCAACATAATTGATGCCTATTCAACTTCTATCTTAATTGTGGATGCTTGGTAGAATGGTATTAGTACAATGAAAGTTGGCTTTTATCAGTTTCGTGTTATTCGATTAATATCATCACTGTCACATGCTAAAGGTAATAACAATAACTATTGGAGGAAGTAGTAATGAAGATGTGATCTCATAGTGTTTTAATATTGTTAATTTGAAGTGTTAATTAAGTGATTAATTAAGTAATTAATTGTAGTTAATATTTAGTCAACAATTCTAAGTATTAGTGTCTTAACATTGAGAAGTAATCATACATTGGTGCATGAGTTTAATTAAACAATAATTAGTCTGAGTCTCTGTGGGAACGAACTAGAAAGTATTCTATATTACTTGCGAACGCGTATACTTGCGTGAATATTAGCGCGTGTTTTCGCCCTAACAACTACCTGTTGGGAATATTAACTAAATGCACAATAATGGGACAATTATATAACAATTAACAAGAACCGGCAAATTAACCAATAATGAAACAAACATAAAGGTCGAAAAAAATATAATTAGTGATTATATTGAAACACGAAATGAGGAAATCACATAATTATATGAAGTTTTATCTGAATTCGATAATCAGCTGAGTCGCCAAGCCCTCGGGGAAGACTTTACTGTTCTTGAAGAGATTATTTCCCACTTACGCTGTGAATTGTGATTGGTTGTTGTAATATCACTTCCAGGATAAAACAACTCAGAATAATCCGTTCACAGATATTTTTTAGCCTTCCTTAGACAATGGCATCATCGTTAACCACGCAGTATACCTACAAATATTTTTAGTGATGTTTTGAGGATATTTCTCGGGGAACAAACCTATGAGATTCATTATAATGTATAAGTTACTTTTCAAAATTTTAGGCACAAACTAAAAAGAAACTCGGCCCTATAATAGTACAACAATTCATTAGTGTTACATAAAATATATAAGATTTGTTATGTAACATGAATTTCAAGGCTGGTAAAAGATAGCTCAAATAGATCTTGAACAATTCAATATTCTTAAACAAATATTGAATCATCTTTGTTCAAATAGAAAATTAATTAAATATTCTTAAACAACTATGTTATTACATAAAATAAATTCCATCATAATATATAACAACACCTAAAAAGCAAAATTGAAGAAGGACATATTCAAAAACATACCATAATTCCAAAATCTACTCAACATACATGTATAATTCTCTATACTACAGTTTCATCACACGAGCAATTTTATCAGAGTAGTTTGAAGCACTACACTGAGTACAATGAAAATAGTAACAACAAAAAGAGAGATCTATAAATATGCAAAATTTTAACTTTAAACTAATTCAATATTCTTATAATACATGTTTTTTACAGAACATAAATTCTTCTAAATATGCCATAATTTCGGATAAGTCATTTACTCCTTGCCATTTATGAAACCATGTTCTGTATCTTTCATATTTCAATTAATTCACAATTCCATTCCCACGAAAATTAAATAGAAACCCCTTCAATATACCATAACTTCCAATTTCAAATTAACTCAATATTCATAAACAATTCTCTAAACAAAAGATTCATTGCATAAAAAAAATACTATCAAAATAGTTGAATCATCAAGTACAATAAAAAGAAAGTAACAAAAAATAGATCTGAAAATATACCATAATTCTATTTGAATTGTTATCCTTAAATTAATTACACAATTTTAATTCCAGTTAGACATGTAAGAAGTGTGTACACAAAGAAAATATAAAATATATATAAATAAATTAAAAAAGGACAGGGTAGAACTCATGCGCCTATTAGGGGAAATATCACAAAGAGTATAGTGAATACGGTTGTGTTCAACATGGGGATGTATGAGGGGGTTTTCAATAAACTCAGAATTTTCCTTGAGAGAACCCACAACAACAAATCCAATAGCTTCAGTGTTAAACCTGAAAAAGAAATAATAAAAGAATGCGAGTCTAGGTGTAATAACTCGAATTTTTGAGACCTTGTAAAATGTTTAATGAATAGTAACCCTGACGAACGAAAAAAACTTTTGAGCCCACACTATATAGTGCACGAGAAAATGAGTTTCGGAGTTGATATTATGATTATACGTACCAAATGAGTGTATGTAAACGCTATTAGTTTTCAAAGAAAACGAACTTTGAAAAACGACCGTATTTATAACTCATCGAGGATTACGGGAATCACAATATAATTACAAGATTAAAACCCTATGGATTTATATCCAAGTACGATAATTTAAAATATAAGGAATAAATATGAAAGGAATTACGTCGCGAACCATTTACGAGGAAGTATTACGAAAATGTTTAAACGACCGAGTGAACGCGTAAACGATTAAATAAACGTAATGCACTAACTAACCATGGTAATAAAGTAACCATGGTTATTTTATCAAATAGTGAGCTAGATATAGGATGATCAAGCAAGGCTAACCAAATAGTGTGCTAAGGAAGCTAGAACATGTAGTTTAGCTTGTAAACTAGGAAGCTACTTAAGATATGTCCATGGATTTGGCAACAAGGAATAAACCTAGTATTCTATACTAGGAAGAATATCAATCAATAAAAATATATCACCCATTCCATTTCCTAGAAGCAACCAAAGGAAGCAAGCATAACCCCCCCTTCTTCATTCTTCCATTCGGCAATTTCATCTCCAAGGGAGGAATTCAAAATCAAATCTCATAATCTAGCCATGGTAAAATCCTCCCATTAATTCTCAAGCTTCCTAACAACCAAAATAAGGTAAGAAAATTCTTTGATCTCTTTTTTATCAAGGTTTGATGAGTGAAATAAAATCAAGAAAGTTACTAGTGAATAGTATGAATAGTAACTCTTCTTTGGTTTCTTGATTTCAATGGTGGTTTTAGGTTCCAAAAATCATACCAAGCACTTCCAAGGCTCCACCATCCTCAAGAACACATCTCAAAATTTCAAGAAAGTTAAAAATCTTTGACCCAACTTTATTTAAGATTCATTTTCAAGATCCCTTTAGTATATAGTTATAAACCTAGTTTTAGAGGTGATGTTGTTGAAATCTTGATGTTTAGCTAAGTAGATTTAAGGGTGATTGTTGTTGCCTCAAGGACATGATGTTCTTGAGAGGATTTTATGTGTTGATGATGATATCATGATATTTGGTGGTTGTATAAAGATTTAGGGCGTAAACGAAACTCCGATCGTAAACGTAATTCCGTTAAAACGAACAAATCGAACTTTAAGTTTCTGCAGAAAGTACCAAAGATTTAAACTGTACTTTATTGAAAAATAACCCTTGATTATGATATAAAATATTATAAGGATCATTTAGGCGCTTGAATCGCTTGATTCCGTTTTACGGATCAAAAGTTATGGCCGTTTTACTAAAAGTGATTTACGCGACAAAAACTGCTACGAATTATGAACTTAGAAAATATAAAGGATCAACTTAATAATGTTCATAAATCATGAAATTTTTACAGAGAGTAGTAATTTGAGTTTCCTAACTGTTATAAAAATTTCAAGTGAAATTAATAATATTTCAATTTTATAAAAATATCGGAGCCAAAATCGCGCAATTAGAAACCGTAGAATCCATAAGCGGAGCCGACGGCGAAAATGAAAATGAAGCTAAGATACTTAGAAAAATGAAGAGACCATGATGTGAATAAGGACTTAAAGGAATAATAAGGGTAGTATAAGTTGAGAGGGTGCATAATAAGTAACGCATGAGTGCGAGTCGCCGTAAATTAGAACGGGACCTAACAAAATGAATTGTGTTTATGATTATAGATTTCCGAGCGGAACCTAGAGCATCCGCCACCTCGAGATACCCATGCAAGTTTACGAACCCAACTCTATTTTACTGTTGTGTTGTGAAAGGATTGTTTTATTATCATTGTATAAATACCATGCTTGCCATGGTACGTAGTAATTGAACTTTTCGCAAAAGGTAGCGATGTTGTACGATAAATATATATCGTAAAATATTTAATTCCGCTTTAAGCGTGACGTATGATTACAAGACCGGGAGTCGGTCGGGATTAAGATGAAACCCCAAAAATCATTCTGGTGATATTATAGGACGATTATAAGTCCATAATAGTACATTTTAAAGGGACTTAACGTCCACTTACGAAATATTAAAATACCTCGAACTTTTATTAAAACGATTTCCCAACGATCATATTCCATCAACTATATTTTATTGTTCGAATAATAAATACTATATACCTATTCCTTTATTACGGGAGAAGTATACTCCAACGACTATTTATTTCAAACCTGATTAAATATTAAAGATTATTAATTACGTAGACATAAACTAGTTGAGGAATATTATTTTAAATATTCTTTTAGAGAGTAAACTCATTCGAGGTTTAATTATTTATCGATTATCTTTTAATTAATTATTATTCATTAAAGGGTTTATTATTCATTTAAAAATCATAGATCCTGATTTAAAAATATACTTTCTGATTTCGGAAAATCATTCAAATAATTTCAGATCGTCGGAGATTATTATCCCGACTTATTTAATATAGTTTCAAGGATAAACTTTTCCCCTTTATTAAATTATATGTTGACAACGGTTAACTCACATCCTTAGTACTTCCTCTGAAAATCTCTGAAGTACGTATATACATATATACATTTATATCTTAGTAAGATAAACTATTTCTATCAACAAGCAAAACGCTTGGGGAACTTTAATGTGGTTCGAGTTCTCGAGATTGATAGAATTCTTTTTTAAAGGACAAGGGATGGGTAGACTCTGGTACTATATGTGCTAGATGGACTACCAAAGGTACCGCAGGCGAAGGTACTCTGTGTACTCAGGAACTTGTGAAGTATGTGTATACCCAAAAATGGGACACGTAGCCCGAATGCGGCAAGGGTGATAACCGGGATACGAAGGTGTCGTCCTTCTACTAGTAGAAAAAGTTACTATTATCGTATTACGACTGATCATCGTATACGGTGGCTCCAACGAGTGTCCTAATTCTTCCAATTGGAATTGTGATGCAATACCGTAACCCAAGCCTAGGTGCTGTGTTTACTATTAAGGTATTCGTAGGATAATAAAATCCCCTAAAGAACTGTTTTCATAAGAAGGTGTGTATCACCAAAGAAAACTAATTTCGAATAAAACATAACTATCATATATGATGTTTTACGTAAGTTATCATACAGTCATTTTCATACTGTACATTATTATGCTGGGCATTATAGCTCAACCTTGTTTTCTTAAATTGACACAATATAACAGTGAATCAAGATGCCTACCATGAGAACCACAGCCAGGAAATGGCTAGTTGTTCCGTAGATTGTTTGGTGTTGTACCACAGGTAGTCCGAATAAGCTGGGTTGGTTTTCAGTTGTTTTTAGTTCGGCTTATTTATAAGTATGACTTATGTAAGGTAATAAACAAGAAACATATATTTGACCGACGGACTAGCCTTACTTAAAGGTTACTCCCCGGTAAAACTTAATTACTTTTGGGTTGTAATAATTATCACTCTATGATTGAATTACTCTAGCTATGAATGGTTCGTTTCCAAGACAATAACCTGTAAGTGTGTGTGTGTGTGTTAAGTGTGGGGTCATACAGCGTGAGTATTTATATATTATAGTGTGAGTTATGTGGTTGTAGTAGTTTAGATGGCGTGGCCTCCAAGATTCCTGACCCCGGGTTTTGGGGTGCCACAGAAATGGTATTAGAGCCTTAGTTTATCAAATCTTGGAAATGATAGGATATAAAATGAGTAGACATAGGAATAAGAAAATAATCAATTAGAGCTCAAGTCGAGTTCGTCGTCGGGCTACACGGGTAGTCTTGATAGTTTTACCCTCAAGGAAATTCCGACTCTAAGTTAGTAACACCTTGCCTCTTGTGTCAGGTACTAGTGGAGCCTATGAGGGAGGTTGACCCTGTTGATGATGTTATGGTTCCTGAGCGTGACCCTACTCCCGCGCCAGAGTACCCACCCATTGATGACTCAGATGATGACCCTACTGAGGATATCCCGGAGGAGGAGACTGACCTTCCTATCCCCATAGCTGATGACGTTGAGATGACCCAGGGAGATAGCGTAGGATGGAGGGATGTAGAGATATACTTTCACCCGACTATTCGCTCTCCTACCCCACCCCCAGGGATTCGGAGCCCTATGGCCTATATTGATGATGATGACGAGGATGGAATATATGCACAGGTCTACGAGGCTTACGACATATCTTCTAGTGACCCAGATTCACCTTTACCACCCCCGGCGACCATACATGTAGCTGTACACGACTGGATGGTGGCTCAGCTTAACGCTGAGATCACTGCGACATCTGCTCGTATTGCGGAGTTATGCCAGGCATTGACTGCTGAGAGAGCCATCCGACTAGGATACCCAGGGGATTTCAGAGCTGCTTCCCCAGCCATAGCCCGCAGAGAGATTGATGGGATCGAGCTCCGTACCCGGGTTCAGATGAGGATGATGGCGATTGGAGGATACATCCCGGTAGTTGATGCAGAGCTGATGTTGGCCGAAGCGATGAGGAGGGTGTGTGACCTCACGCGCAGTGACAGTGACTAGATATGGACCTTCAAGAAGGCTGGGTGACTTGTCACCAATTTTGATAGGATAGCTAGTGGTAGATAGCATTCCTAGCCTTTAGGGTACACGACTTATGTATTTGTATTTCAGTATTCAAGACAATAGTGACATATTATAATCAGGCATGTATGAACTCAGCTAGTTGTTGTGTCCCCCAGATATAAGTGGGAGGCCTTATGAAATATATATCTAGCAGTTATTAAGAAATTGATGTCCATATTATTGCAATTATAAAAACATGCTAGATTATAGATGACATGCTTACATATGAATAAATTAATCCAATTATAAAATATTACAACTATATTGATAAATATTCATTATCAGAACAATGCCACCCTATAGAAGAGGAACCAAGGCACAGCCCGCAGAATCAGTTTACCAACAATGGAATGAACCTGACCCAGTAGTAAATGAAGAAAGTGAAGATGACTTAGACTATATTGAATATGATGAGGAAGAATATGTAGAAGAAGAGGCTGAGGATATCCATCAGGGAGGGAACCCCATGAATGAATTTATGGAACTATTAAGAGCAAATCTGAACCAACAGCCTATTCCACCACAGCCATATGCTGCCCAACAGACTGCAGCCACTGCCTTTAGGGCCTTCAAATCTCTCAAACCCCCAGAGTTTCTAGGATCTGCCGACCCCGTTGAAGCACGGGCCTGGCTCAAAGAGATAAAAGTCCTTTGAGATACTAGGTATTGAGGAACGACACGAGACCATTTTCGCTTCTTACATGCTGAAATGAGAAGCTAACTACTGGTGGGAGTCCAAATGAAACCTAGAGACTAATTTTGTTATCCCATGGGATAGATTTACCCGACTGTTCTTAGACAAGTATTTCCCTAGGTTTATGGAAACCCAGATGGAGATTAAGTTTCTGGAATTAAAATAGGATAAGATGACTGTGGCAGAATATGAGGCCAAGGTTACTGAGTTGTTGAGATTTGTGCCTGAGTTTGTGAATACCGAAGAGAAGAAAGCGCGAAGGTTTCAGCTTGGTCTGAAACAGTGGATACAAAACCGAGTAGCGATGTTAGAGCTGACAGACTATGCCATCTTAGTGTAAAAAGCTTCGATTGTTGAAGCTGGCAGTGAACAGAGTGTGAAGGAAAAGGAAAATAGGAAGAGAAAGATGGAAAGCCAAGGAATAGGAACTGGGAACAGGAGCCTTCCAAGTAGGTTCATCAGGGGAGCGGTGTCCCAACCTGTATGAGGCCCCGGATTCAAAAAGGCCCCGAGTGAGAGTATTGGCCAGGGCGGTGGACAATCTAGGGCCACATTTCATAGCCAACCCCGTGCCCCAATACCGGAGTGTCAAACCTGTAAGAGAAGACACCTTGGAGTATGTACCCAGGTGAGAGCCCCTCTAAAATGTTACAGGTGTGACCAAGTCGGACACCTTGCCAACAACTGCACCCGACCCAATGTAACGTGTTTCCAATGTGGGAAGGTAGGACACATGAGAAAGGATTGCCCGATATTGAAGCCCCCAGCCTCAGGGATGAGCAGAGCTGCATCAAACCGACCCCCAGCTGCTAGGACCTTCAACATGATTGTTCAGGATGCTGTCCGAAACACTGACGTGATAACAGGTACCTTTTTGTTAAATTCCGAATATGCAAATGTTCTATTTGATTCTGGAGCAACCAAGTCATTTATATCTCAAGATTTTGCTAAAAAGTTAAAACTTAATGCCATACCCCTGTTAGGCACAAAACATACGCTAACAATTCACGCAAGTATACGCATTCACAAGTAATATAGAATAATTTCTAGTTCATTCCCATAGAGACTTAGACTAATTATGTTCAATTAACACTTACTCACCAATGTATGATTACTTCTCAATGTCAAGACAATAGCGCTTAGAATTGATTAACTAATTATTAACTACAATTAACTACGAGAATTAAACACTTAATTGATACTTGAATTAACAATAATAAACACACATGAGATCATAACTTCATTACTACTTCCTTCAATAGTTTTTTGTTATTACCCTTAGCATGAAACGGTGATGATATTAATCGAACAACACGAAACTGATAAAAGCCAACTTTTGTTGTACTAATACCATTCTACCAAATATCCACAATTAAGATAAAAGTTGAATAGGCATCAATTATGTTGAGACCCTATATGTCTACAGAATTTGACAACATAACGATTTAAGCTTAAGTTATTCCTTATGATTACAAAGGGCAAGTACAACGGTTAGAGTTACCCACTAATCATGCATACACATACATGAACCTATACTAGCATGGCAAGTTCTAAACCTCAAGATCCACCATCGCTTCATAAGAGATTAACAGCCTATCTTATATGTTCGCGACGCACATAAGACGAATAAGCGCAACCTATGCTAGATATCATACAATCATCACACACTAAGGTATTAAACAACTAACTAAAGAAATCCATAGTAAATCCGTTACGACCCCATGATCACGATTAGCCCATGATAGAACGCATCGTCACCATGGGTTCATATGAAAACATGATAGTAACACACAAGATAAACTAATAAAAATACTTATTAAAACCAGAGTACGTCACAAGAGTAATAAGGTTCAAAGTAAAGAAAACTAGCATCCACTGATACAACGAATAAAAGAATCACAAGAAAATGTATGCTTCCTCTTCTTCATTGCTATGTGCCAAAACGGTCTTCTTCCTTCTCTCCTTGCTCCTTGCTTGATACCACACACTGTGAAATGTCTTTGAAAACTACTTATATAGAAGCCCACAAGAACCAGCCATCTCAGAAGTCCAACAGAATAAGGATTATAAAAAATCAGTATTAAATTTCTTGCCCCTGAGCGGCCGCCCAGCAATCCTGAGCGGGCGCCCAGCATCCTGAGCGGCCGCCCAGCTTTCCTGAGCGGGCGCCCGACAGGTTACTGGAAAAAATCCTTATTCTGCTCCCGATTTCTGCTGCGTTCTGCTCCTAACTTCCCACATCCAATACCGAGCACTCCCCTAAGCTTATTCCTAATGAAATCTCCCCACAAACGTAAGTTATACCCTGAAATGCACAAACACTAGAAAAACTCATCAAATACACAAAATACCTGATTTCAAGACATCAATTCAAGCCATTATAAGACGTTCTAAGTGGTATAAAATGCCACTTATCATACCCCCAAACTTAAATCGATGCTTGTCCTCAAGCGTCACAGACTCAAAAGCAAATCAAAAACATGCATGAATGCAATCTACATGAAATGCAGCGATCCCCCTCACAATGACTAAACCAACCAACTGAAAACATCTCAACAAATGCAATTAGGCGAATAAAGATCAATCAAATCATGCAAACTAACATACAACTAGAAACGTGGTGTGTGCGGATGCTTAACAGATATGCTTCGAAACTAGATCAATTATCATAACTCGATTATCCTCAAGGCAATCACATGATTATACGAAGAATTAATTCTAGGCACAAAATGACTTATAACACTTCAAGATCACTGGAGCTTATTACGGAATCATGCTTTTATTCAACACAACAACAAATGCTTATTTGACCGTGCAATGAGTGAGGTCCACAAAAGACTTATGCAATGACATCCATTTAGCGAGCGTTAGGTTAATGGATCCCAGACTATAAAAGCCTTAGGTCACTAGGCACAAAGTCCCCTAAGAACTTAATAGTTCGAATACCAAAGATCCCACTCGAGATTAATTATGCATTAACTCTTTTTTTTTTCCTCTTTTTTTTCTTCTTCTATTTTGTTCTTTTTTTTTTTCAAATTTCTGAGCAAGTGCGTTTCGCTCCATCTTGCTCAACCCTAGACTGCTCGCATAAAAATACGAGCCGGCTACTAGCCATTTGACGCCTAGCCACAATTAGCAATGAATTCCAATTTTTACTCCATTTTTTTCTTTTCATGCCTTTTATCATTAAGAGCCTATCATTAATTTTAAACATAATCAATAGATTAACCTCAAAAACCATCAAACCATGACAACTATCTAGTCCTTAAGCATACTCTAAGATTTAGTGAAATTACAAGTATTTCTAGCATGCATGTCAACCTACAAGACTCAATCATCACTCTAACGCTATCACTACACTTGCACCAATATCACAAATCAATCGGTAAAGCAACACAAAAGGGATCATGGTATATGCATGAGCTAAATGACATGATAAATAAAGCTATAAAAAAACAAAAAAAAACTATATATGGCAAAAATATGCAATTATATGAACTAAACTATAATGAATATGCAACTACATGACACACACACAAAAATATTCCTTAATTACCACCCCTAAACTTAATATCTTCACTGTCCTCAGTGAAGGTAGTAAAAAGGAACACAGGGTATACCTACTCGGAGAAATCATCATCATCACCCTCAGAGGGTGGAGTATTAGGAGGCGGATAAGTAGAGTCCTCACCAAAAACAGGCCACTGGATGTCAGCTCCAAGGCCTCTGAAAGCAGTCCCAAGTGCAAGGGTGAGCTCCTGAGCGAACCTACTCTAAGACTCATACATCACATCCATCCTCCTCGATATCCTCCTATACTGGGCATCAGCCATCCCAGCACCTTCCTGAGTTCTAGAAAAGCCTGCCTCATCACGACCCTGACTGGGCCTAGCCATGGTAGCACCAGCTGCTAGACGTCCTCCTGGAAGACGATATCCCAAACCATGCTCCTCGGGCTCTCCACCCGTCCACTCCTGCATCGCATTCAGAGTCGCTGAGTCAATAGTAGCGGCTGACATCTGCAGCTGCTCGTGAGAAGGCCAATGAACTCCCACTGCTCTGCACAGCTTCGTGACAGTAGATGCATAAAGGATGTTCATGTGCTTCGCCCCCCTCAAAAACTTCAAAATCCCTTGGTAAAGGATGAACTCACCAAGGTCCACATAATACTCCTCATTCAAGATCCCCCATAATAACCTTGCTCGCTCAACTGTAACCTCATGTGCATGCGAAGTAGGCAAAATATTAGCACAAATAAAGGCATTCCATGCATGGGCATACCTATTCATCACAATCGCCAGAAAAGAACGATACTCGTTAGTTCCCGTCTTGAATTTCCACACCGTGCCCGGCTGACAGAGAGTAGCACAAATCAAATCCAAATCAAAGTCTGCCGGGGTCTTCTCATTCCAATTCTCCTCCGTGGGATTCCGTTGTCGCTGCCCAATAACACGGCGAATCGCCTCCGGCTGATAATCTACAGTAAGCCCATGAACAACCGTAAACCCATTCTTTTCAGCCTTGGCGTTCACATAAAACTCACGAACCACACTCATTGGAACCGCCTCTGGAGACTCATAAAAAGAAATCCATCATTTCTCCGCAATCATTGGTAACAACTCACCATCCCTCCCCAATGGTTAAAATCCCCTCTCCTTCAAAATAGGCTTAGCCAGAAGCCTAGTATATTCCTCCTCAACAGCCCTATCCATCAAACGAGATCTCCCAGCAGTTCCCCTCGAAGAATCAGCAGTAGGAACGGTGCTGCTGCTATCAATAGTTCGGGATCTCTTAGGTGCCATTGAAACTGAGAAAAAGTGTTTAAGAGTTGTGTTTTGAGTGTAGGAGAGAGTTTTAAAGTTAAAAGTATATGGGAGTGTATATGGAGGAGTTGTGTGTATATATAGGGTAGGAATTAGGGTTAAAATTAGAGTAGGAGTGGGGTTTGTGGGAGATAAAACGTGGATTGTGGGAAAAAATCGTGGGTTGTGGGTTTGTATTTTGTTTTTTTTTGTTTTTTTGATTTTTTCTGATTTTTTTTATAAGGCAAAAAATTTTGACAGTCCAAGGGTTCTCTGGAATTTTTTTTTTCCTGCCCAATTTTTTCTGATTTTTTTTGGTTTTGGATAGGTTACTAACTTCTAAGGGTTCCTATAGTCACAAATCATGGGTTTCCTCCCAAGAAACGCTTCTTTTATGTCATTAGCTTGACGCAGAGTACTTTGATCAACTTGACAATAAAACGGCACTAACCACTTCCCGGTTTGCCGTGTCCCCATAGTAATGCTTCAATCTCTAACCATTAATATTGAATGTTTGGCCCAGATCATTCTCAAAAATCTCCACCGCTCCATGTGGAAACACAGTTTTGACAATAAAAGGTCCAGACCACCTTGATTTCAACTTTTCAGGAAAAAGTCAGAGACGAGAGTTGAATAAAAGAACTTGTTGTCCCGACACGAATGACTTAGGGGATAGCTTCCTGTCGTGCCACCTTTTTACTTTTTCCTTGTACATTTTGTTATTCGCGTACGCTTGAAGTCAAAATTCATCAAGTTCATTTAACTGAAGCATTCGCTTCTTCCCAGCTGCATCTAGATCAAGGTTCAACTTCTTCAACGCCCAATAAGCCTTATGCTCAAGCTCCGTAGGTAAATGACATCCCTTACCATAAACAAGTTGAAACGGGGATATCCCAAGTGGAGTCTTGTATGCTGTTCTATAAGCCCAAACAACTTCATCGAGCTTTAAAGACCAATCCTTCCTTGACGGACAAACCACATTCTCTAGAATGCGGTTGATCTCTCTATTAGACATTTCAGCTTGACCATTCGTTTACGGATGATAGGCAGTAGCAACACGATGATTCACATTATAGCGCTGCATCATAGAAGTGAACTTACGATTGCAGAAATGCGACCCTTCATCACTTATAATTACTCGTGGCGTTCCAAACCTTGTGAATATCTGCTTATGGAGAAAACTCAACACTACCTTTGCATCATTTGTCGGTAGAGCCTTGACTTCTATCCATTTTGAAACATAATCGACTGCCAACAAATGGTCCCATGAAATCGATTCCCCAAACATCAAAGACCTCAACTTCAAGCATCACATTTAACGGTATCTCATCCTTTCTCATAAGATTCCCCACTCTTTGGCAACGATCACACCTTAAAATGAACTGATGTGCATCCTTAAACAAAATAGGCCAGAAAAAACCTGCTTGCAGAATACGAGCTGCTGTCTTTTCACCACCATAATGTCCACCATAAACTGTGGAATGGCAGTCTCGTTATATCCCCTCTGTCCCACAGAATGGGATACATCTCCTGATGATCTGGTCAGATCCTTGTCTAAACAAATATGGTTCATCCCACATGTACCACTTCACCTCATGCAGAAACTTCTTCTTTTGAGCTGCATTCATATTAGGAGGCATTATATTGCTGACAAGATAGTTCACAATATCTGCGAACCATGGCTCTTCCTCCTGAACTGCGGACAACTGCTTATCCGGAAAAGATTCGTTGATCAATGTCGTATCATGTGAAGTAGAATCGGGATTCTCCAATCTAGAGAGATGGTCAACTACTTGATTCTCAATACCTTTTCGATCCTTGATCTCTAACTCAAATTCCTGTAGCAAGAGCACCCAACGAATAAGTCTAGGCTTCGGATCCTTCTTTGAGACCAAATAGCGAATGACAGCATGATCAGTGAATGCTGTCACCTTTGTCCCAAGCAGATAAGATCGAAATTTTTCAAAACCAAAGACTATAGCCAAGAGCTCCTTCTCAGTAGCGGTGTAGTTCATTTGAGCTCCATTTAGAGTCTTACTAGCATAGTAGACCACATGAAAAAGATTATTCTTGCGCTACCCAAGAACTGCTCCCACCGTATAATCACTCGCATCACACATCATCTCAAAAGGTTTGGTCCAATCAGGTGTCGTAATAACTGGTGCAGTTATCAAACTCTTCTTGAGAGTCTCAAATGCCGCCAAACATTCATTATCAAATTTGAAAGGCACATCTTTCTCAAGAAAGTTGCATAACGGCTTAGATATCTTCGAGAAGTCCTTGATGAAACGCCGATAAAAACCCGCATGACCAAGAAAACTACGGAATCCTTTCACAGAAATAGGTGGTGGGAGATTTTCAATGACTCCCACCTTGGCTTTGTCCACTGTAATAACTCGAATTTTTGAGACCTTGTAAAACATTTAATGAATAGTAACCCTGACAGATGGTAAAAACTTTTGAGCCCGCACTATGTAGTGCATGAGGAAATGAGTTTCGGAGTGGATATTACGATTATACATATCAAATGAGTGTATGTAAACGCTATTAGTTTTCGAAGAAAATGAACTTTGAAAAACGACCGTATTTACAACTCATCGAGGATTACGGGAATCACAATATAATTACGAGATTAAAACCCTATGAATTTATATTCAAGTAGGATAATTAAAAATATGAGGAATGAATACGAAAGGAATCACGTCGTGAACCATTTACGAGTAAGTAGTACGAAAACGTTTAAGCAACTGAGCGAAAGCGTAAATGATTAAATAAACGTAACGCACTAACTAAACCATGGTAAGGAAGTAACCATGGTTACTTCATCAAATATTGAGCTAACCATAGGATGACCAAGCTAGCTAGCAAAATAGTGTGCTAAGGAAGCTAAACCTTGTAGTTAGCTTGTAAGCTAGCAAGCTACAAAGATTTATCCCTAAGATTTGCAACCAAGAATCAACCTTGAATGCTATAATAGGAGAATAAAAATCAATTTCAAGATATCAACCCATCTTCCTAGAAGCAACCTAGAAAATCAACCAAACTAAGCAACTAAGAGGAGTATAAATACCCCCTTGATGCTTCCATTCGCCCCTAAAGAAAAAGGGGAAGAATTCAAATTCAAAACTCCAAGTTCTAGCTCTTGTAAAATCATCCAATTAATTCTCAAGCCTCCTAGAAATTAAAATAAGTTAAGAAAATTCTTTCATCTCTTTTTATCAAGGTTTGAAGGGTGAAATAAAATCAAGAAACTCACTAGTGAATAGTATGAATAGTAACCTCTCTTTGGTTTCTTGATTTCAATGGTGGTTTTAGGTTCTAAAAATCATACCAAGCACTTCCAAGCCTCCACCATCCTCAATAACACATCTCAAGATTTCAAGAAAGGTAAAAATATTTGGCTCAACTTTATTTTAGATTCATTTTTAAGATCCATTTAGTATGTGGTAGTAAACCTAGTGTAATGAATGTTATTGATGAAATCTTGATGATTAAGTTAAGTAGATTTAAGGTTAGTTGTTGTTGCCTCAAGAACATGATGTTATTGAGAGGAGTTTGTGTGTTGATGATGGAATGATGATTGTTGGTGGTTGTGTTAAGAGTTAGGGCGTAAACGAAAGCCCGATTGTAAACGTAACTTCGTTAAAACCAACAAATCGTAACTTTACATTTCTGCAGAAAGTCCCGAAGTTCTAAACTATAGTTTCTTGAAACATAACCCTTGATTATGATAGACAATGTTATAAGGATCGTTTAGGCGCTTGAATTGCTTGATTCCGATTTACGGATCAAAGGTTATGGCCGTTTTACAAAAAGTGATTTACGCGACAAAAACTGCTTCGAATTACGAACTTGGAAAATATAAAGGATCAACTTAAGAATGTTAATAAATCATGAAATTTTTGCAGAGAGTATTAATTTGAGTTTCCTAAATTCCATAAAAATTTCAAGTGAAATAAATGATTTTTCAATTTTATAAAAATATCGGAGATGAGACCGCGCGATTGGAAACCGTAGAATGCATAAGCGGAGCCGACGGCGAAAATGAAAATGAACCTAAGATACTTAGAAAAATGAAGCGACCATGATGTGAATAAGGACTTAAAGGAATAATAAAGGTAGTATAAGTTGAGAGGGTGCATAATAAGTAACGCATGAGTGCGAGTCGCCGTAAATTAGAATGGGACCTAACAAAACGAATTATGTTTATGATTATAGATTTCCGAGCGGAACCTAGAGCATCCGCCACCTCGAGATACCCAGGCAAGTTTACGAACCCAACTCCATTTTACTATTTTGTTGTGAAAGGATTGTCTTACTATCATTGCATAAATACCATGCTTGCCATGATACGTAGTTGTTGAAATTTCGCATAATGTAGCAATGTTGGATGAGAAAGTATATATCGTGAAATGGTATTTCGCTTTAAGCGTGACGTATTATATACGACCGAGAGTCGGTCAGGATTTAAGATAAAACCTGGGAATCATTCTGGTGATATTATAGGACGGTTATAAGTCCATAGTAGTACGTTTTAAAAAGGACTCAACGTCCACTTACGAAACATTAAAACACCTCAAACTTTTATTAAAACGATTTCCCAACGATCATATTCCCTCAACAATATTTTATTGTTCGAATAATAAATACTATATACTTATTCCTTATTATGGGAGTAGTATACTCCAACGATTTTTACTTCAAACCCGAATAATCACTATAAATTATTAATTATGGGGACACAAACTAGTTGAGGAATATTATTTTAAATATTCTTTTAGAGAGTAAACCCATTCGAGGTTTAATTATTTATCGATTATCATTTAATTATTTATTATTTATTAAAGGGTTTATTATTGATTTAAAAATCATAGATCCTGATTTAAAACATAATTTCTGATTTCGGAAAATCATTCACGTAATTTTAGATCGTCGGAGAATATTATCCCGACTTATTTAATATTTTGAATATAGTTTCAAGGAGAAACTTTTTCCCCTTATAAATTATCTATTGACAACGGTCAACTCACATCCTTAGTACTTCCTCCGAAATTCTCGGAAGTACGTATATACATATATATACACTTATATCTTAGAGAGATAAGCTGTTTCTATCAACAAGCAAAATGCTTGAGGAACTTCGATGTGGTTCGAGTTCTCGAGATTGATAGAATTCTTTTAAAAGACAAGGGAGGGGTAGACTCTGGTACTATGTGTGCTAGATGGACTACCAAAGGTACCGCAGGAGAAGGTACTCAGTGTACTCAGGAACTTGTGAAGTATGTGTATACCCGAAATTGGGACACGTAGCCCGAATTCGGCAAGGGTGATAACCGAGATACAAAGGTGTCGTCCTTCTACTAGTAGAAAAGGTTACTATTATCGTATTACGACTGATCATCGTATACGGTGGCTCCAACGAGTGTCCTAATTCTTCCAATTGTAATTGAGATGCAATACCATAACCCAAGCCTAGGTGCTGGGATTACTATTAAGGTATTCACAGCATATTAAAATCCCTTAAAGAATTGTTTTCATAAGAAGGTGTGTATCACCAAGGAAAACTATTTTCGAATAAAACATAATTATCATATATGATGTTATCATACAGTCATTTTCATACTGTACATTATTATGCTGAGCATTATAGCACACACTTGTTTTTTAAATTGACACAACACAACAGTGAATCAAGATGCCTGCCATGAGAACCACAACCAGAAAACGGGTAGGAAATGGCCAGCTGTTCCGTAGATTATTTGGTGCTATACCACAGGTAGTCAGAATAAGCTGGATTAGTTTTCAGTTGTTTATAGTTCGGCTTATTTATAAGTATGACTTATGTAAGGTAAGAAACAAGAAACGTATATTTGGCCAGCGGACTAGCCTTACTTAAAGGTCACTCCCCGGTAAGATTAATTACTTTTGGGTTGTAATAAATATCACTTGATGGTTGACAATTACTCTAGTTATGATGGTTCATTTCCAAGATAATAACCTGTAAGTGTGTGTGTGTGATAAGTGAGGGGTCGTGAAGCGTGAGTATTTATATATTGTAGTGTGAGTTGTGTGGTTGTAAGAGTTTAGATGGCGTGGCTACCGAGACTCCTGACCCCGGGTTTTGGGGCGCCACATCCACCTCAAGACCCTTGCTAGAGACTTTATGCCCAAGAATAATGCCTTCACGCACCATAAAGTGACATTTTTCCCAATTGAGCACCAAATTAGTTTCCACACACCTTTTGAGCACCGAACGAAGATTATTCAAACATTCATCATACAAATGTCCAAAGACAGAGAAGTCGTCCATGAACACTTCGATATTGTTTCCAATCATATCAGAGAATATAGCCATTATACATCTCTGAAAAGTGGCAGGTGCACCACATAAGCCAAACGATACTCTGCGAAAAGCAAATATGCCAAATGGACAAGTGAAGGTAGTCTTTTCTTGATCTTCTGGTGTAATGCAAATCTGATTATACCCCGAATAGCCATCCAGAAGACAATAATACTCATGACTAGCCAACCTGTCAAGCATCTGATCAATAAATGGAAGAGGGAAGTGGTTCTTTCTCGTGGCTTTGTTCAACTTTCTATAATCCATGCATACCCTCCATCCTGTGACTGTTCGAGTGGGAATGAGCTCGTTCTTCTCATTTGCTACCACAATTATACCTCCTTAATGACCCCGGGTTTTGGGGCACCACAGAAATGGTATCAGATCCTTAGGTTATCAAATCTTGGAAATGATAGGACATAAAATACGTAGACATAAGAATAATAAAATAATCAAATAGAGCTTAAGTCGAGTTCGTCGTCGGGCTACACGGGTAGTCTTGACTGTTTTACCCTCAAGGGAATTCCGACTCTAAGTTAGTAATACCTTGCCTATTGTGTTAGGTACCAGTGGAGCCTAGGAGGGAGATTGATCTTGTTGATGATGTCATGATTCCTGAGTGTGACCCTATTCCCGAGCCAGAGAGCCCACCCATTAATGATTCAGATGATGACCCTACTGAGGATGTCCTAGAGGAGGGGACTGAGCTTCCTATCCCCATAGCTAATGGCGTACTCTGGAGAGATGTAGAGATGTACCCTCACCAGGCTATTCGCTCTCCTATACCACCCCCAGGGATCCAGAGCCCTATGCCCTATACTGATGATGATGAGGAGGAGGCGATACGTGCACAGTTCCATGAGGTTCATGACATATCCTCTAGCGACCCAGATTCAACTCTACCACCACCGGCGACCATGCATGTAGCCGTACACGACTGGATAGTGGGTCAGCTTAACGCTGAGATCACTGCGGCATCTGCTCGCATTGTGGAGTTACGCCAGACACTGACAACTGAGAGAGCCACCCGACTAGGATACCCAGGGGATTTCAGAGCTGCTTATCTAGCCATAGCCCGCAGAGAGATTGATGGGATCGAGCTCCATACTAGGGTTCAGATGAGGATGACAGCGGTTGGAGGATACATCCCGGTAGTTGATACAGAGCTGATGATTACAAGAGCGATGAGAAGGGTGCGTGACCTCACTCGCAGTGATAGTGACTGAGTGACTAGTGACTAGATATAGACCTTGAAGAAGGCTGGGTTACTTGTCACCAATTTTGATAGGATAGCTAGTAGTAGATAGCGTTCCTAGCCCTACAGGGTACACGGCTTATGTATTTTCATTTCAGTATTCAGAACTAGTAGCGATAGATTGTAATCAGGCATGTATGAACTCGGCTAGTTGTTTCATCCCCAAGATATAAGTGGGAGATCTTATTAGTATATATCTAAGCAGTTATTAAGAAATGATGTCTATATTATTGCACTTTATAAAAACCTGCTAGAATAAATGACATGCTTATATACGAATAAAATAATCCAACTGTTATAATTACAACTATGTTGACCAATTTTCAATATCAGAACAATGGCACCCCATAGAAGAGGAACCAGGGCACAGCCCGCAGAATCTATTAACCAACAACAAGGTGAACCTGACCCTGTAGTGAATGAGGAAAGTGAAGAAGACCTAGACTATAATGAATATGATGAGGAAGAATATGTAGAAGAAGAGGTTGAGGATACCCATCAGTGAGGAAACCCCATGAATAAATTTATGGAACTGTTAAGAGCAAATCTGAACCAACAGTCTATTCTACCACAGCCACATGCTGCCCAACAGACTGCAGCTACTGCCTTTAGGGCCTTCAAATCTCTCAAACCCCTAGAGTTTCTAGGACCGGCCGACCCCGTTGAAGTACGGGCCTGGCTCAAAGAAATTGAAAAGTCCTTCGAGATACTAGGTGTTGAGGAATGACACAAGACTCTTTTCGCTTCTTACATGCTGAAAGGAGAAGCTAATTACTGGTGGGAGTCCAAATGAAACCTAGAGACTGATGCTGTGATCCCATGGGATAGATTTACCCGGCTGTTCTTAGACAAGTATTTCCCTAGGTTTATGGAAACCCAGATGGAGATTAAGTTTCTGGAGTTGAAACGGGATAAGATGACTGTGGCAGAATATGAGGCCAAGGTTACTGAGTTGTTGAGATTTGTGCCTGAGTTTGTGAATACCGAAGAGAAGAAAGCGCGAAGGTTTCAGCTTGGTCTGAAACAGTGGATACAAAACCGAGTAGCGATGTTAGAGCTGACAGACTATGCCATCTTAGTGTAAAGAAGCTTCGATTGTTGAAGCTGGCAGTGAACAGAGTGTGAAGGAAAAGGAAAATAGGAAGAGGAAGATAGGAAGCCAAGGAATAGGAACTGGGAACAGGAGCCTTCTGAGCAGGTTCATCAGGGGAGCAGTGTCCCAACCTGCACGAGGCCCCGGATTTAGAAAGGCCTCGAGTGAGAGTGTTGGCCAGGGCGGCGGACAATCTATGGCCATATTTTATAGCCAACCCCGTGCCCCAATACCAGAGTGTCAAACCTGTAAGAAGAGATACCTTGGAGTGTGTACCCAGACAAGAACCCCTCTGAGATGTTACCGGTGTGACCAAATCGGACACCTTGCCAACAACTGTACCTGACCCAATGTAATGTGTTTCCAATATGGGAAGGTAGGGCACATGAGAAAGGATTGCCCAACATTGAATCCCCCAGCCTCAGGGATGAGCAAAGCTGCCTCCAACCGACCCCCAGCGTCTAGGACCTTCAACATGACTGTTCAAGATGCTGTCTGAAACACCGACGTGATAGCAGGTACCCTTTTGTTAAATTCCGAACATGCGAATGTCCTATTTGATTCTGGAGCAACCAAGTCTTTTATATCTCAAGATTTTGCTAAAAAGTTAAAACTTAATGCCATACCCTTATGTGAGATATTACGAGTGGAAATAGCAAACAAAGAAATAAATCCTGTAAATCAAGTACACCCTAAGTGCAAGTTGAAATTGGAAGGGAAGATCTTCGAGGTTGACCTAATCCCATTCGCTTTAGGAGAATTTGATGTAATCTTAAGAATGGATTGGTTATCCAGTAATGGAGCGCAAATAGATTGTGAATGGAAGAAAGTAAAGATAAGAGTGCAGAATGAAAAAGAAGTAGTGTTTAAAGGTCAACGACAGAACCAGAAATTTCTAACCATGCTATAGGCAAAAAATTGATAAGGAAAGGTAACGAGGCCTATTTGGCTTATGTGATAGATACCAAGAAGGAAGTCCCTAATATACAGGGTATACCCGTAGTAAACGAATTTGAAGATGTATTTCCAGAGAACTTACCAGGATTGCCACCTGACCGAGAAATAGAGTTCGCTATAGAGTTAGCGCCAGGAATGACACCAGTAATCAAGGCCCCATATAGGCTAGCCCTAGTCGAGATGAAGGAACTAGCTTCTTAAATGCAAGAGTTACAAGATAATGGAATGATAAGGCCCAGTGTGTCGCCATGGGGAGCGCCAGTACTGTTCGTAAAGAAAAAGGACGGTAGTATGAGATTATGCATAGACTATCGAGAGCTGAATAAGCTGACTATTATGAATAGGTACCCTCTCCCCAGAATTGATGAACTATTCGACCAACTCAAGGGAGCTGTTCATTTTTCCAAAATAGATTTGAGAACAGGATATCACCAGCTGAAAATTAAACCAGAAGATATACCAAAGACTGCTTTTCGCACTAGGTATGGACACTATGAGTTCTTAGTTATGTCATTTGGGTTAACCAATGCACCCGTAGCCTTTATGGATTTGATGAACAGAGTGTTCAAAAAGTACCTGGATATATGTGTGATAGTTTTATAGACGATATTCTGATCTACTCAAAGACAGAGCAAGAACATGCAGAACATTTGAGGATAGTCTTAGAAATATTGAGGAATGAGAAATTGTATGCCAAGTTCTCGAAGTGCGAGTTTTGGTTGAGAGAAGTTCAGTTTTTAGGACATGTGGTGAGTATCAAAGGAGTTTTAGTTGACCCTGCCAAGATAGAGGCGGTATCCAATTGGGAAAGACCAACTACCCCAACGGAGGTTAGGAGTTTTGTGGGTTTAGCAGGATATTACCGAAGGTTCGTGCAAGATTTTGCTAAGATAGCCGGACCACTGACTAGACTTACCCGGAAGACAGAAAAGTTTGTATGGACAGAAAAATGTGAGGAGAGTTTTCAAGAACTGAAAAGGAGGCCGGTGTCAGCACCAGTGCTCGCTCTTCCTGATGGAAAGGGAGAGTTTGTGATATACAGCGACGCATCGCTTAAAGGATTAGGATGTGTACTGATGCAGCACAGCAAAGCTATAGCGTATGCCTCTCGGCAATTGAAGGAGTATGAGAGCAGATACCCGACGTATGATCTAGAATTAGCAGCCATAGTGTTTGCCCTAAAAATTTGGAGACACTAACTATACGGTGAGAAATGCGAGATTTACTCAGACCATAAGAGCCTCAAATATATTTTTACTCAGAAGGAACTGAACATGAGACAAAGGAGATGGTTAGAGTTGATTAAGGACTACGGCTGTGAAATTTTGTACCACCCGGGTAAAGCCAATGTGGTGGCTGACGCCCTTAGTAGGAAGGAAAGACTCAAGATGATAATGACATCGGAGGAGTTCATTAAAGAATTTGAGAAGATGGAAATTGACGTGAGGATGACCGGTAGGGGAACGGAAGGATTATTTGAGATTAAGCTAGTGCCAGAGCTGCCTGAAAAGATACGAGTATGTCAGGAAAAGAAGATGAGTGAGGAAAGAGAAACATTGACCAGTGAAGAAGTGAGATGCGAGAAGGACGAGAAAGGGATCATGAGATATGCGTCCTGAATTTGGATTCCAAATGTGCAAGAGTTAAAAGAATAGCTGCTGCACGAAGGGCACAGCTCTAGATATTCAATCCACCCAGGAAGTACGAAAATGTACCGTGACCTTAAGGAATATTATTGGTGGCCTAACATGAAGGGAGAAGTAGCAGAGTGGGTCAGCAAGTGCTTGGCATGCCAGAGAGTGAAGGCGGAACATCAGCGACCTGGTGGACTATTACGGCCCCTGGAAATTCCGGAATGGAAATAGGAGCATATAGCCATGGATTTTGTGACAGGCCTACCAAGGAAAAAGACCAATCACGACACCATATGGGTTATCATAGATAGATTGACCAAGTCTGCACACTTCCTACCAATCAACGAAAGATACACCGTAGACAAGTTGGTGGATATTTACTTGAAGGAAACTGTAGCAAGACACGGCGTTCCTGTTGCCATAGTGTCAGATAGAGACCCAAGGTTTAATTCTCGATTTTGGAGAAGCTTCCAGGAATGCGTAGGCACCAGACTAAAGATGAGTACCGCTTACCACCCCCAGACTGATGGACAAAGCAAAAGGACTATTCAGACCCTAGAAGATATGCTACGAGTGTGTGCCATTGATTTCAAAGGAAATTGGGATGACCACCTACCCCTGATCGAATTTGCTTATAACAATAGCTATCACGCTAGCATAGGAATGCCTCTGTATGAAGCTCTTTACGGAAGGAGATGTCGCTCTCCCCTATGTTGGGATGAAGTTGGAGAACGCAAGATATTAGGTCCAGAGTTAGTCCAACAGACCAGGGAAGTGGTGAGACTCATCAGGAAAAGACTGGTAGCAGCTCAGGACAGATAAAAGAAGTACGCTGACCAGACCAGGAAGGATAGGGAATATGAAGTAGGAGATTCTGTGTTATTGAAGGTATCTCCGTGGAAAGGAGTGATGAGGTTTGGGAAGAAAGGGAAGCTGAGTCCCAGATTCATAGGACCCTTTGAAATTTTGAGGAGAATAGGACCTCTAGCTTACGAGCTCACCTTGCCTCCTAATCTGCAATAAGTGCATAACGTGTTCCACGTGTCCATGTTAAGGAAGTACCATGCAGATGCACGACATGTAATAGAATACGAGCAGGTAGATTTACAACCAGACCTGACCTACATCGAGAAGCCAGTAAGGATAATGGACCAAAAAGAACAAGTGCTGAGAAGCAAGACTGTGAAGCTGGTTAGAATCTTATGGAGGAATCAAAATGTCGAGGAGTCGACTTGGGAACTTGAAGACGCAATGAGGAATAGATATCCCCACTTATTCACTAATTGATTCTGGGACGGAATCCTTGTTAGAGGGGAAGACTGTAATAACTCAAATTTTTGAGACCTTGTAAAACGTTTAATGAATAGTAACCCTGACGAACGGGAAAAACTTTTGAGCCCACACTATGTAGTGCACGAGAAAATGAGTTTCGGAGTTGATATTATGATTATACGTACCAAATGAGTGTATGTAAATGCTATTAGTTTTTGAAGAAAATGAACTTTGAAAAACGATCGTATTTACAACTCATCGAGGATTACAGGAATCACAATATAATTACAAGATTAAAACTCTAAGGATTTATATCCAAGTACTATAATTAAAAATATAAGGAATAAATACGAAAGGAATCACATTGCGAACCACTTACGAGGAAGTATTACGAAAATGTTTAAACGATCGAGCGAACATGTAAACGATTAAATAAATGTAATGCACTAACTAACCATGGTAAGAAAGTAACCATGGTAACCAAATAGTGTGCTAAGGAAGCTAGAACATGTAGTTTAGCTTGTAAACTAGGAAGCTACTTAAGATATGTCCATGGATTTGGCAACAAGGAATAAACCTAGTATTCTATACTAGGAAGAATATCAATCAATAGAAAGATATCACCCATCCCATTTTCTAGAAGCAACCAAAGGAAGCAAGCATAAACCCCCCCTTTCTTCATTCTTCCATTCGGCAATTTCATCTCCAAATGAGGAATTCAAAATCAAATCTCAAAATCTAGCCATGGTAAAATCCTCCCATTAATTCTCAAGCTTCCTAACAACCAAACTAAGGTAAGAAAGTTACTAGAGAATAGTATGAATAGTAACTCTTCTTTGGTTTCTTGATTTCAATAGTGGTTTTAGTTTCCAAAAATCATACCAAGCACTTTCAAGACTCCACCATCCTCAAGAAAACATCTCAAGATTTCAAGAAAGGTATAAATCTTTGACCCAACTTTATTTAAGATTCATTTTCAAGATCCATTTAGTATGTAGTTATAAACCTAGTTTTAGAGGTGATGTTGTTGAAATCTTGATGTTTAGCTAAGTAGATTTAAGGGTGATTGTTGTTGCCTCAAGAACATGATGTTCTTGAGAGGAGTTTGTGTCTTGATGATGATATGATGATTGTTGGTGGTTGTATAAAGATTTAGGACGTAAACGAAACTCTGATCGTAAACGTAATTCCGTTAAAACGAACAAATCGTAACTTAAAGTTTCTGCAGAAAGTCCCGAAGATGTAAACTGTATTTTCTTGAAAAATAACCCTTTATTATGATAGAAAATGTTATAAGGATCGTTTAGGCGCTTGAATCGCTTGATTCCGATTTACGGATCAAAAGTTATGGCCGTTTTACTAAAAGTGATTTACGCGACAAAAACTGCTACGAATTACGAACTTGGAAAATATAAAGGATCAACTTAAGTATGTTCATAAATCATGAAATTTACAGCGAGTAGTAATTTGAGTTTCCTAACTGCCATAAAAATTTCAAGTGAAAATAATGAATTTTCAATTTTATAAAAATATCGGAGCCGAGACCGCGCGATTAGAAACCGTAGAATCCATAAGCGGAGCCGATGGCGAAAATGAAAATGAACCTAAGGTACTTCGAAAAATGAAGCGACCATGATGTGAATAAGGACTTAAAGGAATAATAAGGGTAGTATAAGTTAAGAGGGTGCATAATAAGTAACGCATGAGTGCGAGTCGCCGTAATTTAGAACGGGACCTAACAAAATAAATTATGTTTATGATTATAGATTTCCGAGCGGAACCTAGAGCATCCTCCACCTCGAGATACTCAGGCAAGTTTACGAACCCAACTCCATTTTACTGTTGTATTGTGAAAGGATTGTTTTATTATCATTGCATAAATACCATGCTTTCCATGATACGTAGTAATTGAACTTTTCGCAAAAGGTAGCGATGTTGTATGGTAAATATGTATCGTAAAATTTTTAATTCCGCTTTAAGCGTGACGTATGATTACAAGACCAAGAGTCGGTCGGGATTAAGATGAAAACCCGGAAATCATTCCGGTGATATTATAGGACGATTATAAGTCCATTATAGTACGTTTTAAAGGGACTTAACGTCCACTTACGAAACATTAAAATACCTCGAACTTTTATTAAAACGATTTCCCAAAGATCATATTTCCTCAACTATATTTTATTGTTCGAATAATAAATACTATATACCTATTCCTTTATTACGGGAGAAGTATACTCCAACGACTATTTATTTCAAACCTGATTAAACATTAAAGATTATTAATTACGTAGATATAAACTAGTTGAGGAATATTATTTTAAATATTCTTTTAGAGAGTAAACTCATTCGAGGTTTAATTATTTATCGATTATTTTTTAATTAATTATTATTCATTAAAGGGTTTATTATTGATTTAAAAATCATAGATCATGATTTAAAAATATACTTTCTGATTTCGGAAAATATTCGAATAATTTCAGATCGTCAGAGATTATTATCCCGACTTATTTAATATAGTTTCAAGGAGAAACTTTTCCCCCTTATTAAATTATCTGTTGACAACCGTCAACTCACATCCTTAGTATTTCCTCTAAAATCTCGAAAGTACGTATATACATATACACATTTATATCTTAGTAAGATAAACTGTTTCTATCAACAAGCAAAACGCTTGGGGAACTTCGATGTGGTTCGAGTTCTCGAGATTGATAGAATTCATTTTAAAGGACAAGGGAGGGATAGACTCTGGTACTATGTGTGCTAGATGGACTACCAAAGGTACCGCAGGCGAAGGTACTCTGTGTACTCAGGAACTTCTGAAGTATGTGTATACCCAAAAATGGGACACGTAGCCCGAATGCGGTAAGGGTGATAACCAGGATATGAAGGTGTCGTCCTTCTACTAGTAGAAAAAGTTACTATTATCGTATTACGACTGATCATCGTATACGGTGGCTCCAACGGGTGTCCTAATTCTTCCAATTGGAATTGTTATGCAATACCGTAACCCAAGCCTAGGTGCTGGGTTTACTATTAAGGTATTCGCAGGATAATAAAATCCCCTAAAGAACTGTTTTCATAAGAAGGTGTGTATCACCAAGGAAAACTAATTTCGAATAAAACATAACTATCATATATGATGTTTTACGTAAGTTATCATACAGTCATTTTCATACTGTACATTATTATGCTGGGCATTATAGCTTACCCTTATTTTCTTAAATTGATACAACATAACAGTGAATCAAGATGCCTACCATGAGAACCACAGCCAGGTAACAGGTCGGAAATGGCCAGTTGTTCCGTAGATTGTTTGGTGCTGTACCACAGGTAGTCCGAATAAGCTGGGTTGGTTTTCAGTTATTTTTAGTTCGACTTATTTATAAGTATGACTTATGTAAGGTAATAAACAAGAAACGTATATTTGACCGACGGACTAGCCTTACTTAAAGGTTACTCCCCGGTAAGACTTAATTACTTTTGGGTTGTAATAATTATCACTCTATGATTGAATTACTCTAGCTATGAATGGTTCATTTCCAAGACAATAACCTGTAAGTGTGTGTGTGTGTGTGTGTTAAGTGTGGGGTCGTATAGCGTGAGTATTTATATATTGTAGTGTGAGTTATGCGGTTTTAGTAGTTTAAATGGTGTGGCCTCCGAGATTTCTGACCCCGGGTTTTGGGGCGCCACACTAGGATATGAAACCACAATATTTTTTATATTAATGTTGCATTATTATCCAAATATAACCTCAAAACCCTGGTAAGAGATACATAACCTTTCCCTCGTAGTAGCTAGAATAGCGGTGACGGCTTCGTTGAGATTCATGATCGATCGAGCAAAAAATTATTAACCCCAACTCTCTCTCTCTCTCTCTCTATTAGATAATTTTTGTAATTTTTTGTATTGTAATTATGAATGGACATGCAATATTCAGGAGTTTCGCGAATAATATTATGTGAATTATTTGAATTTTGTGCTATATATGTGAATTCGAGAGTAAATAATTATATATGAGATATTCCAGTTTGACGAGTCATAAAAAAAATATGATATGATGTCAGGTTATGTGACAAACACGTTAATAGATACGTGTCTCGAGAATACTGTTTTATTCAGAAAAAATACACTGGTAATAAAAGAAAAAATAATGAATGATGAAATTATGATAATACGGAAAATATGTGATATGGTAAGTTGTATGTGGTCACGTGATTAATTCGCGAAAATTGAGGGCATTCGATATTAAGTTAAATTTATTGATGATAACTCTATCAACCCACAACAACTATCTTGTGATACTTAAATTATTTCCCAAACTCAAGCAGCTAATACAGTAATCTGATAATATTTTGTGACACAGAATTAAAATAAATACATATATCAACAAATCTTTTCGCCATCTCCTTGGAAGCAAAAATATGAAAATCCCAATATTTTTTAGTTTTAAATTTGCATACTTCAGTCTAGCATCTTCATGGTTACTATAAATACAAAATTAGATAATTCGTTCGAAATAAGTGAGATAGTATTATGTTAAAATGTAAATTGTCCAAAACTATATGCATATATTCATAAAAAACACCCTTGTATAAAAAAAATAATGTTACCATAACAATAAAATCGTAAGAAATTTACAAAGATACCATTTGAAAACTATAATAATGATAGGGAATAAATAAATCCTGATTACATAGTTAATAATGTATTAAATACACATGATTTGGGCTGTAAGGCCCAATAAGAAGATGTATGATATTCAGACCAAAAAGGTTAACACATTGATCAGGCCTGGTGGACCAGATCAGGCCTTATGGAACAAAGAAGGCCCAAAACCCTGAATATTAATTAATTTCGTAATTAATAATAAGGGAGAAAAACAGCTATTAAGATGAGTCCTGGTGGGAATATAATCCTTGTAGATTGGCCTCCAAGGAACCTCATGGGATAAGGAATCAACTTCCTACTTCCTAGGACCCCAAAGTCTATTCTAAATTTAGAGACTTGATTGCCAAGTCTCCTATACCAAGTCCAATTCAAGGACTCCCAACATCTAAGGGGCCTCACCCCACAAATCAGAACTACGTTTTTTGACTTGATCCTTTGCAATCAGCAAGGTACGTAGGCATCTTGTTAAGGCAGATCGAGTCACGAAACACAAGAGCAGTCAAATCGAGCCTCGAAGCTCACGTTCCTTAGTAACAAATACAGCAATCATATACCTTAGTTTTTAATCCATAACATTTGGCGCCGTCTGTGGGAAAGCACAACAACAACCATGGCGAGAACGCGGAGAACAATTAGAGCTCTTGAGGAAGGAACACCATCGGGGACAACCCAAATGATTTCGTCAACCGTGGAGGTACCTCCTCATTCAACTTATGCAGTCACCCAAGGAGAAGCCCAGATAGGGGTAACTGAACCTCAGCCACAAGGGACGATTCCCTCGGCTATTCAAGGTACAAATCCCCAAGTTCAACAACTACATGCACCTGTGAATTCTCGACCCCTTGGGTACGAGTATTCAACTGTTGTGACTACTAACCCTCCTTATGGGATGCCCCTTTACCCCGAGGTTGGAGGAAGTGGACATGCTGGACGGAGTGAAGCATGAGGGCGATCGCCCCCTACATACGAGGTTTGGCTCCTATCCCTGAGGATCATGAATTTTCTGGTCCTTACACTGAGAGAGAATCCAAATCTTCGGATGATGAAGTAGCCCCAAGAAGGAGACGTGCTGGCAAAGAGCCGATGGCTGATGGTAGCCAACGTCTTAGAAGCACCCAAGGGACGAATCCCCAAGAAGTGCAAGAAAGGATCAGGGCTCACGAGACAGAGATTCAAAGGCTGAGGCATGACTTAGAGGCGCACCAGACCACCAGACCCCCACTACCTCCTAGGGGGAGATATCCTCCTCCTATCATAGACGTGGATGGTCCAATACAGAGAAGGGCTGTTGTCCCAAGGGATGATCCAAGCAATCTTCTTCCTCTTGGAGATCCTGATGATCCTACTCCGCCCTTCACTGAAGAAATAATGAATGCCATATCTCAAGGAAGTTCAAGATGCCAACTATCAAAGCTTATGATGGCACGGGAGATCCCGCTAATCATGTTAGGACATTCTCTAATGCACTGCTGTTACAGCCCGTGAATGATGTTATTAAGTGTCGGGCCTTTTCTCAAACCCTGTCGAGTATGGCTCAAAGATGGTATAGTCGTTTGCCCCTAAACTCTATTGGGTTGTTCAGAGAATTAAGTCAGGCTTTTATTAAACAGTTCATCAGCGGGAGAGTGCATGAGAAAAGTTCAGCATCCCTCATGAGCATTGTACAGGGAACAAAGGAGTCCTTGAGAGACTACCTGAATCGTTTCACAAAGGAGGCTTTAAAAGTCTCGGACCTTGATGACAAGGTAGTCATGATAGCACTGCAACAAGGAACTAGGGATGAGTTCTTCAAGATGTCCCTGGCCAAGCGCCCCCCTAAAAGCATGTTGCAGCTCCAAGATAGGGCCGGGAAGTACATCAAGGTGGAAGAGAGCATGAGGTAGATCGTAGTGAGTAATGAGCCCACTGGAGGCAAGAAGCGGAAAACTAACCTGGAATATATCGCTAAGGACAAGTATCCTAGAACCGAGTAAAACCCTAATTCAATCCCCAAGAAGGGAGGACCTGTGCAAAAGTTCACTGAATACGCTAAGCTGAATGCTCCTAGAAGCCAGATCTTGATGGAAATCGAGAAAGATCGAGATATTCGTTGGCCTAAACACTTGAAGGCTGATCCTGCCAAGCTAGATAAGAGTAAGTATTGCAGATTTCACATAGATGTTGGTGATGACACCGATGAATGTAGACAACTGAAAGATGAAATTGAGTTCCATATTTGAAAAGGAAGATTGAACAAATACACTGAAGAAGGAGGGGATAGGAATAACAATGGAAGGAAGAACTTTGAAGATCGTAGGAGGGACCAAGACGATCAGGGGAGAAATCCCCAGCCCAGAGGACCGGTTATAAATGCAATTTTTGGAGGGCCTCGACCTCGAGGGCCTGTGATAAACACAATCTTTGGAGGACCAACTGCTGCTGGATTATCCAGGAACTCCAGGAAAGCATATACTAGAGAGGTTATGCATATTGTTGGAGAAGCCCCAAAGTGGGTCAGGAAAGAAGTAACATTGGCTTTTGATGATTCTGACCTAGAGGGTGTGAAATTTCCTCATGATGACCCGCTGGTCATAACACCGATAATAGGCAATAGCCCGGTCAAGAGAGTCCTAGTGGATAATGGTGCTTCGGTGGATATCTTGCTCCATGACACCTTTTAAAGGATGGGTTATAATGATTCTCAACTAACCCCGACCGATATGCTGATATATGGATTTGCAGGAGTAGAGTGCCCCGTTGAAGGGATAATCAAGTTGCCAACCACCATAGGTCAGGAACCAAGGTAAGCAACACAGATGTTGGACTTTGTGGTGGTAAAGGCTAGTTCAACTTATAATGCTATCAGGGGGAGAACAGGGATACATGCCTTTAACGCAGTCCCTTCTTCCTACCATTCAGTTATGAAGTTTCCCACCCGGAATGGGATTGGAGAAGAGAGAGGAGATCAAAAAATGGCTAGAAGTTGTTATGTAGTCTCTTTGAGGGCAGATGGAGTTGAGGGCAAGTTCTGCCTATTGAAGATCTGGATATTCGAGAGAATGATGAGAAAAGAGGGAAGCCAGCTGAAGACTTGGTTTCGATTCCTTTAGCTCCTGAGGATCCTGAGAAAGTTACTTTCGTTGGAGCCACACTAGAGGAGCCCCTTAGAGGGAAGTTAGTGAAATTTTTGCAAGAAAATAGTGATGTGTTTGCATGGTCGGCAGCTGATATGCCAGGCATAGACCCAAAAATAATTACTCACAAGCTGAATGTGGATCCGAGTCGGAAGACGGTGAAGCAAAAGAAAAGAAGTTTTGCCCCAGAGAGGCAAGAAGCTATAAAACAGGAAGTAGAGAAGCTCTTAGAGGCTGGATTCATTGAGGAGATATAATTTCCAGAATGGTTAGCAAACCCTATAATGGTGAAGAAGGCCAATGGAAAATGGAGGATGTGTGTAGACTTCACTGATCTGATTGACGCATGCCCTAAGGACTGTTTCCCGTTTCCAAGGATAGATACTTTGATAGATGCCACTGATGGGCATGAGATGCTGAGCTTCATGGATGGATTTAGTGGATACAATCAGATCAAGATGCACAAGGGCGATATTCCAAAGGTATCATTTATCACTGACTTTGGTGTTTATTGTTATCTTGTTATGGCATTTGGTCTCAAGCATGCAGGAGCCACCTATCAAAGGTTGGTAAATAAAAATTTTAAGGATCTTATTGACAAGACCATGGAAGTTTATGTTGATGACATGTTAGTCAAGAGTCTAGTGAAGACTGACCATATAACCCATTTGAGGGAAGCTTTTGAGGTCCTGAGATATCATAAGATGATGTTAAATCCTACTAAGTGTGCTTTCGAAGTAGGGTCTGGAAAGTTTTTGGAATTGATGGTCTCCAAGAGAGGAATCAAGGCCAATCCCGATAATATAAAAGCAATCCTGGACATGGAACCCCCAAAAACTATCAAAGATGTTCAAAAGCTCACCGGAAGGGTTGCTGCATTGGGACGATTCATCTCAAAGTCTGGGGACAAGTGTTTGTCGTTCTTCAAGTCCTTAAAAAAGGTTAAGGATTTTGTATGAAGTGAGGAAAGCTAGAAGGCATTCGAGGAATTAAAGAAATATATGGCCCAGGCCCCGTTGTTGGCCAAGCCAGCTTTGAATGAAGTTTTATACTTGTACTTGGCCATTTCAGAGAGTGCATTGAGCGCTGTATTGGTTAAGGAGGAACTGAAAATCCAGAAACCCGTATATTATGTCAGCAAAATTTTGCATGGAGCTGAGTTGAATTATTCAACTATTGAGAAGTTTGTTTTAGCCTTGGTGATGGCTTTAAGAAAGTTACGTCCTTACTTTCAGGCTCATCAAATTGAGGTGCTAGCAAATCAGCCCCTGAGAAATATCATTCATAGTCCCAAGTCTAGTGGGAGGTTGATCAAGTGGGCAATAGAGCTGGGAGAATTCGACATCAAGTATAAGCCACGAATGGCAATAAAAGCCCAGGCATTAGCTGACTTCGTGGTGGAATGTACCATACCCAACCAAGAAGTCGGGGGGCAGGAAGATACCATACCTCAAGACAAGGAAGTTGATAAGGGGGAAAAAGAAAGGGATGATAAGGAGAAAGAATATTGGGTTCTCTATTTTGATGGAGCATCAAAAATAAATTCAAGTGGAGCAGGTTTGGTTTTACAAAGCCCTGATGGGTTCTTGATTGAGTATGCCATGAAGTTAGACTTCCCGACCACAAACAATGAGGCAGTATATGAAGCTCTGATTGCTGGCCTCGGCCTAGCAGGGACACTTAGAGTCAAGAACTTAAAAGTCCGTGGAGACTCGAAGCTGGTCATATCCCAAGTAAAGGGAGAGTTTGAGGCAAGGGATGATACGATGGCTAAGTATGTCCGCCTAGTAAGGGTTGTGATGACCCAATTCGATGAATGCCATGTTGAGCACATTCCAAGGGAGGAAAATTCTAAGGCAGATGCATTATCAAAGTTTGCTTCATTTGAGATAGAAGAAAGTTCAGGAAGTGTATATTTTCGCGTTTTGAAGACACGGGGCATCGATGTTAAGCTTGTAGCTCCTATAGGCCTGGGGGCGTCATGGATAGATCCCATTAAGGCCCATATTCAAACCGGTTGGTTGCCAAACGATGTTACTGAAGCACGGAAGTTAGTTGTTCGAGCACTAAGGTACTCTTTGATAGATGGGATTCTGTATAAAAGATCTTTCGTGGTTCCTTACTTAAGATGTATCAGGCCCGATGAGGCACGCTTGGCTCTTGAAGAAGTACATGAAGGTATTTGTGGGCAACACTTGGGGGGCAGGGCCTTAGCTCATAAGATAACCCATTTAGGCTTCCATTGGCCAGAAATGATGGCTGATGCTAAAGAATATGTGAAAAAGTGTGACCGCTGTCAGAAGCATGCACCTGTCGTTAGACAGCCCCCCGAGATGCTGACCTCCATCAACTCACCCATCCCCTTTGCTATGTGGGGAATGGATATACTTGGGCCTTTCCCCATGGCCCGACACAAAGGAAGTTCCTGATTGTAGCCATTGATTATTTTACTAAGTGGATTGAAGCCAAGTCTTTGGCCAAAATCACAACTAAGCAGGTTGCACAATTCCTGTGGGAAAATATCATGTGCCGGTATGGAATTCCTCGCATCCTGGTCACTGACAATGGAACACAGTTCAACAATGAGGAATTCAAGAAGTATTGTGAGGAGAATGAAATTGAATTACGATTCACCTCTGTGGCTCACCCACAAGCCAATGGTCAAGCGGAAGTGGTGAATCGAATAATCCTGGATGGACTAAAGAAGAGGATCAAGAAGTCGAGGAATAACTGGATGGATAAAATACTCCCAATACTATGGGCCTATAGGACTACCTGTAGAGTCACGACTGGAGCAACTCCCTTCATGTTAGAATATGAGGCAGAAGCAGTTGTTCCTGTGGAGATATCACATTCCTCTCCCAGGATTCAAGCTTTCAATGCTGAGGAGAATGAGGAAGGGCAAAGGTTAGCCCTGGATCTGATTGATGAAGTACGAGATGAGGCACATGCGAAGATAGTGGAGTATCAGAAAAAGGCTTCGTTCTACTACAACCTAAGGGTTAAAGAAAGGTTCTTCAAACAAGGTGACTTAGTCTTGAGAAAGGTGGAAGCTTCTGGTGTAGGGAAGAAAGGGAAGCTTGCCCCAAATTGGGAAGGGCCATATAAGGTCAAGAGTGTTCAAGGTAGAGGAACCTACAAGATGGAGACTATGGATGGTTTTGAAGTCTCGAGAACTTGGCATGCACAAAACTTGAAGGTTTACTATGTGTGAAGCAATTGAACATGATTCTCACTTGTCAAGGTGACAAGTAGGTTGAAAAGCACCTTGAAGCTTTGCTTTCTTAGGATTTGCATGTTTTAGATTTATTTTGAGGTTTATTAAGACTTGTGTAAGGGATGAATCCCAATAATTTATGAAGTTCAGAAAGTTTTCGAAATATGTTTGAATCTCTATGGCAAGACAAGTAAACTAAGTGCATGCATAAAATCAGATAAATAGAAATGGATCAAGTAAATATTACAAAGTTTCATAAATAAAGTCTCGAAAATAAGATAAAATAAGCCACGCAGGGCTGGAAAAGCTCTAAAGAGCTGAGGTGCCCTCGGCATCCATATCGTCATCCCCTCCGCTCTCGCTAGAAGTCTATGTCGTCTCGGAGGAGGAGGAGGAAGAGCTATCATCCGCAACAAGCCTGGAAGAAGACTCGGGAGGAGGAAGAAGCGGGTCCTGAGGTATATGATCCGAGACAACTACTCGGGTACGAAACCTCTGCAGCAAAGTCTCGTCATCAGGACAGACATAGTCCGCCGGGTTAATATCAGGGCAGGCCTCATTCACGGTCCCAAGGGCCATGTCCCAGCCAGTCCTAAAAACCCAGGGAAGACTGAGTCGTCCCTCACTCTCATGGACTGAGTAAACTCATTTGAGTCCAGATAGTTATCAATCACTTTATCTTTCTCAGCCCGCAGCACCACCAGCTCAGCGTAGGACTCCCCGAGCTCTTCCTCCTTACGCTTGAACTTCTTCTCTAGAGCAACATACTTCTTCTGCTACCTCCTGAGGGCATTGTCTGCTTTGTCAGAAGCCCTCTTCCATGATTCGGCTTGCCTCACAGCGCGTTGAAAATAGGCGTTAGACTAAAATGAAACAATAGACAAATGTGTAAGGCAAGTAAATGCTACAAATAAGAAAGATAAATTCCAAGAAATAGTCATACCGAGGCTAAGGACTGGGCTCCCATGAGCTTGATCCTCTCCAAGTCAGGAGTAGCCACCACATCCATGAAGTCTTTGGGAGTTACGCCATGGTAAGACCAATCCCAGACGTGTTTCTTGGATCCAACCACGGTATCCCCTCGGCGGAATCCCCAGAGAGGTTGAAAGGCGCCCGTGGCAGCAGGGACATGAGCAGCAGTAGTGATAGGGGCACTATGGCCCTCAACTCCCTCAGCTGGAACCTCCACCATGGGTTCCTTGTGCTTCCGTAGGAAGCTAGGCTCCGTAGCCTTTCCTCTAGTATCTAGGCCCGCAAGACGAGCCTTCTTCATTTTAGCAGTTTCCTCAACGAGGGGCACGTTATCCTTGTTGATCTCCTTGGCAGCTGCAAGACAAGATAAAAAACAAAATAAGTGGTGTCAATAATGCATGAAATGAAATAAAATTAAGAAGGGAAGAAAAATACCCTGTTGAGAAATAGAGGATAGCCCCACATGGATGAGGGAAAACTCCTCTAAGAGAGTCCAGCTGGTAGTAGTACCGTCATCCCGAGTAAGCTCATTATAAATGATAGTTTCCTCGGGGGTTAAGTGAATGGATTTGAGGCTACCATCACTAACCTTCCCGAAGGAAGATCTGAAGAGTGTGCTCCAGTCGCCATTCTCCCACCTTAACTCGACAAAACTATTCCTCGAATTTTGGTTATTATCGGGAATAGAGGCACTGTTAAAGATATGCTTACACTTGGGCCTTTGTTTAACATAGACCCAACCACAGTTACCAGAAGAACTGTTGTAACATTGAAAAACTTTCCTAAAAATAGCTACAGATAGGGGAAAACCTTCCCTAAAGCAGCAAACCATAAAACATAAAATGTTCCTTCAAGCGTTTGAAGGAAGCTGACATGGGTTAATTTGTAAATCAGCTAGAAGATGAGGAATGAAGGGATGAAAAGGGAACCTAAGCCCAACATCGAGGGCATCTGTGTAGATAAAAAGAGTGTCGGGTTTCCAGTGGCAAGTACAGTCGCCACCAGAAACTGGAACTAATCTAAGGGGAGGAAGAAAATTATAACATGCATTTAATTTATTATAATCTATGTTGTGCCAAATGTTACAATGATTAAAAGAGTCGAGATGTACAGTGGAGGGATACTTGTCCCCCTAGTGTTAATCATATCAATCAAAGACACGTAGGAAGAACGGATCTCGATATCCTTACCTCGTTTTGAAGCCGAGGCTATCTTGGCCGCTCTCTCGGAATTCTTATCAGCCATTAATGAAGCTTGGGAAAACCTTGAAACCTTGGAAGGGACTTGGCCGGAAATTTTCTAAAAATGAGGAAAGAGGGAGAAAAGGAGAGTGTTTGAGAGTTTGAGGATTGAAATGAGAAGTGTGAAGAAACACACTCCCCCCAACTCTTATATAGGCACCTGAAAGCCAAATTGGGCCTCAGAAAGCCCATTTCAGCCCAAAAAATAGAGAATTCTGGAAAGTTCCAGAAGACTTTGGAAGAATTCTAGAAAAAAAGTAAATCTTTTGAAATTTCTGGAAGAATCCAGAAAAACCTTATAGAAAAACCTAGAATTTGGGCTCAGGGATAAGGCCCAATTCTAGAAAAATCTAGAAAACCCAAGAGGTTTAGGGCTCAAAAGGTTTATAGGGCTCAAGAGGCCCAGTGTCAAGGCCCAAATACAAACAGCCCAGGAATTGGGCCCCAAATATTTTAAAGGAAAATCCAGTCAAAAAAGGGGATGGCCCAAGATAAAGGCCCAGTTCAGAAAAAGGCCCAGGGTCAGTACTAAGTACCCATAAAAGAATCCAGGCCCAAATTTGAGTTGGAAGAAATCCAGCCTAGATTTAAGGGCCCAAATCAAATATGTGGAGTTACAAAAATATATATGCCAAATTCCTGACCCAATTCGATCAGGACTTATATTATGTTCCTAGTCGAATGAGTTGAGGTCGAAATGGCTGCGACCATGGCTGAATAAAAGGCTTATTTCGACCAAAATTTAAACTTATTCGACCAGAAACTGTACAGAAATCTTGGTCGAAACTCTTGAGGTCGATATAGCTTCGATCAAGGCAGGAAAGGGAAGTTAATTGGGTCAAAACTAGGAATTCTGACCAAAAACCCTGACCTAAAAGGAAATTTCCTGCTCAATATATATATATATATGATAATCCTGGCCAAAATTCGACCAGGATTCCTGCTCGAAAGGATCCTCCTCAAAATGCTGTCGACCAAGGCACAATGAAGGATAATTCGACCAGGATCCTGGTCGAACCAGGTGAAAAAAAAGAAGAAGAAAAAAAGGGAGAAAAAATGTTTTCTGAAAAAGAATTATATTCTGAATATTTTCAAAAATAAGGAAACTCCTTAAAATATTTTCTGAAAATATTAATATTTTTCAAAAAATTAAGAAAAAATCCCAGAATTTAGGGAAAAATTCATGAAAATTAAGGAAAAATCCCATAATTAATGGAAAAATCCAGAAAATTAAGGAAAAATCCCATAATTAGGGAAAAATTCCTGAAAATTAAGGGAAAATTCCTGGAAATTAAGTTCATTCCTAAATAAAAGGGATTAAATTAAATCGTTGTAAATGTGTAGGTCGCTCCACACTTTACACAAAACGATACCCCGCAAGGGAACGAATGAACTTAACTTCTGCGAAACCTAATCACTGTTTCCCAGAAGTTGGGGGACAAATGATATGGAATAAATAAATCCTGATTATATAGTTAATAATGTATTAAATACCCATGATTTGGGCTGTAAGGCCCAATAAGAAGATGTATGATATTCAGACCAAAAAGGTTAACACATTGATCAGGGATGATGGACCAGATCAGGCCTGATGGAAAAAAGAAGGCCCGAAACCCTGAATATTAATTAATTTCGTAATTAATTAATAAGGGAGAAAAACAGTTATTAAGATGAGTCCTGGTGGGAATATAAATCCTTGTAGATTGGCCTCCAAGGAACTTCATGGACTCCCAACATCTATATAAGGGCCCTCACCCCATAAATCAGAACTACGTTTTTTAACTTGATCCTTGGCAATCAGCAAGGTACGTAGGCATCTTGTTAAGGCAGATCGAGTCACGAAACACAAGAGCAGTCAAAGCGAGCCTCGAAGCTCACTTTCCTTAGTAATAAATACAGCAATCATATACCTTAGTTTTTAATCCATAACAAATAACTATCTCGAAAAAACAACTTTCATAAATTTATCTGAAATCTGCTGTTGAAAGTCGAAAAAGACATTCCACTCATAAATGACCCCTTTAGGTTCTGGTTCATGAGCAACATATCATAATTTATCAATACAGGTCAAAATTATTAGAAATATAGGGAGATGAAGAAAAATCAATTGGTTTATTTGGTAAATATTTGTTACAAATTTTCACTGGAAAATTAGTTAAGTTTTATTTAACTTAACAATATAAAATCATAAATTTTAATATGTTTATATTGAGTATATAAATCATAATTGGTACTTGTAGTCTAATGGTAAATCAATGGTCTTTTATAACTCAAATATAAATTATATCACTAATTTTTAAAAAATAAATATGATTATATTAAATAGAAAGGAAATATATGATCACTGATGATAAATGTTCATATGACAATTAGTAAATGTGATAATATCTCTTTAAATTTATTAAATCGTGTTAGATTTAATTTGATGATATCAGAAAATCAACCATCAGAGTTTGCCATCAGAGTATGTCACACAAGATATCAGAGTTTATCATATCAGCGTTTGACAGAGGATGACATCATCGGTATTTGTCAACAAAGTTTATATCAGTATCTGTTAGAAGTTGTATCTCGGGAAGTGATTGATTCTATGATAACTACTATGATTTGCAGAGATATGTCAGTGTAGGACTTTAATTATTTGCAGCAATCAACAGTTGGATACATATTATGATTCCTTATTCATGTATATCATATCAACTAGATTGATTGTGTAACTGTGCAGTATATAAGCACATATTAGGGAAAAACTTAAAGTGTTAATTATTGTTTTATCATTCCGTGTAACCTAGAAGCTCTCAAAGATATTTGTTCATCCTTTGAGAGAGTTTAGTAATCAAATTTTATTCATTAATATAAAAACTATTTCTGAATCTTGAGTTTCAATTCAATTTGATTGTTTATACTGTATTCACCCCCCTATACAATATACTTAAAGGCCTAACAATTGGTATCAGAGTTTGCTGTTGATACATAACAATTTAAGATCCAGAAAATAATCAATAATGGTAGACAAAGAAACTCAACAACAACCACCACCGACTATAATCTAAATCAATAAAAACATGAACATATATGAAGCCATCAGAGTTCCAATTCTGAAACTCAATGAGTACCCAATCTGGAAAGTTAAAATGGCTATGTTCCCGGAAGCCACGTATCTTGAATATCTGAACAGGATTTATGATGGTCCACACAGGCCCAAGAAACTTGATATTGTTGTTTCTGGTGAGACTGAAAAGATGGTTGACAAAGATAAAAAGGATTATACTCTTAAGATTTAGCATCAATTCTGGAAGATGCTACAGTGAGACATTTGCTTCATATCAAAAAGAACAGGAAAACCATACGCATACAAGAGTATTAGCACTTTGAATCAAAAGCTGATGAGTCACTGACTAAGATCTATGGCAGGTTTCAGAAATTATTGAATGATTTGTCACTTGTTGACAAATAATATGATCCGGAAGATTCAAACCTGAAGTTTCTTCTTGCACTTCCTGAAAAAGTGGGATTTGAAGGTGACATCCATAAAAGACAATTATGATCTTGATGATACTTCTTTGGATGAGATCTATGGAATGCTCAAGACACATGAACTGTAGATGGAACAAAGAAGCAAGAGGAAATGGTCGAGGACAAGACAGGTTGCACTCAGGGTTGAAGAGAAACGAAGAGAAAGAGCTATGAAAAAAGGTTATTCAAAAAGAAATACTATGATTGTAAAGTTTGATACTGAGTCATCAAATACTGATGATGACTCAAACTCTGATATCTCTTCAGACTCTAAAAGTGATTATGATGATAATGAGAAGATCTTGCAGATGGTTTCCGTGGTGGTAAAAACCTTCAGGAAGATGGCTTACAAGAATTTTATGAAAGGAAGAAGATTTTCTATGAGAGGCTCCAGTTCTTCAAACTCTAATAAGAAGAACTATAGGAAATATGATGAAAATGAGTCCAAATCTGATAAGATTGACAAGTCCAAGATCAAGTGTTTCAACTGTAATAGAGTTGGACATTTTTGCAGCTGACTGTAGGAAGCCAAAAGCTGAAAGAAAGCAAACCTTAATTACTCAGAAGAAGAAGAACTGGAATGATACATCAGAATCTGATGAGGGTGTCAACTATGCTCTCATGGAAAATACTAATAGTGAACTTGAGGCTCCTGAGACTAAGGTACCTCAAACAACTCTAGCTTTTGATACTGATGATATCTTTGAGTTAAGAGTATTTTTTTAAATATTACATGTTAGCTATAGGGATCAAACTCTTGAAAATACTAGGATCGGAATTGAAAATTATGACTTAAAGAAAAGAAATGATCACCTAGAAGCTGAGTTGATTTTCAAGAAAAATAGATTAAAAAAGAAAAAGATTATGTTGTTTATGTTAAAGATAAATTGTTAGAAAATATTCTTATCTTGAAAAGGAATTAGCTAAAGAAAGATAGATAATTAAACTTTGGACTAGTTCAGGAAAATCAACCCAGGGAATAATTGAAAGTGGTTGTTGGGGGGGATCAGGACTAGGTTATATAGATAAATCTAGAACTGAAAAGGTTAAGGAAAATGAAATTGAGCATATCAAATCAATAAATGCTGATAGAATAGCTAAAAAGAATAAGTCTAAGTTAACACATGTTAAGTTTAGCTTAAATACGGATGAACCCAAGTCAGTTAATGAGAAAGTATCTACCTCAGCATCTAAGTCAAACTTAAATACTGATAATTATGAACAGGTTAAGAGTAATTCAGTAAAAATTGGTTTAATGACTCAGAAGCAGCTTAAGCACAGGATGAAAGAGATTAAAATGAAACACAAAGAAAAATAGCCTAGAAAAAATAGAAATGGAAAAACAGATATCAATAAGGAGGACAATTATAAACCTTTTCCTAATGTACCTAGAAAGGCTTTTTTAAATCGTGGAAGAACTAACCATCTTGCTATTGCTTGCAGGAAGAATAAAAGAATATATATTGTTCCTCATAAATCAGAGTATAGGAACAAAATAGTTAAATATAGACCACACCATCCTTGTTTTCATTGTGGCAATATATGGCATTCAATTTACACATATAAAGAGTATCACAGTTTATATTATGATTATTATGAACTGAAACCCTCTTTTAATAAAACTAAGGTTATTTATGCATGTGTATCTCCCGATATTAAGAGTGTTGACATAAACTCTGATATAAAGACTTTTAATGTAAATGTTAACAAACTTAATAAGGCCAAAGAATCCAAGCAAGTCTGGATCCTTAAAAACCCTAACTAATGGCTTATCTAATTATAGGGCAACAGGAAAAACACTCTAGTCCTGGAAAATGGATGCTCATAACATATGACTGGAAATAAAGCCCTACTATAAGAGTTTAAGGAGCAGGATGGCCCAAGTGTTTTTTATGGAGATGGTAACACAGGAAAAACTTTGGGATATGCCAACATCAAACTTGGGAATGTCATCATTGAAAATGTAGCCCTTGTTGTAGGACTCAAACATAATTTGATGAGTGTGATTTGCGCCAGAGGTTACCATGTGGACTTTTATGATGAACATTGTGAAATTGTCAGTAAAAGTGGCAAGGCTGTAATGACTGGTTACGTACATGGTAATTTATATGAAGCCAGGGTTTCCACAAATATTGATGGCTCTACGATCTTTCTGCTAAGTAGAGCAACCGTGGAAGATAGCTAGAACTGGCATAAAAGACTTTCTCACTTAAAATTCAACAAAATCAATGAACTTGTGAAGAAAGATCTTATAAGAGGATTGCCCAATACAGTTTTTATTCCTGATGGCCTTTGTGATTCATGCTAGAAGGTCAAACTAAGAAAATCATCTTTCAAGAGTAAGACCAAATCCTCAATTCTTGAACCATTTCACTTGTTACATATTGATATTTTTGGTCCAGTAAATGTAATGTCAATAGCCAAGAAAAGATATACACTGCTTATTATTGATGAGTACACCAGGTATACTTGGGTATACTTTCTACATACAAAAGATGAGACACCATTCATTCTTCTTGATCATGTGAGACAACTGTAAATAGGATCTATAGACAAAGTAAAGATAATTAGAAGTGATAATGGAACTGAATTAAAGAACAACACTATGGAAGAATTCTGCAAATTCAAAGGAATCAAACACAAGTTTTCAGCTCCTGGAACTCCACAGCAAAATGGAGTTGCTGAAAGAAAGAACAGAACTCTTATAGAAGCTACAAAGACCATGCTTGAGGAAGCAAAATTGCCAACCTATTTATGGGTTGAGGCTGTTTAAACTGCATGCTTCATACAAAATGCAACTCTGATATACAAGCATGGAAAGACACCATTTTAGATGGTGGAAGGAAAGAAGCCAAATTTGAAATACTTTCACAATTTTGGCTGCAAATGTTTTGTTCTCAAAACTCATCCTGAACAACTTACAAAGTTTGACTTAAAAGCTGATGAAGGTATTTTTGTTGGATATCCACTAACAACAAAAGCTTTCAAAGTTTATAATCTAAGAACAGGAGTGATCATGGAATCTATTCACGAATCTTTTGATGATAAGAAGATTAAAAGTCTAGAAGATGTGGATAATCATGAAAAATCGAGACTTGAAAATAATGTACAATATGCTGAATAGTTAAATCCTGATATACTTCCAAATACGGATACCACAAATCGTGATATCACACTAAACTCTGATGAACCACTTGTTAGTGGTAACAACACAAATACTAAAGCTCATATTGACGAAGAGAAACATGATTCACGTCAAAAGTCAAGTTCAAGTGATTCAAGTCAAGATATATCAGGAAATACTTCATTAGACTCTAATTTCTCAAATACTGATAAGTCAAATCCTGATAATGCTGAAAGCATTGATTCAGGGGGAGCTTCAGGAAATAAAAAAGGTACACATCAAGATGGAAATAGACTTTATGGATCATGGGGGGATCTTCTTCAAGGAGTCAACTTTCTTCTATAAAAAAATGGACTAAGTGAATTACTCCTAACTTAATCATTAAAAATCCTGATAGTGGTGTAAAGACCAGAAAAGTCACTCAAAATAAATGTCTCTACCATTCACTTCTATCTCAGACCGAACCTAAGAAAGTGGATGAATCTTTTCAAGATGTTTATTGGGTCACAATAATGCAAGAGGAGCTCATAAAATTATAAAGAACAAAGTCTGGACTTTAGTACCAAGGCCAAAAGATAGATCAGTGGTTGGTACTAAAAAGGTTTTCCGAAACAAGACTGATAGTGAGTGCATAATTACAAGAAATAAAGCAATAATGGTTGCAAAGGAATACTCTCATCAAAAAAGTGTTGACTATGATGAGACTTTTACTCATGTTGCAAGACTTGAGGCCATCAGAATATTTATGGCCTATACTGCTCAAATGAAGTTCAAAGTATTCCAGATGGATGTAAATAGTGAATTTCTTAATGGTGATTTTAATGAGGAAGTTTATATTGAACAGCCTCCAGGGTTCATTGATTTAAAGTATCCAAATCATGTCTACAAGTTGGATAAAGCACTTAATGGACTAAAGCAAGCTCCAAGAGCCTGGTATAAAATACTTGCACAGTTTGTACTGGATAGTGGTTTCAAGAGGTACTATTGATATATTCTTATTTTATAAGAATCATGATAAGGACTTGTTATTAGTTCAGAAATATGTCGATGATATCACTTTTAGCTCCACTAATGATAAACTCTGTGAGAGTTTTGCTAAGCTAATGCAGTCCAGATATCAGATGAGTATGATGAGATAATTGAGTTATTTTTTGGGATTACAAGAAAAGCAGACTGGAGAAGGTATCTTTATTAATCAAGCTAAATATACCATAAATTTGCAAAAAAGGTTTGGAATGCAAGATAGCTCAACTACAACAACTCCCATGGCTACTGCAACTAATTTAGATTTAAATACTGGTTCATCAATAGATATTGTTAGTGTTTGTGCCCTAAAGACAACACTATAATGTTTAGTTTTAAAATATTTGGTTATTAATATTTATGTTCTCTCGATTATTCCCTTTATAATTTATTATGTCTTAATTTACTGCGATATAAATGTTAGATTAATAAATGTCCTTGGAATATGATATGAATTCTATATCTCTAAGTACGTGACTTAGAAATGAGATTTTGAGAATAGTATTAATAGTCCTAAAGGTCCCTAGTCGAGTATTATTATTAAGGAACAATAATAATGCATTAAGACTAGTGTGTTTGTTGACTGATGATCACATCTCATTGATCATAGGTGTAGTGATACTAAAGTCAAAAACACAGGCAGATGTAAATGTACATGGTGCTGGACAGACCCAATGTGAGATTTTACATGTCTGTTATATCATAAGTAATTCTCACTATGATAATGATGTAATGGTCCTTAGACTTGAAATCATAATATTTTTATATGAGAATTAATGTACTTTGACTACATTAAAAGTTACATTTGTCAAGTAATGACAAAATTGTATTTTGGGTATATTATGAATCGTATCAGAAATATAAATAATCTAGAAATGAGTTAACACTCCTAATTTTAGGAGTGATATTATTGGCCTCTTGTGTGAGCTAGACTATGAAATGCGTGGTCGCACTCAAATATTGATTTGTTGTGATAGTCTACTCACTGATCAAGAAAACATGGATTAAACTATGATGAGGATGACACATAACATGACTCTAGTTTAATCTATAATATGTATTAAAGGGATTGTATTACATTATATATTATTCACGAAAGGTTTAATCGATCGTCGATTTAATTATTATTACATAGGTAGCAATGATGTATTATTACATGCCGCTCATTGTTTACAATTTTAAATTAGATTTAAAATTCGTTGCCAACATAGTAATAACCTATAGGGTCACACACAAAGAATGCTTTAAGGATTATTTTAATTTAAACTGGATTTAAATTAAATTAAAGTAGTTCAGATGATTTATAATACTAATTAAGTTTGACATAATTAATTAGATAAATGATGATATTCAAATTTACTAATATTAATTTTGAAATTTATTTGTTAAATAATTAAGTGAGACTTAATTATAAAACAAATAGGAATTCTGAATTAATAATAACTCCTAATTAGTTAAGAGTTATAATTCATTTTTATACCCTCTATATAATATCTCTTGTGTGGCTGGTTTTGGTTGCAAGATTTTTTCTAAAACCCTAGCCACCAAGAGAGAAGATGGAGAGAGAGTAAGAAGAAACGATTTTTGTGCTAGTACACATTCAATCCTTGCGTTCAAGCAATCGTATGGATACCGATAGAGCGCAGATCGCGAGAGCGGGATGCATGGTGATTGAACAAGCTTTGGATCTCCATTAGTCAACCAATTTGTAAAGCTTCTTAAGGTAAATAATCGAATCTACAAATTGAATTTCTATTTTTGACATGAATCATGCGGTGGGTTTCAAAAATTCTGGTTTTCCATATTTTTAATTACAGTTTCCGTTGTGTTTTATACCTCAAAACCCTTCAGATATAACTAACTACAGAGGTATCAATGGCTCAATCCTATATTTGACTGTTAGTAGGTCATATATCATGTATGCTACCTGTATGTGTGCAAGGTTCCAAGTTGATCCAAGGAAACCACATCTTATAGTTGTGAAAAGGATTTTTAAATATCTTAAGGGCACCATGAATCTTTGTTTGTGGTATCCAAGAGATTCAGACTTTAAGGTGTTAGGACACTCATATGCTGATTTTTCAGAATGTAAAATAGACAGGAAAAGCACTTATGGAAGCTGCCAATTTCTTGGAGGCGTATTAGTTTCTTGGTTTAGCAAGAAACAAAAGTCAATTTCCACTTCTACTATAGAAGCTGAGTACATTGTTATAGGAAGCTGTTGTGCACAGATATTTTCGATGAAGAATCAATTACTGGATTATGGGTAATATTTAAAGATTCCAATATATTATGATAATCAAAGTGCTTTGCAATAACAGTATATCCAGTACAACCCTCAATGACCAAGCACATCTGTATAAGGTATCATACATAAGTGAACGTGTGATGGAGGGCACAGTGGAATTGCACTTTGTGCCTACAGATCAGCAATTAGCAGATATATTTACCAAATCACTTTATGAAGCCACTTTTACAAGACTGGTGAATGAGTTGGGAATGATCTCAAGATTTTTCTCAAATGCTGATGAATAAGTTACTCTCTGTGACAGGCATAATTGATCATAGTTTGGTATTTATTTAATAGAATTAGTATTACTTAAATACTAATATGTGTATTAAACATTGATATCGGTTCTACATGCCTTAATTATATTTGAATGGAGTGTTAAATTCTGACAATTTTACATTCTACTGTACTTTACATGAATAAACTTTGACAATAGGATTAAATATTGTTAGGAGCAATCGATAATATCAAGCAGAAACTATCAGAAGTTTTTATCAGAACTTACATCGACGGATGATGATGATTACATCGACGGATGATGATGATTACATTGACGGATGATGATGAGATCGACGGATGTTGATAATCAACGGATAAAGATATGAACGGATGATGATGTGAACGGATGAGGAAATCAGTATTTATCACATCAGTTGATCTTTGAGAAGGAAAAGGAAACATGAACTCAAGCCGGTGAAGGACTTTATCTCAGAAGCGATTGTATAGGTTTCCTTGTTGTTAATAGAATATGATTTTTATATACATTGGTAGATGTACTCTGTATAAAGCACAGATTAGGTTCATGTTATAAGCATTGCGACATTGTTATATCTTTCGCATAACCTAGCAGCTCTCGAGGATATTTGTTTATCCTTTCGAGAGAATACATTTGTAATAAGTTTTTATTAGTTAATATAAAAACCGTCGATTCTGTTGAAGCTTTGTTGAATTGATTGTATTAACTGTATTCACCCCCCCCCCCTTCTACAGTTGATTAATGGCCTAACAATTGGTGTCAGAGCTTGCTGTTAACGTATAAACAGTTTAAGATCTGAGAATTAATCAATCATGTCAGACAAAGAAGAAGAAACAGAGGATCTGAATCCGAAGCCACCACCCCCAGCCACATCACAGATAAGCAGAAATATGAGTAGATATGAAGTAATCAAGGTGCCTATCCTGAAGATACATGAATATCCAATCTGGAAAGTCAGGATGGTCATGTGCTTGGAAGCCACGGATCCTGAATACGTAAGCAGGATCTATGATGGTTCTCATAGACTAATGAAGGTAGTTGTTTCGTTTGCAGGAGAACCAGAGAGGATGATAGACAAAGACATGAAGGACTACTCTCCTGAAGATATCTCATCTATCATGAAGGATGTTAAGGTCAGACACATCTTGTACAGCAGTCTTGATAGTGTTATGTCCAATATAGTAATTGGATGTAAGACAATAAAAGAGATATGGGATGCTTTAGAAGTAAAGTGTCAAAGTGTCAAGATACAACTGTTATCAAGAAGAATAGGAGGAAAGTACTTACTTAGGAATATGAACACTTTGACTCAAGGGACAATGAGTCCTTAATTGAGATCTATGACAGATTTCAGAAGTTGCTAAATGGCTTATCCCTTGTCAACAAAGAATATGATTTGGATGACTCAAACCTGAAGTTCCTACTTGCTCTCCCTAAAAAGTGGGACTATAAAGTCACATGAATAGGGATAACTATCAACTTGACATCACACCTCTAGATGAGATCTATGGAGTTCTAAAAACTCATGAACTAGAGATGGAGCAAAGAAGCAAGAGGAAAGGATCAAAAGCTAGACCAGTTGCACTCAAGGTTGAAGAGAAGCCAAAGGAGAAAAGCTAGAATGAAAAGCTACTCAAAAGGGAAAGCCATGATTGCAAAGTCAGATACTGAATCATCAAATTTTGATGAGGACTCAAATACTGATACTGAATCAGATACTGACAGTGATCAAAACAACAATGAAGATATAGAACAAATGGTTGCCCTACTGGTTAAAAGCTTCAAGAAGATGGTCTACAAGAACTTCAGGAAAGGGAGAAGATTTTCCAAAAAAGGCTCCAGTTCCTTAAACTTTGATAAGAGGAACAACAGGAGAAATACTGATGGGAAGGAATCAAGATCTGGAAAACTTGACAAGTTAAAAGATAGATGTTACAAATTGGACACTTTGCAGCTGACTGTAGAAAACCCAGAGCTGAGAAGAAACAAGCCTTGATCTCAAGGAAGAGAAACAGGGATGATTCATCAGATTCAAATGATGGAGTCAATTATGCTCTCATGGCAAAAGCTGATGTTGAGACTGACAATGCAGAATTAAAGGTACATTAGACTACTCTTGCTTTTGATAATGATGATATATATGAGTTAAGATTATTTCTTAAGTCTCTGCATGTTAGTTTTAGGGAACAAACCTTAGAGAATAATAGAATCAAGAGTGAAAACATGTGTTAAAGAAAATGAATGATCACCTAGAAACTGAGTTGCTTTCCATACTAGAAATTCAAAAAGAAGGAGATAATGTTGTTTATGTTAAGGAAAAACTTCTAGAAAAACATGCTTATCTAGAAAAGGAGCTAGAAAAAGAAAGAAAAATCATTAAACTTTGGACTAACTCAGGAAAATCAACTCAGTAAATTCTAGAGAATGGTTATTGGAGATTAGGATTAGGATATTCAGCAAGATCTAATTCTGATAAGAAAAGTGGAAAAGAAACTGAGATAACAAAACCAAAACTGATAGCAAGGTCAAAATGAACAAGGTTCAAATAAAGACCATTAAGTTTAATCCTAGGGATAATACTGTTAAGTCAATTTATGAGGAAGGTACTACCTCAGCACCTAGATCAAACTTAATTACTGAAAAGAGTGAACAAGTTCACATAAATTCAGTAAATATTGGTTCAATAACTCAGAAATAGCTTAAGCAAAAGCTGAAGGATCTACACATGAAATACAAGAGGAAAAGGTCTAGGAAAAAAGGAAGGGCAAGGTAGGTGTTAATAAGAATAAAAATTATGTAACCCCACCTAATGCACCTAGAAAGACCTGTTTAAATTGTGGTAGCACTAATCATCTTGCTAACTCTTGCAAGAAGAATAAAAAGATAAATATTGTTTCTTCCATATCAGAGTTTAGAAATAAAACAGTCAGATATAAACCAAAGAGTCCTTGTTTTCATTATGGAAGTGTTTGGCATTCTATTTATACATGTAAAGAGTATCACAGTTTGTATTATGATTATTATAAACTGGAACCCTCTTTAATTAAAGCAAAATTTGTTTCTGCATGTATAAATATTGATAGTAAGGATGTTAACATAAACTCTGATAAAAAGTCTTCTGCTGCATATGTTAACAAACTTAAAAAGGTCAAAGGATCCAAGAAGTCTGGGTCCTTAAAAACACTAACTGATTCAAATTACTAATTGCGGGGTGACAGGAGGAATGCTCTAGTCTTGGACAGTGGATGCTCAGGACATATGACTGATTATAAATCCCTGCTATCAGATTTTGAGGAGATGGCTGGCCCAAGCGTTCCTTATGGAGATGGCAACTTAGGAAAAATCTTGGGATATGGAAAAATAAAAGTTGGAAATGTCAACATTGAAAATGTAGCTCTAGTTGCAGGACTCAAGCATAATCTGATTAGTGTGAGTCAAATCTGTGATAGAGGTTACCATATCAACTTCTATGAGGAGCACTGTGAAATTGTCAGTAAGTCTGATGGCAAGATCACATTGACTGGTGTGAGACATAGTAGTTTATATGAAGCCAGGGTCTCCACAAGTATTGATAATTCAAAAGTTTGTCTACTGAGTAAAGCATCTGTGGAAGATAACTGGAACTGGCATAAAAGACTTTCTAACCTCAACTTCAACAATATCAATGAACTTGTGAGGAAAGATCTTGTTAGAGGATTGCCCGATACAGTTTTTACTCCTGATGGCTTATGTGACTCATGCTAGAAAGCCAAGCAAAGGAAAACTTCTTTCAAGAGTAAAACTGAATCCTCAATTCTTGAACCATATCATCTACTTCATGTTAATCTCTTTGGTCCACTTAATGTTATATTAATTGCCAAGAAGAGGTATGCACTCGTAATTGTTGATGAATATACAAGATACACATGAGTGTATTTTCTGTACACCAAGGATGAATCTCCATCCATTCTTCTTGATCATGTGAGGGAGCTGGAAAAAGGATCAACATACAAAGTGAAGATCATCAGAAGTGATAATGGAACTGAATTAAAGAACAGCTCTATGAAAGAGTTCTGCAAACTCAAGAGGATAAAACAAGATTTTTCTGCTCCTGGAACTCCACAACAAAATGGAGTTGTTGAAAGAAAGAATAGAACTCCGATAGAAGCTGCAAGAACCATGCTAGAGAAAGCAAGATTTCCTAACTACTTCTGGGCTGAGGCTATGCAAACTGGCTTGATTTACACAAAATGCAACATTGATCAACAAGCATGGAAAAACAATATTTGAGATAGTGAAGGGAAAGAAGCCAAATTTGAAGTTCTTTCATATTTTTGGTTGGAAGTGTTTTTCTCTCAAAACTCATCTGGAGCAGCTGACCAAGTTTGATCTAAAAGCTGATGAAAGAATATTTGTGGGTTATCCATTAACTACAAAAGCCTTTAGAGTTTACAATCTGAGAACAAGAACAGTCATGGAATCTATATATGTATCTTTTGATGACAAGAAGATAACAGGTCTAGAAGATGCAGATGACCATGACAAATTGAGATTTGAAAATGAAGTACCTTATGCTAAACTTTTAAATCCTGACTCTGATATAGTAAGTCTTGATATCACTTAAAGCTCTGAGGTTCCACAGAATAGTGGAAATACTTCTGACATTGAAGCATATGTTGAGGGGGAATAACATAACTAAAATCCAGAGACTACAACAAGTGATTCATCTCAAGAGACATCAGTAGAAAGATCATTAGACTCATCCTTCTTAAATTCTAATTAGTCAAATATTGATAACAATGGGAACACTAATTCAGGGGGAGCATCAAGAAAAAATAGTGGTACTAATAAAAGAAATAACAGAGAGTTCATGGATCAAGGGGAGGTTCGTCTTGAAGGAGTCAACTTCCATTTGCAAGAAAATGGTCTAAGACACACACACACCTGACTTAATCATTGGAAATCCTGACAGTGGTGTAAGAATAAGAAAAGCCACTAAGAATGAATCTCTCTACCATTCTTTTCTATCTCAAACTGAACCTAAGAAGGTTAAGAAGCTCTACAAGATGCTGACTGGGTCACAGCAATGCAAGAAGAGCTCAATGAATTTGAAAGAAACAAATTCTGAACTCTTGTGCCAAAGACCAAAGAATAGATCTGTAATTGGTACAAAGTGGGTGTTCAGAAACAAAAATGACAGTGGGGGAATTGTTATAAGGAATAAAGCAATACTGGTTGCAAAGGGTTACTCACAACAAGAAGGCATTGATTATGATGAGACATTCGCTCCCGTTGCAAGGCTAGAGACAATAAGAATCTTTCTTGTCTATGCTGCTTACAAGAAGTTTAAGGTGTTCCAAATGGATGTGAAGAGTGCATTCTTAAATGAAGAACTCTAAGAGGAAGTTTATGTTGAACAACCTCCAGAGTTCATTGATCTAAGGTATCCAGATCATGTCTACTTACTGGATAAAGCATTCTATGGACTGAAGCAAGCTCCAAGGGCCTGGTATGAAACACTTGCTCTATTTCTGCTAGAGTGTGGTTTTATAAGAGGTACAATTGATAAAACTCTCTTTTATAAATACCATGGTAAGGACTTGTTATTAGTACAGATATATATTGATGATATCATTTTCGGATCTACTAATGATAAACTTTGTGAGAGATTTTCAAAGCTAATGTAGTCCAGGTATCGAATGAGTATGATGGGAGAATTGAGTTACTTTCTTGGGTTACAATTTAAACAGACGGATGAAGGAATCTTCATAAATCAATCCAAATACACCAGGAATCTACACAAAAGATTTGGAATGCAAGACTGCTCAATTACATCAAATCCTATGGCCACTGCAACCAAGTTAGATTTAAATACTGGTTCTTCAGTAGATATAACTAACTATAGAGGTATGATTGGCTCACTCCTATATCTGACTGCTAGTAGACCTGATATCATGTATGCTACATGTCTCTGTGCAAGGTTCCAAGATGACCCTAGAGAACCTCATCTATAAACTGTAAAAAGAATTTTTAAGTATCTCAAAAGCACCATGAATCTGGGATTATGGTATCCTAGAGATCCAGACTTTAAGCTAATTGGATATTCAGATGCTGATTTTGCAGGATGCAAAATAGACAGGAAACCTACTTCTGCAAGCTGCCAATTCCTTGGTGGCAGATTGGTTTCTTGGTATAGTAAGAAACAAAAGTCAATTTCCACATCAACTGCAGAAGCAGAATACATTGCTACAGGAGGTTATTGTGCTCAGATTCTACAGATGAAGAATCAATTATTGGATTATGGGTTAGACTATTTTCTATTCCTATATATTGTGATAATTAAAGTGCTATTGCAATGACAGGAAATCCAGTGCATTATTCAATGACTAAGCACATCAGTATCAGATACCATTTCATAAGGGAACATGTGGAAGCTGGTACAGTGGAACTGGTCTTTGTTCCAACAGATCAGCAAGTAGCAGATATATTCACCAAGCCTCTCTGTGAAGCTACTTTCACAAGATTGGCAAATAAATTGGGAATGATTTCATGACAATTCACAAACTCTGATAATTAAGTATGCTGATATTATTGAAGCATGGTATCTTATTTTTTGTCAGTACTTATTAGATACTGATTCTTATGCTAAATGTTGATGCCATAATAACATGCAAATTATGCGAAATGACTGCATGTTGAACTACTAATTTTACTTACATATTCTGTTATTAGTTAAACTTGCTTTGACTAATAGTTTATGTCAGTAGTTGATATGTCCTGATAGTTATAATTAAAATACTGATAATGATCAAAACTTGATTGATTGTTATACTTCATTGATTATTTTGAACTTGTTCGAAATAAATTATTAAGCAGTATTTTTAATTATACAGTGAGATATTGGAATATCTTTTAATTTCTTAAATGGGTTAGTTACTGATGCAAGTATCTTGTAATACTTGAGTGTTTACATTGGGAATAGGAATCTGAAGAGAGAGATTACTTTTTGCTTACCTAGATATGCGTAATCGTGTCTTTGCATTATGGTTAATTATTACATGATTAATCAAAGAGTCTCTTCAATTTCTAACTTTTTTCTATAAATATAACCCTCCACTCTCAAAACTTCTCACTGACCCTTCACTCACAAAATTCCAAACATATTCGATTTCTTCATTCAGAATCTATGGCCACTGTCTATTCTCTTTCACATGGAGTTTACTGTCCAGTAGCAATTCCTGAATATGGAAGATTGTATTTTGATATTGGTCGACTTAGGGTAGTTTTCCATGGCCAAGATTATCCTCTCTCTGAGATCCCACAATCGATTCTTGATCGACTGAACTCAGATGACACTCAGTCTCTTCATCTCTTTAGACTAGACGTCCGCTTTGAAGAAATGAGACGAGCTGATGTGGCTGCACAATGGCGTCTCGAGGAAGAACAACAATGCCTCGTATGGCTGGCATTACAAGAGAATATCATTTCTCTTGCAGGTTCTATGTCCCGGATCTTTCATCGGAGGACGATGAAGAAGTTGGAAGAAGAAAAGAAGAATAAGTCAAAATAGTTAGATTGTTTAGGGTTTTATTTATAAATTTCTATAAAAGTCTAGTACTCTTTTTTCTTGATGATTAATGAAATATTCTATCTTCTTTGCTATCTTAAGTGATTACTTGTTTACTTTCTTGTGTGTGCTTGAATGCGTTTACATGTTATATCCAAATCAGTACTACATGCTAAACTTCAAATGTTTTTAATAATGCATGTGAATAAACAAATCTCTGTATAAGTTCATATGATCATTTCAGTACAGATTAAGCATAATTGTAGGAGGTAACTGTTGTTAAAGAAGAAATTTATGGAAGACTTAATTCTTAGTCAGTAAGGATTATTATCTTTGAGTGTTACATTCTATTCAAAATCTTTGAAACTTTCTTTTTCTCATCAAGAAAGTTGTTCACACTCATTTCTTAACACTGAATATCTTAAAATCTTAAATTTCTTCTCACAACTGAAACACTTATATTCTTTTCTCAAATGTTACCAAAAATCAAGTGACATAATTCTTGAATTGTGCTCACCACTCAGAGATAATATTTAGTTGGTTAGAGACTACTTGTTGAGGTAGATCTTAATGATACTAACAGTGACACAGAGGTTTCATCAGTTTTTACTGAAGAATCTGTGATAGCTTTCAATAAACATATTCAGGTGTTAGTTCTTTGCAAGAAGAACAAGGTTTGAGATCATGGTACATGACAGTAAGCTGATCAAATCCTCTCCAATTCAAATGGTTATTGATGAACAACAATAGTCATAACCACAGTATCAATTATGAGGTAAATTGTGTATTCACAAGGTATAAATACTGTTATTACTTTATCAACATTTATTCTAAATATTGGTCTAGTTCTTTCAGCATTTATTATATTTTTCATGATATAAATCATGTCGGCATGATTACTCATAGACCTTATTCAAGGACTACCTCTAGTTGTATGACCACAGATCACCCTTCTTTAACCACCTCTTATTTCTGTAGGATAATCTTTCTGAGCCTTTTTCTGTGAGATGTGTGAAAAGATTGAGAGAAAAACAGAATTTAAGAGAGGTCGGATCCTTCGTGGAAAAAGGAGAGGTAGATGAGAGATAGGACTTAGTAATCCTTGTGAGGAAGCTCTGACTATTAAAAGTCATGAGATGTATGGTGTGAGGAGTAGTGATACTACTTTAAAAGAATAAAGAGATTAAGGTTTATTTGCTATATGATTGCAGGTACTCAGAGTGCTAAAGAAACAGATGTTGAACAACAGTCTGTAAAACATGAAGAACACTCTGATACACCAAGGGCTATTAATCTTCCTGCAAGTCTAAGTACTGATACTTTCTTGCAGTCCATTCATTCTTCTATTCCACCACATAGTACAATCCCTGTTTTTGTTGAAAACAGTCAATTTACTCTACTTTACCATCACCTGAGGAAATCCCTGTTGTTGCTGAAGATGTAGTAGCATAACAGTCCATTTATAAAGGTTCATCCATTTCTGAATCACCACATCATGTTACAGGAACTGAGGTTCTGGAAGTAAATCTCGAAGCTCTAATTCATTTATCTACAATACTTGAAGATGTGGAGTTAACTGCTGAAGGTGTGGAAGCTTCTGAAGCTACTGGATCATATACTGCACAAGTTTCTAATTCTATTCTACATGCTGAAGCTGGTGATAAAGTTCAGCAATTAGTGCAAAATCCAGTTGCTGTTGAAGAATCTAATGATGGTGAAGAAGCTAATGTTTCTAATAATATTATAGATCCTGAGGATGATCTTTTCTTCCCTGAAGATATTCATATGCATGCGAGACAACAGAAACTAAAAGAGTTAGATGCTACGAAAGAAAATGATTATTCTGATAATCTATGGAATGCTCATCGGAAAGATAATACATATCATATTTCTAGAACACAAGTTATTGCACATCTGGAAACAGCTGAACATAAGATTACAAATCCTGATATGCTGAATCATCTGAAAGCATCAAATTTAGTTGTCAGATCCTTACACACAGGTTATGAAGCAACTCCTATTCAAATCAATCAAATTAAAGAATCTTTGATTGCTTTAAAATTGACTACTCATCAGGAAATTAATAAACAAATTTTACCAATAGTTGTGAGACAAACTGCAATTGAATCCAGTCAACCTAGATTGGAAGCTATACAAGATTAAATGTCTACTCAACTTACAAAAGTACATAATTTAATGGAGCTGATTCTTTCTCTATTGGTTGATGATGATGCCAAAAAGGGGGAGAAATTATTAAATCTAAATGCAAATAGCTGTCATTGACAAGTACTGATGATGAAAATACTGATGGAGGTAATAAGGGGGGACAGAAGGTTAAAAAAAGGAGAAAATGAAAGAAGAGTTGAAGATTTGACTGTGACTACAATAATGCAAAAAACTTCACAAGTTACAACTATTGTTGATAAAGACCACACTAAGAAGGGCTGCTGACCCAAGGGCTGATCCAAGTGATTTAGATGCCTCTACGAGATCCTGATGATCCAAACCCCCGTTCACTGAAGAGATAATGAATTCCCACATTTCGAGGAAGTTCAAGATGCCCACCATCAAAGCATATGATGGTATTGGAAACCCAGATAACCATTCCAGGACATTCCCTAACTACCTATTGTTACATCCCGTGAACGACGCTATCAAGTGTTGGGCTTTTCCTCAAACCCTGTCGGGTATGGCTCAAAGGTGGTACAGTTGTCTACCCCCAAACTCGGTTGGATCCTTCAAGGATTTGAGCCAAGATTTTATCAAGCAATTTATTAGTGGCAGGGTACACGAGAAAAGCTCAGCTTCTCTCATGGGCTTAGTCCAAGGAGCTAAGGAGTCCCTTAGATACTACCAGAACCGATTCACAAAGGAGGCCCTGAAGATCCCAGATCTTGACGACAAGGTTGCAATGATAGCCCTATAGCAAGGGACTAGAGATAAGTTCTTCAAGATGTCCCTGGCCAAACGCCCTCCTAAACGCATGTTGTAGCTCCAGGATAGAGCCGGAAAGTATATCAAGGTGGAGGAGAGTGTGAAGAAGACGGTGGTGAATAATGAGCCTGCTAGCAACAAGAAGCGGAAGACGGATCAGGAGTATGATGCTAGTGATAAGTATCCTCGAACTGGAAAAGGCTTTGACTCCTCTTCTAAGAAGAATCAAACACCGAGGTTCACTGAATATGCAAGGTTGAACGCTCCAAGGAGCCAAATCCTTATGGAAATTGAGAAGGACAAAGAGTTCAAATGGCCGAATCCACTAAGGGGAGACCCCAAGAAAAGAGACAAGGGTCGATATTGTAGGTACCATAAAGATATTGGTCATGATATTGATGATTGTAGGCAACTCAAGGATGAGATTGTGTATTTAATCCGAAGAGGAAATTTCGGACACTTCACCAAGGGTGAAAAGGCTAGAGGCCAAAAAGAAGATAATGATCGAAGAGATGACAATCGAAGAGGTAACGACAAGGATCATAACCCACAGCCCCTTAGGGGCCAGTAATCAACATGATCTCAGGAGGTCCTACATCAGCTGGGACTACAAGGAACTCCGAAAAGCTTATGCGAAGGAGGTAATGAGTATAGTTAGAGAACCATCTAAACGTTCTAAGTCGGAGATGATGCTTGAGTTCGGTGACCCAAACCTTGTTCCTGAGGAAGATTCTTTAGTCATTACACCAATTATTAGAAATTATCCTGTCATGAGGGTCCTAGTGGATAATGGAGATTTAGTGGATATTCTTTTCCATGACACATTCCTAAAGATAGTCTACAATAATTACCAATTGACTCCACCCAACGCAACCATCTACGGGTTTAATCAAGTGGAATGTCAAGTCGAAGGAGCAATACAACTTCCCGTGACAATTAAGGAAGAGCCGGGGGAGGCCACGCAGATGTTAAACTTTCAGGTTGTTAAGGCAGCATTTACTTATAACGCTATCATGGGTAGAATAGGACTCTACACGTTAAGGCTGTTCCTTTAACCTACCATATAGTACTAAAGTTCCCAACTAAAAACGGTGTCGGTAAAGCAAGAGAGGATCAGAAAATGGTCCGTAGTGGCTATATTGCAGCACTTAGGCCCGATGGAACTGGGGGCAGGTCCCCCCATAGAAGACATGAATGTCCATGAGAATGAAGAACTTCGAGGAAAGCCAGCAGAGAACTTAATCCCAATTCCCATAGACTCCTTAGACCCGAAGAAGGTCAGGTATATTGGAGCAACTTTGGACAAGCCCCTGAAGGGCCAATTGATAACTTTCTTACAAAAGAACAGTGATGTGTTTTCTTGGATGGTAGCTGATATGCCTGGGATTGACCCCAACCTCATAACTCATAAGTTGAACGTTGATCCAACTCGGAAGGTCGTGAAACAGAAAAAGAGAATTTATGTCTCTAATAGGTTGGAAGCCATTAAACAAGAGGTCGAGAAGCTTCTAAAAGCTGAATTCATTGAGGAAGTGCAATCCCTGAGTGGTTGGCCAACCCCGTAATGGTAAAAAAAGCTAATGGAAAGTGGAGAATGTGCATCAACTTCACTGACTTGAATGATGCTTGTCCTAAAGACTGCTACCCCTACTAAGGATTGATACTCTGATCGATGCCACCGCTGGACAGGAGATGCTGAGTTTCATGGATGGCTTCAGTGGTTATAATCAGACCAAAATGCACAAAGATGACAACCCCTAAGATATCTTTTATAATTGACTTTGGTGTCTTTTGTTTGATTGTTATGACCTTTGGACTTAAGAATGCAGGAGCTACGTACCGGATATTGGTAAAGAAGAAATTTGCCCATCTAATTGGGAAGACCATGGAGGTCTATGTTAATGACATGTTAGTCAAAATCCGAGCCAAGGCCGATCATATTAATCACCTCAGAGAGGCATTCGAAGTGTTAAGGCACCACAAGATGATGTTGAACCCCGCCAAGTGTGCTTTTGGTGTAGGGTCTGGGAAATTTTTAGGTCACATAGTCTCAAAGAAATGAATCGAGGCCAACCCCGATAAGATCAAAGCCATCTTAGACATGGAGCTACCACGCTCCTTCAAGGATGTTCAAAAGCTGACCGGAAGAATCGCAGCTCTAGGGAGGTACATCTCTAAGTCTGGAGACAAATTTTTGCCCTTTTTCAAAACCATGAAGAAGGTGAAGAATTTTGAGTGGACAGCTGAGAGCCAAGAGGCCTTTGAACAGCTGAAGAAGTACATGATTGAGGCCCCGCTATTGTCCAAACCTAGTCCAGAGGACATCCTTTACTTATACCTCGCGGTCTCTGAACAAGCCGTGAGTGCTGTATTGATAAAGAAAGAACAAAAACTCCCGTAGCCCGTTTACTATATGAGTAAAGTGCCCCACAGAGCGAAGTTGAACTATTCCATTATTGAGAAGTTTGCGCTTTCCCTGATCACAACCTCGAGGAAGTTGAGACCATATTTCCAGGCTCACAAGATCGAAGATCAACCTTTAAGGAACATTCTTCATAGCCCGAAGGCCAGTGGAAGGCTCATCAAGTGGGCGATTGAGTTAGGAGAATTTGATATCAAGTACAAACCTCGTACAGCCATCAAGGCTCAGGCCTTAGCAGACTTCATGGTCGAATGCACCATTAGCAACCAAGAAGTCGGGGGGCAACAGATAGTAACCCCAGAAGGAGGAGAGAAAGATGAAGGTGCAAATCTAAAAGAGTATTGGGTTTCCATTTTGACGGAGCGTCCAAAACAAATTCTAGTGGTGTAGGCCTAGTCTTGCAAAGCCCCGAAGGGTTCATGATTGAGTATGCTTTGAAATTGAAATTCCCAACTACTAATAATGAAGCTGAATATGAAGCGTTGATAGCCGGTTTAGGCTTGGCTAGAGTCGTGAGGGCCAAAAACCTTAAGATCTGTGGAGATTCAAGACTTGTAGTTGCTCAAGTCAATGGAGAGTTTGAGGCCAAAGATAATATTATGGAAAACTACCTAAGAGTCTTGAAGGGAATACTGACTCAGTTTGATGAATGGTACGCTGAATATGTTTTGAGAAAGGAGAACATTATGGTCGATGCCCTATCTAAGTTCGCCTTGTCTGAAATCGAGAAATACCCAATGAGTATCTACTTCCAGGTCCTAAAGACCCCTACTATACATGTCATAAATTTTATAGCACTAATTGGTGCGGAAAGTTGTTGGATAGATCTGAGCAAAATTCACCTTGAGACTGGATGGCTCCCCGATGATGCTCAGGAGGCACGCAAGTTGTCGGTAAGAGCATTGAGATACTTATTGATTGAAGGCCTTCTGTATAAAAGGTCCTTTGTTATTCCATAATTGAAGTGCTTGAGACCTCTTGAAGCAGAAGAGGCACTTAAGAAAGCCCATGAGGGAATTTTTGGACAACACTTGTGGGCAGGGCCTTCACTCACACGATAACTCGATTGGGGTTTTACTAGCTCACTATATTAGTCGAGGAAAAGCCTATGTAAATAATATGCGATAGGTGTCAGAGGCATACTCCGATAGTACGACAACCCCTAGAGAGGCTTTCATCCATCATCACACCTATCTCGTTTGCAATGTGGTATTGGGATATAGGAAGTTCATTGTGGTAGCCATAGACTACTTCCCAAAGTGGATTGAGGCTAAGGCACTAGCCAAGATAACCACCAAGAAAATTACCCAATTCTTCTGGGAAAATGTGATATGCCAATTTGGTATCCCATGTATCCTTGTCACGGATAATGGGCCACAATTTGATAATACAAATTTCAGAGAATATTGTGCCGATAACAGCATAGAGCTTCGATTCACCTCGATTGCACACCCATAATCAAACGGGAAGGTGGAAGTTGTTAACAGAATCATCCTTTATGGACATCAGAAAACGGGTCGAACGCTTGAGGAATACTTGGCTGGATGAGTTGTTGTCGATACTATGAGTGTATTATACCACCTGCAAAGTGACAACTGAAGCTACCCCATTCATAATGGCTTACAGAGCCAAAGCTCTGGTGCCCCTAAAAATCACCCATGGATCGCCTTGGGTTGAAGCTTATGAACCAGAAACTAATGAAGAAAGCATGAGGCTCGCTCTCGACCTTATTGACGAGGTCAGAGATAAGGCCAACGCCTGCAATGCACAACATCAATGAAGAACCTCCCTCTATTATAATAGAAGGGTAAAGGAAAGGTTCTTTCAGCAAGGAGACTTGGTCTTAAGGAAGATTGAGGCGTCAGGAGTCGGGGATAGAGGAAAGCTAGCCAATAACTGTGAAGGGCCTTATAAGGTCAGGAAAATATTGGGATGAGTGTAATAACCCAAATCCGGGGTCAAGATTTGGTATCACTCAACAATTTTTACATAATTTGAAATAATATACAAATAACCCCTAAAAAATCTGGATCGTTTGCAGGTTATGGTATGAAAGAAAAATCTAACCTTCTACAAATCACAACAACTAGAATACAAGTTTAAATACCTTTGTACTAATGCCCTTGTCTTATTTTTCTAACATCTTCATCCTCTCGCAGCGGAGATCTCTCTAACTTCTGCTGTCTATCAAAAGCTATTCACTTTTATCCTTATCTATTTCTGAAAGAAATAAGAATTTACAAAGCAGCAGTGAGCCAAAAATGCCCAGGAAGTATATAATTTGAGTTTCAAGCATTAATATTAAAGGAAAATTTCTGGATAAAAGCATTAAACAATTTTAAATGATTCTATTTATTTGAGGGAGTTGAGCGAATAGACCTTGACTGTTACCAACCTGTAATTATAAATCCAAATATGACAAGTGATTCCCAGATTCTTCTCCAGAATCAGGGTTTTTTCCGGTTTTGGAATCATAAAACTTTTCGAGAGAGAATGCCATTAATGGCGATCAACAATAAATTAGAATGGACACTAGTTCACACATATACCCTGCTGATCAGTCAGAATATAGTGTAGATCTATACCCAACCATATAGATCCATTCAGGTACCTAGGCACTATCGCCCAAGGGTCCGGTCCATCCCCGGCCCACAGGATCCAGCTCATCACTGGCCCTCACAATAACCATCCATCCCGTAGAGTATTTTGATATCAAATCATTTTGATTTCAAAATATCCCAATTCAGGGTTCGCAAATAACCCGAAAGAATGGGTATTTGCTCCAGAGAGTAGTCGAATTATAGGAATAATAATGAAAGGACCTTGCATAATTGAGAGTAATTGCAGCGAAATATAAAACAGTTAACTATTCTGAACTTAGAATAGGAATGAAGAAATATTTGCGATATTTTGCGAGAAAAGTAAGGAATACTTGCCTTAATAAGCTTTAATCGCTATTACTGGTTGACTTTTGTTCGACTTGAACGTTCGGCTTTATCATCAAACTACTATCCCATTTTGGATACGATTCCAACACTCAGGCCCTTCGATTGGAACTTCGCTGACGACTAACCACTAGATCATTCTTAGTCCGATGTCAATCCTCGGGTCTTTCGACTAGGACCTACAGGGTTGAAATACCTCAGTTCAGATATTCGCCTAGCTTGACCTAATATCATTATCAATTATACCCATGCGATTTCATAACTCAACTCGTATATATATATATATATATGTTATTGAAATACACATAGAAATTATGGTTCATATCTTCGAACTCGGTTCGGTATTTGTTTTTTTTGGGAAAATATGTACATTCGTCATTTTGGAAAATAGGGTGATCGAGTATTTATAAAATATATCTTGTCACGTCCCATAATTAGGTTTCGTATATTATAATTATATATATTATCGTTCGATGTCTCCGATAATTGTGGGTTACCTTCTCGTATTTTTAGAATTATTTTCCCGAAAATCGGGCAGCGTTTCCTTTGTTTCTCGGCCTACCCATCGAAACAATTCGACATCAAATTATAACAATCATCCAATCACAACAACAACAATCGCAATTTCACACTTCCCAATACAAATTCAATTATGCATCTCGATTCTCGATACAACTTTTACATTTTAATTAAATATTTTCGTTTTGGAAATAACTTTACAACTAAATTATTTATTTTAAAAATATTAGGACTCAGAACCATGTCATCACAGTCCACCGTCGGCTCGCCGAGACTCATTGCCGACGGCGGTAAAATTCGCGGGTACCCGATTAATTCAGGTTTCCGACTCGAACTCCATCGATTATCTTTAATATATTTTTTTTTTTTTTTGCACAATATTTATTTCATTAAATCAATCAAATATTCCCTGAACAATTCAAGAATTTTGAATTATAAAAACAACAGACAGCAATTGAAACTGCAGGAGCACGGAAGCACACAAACCACAGAACATCAGTCCGCACAACACACACCACCACGCGCAGCACGCGCACACACACGAATCACACACACACAAAATGCACACACACGAACACTCACACACAAAACGCACACACACGAACACTGTAAACACATACACACATATAGATATAGGTGTATATATATACAAGGACCGGAGCTACCAGCCCAAAGAGGCGGCAACTCACTGGAAAAGTAAGGCGGCGGCTGGAAACCAGAGAACAGCGATGGCAGAACACCGAAATGGAAGTCGGGAAAGAAAGAAAAACAACGGGATGGGGAATGGAGGAGGAAGAAGTAAAAAGAGAGAAAGGGGAGATCGAGCAGGAGAGAGGGGGAGGAGCGTGAGAGAGACGAGTTGGAGAGATAAGGATGAGGTTTATTTATCTGTTAAGCTTATTCTGAAAATTAACGAGGGTTTTACCCGTGTTTTACGATTTTCAAAGGCTCGATCCTACTCGAAAGTTCAAAACATGCGTTTAAATATAAGTCAAATACATTTCCAAACAACTCTTTAAAATTTTAGAATAATTAAAATCTAATAAAATAAAATTTTCATAATTTCTAAATCATTTTTGAATCGGGTATCATACCCGCATTTTTACGATTTAACGAATAAACGTGCAGGTTAATAAAAGCTAGAAAATTGCAGGAATAATTTTGAAATTCTCGAAATATTTAAAATTTAATAAAATAAAGTTTTCATGATTTTTGAAGCATTCTAGAATTAAATACTGATTTTACAATTAAATGAAATCAGAAAATCATTTAAAGATAAATAATCAATAAAATATTACTTTCTAAATTTTATAAACTCCTAAAAATAATAAATAAAATTATAAAGCAACCAAAATAATTTTTGAGATGATTTTAGCATTTATAAGAATAAATATTCAATAAAATCATTTTAAAAACAAAATAATACCATACAGTTCACTAATTAATTACATAAATAAGGTTCGTATCCAACAATTACCCAAAATTAACAATAAGATAACACACAGCTAACAGACTCATCACATATTTTATTTATATAATATTTCGATAATTACATTTATATATCGGATCCGAAAATAGGTTACTTAGCCGCTAAGTAATATATAACGATACAATTCTAATACCAGAGTTGGATAATTATCAAAACGGGGCCTCTTATAAAACACTTTATACATAAATAAAGTAATATTATCCCGTCTTTCGAGAATACGGGTTTTATCGGTCTATAAAAATGATTAGCATATCGAAAATTTCACGCCGGGACTAGAGAAGCACAAAAGGCCCACTGGGCCGGGCTTTGACCGGGCCTTAAAAATCCCGGGCTTTGACCGGGCCGGGCTTTTCGGGCTTTGACTTTGACCGGGCCGGGCTTTCCAAAAATGTCAGAGCCCGTTTGGGCCCTCGAGGCGGGACTAACCGGGCTTTTTTCGGGCCGGATCAAATCGGGCCGGGCTTTTTTCTAATTTAAATCGGATAGAGTATTATTAGAGATTCCGAAGAATACATGTGTTAGCAACTAGATCATCGTAAAAATGTATTAGTTTACATGGAATATTTTATGAAAACATTACTTCGTTGAAAACATTTAAGTTTGGCAAAAAATAAACATGTTTATAGAATAATATGTTTTATCATTGTTATGATAATAATGATATCCAAATATATATAGTGTACTTATTATATCTTCTTTCATTATTTATGCAACAAAGTATATAAATAATATTATTAATCACAAATATGTAAATATATATGTGTTTAAAGTATTAGTTATATTTATAGTAAATATAAATTTATAAATATATAAGAAAATATACTAGAATAATCAGATTATAACCGGGCTTTTTCGGGTTTTTAATCGGGTCGGCCGAAGCTCGGGCTTTTAACCGGGTCGAGCCGGGCTTTGCCTAAAATATAAGGCCCGTCGAGGCCCGAAGCCCGGGCCGGGATCGGGTCGCGCTTTGATCGGGGCGGGCTTGACCGGGCTTTGACCGGATCGGGTCGGGCCAGATTTTCGGGCCCGAGTTTTTGTGCATATCTAGTCGGGACTCGTACAGGTCAAACCGTATCCTGGATCAAAAAAGTCAAAACATGAAAAGTGTTTAGAATTATCAGATTAGGTTAGGAAGGAGTTTTCGGAAGAGTTTCGAGTTGTAAAAACGCAAAAACGGTTGAATTGGAACAATTTCTGCTTCTAAAAAGTAATTTTATAATTTCGTAAAAATAATCATTATTAATTCTTTAAATTCTTATAAAATAACATAACACTCCAAAAATTCCTAGAAAATACCAAAATTATCTATATCTTATTTTGGATAATTAAAAATTAAAATATCCTAATTTTATCAGATATCAACACCCAAATATTAATATCAATCATCAAATAATTCACCAAAATTCATATAAAAATCATATAATAATTATTTATTGATAAAAATAATTACATAATATTTCCCGGACGTTACATCATTTTCCCCTTAAAAGGATTATGTCCTCAGAATCATGCTAAGGAACTGATCATGATATTTTCGAGTATCTTACTTAAAATTTCTCAGAACTCATCATTTTCACCACTACTCAACAGTCTTTTGCCAATATCAACATCTATCAGTTGCTTATGCAACCTAATTCAAATCTCCATTCCGTACATATGGAGCTAAATTACTCTTCCTGGTCATACACACACGAACGTCTTATGAACTCGTTATACATGTGACAACAAGACCAACTCATTCACAAGCGTTCTATCTATCTCATTGTCTCAAAGGACTAACTTAATTTATACTAACCTTCTTTTCTTTCTAATTCTAATAATTTGTGGTCATGAATGCCTCCCATTTTCACTGGCTGTTCTATTCTACTTTCCATGTCTCTTTCTGTTCGATTAGCCTGACCTATGATCGTTTTCCAATCATATTTGAGAATCTTTAATCGATCTCTTATACTTTTCACTAATCTGCGCCCGATATACTGAGTTCATGGCGTCTTATGCTTCGAAATGTCCTACATCTATTCAAAAGTTTAAACTTAAAGGTAAAATTTCAACAATTGCATTTAACTTACCACTTAATAGTATATCCCAATTTCTTTTAAATCACTATCAGATTTATTCACCGTGAGAATCTTTTACTATATGAAAAAAAATATATTAAGTTGGAATGGGATGAATCATAACTTTATTCAAAACCGAACTCTTGGTAATAATACTCATTTTGTTGTCATATCAAATTAGACATAATATGAACTTTGATGCTCACAACATTCCATACTGAAGTCAACATCAATCATCTATATTAATACCACCTTTGATATCTAACAACAAAGTAAGTATAAACCAGAAACTGAGTCAAACCTGATCTTCAATTTCTAACTTTACAAATTCCTTTACTCATTCCCCAGTAATTCTAATGATATTCACTCTTTCTTTTCTACTCAAGACATCTGTCCTTAAATGGACATTTCTTTTTTGGTAGTTAACCAAACAATCGTAGCTCATAATCAATTATAACCAGAATTCATACCTTTGAAGTTGAGAATGCAGTGGCTACTTTCAACCCTTCGTAGGCATATCTTCAGGCGTTCAACTTGGTCTTCCTTAGTCCTTGAATGGGCGAGGATGTTATCAATAAATGCAATTACACTATCCAAATACTCCTTATACATTATGTTCATTTAATCCTCCATTCTTCTTTTCTATGACCACATTTGTGCATAACGTGAAACACTCCTTATCTCATTATTCCTTCATTCTAGTTTTCCTGAAGTTTCCTTAACTCATTACTTCATCTCTACTGGACCATACGATACTGGGCTATTGTTAGGGCGAAAAAATGAGCTAAAATTCACGCAAGTATACGCGTTCACAAGTAGTATAATATATAAATCAGATTCGTTCCCACAGAGACTGGTTTAGGTTAAGTTCATTTTATGCACCTATGCAACAATGTATGGTTATCGCTCAATGCTAAGACAAATAACAAACTGGGTTTTGATTAAACTAAGAGATTATACTAAATAACATTAGCTAAGAGAATTGAGGTTGAATTACTATATATGACAAACATGGGATCCTAACTTCATTAAATACTTCATTCAACAGCCTTTTTATTCTTAACCTTAGCATGCAATGGTGATGACACTAATCAGATAACACGAAACTAGTAAACGCCAACTTTCGTTGTACGAATACCCTACTATCAAGCATCCACAATAGAGATATTAGTTGAATAGACACCAATTATGCTTAGTCCTTATATGTCTATAAGTATTGAAAACATAACGGTTTAATACGCAAGTTATCTATCGTGATTACATAGGGCAAGTAAGATGGTTAAAATTACCTACGAATCATGCATAACAATAACACATGAACCTATGCTAGCATGGCAAGTTCTAAATCTCTATATTCACTTTCGCTTTAATAGAGATTAACACGCTATCTTATATGTTAGCTACGCACATAAGATGAATAAGCACAACCAATACTAGGTTATCAATCAATCACCACACACCAAGATATTGAAACAAATTAACTATTGAAATCCATAAATAAATCCGTTAGAATCCCACGATAATGATTAGTTCATAATCGAACTCATCGTCACCATGGGTTCCAATGAAAGCATGATAATAAACAATATGAGTGCTAGGTTTCAAGAACAAATCGAAAACGAGCATCCAAGTATCAACTATATTAAAGAAAATAAAAGTATTCTTCTCCATAGCCTTCTCGTGCTCTCTAGGTCTTCTTATTGCTCTCCCATGCCTCCTTCTTATTGGAAACATCTTATTTGGAGTATATATAGGCTTTTGGATGACATGGGCCTTCAAACACTCAAAATCAGACTAGAATCAGGATTCTGTGAAAATGACTTGGCGCGGCCGCGCGCTTTTCGAGCGCGGGCGCGCTCTGTTTTCGTGGTTCTAGCACGGCCGCCCCGCTTCCCAGCGCGGGCACGCCGTGCTTCTGTTGTTTCAGCGTGGCCGCCCCGCTTCCCAGCGAGGGCGTGCCGTGCTTCTGTATCTGGAATTCTTAATTTTCTTCTTTTTGCTTTAACTTTTGCTCCACTCGTCTAAATTTGATGAATAAGCAGTCCACGCAAAGCTAACGAGATTCTCTACAACTTGAGAATGGCCTAGGCTTCCAATTATGATCTCTTTTCAGCATATATTCAATAAAAGCTCCATTCTTCCTTCAACTAGTGTCTGAGATGCAAAAACACAAAAACACATCAAAATACGAACAACCTGAGTCCAAAACACCAACTTAAGCCTCAAATGAAGCATTCCAAGTAGATATAAAATCCACTTATCGGCTATTGACACCAGATCGACTCTGTGTAGTAACCAATGAGAATTTTCACCGTATGTTTCGAGGTAACATTGGTAAATCATTTGTTAAAACCTTCGGGCCACATTTTAATTATGGAGAATTCCGATATGAGATTCATTGTAACATTCTTCTTTAACAATTCACCACTAATACCTTTATTTAATCTTCCCTGTTTACACGCATTCTTTGAATGAAATTCCTATCTTCAATTATCGGCATTTCACTTCATTCTCCTATCAGTTCTGGCACAACTGACGTTCATAACTTGCTTATATCCTGAACTATTTTATAAAATTTCTTTATCATCCTTTTGATTCCACTTCTTTTCTTAATTAGTTTCTTTATTCTCATTATTCATTATCTCTTTAAACCATAAGGAATTTCTTTTTCTTGATAATACTAATATGTACATTATTTAATAAGCCATCTCTGAAGTTAGCACTGGAATGAAGGCTTTTATTTATAATACTGAAATTCTTATTAACAGAATTATCAAAATTCATTGGTAGCTATTTTCTTAACCTCTGCCTTACATCGGATACTTGGATTTGTGAGTTTCCCAGTATTTCACAGTATCTTCCATTAATCGTCATTCGATATGGATATATATTCACGTCCGTCATGGAATATTATTACAGATGGTGACATTCCTTTGCTCTATCTTGGATCTTCAGTTCTTGCAAACATTCTTTCCACTAGCATATACCCATAACTTCCTATTTTTCATATTTATTGCAAAGGTCATATTCTTCTAGATACAACCTCGCACCAACTTGCAGTAACATCTCGCTAATTCTACTAAACTTCCAATTTATGTTAATGCCATTACTTCCTCCAAATTCCTAATTATTGTGATTCCGGATCTGAAAATCATGTAAGAGCTTGACTCAATCTAATAGGAATCGATCTCCATTTAACTAACCATTAGTTGGTAAAATTAATCAATTAACTCTTTTAACTGAGCAATTAAACCAAGTGAGGGCTAGTTAAATGAAATCAAAGACCAATTACATAAAGTCGGTTTGGTCATAACAACCTTTTCCAAAAACCGAGATCGCAATCATTTGGAGTATCATTGAGAATCTAAATAACATATGAAAGTATACCTCTTGATTATTAAAAGTAGAGTAATTTCTGAAAATTTGGGTAGCACTTCCCCTATACCATCAACTACCGGTCGGGCTCAATCCGACACCATCAATAATCAAAGCATCCACAATCATATCCATCCACTTCCATCAACCAAATTCATCAATTCAACATATCAGAATACACCATGCTGATAATCATATGTACTTCTGATATAGCATATGTCTTTTTAATTGGAATAGGGTCTTAAACCAACAATGATTAATATAACCATACCTTTCTCAGTTCTTTTAGAATATTACAGAATATTATTAATGAACTTAAAATTATCATGTTGTTTATCAAAGACTTTATTTCGCGATTCTCTTCAACTTATTTCTTTCCATTACTAAGTGTATATAGTTACTTTTAAGAATGATTCCACATCCTTCAACTAATCACACCAATCCTCTATCTTTGACGATACACACTCAATTTCATTAATTAATCTATTCATATTTTAATAACCACACATGGTTTCCATTATTATCATCACAATCTGGTAGAAACTCAATCATTAGATCATTATTTCTTAAAAGGTTTCACAGTCGAGTCACCATTCCTTTATCTCCACTTATGTTCCCATATCGAAATTTCGTCATTGGTCCGATTATGGGTATTAAATTCACTATAACTTATTTACTCAAGTTAGAGAACCTCACAATTTCTTGAAGAACACGTTCGAAATTTGGTTGCAATCAAGATTTCTTCTATCTTGAATCTTCACGACAAATATCTTCCCGTGACGAAGGGATGCTTCATGTATTAATTTCATGTCTGAATCATTGTTCTGAATTCCCTTGATCTTCGATTGTCGTCCTGACACTCACTTGCTTTGTCTGATGCACACAGCTTTACTTCCTTATTTTGTAATTAATTTATTTATTACGGTTCACTAACGATTCATTTCTCGTCGCAATCTTCTACTTTACAGTGCATCGCGTTAACGCAATCTACCGTACTGATGAGATTCTCATAACAAGAACAACTATCTGACTTGATGTCTTTTCCACGACCACATTATCGATGTATCCATTTTTCCTTGTTCGCAGATGTCCACCATTTATCGGCTTGCAATCATACCTACATTCGACATGTGAGTTTTACCTGCTACACGGAACTATTCCATTTCTTTTGCAGTCGTCGAGGAGTAGACTTTGCATAAAAGGAGAGTTTGTGAATATGATTTTAATTGAAAAACTGGATAAGGAATAATAATGCAACAAACGATTGGGAGAATTTGTAAATCGGTAAATTGAAGGAAGAATAATGAGAGAAGAATGAGACAACCATATTCGTACTCAAGATGGCCAGTCTTTCATACTAAATGGAACACAACACATGATTAGGTGGCATCTCACCAGACTCTTCATTATTTCGATAAAGCATCACATCACAACTGTAACGGCCTCAACCCCGGGGTCAGGGGCTGATGTCACCAAAAATTATGATAAACTATAACAAAAACTACTAAATATATTTTATTAGAACACACGACCCCAAACCAGGAGCCGAGACAGGTTCAAGTATTATTTAGGTTACAACATAACACTAACTTATTCAAAACCAGACATCCTCACTTATTACAGCAACTCATCAGACCTCAGGGTCTGATACAAACTACCTCAGAGGAGCCGGGACCGGAGGCTAACACTCTACGCTGACCTGGTCTTCTAGACATCTGTAATAAATAAATACAAAACAAGCTGCAAGGGTGAGCAATCCATTGCTCAATAGTACCTCTATATGAATAACCAGTAAACAGGATGTATAAAACAGTATAGGAACAGATATCGAATTAGTATATGAAAATCCGTAAAACAGGTATAAACTGGATATCCGAACTAGCATGCTTTGCAAAATAACATCATCTGTAGTGTGCTGTGTAAAAATACCAGAGTCAAATTTTTAGCATGCTATTTTCTTTCCAAAACCACTGTCAATTGTTGGACCCATAAATCACCTGCCCCGTTACGGGGACCGTAAACCATTTGTACCGTTACGGGAACCATTAAACCATTATCAGATATAAAAGTGGATGAATTCTAGGGAGAGCTGATCAGTCTATCCCACCACAAATTTCATTCCGAAACTTAGAGACTAGCTAGGTCTCTATCATGCTGGACTAAGCGACCTACCAGTGCGCGCATCTGACTTAGCCTCTTACGCAACCATGCTGGGCCGTTACCTAATAACGAACCTCTTACGCCACTGACCATCCAATATCTGATTTATTTTTATCCAGTTTCCAAAATCATTTACACCTACCTCTTTTTAAACGATTACAGCACATATTCTAAAAAAATCCCTTTATAATTTTAATCACAATCTAGAAATAGGCATTTTCAGAAGTTACTTTTTCCTCAAAACCTCGTTCAGTAAAACATATTTAAATACGGGGAATACGTAACTTAAAACGTTCTATTCCAGTATATAATTTAAATCAACAACTATTCATATATACTGAACTGTAAAAGATTAGTTCAGGGGTACTTGCCTTGCGAAGCTTTGCACTAACTCTGGCTTAACTCTAATTGACTTCAACTACTGGGTCCTTCGACTCGAACCTACGAAATCGAAACAACCTAAGTTAAACGACAAATTATGCTTGACTTTTCCTCACTAACTAATTACCCAACGATATAATTCTCGACCCGTAAGCATATTAATAATAATAATAATATATACGCAATAATAGTGCACATAACAATCAGGGCCAATTTGTATTAAACGAGATATATATACTCGATTCGTAATTTAAGGTAATTTTTAGAAAAAATTGGACAGCGACTCCTCTGTTTATAGGCCTACCCGTCGAAACATCAATCGACGACAAATCCCAACAAAAATCAATTCAAATCGTCACATAACTAAATTTTTAGTCCCGAAAATAATTTATACAAATTTTATTTATTAAAATATTTAGGACTTAGAACAGGGTCATCACCGTCCACCACGCGCTCGTAAAAATTCATCGCGCGCGGCGGCAAAATTTATTGATGCCCAAAAATATACGGGTGTCCGAATAAATTTCACCAATTCTTTAAAAATAATTTTCCGCACCAATTGAATTTAATATCACGAAATCACTCAACGAAAATTCTGCAGACAATCAAAATTTGCAAATCAGTAATCGATCAACAGGAGCCAGATATACAACCAAACCAACACAGCACAACACTGCCCAACACGCGCACACACCACCGCACGCGCCACCGCACGCGCCACATACACACACACACATATATTATGCACACACACACTCACACACACATAAAAATACACATGCACATACAAATAAAGCTGTGTATATATATATAAGGACGAACACAAACGGAACCCACTGGAAACCGAAGGCGGCGGCCGGAATCCGCAGAACAACGGCGGAAGAAAAAGAAAACGAAGAAGGGGAGGAAAGAGAGAAGAAAGAGAGATGGAAAGAAAGTAGTACAGAGAGAGGGAGGAAGAGATTTGAGAGAGAGTCGGAGAGATTCCGAGAGAGAGACGAACGGGGTCAAGAACAGGGGAAAAGGGGGGGTTTCTTTTTTTTGATTACCCCAACTGTAGCCACGTATCAACAGGAGAAACAATAACTTGACACGTGTCCCTAGCCCAGCTTTTGCAAAAATTTTGGTTCGTTCCTGACTAGAATAACGTACCAACTACGTGCTAAAATATCTCGAAAAAATTACAAAATTTATACTAGAATTCTCGAAATATTCGGAAGTTAATAAAAATAAAAGTAAAATTTTCATAATTTTTAAAGCACTTTACACACACAACTTATACCCGCATTAAATGAAAAAACGAAACAACACGCGTGTAAAATTAATATCGAAAATTACCAAAATAATTCTAAAATTCTCAGAATATTGTAAACATAATAAAATATGAGTTTCATAATTTTTGAAGAATCCAAGAATTAAATATGGATTTTACAGTTTAAATGGATTCAGAAAATCATTTAAGAATAAATAATTAGCAGAATATTGATTTGTAAATTTTGTAAAATCCCAAAAATAATTAGCAAGATTATAAAATTATAAAAACAATTTTGGAGACAACCCAAATAATTTTGAAAATAGAATCGTCATAAAATCACTTTTTAAAAGTGAAACAAAAATAACATTGTGCACCAGTTAATCATAAAAATACACCACGCAATCCAGCAATCACACATAAACAATAATAAATAAACACAGGGACCATAATTAATATAAACTTTTTTGTTAATTATCTACGCAATAATTACATATTTAAATATTACAGAAATATACGAGTCGTTATATCCTTCCCCCCTTAAAAAGATTATGTCCTCAGAATCTCTACTAATTAAATAAGTGAGGATATTTCTCAAGCATATCTGATTCTAGTTCCCAGGTAGACTCTTCTACCCTAGGGTTTCTCCAAAGTACTTTAACTATAGGGATAGATTTATTCCTAAGTACACGCTCCTTACGGTCTAATATCTGGATTGGCTGCTCCACATAGGATAAATCTGATTGAAGCTCGATCGGTTCATATTCAATTACTTGATTCAAGGCAGGAATGTACCGCTTCAGCATGGACACATGAAATACATTATGGATATGCTGCCACTGCGGGGGTAGAGCTATCTCGTATGCAACTTTTCCTATTTGCTTCAAAACTTCGAATGGTCCTATTATCTCGGACTCAGTTTACCTTTCTGACCGAATCGAACCAATCCCTTCCATGGCGAAACTTTTAGTAATACCAATGATCCTATTTCAAAACATATATCCTTTCGATGCAAATATGCATTCTTTTTCTGTCTATTCTGAGCGGCTTCCAATCTTTTTCGAATTAACCCCACTGCTTCCTTGGTCTGCTATACTAATTCAGGCCCTAACACTTTCTTTTCTCCTACTTCATCCCAATATAGAGGTGATCTACACTTTCGTCCATATAAAGCTTCATAGGGTGGCATTCCAATGCTGGCATGGTAGCTGTTATTATAAGAAAATTCTATTAACGGTAAATGATCATCCCAACTTCCCTTGAAATCCAGAGCACATACCCTTAACATATCTTTGATCGTTTCAATCGTTCTTTCACTTTGGCCATCAGTTTGAGGATGATAAGCGGTGCTCATATTTAACTTAGTTCCTAAACACTCTTGAAACTTTGTCCAAAACCTCGAATTAAATCTTGGATCTCGATCTGATACTATAGACACAAGTACCCCATGCTTGGCAACTATCTCATCTAAATATATTTTAACTAGCTTTTCCAGAGAATACTTTTCATTAATCGGAAGGAAATGCGCTGATTTGGTCAATCTATCAATGATCACCCAAATGGCATCATGATTCGATCTTGTCCTCGGCAAGCCCACCACGAAATCCATTACAATTTCTTCCAATTTCCACTGTGGAATTTCCAGAGGCTGCAACAATCCACTGGGTATTTGGTGCTCTGCTTTTACCCTCTGACACACGTGACACTTACTAACCCAATCCGCAATCTCCTTCTTCATTCCTGGCCACCAGAAGTGCTTCTTTAAATTTTGGTACATCTTCGTGCTACCAGGGTGAATAGAAAACCTAAAATTGTGCGCTTCGTGCAATATTTCATTCTTCAGTTCTGCTACATTAGGAATCCAAATGCGAGAGGAAAACTTATATAAACCGTGGTTGTCCTTTTGAGTACATAATTCTTCTCCTATCAAATCTTCTAATTCTCGTTCCATAACTCCTTCTTGACACCTTTTAATCTTTTCCATTAACGCTGGCTGGAAAGTAATCTCGTATAGTTTTTCCCGATCTTCACCTGATACTCGAATTTCAATTTCCATCTTTTCTAAATCCCGGGCTAATTCATCCGTGATACTGGCCATATTTAATTTCTCATTTCTACTTAGAGCATCAGCCACTACATTGGCCTTACCTGGGTGATAATTAATCGAACAATCATAGTCCTTAATCAACTCCAACCATTTTATTCACAATTTCAACCCAGTGCTGATGTCTAATATTTCCATGACATTCTGAAAGGCATATGTCATAGCCTATTTGTTTATTCGAGAATTTAACTCAACTCAAATAAGAATGTAACAAGTAAATAGTGGATCTACCGTCAAAGAGATCTCACAAAGTAACATCTGTCAAAGGATTCAGAAACAATGTTCATCTACAGACTTGAGGAATTAATTCACTGGAAGAAGCTCAAGAAATTGATCAAGCCTCAGTGATACAAATTAAGATTGTGGATTTAATCAAGTGACAGAGATCTCGTCAGGGTATCAGAGAATTACAAGGATTTAATCTGAAGAAAATCAAGGTGTCAAAGTCAAGACATGAAGAAACGTCACGGAAGTTAGTCACTCATGAACCAGACAGTACATCGAGTGTCAACATTGAAGTGCTGGAATTGATTCATAATTCTCAGTGATTTTCAGAAGATTTTCAGAAGAATGGTTGCTGCTCAAGATTAGTATTAATTCTCTATTAATTAATTAAGTCATATAATTTAATTAAGAAAATAAATTATATCTGCAAAGATTAATTTATTGATTAATTGAATTAATTGATTAATTAATTCTGAATTAATATTAAGAATTTTCAGAATTTTAATTGGATTAAAATCTGTTTTAAATCAGCAAGATAATTGAAAATGAACTAGCATGACAGTATGGATTGTCATACCGATTGTCATGCCAGGCCATTTTCAATAGTCTCACCGAAAGTTACACTGGGAGGAGGATTGTCTTGCCAGTTCATTCTGATAGTCTTGCTAGTTCATTCAATAGTCTCACCGAAAGTCTTGTTAGCTCAATGGATTGTCTTGCTAGCTCAATGGATTGTCTTGCTAGCTCAATGGATTGTCTTGCTAGCTTAATGGATTGTCTTGCCAGTTCAAGTAGGTTTGTTAATTGAATTATAAAGAGAGGAGCAGCATAAGTCATTCTTTATCATCCAACAACTCAAGAACAAAAGAAAAGCAGCCGCAGAAAACATTTTATTTTTCATCTGCTAAATTCAAGATCACATTTCTAGTTATTAAAGTTAAATCCAAACAACTAGAAATCATTCTCTTGTTCTTGTGTAACTATCTAGCGGATCAAAATCCCTAGAACTTAATCTCAAATTGCGTTTAGCATTTGAATCTTTTTATTGCAAAAATAGAAAAAGTTCATGTCGAATTTATTCTAGATTTGTGATAATTAATTTGAGATTAATCCCTTGTAATCGATACCGTTGTTGTAACACCTTTCAAGTTTAATAATATTTTTATTTAACTTGAATTTTATTTCAATTTTTTTATTCCGCACTAAATTCGATTATTCGATATTGTTTGTATTTAAACCCCCCTTCTACAAACACATTGGGACCCAACAATTGGTATCAAAGCCTTCTGATTAATGAACAAATCAAGATCCTAGACTTTTGTGATTTTTCAACTCCTTGAATTTTTATTTATTCAAAAATTCATAATGACTTCACAAAAAGTTGGAACCGTTAAAATTCCAATATTTGATAAAGAAAATTATATCATGTGGAAGAAGAAGATGCTCTTGTTTTTACAAGTTGCAAATCCCAAATATCTGAACTTGTTAAAGAAGGGTCCAAAAACTCCGATGGTTATTGAACCAGAGGTGATAGTAGATGATGTTGTGATTACCAAAGCTAGAACCTATCCAAAAGAGCCTGAGGATTTTTCTCCTGCTGAAAAAGAAGAAGCCTCCTTGGATGCCAGCCTTCAGTTAATTTTAGTTGATTCCCTCGATCCCTTGATGAACAGACATGTGATGAACTGTAAAAATTCCAAACACATCTTGGAAACTATTGAGGTGATTAATGAAGGTACAGAGGAAGTTAGGGAGAACAAGTTAGAGATCCTAACCTCTGAGTATGAACATTTTAAATCCAATCCAGGAGAAGGAATTACTGAAGTATTTGAGAGGTACAATGCATTGATCAACAACCTGAACATAAATGGAAAATATTATTCAATCAGGGAGGTCAACAAAAAGTTCCTTTTAACACTGCCAACTCATCTTGAACATAGAATCACTGCCATAAGAGAAGCTAGAGATCTGAGTGAGATTTCTTTGGAAAGACTCTATGGTGTGTTAAAAACCTATGAGTTGGAGCAGATTCAGCAGAAGGAAGTCTACGGGAAAGATAGAATGGTTAGCACATCTACTGCTCTTGTAGCTGAAGGTCAACAACAACAACAATCTCAACAGTCTGAGAGAATGGTACAGTTTTCCAAGGCTGAGGAAAATGTGTTAGTAGCAGAATATGATCCTCCTACTACAAATCAATCCAGTGATGATTTTTATTCCTTGGAAGAGCTGGAGCAATTGGAAGATGAGTCAATGGCCCAAATTGTCAAGAGATTCTCCAATGTCAGATTCAAGAGAAATCCCAAGTTCAAGTACAAGTCCAACTATAACAGATTCCAGAAAGGTGGATCTTCATCCTCCAACACCAATGGTGGTGGATACAAAATAGGGATGGTTGATCGGAACACCATTAGATGCTATAACTACAATGAGTTGGGACACTTTGCCACAGAATGTAGGAAGTCAAAGCAAGTAAGGAAGAACTCTTATGATTCAAATCAGAAGAGTAACTCTGAAAGGGCTTATCTGGAAAAGGGAAGAAGCTGGGATGATACTGATAGTGAAGATGAAGAAGATGAAAATCTTGCTCTTATGGCTATTGATGGAAAAGCTTCATCGTCAAGAAAAGAGGTAAAATTCACTGATGCTGAATTAGTTTATCATCTAGGAGGCTCCTTAGATTGTGCTCATCGCGATAATGAACTGTTAAGTCAACAGATCAAAGACCTTGAGAAAGAGGTCAATGAATTAAGACTTGTGCACATTAATCAAGACAAGTTAAAAGAACAAGTATCTTTTCTAGAGAATAGAGTTAACTGTTATAGACAACTCAAAACTATTCTCAAAGACAAGATCACCGGTCTTGAGACGAAGGTTAAAGCCTACTTCAATTCTTGTTCGAAGGCAAAAGAGTTCTACAATAAGCAAGCTGTTAATCAAACATCTGGAATAGGTTATGATTACAATGCTGCTATTGGAGAATTAGGCATAACCTCCCCTCCTCATGTCTGTGCTAAAGGTAGGGAAGTACCACATGTGCTTAAGGGTGTTGATGAACCCCTCTATAAAAGATCAGTTGCTGAAGATCTTGCTAATGAGAAGGTTGTTTCCAAGTCAAGTGTGTCAAAAGTTCCAGTCAAAGTTGTGAAAGCAACTAAGACTAACTCAGACACACATGAGTTGGATAACAAAAATGCCATGTCTACCATGCATAATTTGCCTGTTTTTAATCCCTCTCATAAAGCATGTGGTGTTGCTAATTGTATGTCTTGTGCTTTTAATTTGATGTATGCTTATTTTAATGGTAAGCATGTTTCTAGTGATAAGACTACTCCTCGTCAGCATGTGAATAATAGGAAGCATGATAGGTCTAAGACTGCTAGTCCTTCTAAGGCTAGAAAGGAGACATTTGTGCCTAAGCCTAAACAAAAATTTGTTAAGGTTGTTTACAAGGTCAAATGTTCAGTCATTGAGAAAGTTGAGACCATGAAAATTAAGAATGTTGTTTTGCCTGACAAAGGTCAATTCTACAAGTATGACGGGCCCAACCAAGTTTGGGTTCCGAAGAAGGTCTAATCCATTTGTAGTGCAGGGCATTAAACAGGTGGAACCGGTAGTGTGGATTCTTGACAGTGGATCATCAAGACATATGACCGGAGATAGAGCCCTGCTATCAAATGTGGTTGAGAAAGCTGGCCCACTGGTTACCTTTGGAGATAACAGCAAAGGTTTATCTGAGGGATATGGTTGTTTGTAAGCTGGTAATGTTATCATTGAAAATTTGTATATTGTGCTAGGTTATTATCAGGAAGTAGTATCTAACATATAGCATCAGTGACGAGACTTGAGAATATTACGACATATCACGCACCTGATGCACATTACACTTGGAATTGGACTCTAGTAAGATGTGTACAAGTGTACTCCTGGTTGGTGAGTCAAAAGAGGAAGTCAGTGCACCACAGTTCATGGATTTTGCAGCTGCAGATCTATTGGACTATGCAATCTCTTCTTCACAATCTCACTTCAGGTTGGTATGAACTAGTGTACTACTCTAGCAATCGTCAAGAACATGGTATCACACTCTAACTGAAGTTACAGTTTAATATGAACTAGTAGAGTCGTCATATTAATAACTCTCTTATTACTAGGCACAAACATATTGTTTTATATGTGCAGTGAGTTTTAGGAGAAAATCAAACTTCTTTCTACATTAGTGATTTCTTATTTCATTAAAATCTTTTGAAATCACTAGTGTACATCATTTCTCTCAAAAGATTAAATGTATAATTTTCATTCCTTAAAGATCTTAAGTACATTTTATCTCTATATTGCCATATGTTCTGTGATACAGGTTCAGTCTCCAATGGCTTTCTTTCATTGACAGTCATGAGGTTGAAAACCCACAACATCTATCCCAGACTGTAAAGACAAACACAGAAACAGAACCAACCAACACTCTCTTACCACTAAAATGAAGTATGAGTGAGCGTGAGGGAGATAGTGCCTTAGTGCACCACATAAGGAAGGTTCTGAAGTCAACCCAGTAGCTCTGTCTCCTACATAGTTGAGTAGTGTTTAAACCGAGACAACTGCTAGCTCCCATACATCTTCTCAAAAAGATGTAATGGCTGAAAAGGCACAAAAACAGTTACTAGATTCATTCTCTCAACAGGGTGCGTCTATTGAAATTTGCCTGTCGGCCAGGGTATCCGATGTAGTGTCACCACCTCAAACATAAACAATTCTTAATGCACAAGGAAAGGTTACACACATAAAGGATGATTTGATGGAAATAAGAGTTTTGACCATTTTAAGGTCAGATTCGATTGTTCAAGGTTCGTTAATGGACCAATTGCCTTTACAGGTGTTAGGAGAGGATACTGATCCAAAAGCCATATGTCAGTGGTCAGTGTCTACCTCCCCAGGCTTAAATCCCCTGGATGCATCTGCGGATAGTGGATCTGACATAGGCACAGATCGGCAACTTGTTGACAATGATTCAGATATTACCTGATGAGTCACAAGGAAATGTCTTCACAGACATTAGAAGGGAACTTTGATCCTTATGCTAAATTCTGTGGATCATTGTTTACCTTCCCAAAATTCAAATTTGGAACCTTAAAAGGGAAACTAGCAACTTGTAGATTATGATTCAGATTCATCTGACGAGTTTAACAAGGATGGGGATTTGCGAACTCCCATTGCACCACCTGTGACCTCCTTAAGGACGGACTAAGGTGATTTTCCTTGCAGGTACAGCTGATTTTTGGAGCTATGAGAGGAGTGATACACTTGTGAGAATGAGTGTAAACACGAGTGGAGAGAAGAGTGAAACACATGTGAGGTACACTAAACAGAATCACACACTCACAGTGAGGAAGAAAGAGAAACTACTTGTTATTTCTTTTCCAACCAAGTGAAATATGAGAACTCCTTCAGACAAAGGCATACATTCCTTCTCTAAGGGGAGATAAAAGCTTAAGTAATAGTTTGGAAGATTCCTGAACTAAGGGGGAGAAATAGCAGGGAGGAAGAAAAAGTACCTACATATGTACACTACACCTCACCATTGTTGTTTGTAACTACGGATCCTATTGTACGGGAGAGGTGGTAAACACAAGGTGATTTTCTAGTATGGGAAGAAGCTGTTTTCCAAAAGGGGAGTACCATTGGTTTTTATCTGCGGATCCTATTGTACGGGAGAGGTGGTAAACGAAGGTGATCTTCTTTAATCAGTTGATTCTCATAGGGGGAGAAGCAAGAGAGATATGCGCTTCTCAACAGGAAATGTGGATGTACAAAAGAAGATGAAACTACTTGAAGATATGTTCAGTCTAGAGGAACATCTATTTAGAATCTAGAAATTGTTAAATGTTATCCAGAACTTTTCTGTTATTTACTTTGCATGTATGTTTATATCTTTTTCTTATTTGTTAGTTGAGTTATCCTCTAGGTATTTGTTGTTATTGTCTAACAAACAAATAGGGGGAGATTGAAAGGCATATGTCATAGCCTATTTGTTTATTCGAGGATTTAACTCAACTCAAATAAGAATGTAACAAGTAAATAGTGGATCTACCGTCAAAGAGATCTCGTAAAGTAACATCTGTCAAAGGATTCAGAAACAATGTTTATCTACAGACTTGAGGAATTAATTCACTGGAAGAAGCTCAAGAAATTGATCAAGCCTCAGTGATACAAATCAAGTTTGTGGATTTAATCAAGTGACAGAGATCTCGTCAGGGTATCAGAGAATTACAAGGATTTAATCTGAAGAAAATCAAAGTGTCAAAGTCAAGACATGAAGAAACGTCACGGAAGTTAGTCACTCATGAACCAGACAGTACATCGAGTGTCAACATTGAAGTGCTGGAATTGATTCATAATTCTCAGTGATTTTCAGAAGATTTTCAGAAGAATGGTTGCTGCTCAAGATTAGTATTAATTCTCTATTAATTAATTAAGTCATATAATTTAATTAAGAAAATAAATTATATCTGCAAAGATTAATTTATTGATTAATTGAATTAATTGATTAATTAATTCTGAATTAATATTAAGAATTTTCAGAATTTTAATTGGATTAAAATCTGTTTTAAATCAGCAAGACAATTGAAAATGAACTAGCATGACAATCTGGATTGTCATACCGATTGTCATGCCAGGCCATTTTCAATAGTCTCACCGAAAGTTACACTGGGAGGAGGATTGTCTTGCCAGTTCATTCTGATAGTCTTGCTAGTTCATTCAATAGTCTCACCGAAAGTCTTGCTAGCTCAATGGATTGTCTTGCTAGCTCAATGGATTGTCTTGCTAGCTCACTGGATTGTCTTGCCAGTTCAAGTAGGTCTGTTAATTGAATTATAAAGAGAGAAGCAGCAGAAGTCATTCTTTATCATCCAACAACTCAAGAACAAAAGAAAAGCAGCCGCAGAAAACATTTTATTTTTCATCTGCTAAATTCAAGATCACATTTCTAGTTATTAAAGTTAAATCCAAATAACTAGAAATCATTCTCTTGTTCTTGTGTAACTATGTAGCGGATCAAAATCCCTAGAACTTAATCTCAAATTGCGTTTAGCATTTGAATGTTTTTATTGCAAAAATAGAAAAAGTTCATGTCGAATTTATTCTAGATTTGTGATAATTAATTTGAGATTAATCCCTTGTAATCGATACCGTTGTTGTAACACCTTTCAAGTTTAATAATATTTTTATTTAACTTGAATTTTGTTTCAATTTTTTTATTCCGCACTAAATTCGATTATTCGGTATTGTTTGTATTCAAACCCCCCCCCCCCTCTACAAACACATTGGGACCCAAATATTAATACCCAAAAATTATAAAAATTGGAGCCAAATATTTTTATTAGATGTGTAATTAGACCCTTAATTTTATTTATGGGTATTATTTTCATAAATATAAATACCAGATATATTGTTAATTATTTAGTTATTTATAATTAAAAATCAGAATAATTCAAGAAATATTTTGGGGGTGAAGAACAACCAGGGAGATTTAATCACAGATTTCATAGTGTTTCTGTTCACCAAATCGATCATGTGAGTAACCAAAACAAAGCTCTTGATCTCTACGTTCTATTCATAGCATCAATTTCATGTTTTGATGTTTAGAATTTCAATTTGTATTTTAGGGTTCTTGAACTGAAATTGGGGGTTTTTGATTCTGGGGTTCTGGGTCGATTTTGATGCTTGGTATAGTTTCCTGTACTTGTTTACAATTGATTTGTGCTATTTAATTGATTGGAGTTATGTTCTAGATAGTAGTTCTTAGTTTCAAGTTTTTACCATTTTATTTTGATTCGTTTTTGAAGTTACATGAATCTGAGGTTATTTTGGTTATTGGGGTTAGATTATACAAGTGATAAGTTTTATTTTGGTATTTTATTTGTAATTTTTCATGTACGAATCTGTTAGTTTAGTATTTGGCCGGAAAATTGCTTGGTTTGATCGGAGAAATCGTTCCCGGAGTTGTTAGACGATGTTGTTAGAATGGGCGTGTTTCTGGAGTGATTTTGAATGAAAACCCTGTTAAAATAGAATCAAATGGTTGTGTTTTTGCCTGGAAACAGAGCTCGTCGGATTCTGCTACCGTTCGCCGGCCGTTGCTCTGTTTCTTGCCGGAGAAGACGACTGGGACGACGGGGATGGAAGAGGACGACGGAGTCGTGTTGCTGCAGTTACGTGGAATCGAATGGAATCAAGACCTTGCAGAACGATTGCCTGGAAGCCGAGGAATTGCTCGCCGGAAAATCTTGCAGGTGGCCGGAGTTTTCCAGATTCAGGCGGGTCGACCCATGTTCTTGGGGACCTGACTGTTGACCCGAAAACCCGGAAACCTTGACCAGGTTTTGATCTTCAAAACCTGATTTCCTGTTTTGTTTTCTTGTTTCTGAATTATTGATTAATTAATTATATTTCATAAAATCAAAAATCAGATTTTAATAATTCTATAAATCTAATAAAAATTAGATTTAAATTCTGAAAATTATTATTAATAATTTCTGAATTATTTTATTAATTTAGAAATTCGAAATTAGTTATCTATTTAACTATTTAATTATTTATCTAATTATTTATTAGTTTTCTAATTAGTTAATAATTAGGTAATTAATTAATAATTAGGTAATTAATTAATAAATAAGGATTAAAAGTAATCGAATAATACGAATAATAATCTGATAATTATTTAAATATTTCGAGTAACTCGTACCTATTCGAGTCCTGATTCGTTAAGTTAGAATTAATAATCGAGCAATATTTATTCGAAGTGTGTCGTAATAATTATACGTATCGAATAATTAAGTACCGATCGTCAATTGATTAATAAATCGTACAAGCTAATAATGGTTCGATAGATATGCAAGGATCGTGAGTAGCTCGTATTTACGAGTAATTGATCATGAGTCAGATTATAATTCGAGTAATAAGTATTGATTCGATAAATAATGTATCAGTTAATTGTATCGATTGATTATTTGTAAATAATCGATCTAATCAAGTAAGTAATAATGATTTATAAATAATTGTAATAAATTGTAATTAATCCTAATAATTCAGGATTAATTATTTTAAAATACAATAATTATTAATTAATTATTTAAAAATATAATTAAATATTATTTAATTATAATTAATTATTTATAATTAATTATTAATTAATTAAATCTTGTTTAATTCATAATAATTAAACCGTAAGTCCGATTTGAGCGAAACGAAGAACCCTAGACTCAGAAAAATGAAACGAATCCAATAAAAATAATTGTAACTCATAATTTCTTCCAAAATAGAGTTGTCTTGTGTTAATTAATACTTTATAGGCCCTAATAGGGGAATAGTCGAGTCAAATAAATTCCGAAAAATTATAATAAAATTAAATAGGGTTAGTTAATACAGGTATGAGTCTAGTATCGATTCCAAAAAATATTTATAAGTCCAAAAATCAATTATGTGTTTTATGTGCTATGTGCTTTATGTGGTTATGTGAACCTTATGTGTTATATAATTATATATGTATATATGCGAGTCAGTTAGAAACGCATGGGTAGATTGATAGGGCTGCGTAGTATCAATTCGAGATACGCGTATGTAGTAAGTTATCTAAATGACTATCTTTCTATGATTGGTTCAGTTTCAGCAAGGCAGATCAAGCTAGAGACCGAAGACGGTGAGTTGAACCAGGTTAAGTACGCGCAAGGCAAGTTTTTCCCCTATTCTAAATTCAGAATAGTGAATTATACCTCATTTTCCATATCAGTTACACTTTGATAATTCTTGTTCATATACATTGTTACACAATTATTGATTCTTGTTTCTGTTTAATTTCGATTCTTGATTTCTCCCAATTTATTGAATCCTTTATTCATATTCCAATACTTTTACCCTTGTTACATATACTCGGATATATCCTGATGTTGGGATACATCAAAAGCATTCCGATTGTTTCGGATGCTAAATCTTAGACTGGATGGTTACGATACGGGCTGAGTTTTACCCAGACCTTTAATTAATAGGCCATAGTTGCCTGAGTACTCCTTATGCTGGTTGGGTCTATGCAGTTGGGTATAGATCCGCACTGCATCCTGACTGATCAGCAGGTTATAGTGCATATGTTGGTTCTTGTTTCCAGTCTTGTTCATTTGGCACTCGCCAGTGTTGGCAAATTATTATCCTATACAGATTCAGATGGTTGTTCAAACCAACCGATTATCGGTTCTTCTATTCTTCTCTCTTTATATTATATATATATATATATATATATATATTGTTGTAGGCTTGTTGAGCAATTTTTGGCTCATCCCCTTTTATTGTTATTCCTATTGTTTTACAGTTAAGGTAGAGAATGAAACCCATCAGGACCCGCGTTGTCAAGAAGCGAGTCAAGCAGCGGGACCCTCTTATACCAAGAGTGTTCATCCCTATTCCCGAAGAGAGCTTTGAGCTACCAGATCAGGCATAACAGGATAAGTAGTATTATGGTTAGAATAAAAGTTGTGTGGTGAGAATGTAGATAGAATAAAGATTTGTAACAAAGAGAGTTCTTGAGACAGATTGTTTTATTTGGATTGTAATAAAGTTAGTGTGTCGTTCTTGTTTTCAACTCTTAACTTTAAAAGATCCTGAGTAGTAGTAGTTCGGGGTAATTATTATATTTATATTTCGTTTGTGCAGGATTAGTTGGTAGTTGTTATTAATAATGCCCCAAATCTATACCCCGGATTTGGAGGGTGTTATAGTTGGCATCAGAGCTTAGGTTTTGACCCTTGAAAATAAGAACATTAGGATTAAGATAAAATAGAAAGATCATATAGGATAAAAGTAAGAGTGTTAGGATTGTTTGTTTATGTGATTAGAAGTTATGAGTTTTAGGATTGTGATTTGATTGTTCTTATGTTATTATTGTTATGTATATTAGATGGATTCTTCGTCATCGTCTACGGAGCGGACCGAGACAGAACCAGTGGTTGCACCAGTATTGGCACCAGTATCAGTGCAGATCTTTTCTCCATTACCACCACCTCCACCATTGCCACCTAGACCAGCACCAGAGATACCCCCTCCCCCAGAGGTACCAGATTTTGCAGATTATTTTCCTTATTTTGAGCCAGAGATACCTGATTTTCCACCGTTAGAGTTCCCGGTGTTTGATGTTCCTGACATGGTTGATATTCCGCAGTGGGAGGATTTAGAGGCCCAGATTCCTATGCCACCAGTCGAGATTCCAGAGATTTCACCGATAGAGCCTGAGGTAGAGCCACCAGTATATGCACCCATGGAGCAGCCTATCTTATTTCTGCACCGTTAGCTGTGTATGCCCCGATGCCCGGAGTATTCCAGTTTCCACAGCCGGAGTTCATGGACGAGGTAGTAGTAGATGAGCCATTACCATTACCTTCTCGAGGTTCCCGCACGGATCTTCGTGAGCATCATAGAATTATATATCAGCGTTTTCAGACAGAGAGAGGAGAGGGTCAGATGGCAGAATCAGTGTAGAGAGATCCTTGGGTTGTTTGAGACACGGGCGGATGGTCCAGTTCGAGCACTTCACCCAGACTACATATTGAGAGAGAGGCTACTCCAGATTCACAGAGTTGGTTCTCAGGAGCTTACTGACCTGAGGCAGCAGGACATTAGTGCAGAGGCAGCATACCGCGGGGCGATGAGACTCACAGATGCAGTATTAGAGGCTTTGTAGGAGGAGCTGAGCCATGTGCCACCAGGATTTTGATCTTAGCAGATGGAGGAGTGTTGTATCTTGTATATATATGTAGATAGAGGCAACATAGTATTGTATGACTAGTTTGTATGAGGATAGCTACTAGTTTTGACTAATAGCAGTAGCAGTACGACTGACATATCATAGACTTTTGTATCAAGTATTGACACCTGCAGCTGGTTTCCTACCCATATATATATAAGATGAACCTTTTCACATTTTCTTTATTTTATTTTTCCAGTCATTTAAGCATTAACATTTATTCCACTGTTTTACCGTTGCATATCATAAAATGTTGTTTTATTTACAATCATGTTGTATCTTTTATGTTTTCAAATTTTAAAATTAAAAAAAAGATTTATTTAAACATCGCACTATTTTATTCATTTAGATATTTAATAAATTATTTTCTTTTCCCATATTAACTGTTTTAACGCTGTTTTAATATTATAAAGAATGTTTCTATTCCATAACACTTGTTTAGTATATTGCTATTAAGAGAACCCATTGTTTTATTATCAGAAAGATGACACCTAAAAGAAAAGCACGACCCGACTCGTCTAACGGAAATATCGAGGGCCAAAACGATAATAATCAGATGGATCAGATGTTTCATGTCATGCAACAGCAGATGCTGATGATGCAGCAACAGATGCAGCAGCAACAGCAGCAGTTTCAACAACAAATGCTCCAGCAAGCCGCTCATCCAGGACAGCAAGTACCTCCAGTAGCACCTGTAGTTACTTTCAAGCAATTTCAAGCGGTAAAGCCTCCAGAATTTACCGGATCCACAGACCCTACAAAGGCGAGAGCTTGGCTGAAGGAGATAAAAAAGGCTTTTACGTTGGTGAAAGTTGAGGAAGAACATAAGACGGACTTTGCCAGCTATTTTCTGACAAGCGAAGCCAATTACTGGTGGGAATCGAAGAAAGTTTTGGAAGGGGAAGGTGTGGTGACTTGGGATAGATTCACTGATCTTTTTCTGGAGAAATATTTTCCTCGCTTTATGAAGAACCAGATGGAGATCAAATTCCTAGAGCTAAAGCAAGACAACTTATCGGTCGCGGATTATGAGACCAAGTTCACTGAATTGGCCAGATTAGTTCCTGAGCAAGTGGATACAGATGAAAAGCGGGCAAAGAGATTTCAGCAGGGACTGAAACCATGGATTTGTAGCAGAGTAGCTGTATTTGAGCTGACGACTTATACGGCTGTTGTTCAGAAGGCCATGATCATTGAAGGTGGGAGTGAAGCAGCTCAGAAAGAGAAGGGACCCGAAAATTCCCAGAACCGTTTCAACAGAAGGCCGGGATTTCAAGCCCGGGGAAAGGTAAACTTCAGGAAACCAGAACAAAACAATCAGAGGATGGGTAATCGACTTCACGCCCCAACTCAGCAGAGACTTATTCGACCGCCTATACCTGATTGCAGAACATGTGGTAAAAGGCATACGGGGATTTGCAACAAACCGAATGTCACGTGTTTCAAGTGCAAGCAAAGGGGACACTACTCTGGAGAATGTCTGATGGGAAGAGCAGAGGTCACTTATTTCCAGTGCGGAAGAAAGGGACATATTGCCAAGGATTATAGAGGAGTTGCGGCGGCCGCTAGTATTCCAAGGGTTTTAGCATTACCTCCACCTCCACTACCACCACAAAATCAGCCCAGGGCAAGGACTTTCAACATGTCAATGAAGGAAGCAGTACAGAGTCCGAATGTGGTTACAGGTACGCTCCCTGTAAATTCCGTAAATGCTCTAGTATTGATTAATTCAGGAGCTACTAGATCTTTTATTTCTGAAGATTTTATCTCTAAGATAGACTGTGAGATTCAGTGGTTAGATGAATTGCTAGTCATAAAATTAGCAAATGATGATCAGGTTATGGTAGATCGAGTATGCCCAGGTTGTGATGTTGAGATAGGGAGATGTCATTTCTCAGTTGACTTGATACCTTTCAGGTTAGGAGAATTTGATGTTATTTTAGGAATGGATTGGCTAGCTAGTAATAATGCTCAGATTGATTGCGCAAACAAGAAAGTGAAAGTGCAGACTAAAGAAAATACAACGGTAATATTTAAAGGTGAAAAGCAAAGGCAGAGATTCTTAACAATGATGCAGACGAGACGATTGTTACTGCCAAGGATGTCGAGCCTATTTAGCCTACGTGTTGGATACTAACAAAGAAAGTTCGAAGATCGAAGATATTCCTGTAGTGTGTGAGTTTCCCGATGTCTTTCCTGACGAACTTCCAGGACTTCCACCAGATCGAGAAGTCGAGTTCACTATTGATTTGGCGCCAGGGACTGAACCAATTTCGAAAGCTCCATATCGAATGGCACCTGTTGAAATGAAGGAATTAGCAAAGCAGTTACAAGAACTTCTCGACAAAGGAATCATAAGGCCAAGTGTATCCCCATGGGGCGCGCCAGTTTTGTTCGTAAAAAAGAAGGACGGTAGCATGCGATTGTGTATTGATTATCGTGAGCTGAACAAGATAACTATCAAGAATAAATATCATTTGCCTCGTACCGATGACTTGTTTGATCAACTGAAAGGAGCAGCATGGTTTTTGAAAATCGACTTACGATCAGGTTATCATCAGTTAAAGATCAAGGCAGAAGATATTCCAAAGGCTGCGTTCAGAATGAGGTACGGACATTATGAATTTCTCGTTATGGCTTTTGGACTCATGAATGCACCTGTAGCGTTTATGGATTTGATGAATCGAGTATTCAAGAAGTACTTGGATAAGTTTATCATTGTATTTATTGATGACATCTTGGTTTATTCGAGGACGGAAGAAGAACATGCAGCACACTTAAGAACGACATTGGAGACGTTACGAAAGGAGCAACTCTATGCGAAATTTTCAAAATGTGAATTTTGGCTAAAAGAAGTGCAGTTTCTAGGACACATCATCAGTATTGAAGGAATTCAAGTGGACCCAGCGAAGATTGAAGCTATTTTAAATTGGGAAAGACCAAAGACGTCAATCGAAGTCAGAAGTTTCTTGGGATTAGCCGGTTATTACAGAAGATTCGTTAAAGATTTTGCAAAGATAGCCACACCATTGACAAAGTTGACGCGAAAGAATGAAAAGTTCGAATGGAATGAGAAATGTGAAGCAAGTTTCCAAGAATTGAAGAATCGATTAGTAACCGCACTTGTGCTTGTTTTACCTGATGATCAAGGAGACTTCGTCATATACAGCGATGCTTTATATCGAGGACTCGGATGTGTTTTGATGCAACATGGAAACGTGATCGCATATGATTCCAGACAGTTAAAGCCACATGAACAGAAATATCCGATGCACGATCTCGAACTAGCAGCAATTGTGTTCGCACTGAAGCTTTGGAGACACTATCTGTACGGTGAAAAATGTGAGATTTACACGGATCATAAAAGCTTGAAGTATATTTTCACCCAGAAGGAACTTAACATGCGACAGCGATGTTGGCTAGAGTTAATCAAAGATTACGACGTCTCAATCAATTATCATCCAGGCAAGGCCAATGTAGTAGCAGATGCGTTAAGTCGAAAGGAACGATTGAACTTGTTAACATCTTCAGAAGATTTAATCAAGGAATTTGATAAATTAGAAATTGAAGTTCGTGTTCCAGAAAGTTCTATTGAAATGATTTACGCTATGACTTTTCAGCCGGAACTATTGGAGAAAATAAGAAGGTGTCGGTAAGAAGTAATGGACCAGGATATCGATAATTTGACGGGAGAAAAGATTACCAGTCATAAGGATACTAAAGGAATTTTTCGATTTGCTTCGAGGATCTGGATACCTAACATACTGGAATTAAAAGTGGAAATTTTGCAAGACGCTCATATTTCAAGATATTCAATTCATCCCGGAAGCACAAAGATGTACAGAGACCTGAAGGAAAACTTTTGGTGGCCAAATATGAAGAAAGAGATAGCGGAATGGGTCAGCAAGTGTTATACGTGCCAAAGAGTGAAAGCTGAACATCAACGCCCGAGCGGACTACTACAACCACTAGATATTCCAGAATGGAAATGGGAGCACTTAGCCATGGATTTTATAGTGGGACTTCCAAAGACGAAAGCAAATCACGATGCAATTTGGGTTATCATTGATCGACTAACGAAATCGGCACATTTTCTTCCGATCAACAAAAAATTTTCACTGGACAAGTTAGTGCACTTATATCTCAAGGAAATCGTAATGCGTCATGGAGTACCCATATTGATTGTATCGGATCGAGATCCCTGTTTCAATTCGAGATTTTGGAGACAATTCCAAGAATGCCTCGGAACCAAGTTGAACATGAGTACTGCTTATCATCCACAAACGGACGGGCAAAGCGAAAGGACAATCCAAACAATCGAAGATATGCTACGTGTATGCGCAATAGACTTTGAAGGCAATTGGGACGAGCACCTACCGCTAGTAGAATTTTCTTACAATAATAGCTATCAAGCAAGTATCGGAATGCCACCATATGAAGCTTTATATAGGAGAAAGTGCAGATCACCTACATGTTGGGATGAAGTTGGAGAACGCAAGATTCTAGGTCCAGAACTGATTCAGCAGACCAAGGAAAAAGTAGAACTTATCCGCAAACGACTTGAAGCAGCGCAGAATCGACAGCGTAAATATGCCGACCAATCCAGAAAAGATATGGACTACCAGGAAGGGGAGCATGTATTGCTAAACATATCACCTTGGAAGGGATTAACTAGATTTGGTAACAAAGGCAAATTGAAACCTCGCTACGTTGGACCATTTGAAATTTTGAAGAAAGTCTGAAAAGTTGCTTACGAGTTAGCTCTACCACCCCATATGCAGCATATTCACAACGTATTTCATGTATCTATGCTTAAGAAGTACAACCCTGATACAAGGCATGTAATAGAATATGAGCTAATAGAACTTCAGGCAGATTTGTCGTATGTAGAGCAGCCGATAAGAATTCTAGATCGGCAAGAGAGGGTATTAAAAAATAAGTCTGTGTCATTAGTGAGAGTTTTATGGAGAAACCCAGTGGTTGAAGAATTAACCTGGGAGCTCGAAAGTGAAATGTTAGAAAAGTATCCTCAGTTATTTGCATAGTGTGATTCTGAGGACAGAATCCTGTTAAGGGGGGGGAATGGAACGACCGAGAAATTACGCTTGTATTATATTATAATAAAGATAGATTATGTTTATTATTATGTGATTAATTGTGTTGAGTCATTAAACCCTAATCGTTATGTGCTACGTGTTGCCTGTTTTGACCTGAACGTGTTTTATATATTTATTGAATGTTTTATTGTAAGTTATATATTTTATATCAAAACCCGTACAGCTCAAGCAATGTTTTAAAAGCCCGTATTTCAAACAAAATCATTGGCCCTATTTTGCCAAAAACAACCTATACCATATCGCTATTCTGAACCCCTAGACGTTTTACAAATTTACCTTTTTCGCGAAAAACGACTTTTCCGGACCCCTTCGGGTACCAAAAACCCCACAAAAATCACATTTTTATTTTTATATGATCATGAAATTATCATACATCATTTTTCTTTGCATTGTTGTAATATTCATAATTTTTGGGATTTTTTTGACATTAATTTTATATTTATTGGATATTTAAAAATTTATTATTAATACCCAAAAATTATAAAAATTGGGGCCAAATATTTTTATTAGATGTGTAATTAGACCCTTAATTTTATTTAGGGGTATTATTTTCATAAATATAAATACCAGATTTATTGTTAATTATTCAGTTAATTATAATTAAAAATCAGAATAATTCAAGAAATATTTTGGGGGTGAAGAACAACCAGGGAGATTCAATCACAGATTTCATAGTGTTTCTGTTCACCAAATCGATCATGTGAGTAACCAAAACAAAGCTCTTGATCTCTACTTTCTATTCATACCATCAATTTCATATTTTGATGTTTAGAATTTCAATTCGTATTTTAGGGTTCTTGAACTGAAATTGGGGGTTTTTGATTCTGGGGTTCTGGGTCGATTTTGATGCTTGGTATAGTTTCCTCTACTTGTTTACAATTGATTTGTGCTATTGAATTGATCGGAGTTATGTTCTAGATAGTAGTTCTTAGTTTCAAGTTTTTACCATTTTATTTTGATTCGTTTTTGAAGTTACATGAATATGAGGTTATTTTGGTTATTGGGGTTAGATTATACAAGTGATAAGATTTATTTTGGTATTTTATTTGTAATTTTTCATGTACGAATCTGTTAGTTTAGTATTTGGCCGGAAAATTGCTTGGTTTGATCGGAGAAATCGTTCCCGGAGTTGTTAGACGATGTTGTTGGCATGGGCGTGTTTCTGGAGTGATTTTGAATGAAAACCCTGTTAAAATCGAATCAAACAGTTGTGTTTTTGCCTGGAAACCGAGCTCGTCGGATTTTGCTACCGTTCGCCGACCGTTGCTCTGTTTCTGGCCGGAGAAGACGACTGGGACGACGGGGATGGAAGAGGACGACGGAGTCGTGTTGCTGCAGTTACGTGGAATCGAATGGAATCAAGACCTTGCAGAACGATTGCCTGGAAGCCGAAGAATTGCTCGCCGGAAAATCTTGCAGGTGGCCGGAGTTTTCCAGATTCAGGCGGGTCGACCCATGTTCTTGGGGACCCGACTGTTGACCCGAAAACCCGGAAACCTTGACCCGGTTTTGATCTTCAAAACCTGATTTCCTGTTCTATTTTCTTGTTTCTGAATTATTGATTATTTAATTATATTTCATAAAATCAAAAATCAGATTTTAATAATTCTATAAATCTAATAAAAATTAGATTTAAATTCTGAAAATTATTATTAATAATTTCTGAATTATTTTATTAATTTAGAAATTCGAAATTAGTTATCTATTTAATTATTTAATTATTTATCTAATTATTTATTAGTTATCTAATTAGTTAATAATTAGGTAATTAATTAATAATTAGGTAATTAATTAATAAATAAGGATTAAAAGTAATCGAATAATACGAATAATAATCCGATAATTAGTTAAATATTCCGAGTAACTCGTACTTATTCGAGTCGTGATTCATTAAGTTAGAATTACTAATCGAGCGATATTTATTAGACGAGTGTCGTAATAATTATACGTATCGAATAATTAAATACCGATCGTCAATTGATTAATAAATCGTACAAGCTAATAATGGTTCGATAGATATGCAAGGATCGTGAGTAGCTCGTATTTATACGAGTAATTGATCCTGAGTCAGATTATAATTCGAGTAATAAGTGTTGATTCGATAAATAACGTATCAGCTAATTGTATCGATTGATTATTTGTAAATAATCGATCTAATCAAGTAAATAATAATGATTTATAAATAATTGTAATAAATTGTAATTAATCCTAATAATTCGGGATTAATTATTTTAAAATATAATAATTATTAATTAATTATTTAAAAATATAATTAAGAATTATTTAATTATAATTAATTAATTATAATTAATTATTAATTAATTAAATCTTATTTAATTCATAATAATTAAACCGTAAGTCCGATTTGAGCGAAACGAAGACCCCTAGACTCAAAAAAATGAAACGAATCCAATAAAAATAATTGTAAGTCATAATTTCTTCCAAAATAGAGTTGTCTTGTGTTAGTTAATACTTTACAGGCCCTAATAGGGGATAGTCGAGTCAAATAAATCCCGAAAAATTATAATAAAATCAGATAGGGTTAGTTAATACAGGTATGAGTCTAATATTGATTCCAAAAAATATTTATAAGTCCATAAATCAATTATGTGCTTTATGTGCTATGTGCTTTACGTGGTTATGTGAACCTTATGTGTTATATAATTATATATGTATATATGCGAGTCAGATAGAAACGCATGGGTAGATTGATAGGGTTGCGTAGTATCAATTCGAGATATGCGTATGTAGTAAGTTATCTAAACGACTATCTTTCTATGATTGGTTCAGTGTTAGCAAGGCAGATCAAGTTAGAGACTGAAGACGGTGAATTGAACCAGGTTAAGTACGCGCAAGGCAAGTTTTTCCCCTATTTTAAATTCAGAATAGTGAATTATACCTCATTTTCCATATCAGTTACACTTTGATAATTCTTGTTCATATACACTGTTACACAATTATTGATTTTTGTTTCTATTTCATTTTGATTCTTGATTTCTCCCAATTTATTGAATCATTTATTCATATTCCAATACTTTTACCCTGGTTACATATATTCAGATATATCCTGATGTTGGGATACATCAAAAGCATTACGATTGTTTCGGATGCTAAACCTTGGACTGGATGGTTACGATACGGGCTGGGTTTTACCCAGACCATTAATTAATAGGCCATAGTTGCCTGAGTACTCCTTATGTTGGTTGGGTCTATGCAGTTGGGTATAGATCCGCACTGTATCCTGACTGATCAGCAGGTTATAGTGCATATATTGGTTCTTATTTCCAGTCTTGTTCATTTGGCACGCGCCAGTGTTGGCAAATTATTATCCTATACAGATTCAGATGGTTGTTCAAACCAACCGATTATCGGTTCTTCTATTCTTCTCTCTTTATATTATATATATTGTTGCAGGCTTGTTGAGCAATTTTTGGCTCATCCCCTTTTATTGTTATTTCTATTATTTTACAGTTAAGGTAGAGAATGAAACCCATCAGGACCCGCGTAGTCAAGAAGCGAGTCAAGCAGCGGGACCCTCTTATACCAAGAGTGTTCATCCATATTCCCGAAGAGAGCTTTGAGCTACCAGATCAGGTGTAACAGGATAAGTAGTATTATGGTTTGAATAAAAGTTGTGTGGTGAGAATGTAGATAGAATAAAGTTTTATAACAAAGAGAGTTCTTGAGACAGATTATTTTATTTGGGTTGTAATAAAGTTAGTGTGTCGTTCTTGTTTTCAACTCTTAACCTTAAAAGATCCTGAGTAGTAGTAGTTCGGGGTAATTATTATATTTATATTACGCTTATGCAGGATTAGTTGGTAGTTGTAATTAATAATGCCCCAAATCTATACCCCGGATTTGGAGGGTGTTATAGTATAGATCCATTCAGGTACCTAGGCACTATCGCCCAAGGGTCCGGTCCATCCCTGACCCATAGGATCCAGCTCATTACTGGCCCTCACAATAACCATCCAGCCCGTAGAGTATTTTGATGTCAAATTATTTTGATTTCAAAATATCCCAATTCACGGTTCGCAAATAACCTAAAAGAATAGGTATTTGCTTCAGAGAGCAGTCGAATTATAGGAACAATAATGAAAGGACCTTGCATAATTGAGAGTAATTGCAGTGAAATATAAAACAGTTAACTATTCTGAACTTAGAATAGGAATGAAGAAATATTTGCAGTATTTTGCGAGAAAAGTAAGGAATACTTGCCTTAATAAGATTTAATCGCTATTACTGGTTGACTTTGGTTCGACTTGAACGTTCGGCTTTATCGTCAAACTATTATCCCATTTTGGATATGATCCCAACATTCAGGCCCTTCGATTGAAACTTCGCTGAGCTTGACGACTAACCACTAGACCATTCTTAGTCGCTCCACACTATATAAATCGTTATAAATGTGTAGGTCGCTCCACACTTTACGATAAAGTGACGATACCTATGAAGGGTCGATACCCATGAAGGGTCGATACCCACGAAGGGTCGATACCCACGAAGGGTCGATACCCATGAACGACCGATACCCATGAAGGGCCGATACCCGAGAAGGGCCAAAAGTACGCCGAGTTGTGAATAGATCATTATAACTTCCACGATAACTCGAGTAGTATTCTCGAAAGTTGGGGGTAAATGATATGGATAGAAAATACATCCTAAAAATGCGTTAATTATACTTAGAAACCTTGTCCAAAACCCAATACAGACCAGGTTGGTCTAGGCTCATAACAGACTAGAGACGGCCCAAGCGGTCAAGGCCCACTAACAGAGGTCGTTAAGGTCCACGAACATGAGCTATTCACGAACTAGGCCCAATACGGCTAGAAGAACATAAACATGTTTCCAAAATGGACACAAATTCCTACAAGGAATGATCGGGGATTTCTTCCCTTACAGGAGTCTTAATTACCATCTAAGTAGGAGACTTGTCCACCAAGTATTTAACACAAGTCTAACCCTAGACTCATCTCTATATAAAGGGCTCTAATCCTCGACCTAAAACTACATTTTGGATTGATTCTCTATAACATAGATATACATAGGCATCTTGCGAGCACAACTAATCCCCACCGCGAGAACAATTATTATTTTGATTTATATGATAGGTGTTAAGATTGTATTATTTTGTTACAATAAATTTATTTGCGATTTTGAAAGAGCTGGGGAGTTTTGTGTTGTTATTTAAATTATTAATTCAATGTGGTAGATTTTGGATGATATTGTGTTGCTACTCTCACTTTGATTTTGACTCACCAGGGAAAAGGAATTATAAATGTGCACATGATACCCAAGGTGATGAAGATGGTCAAAAACTCTCCTTAACAAATCTCCTTGGCTCCCCTCTAAGTGATTATGTCATCACAAAAAAAGGGGAATTCGTTAGAATATACATGTATATGCGGAAGGGGGATAATTTTTTTCGATATATGATTATTATTATCTCCGAGCTCTTGGAATAATTTGTTCCCCATACTGGATGTATGATGGGGACTCGAGGTTATGATCATATAGATGTAATGAGATGTGTTATTTTGTGATTTTTATGTTAAGATATGTATAAATAATTTATCGGCATCTTATTAATTGTGAACACACAAGAAAGCAAGTCATTTCCCGGATATTGTTCTTTTTCCAAACATTCAGTTGGTATCCCAATTAATTGGGGAATCATCCTTATTATAATTCCTCATTGGCTTCTATTTATTTCATATAGGTACCTATGCACACTCTTAAAGAAAAGGTTGTAGCCCTATATTTTTATGAAGATCGTAGCAACGACGTTTCCCCTGAATAAATTCTATATATTTACACAGATTTGGCAAAAATTAAAGATAATTTTGAGGTTGTTCTCATTTACACTGACTGGTCAAATTGTAATGAGGAGTCATATTGGAAAGTTTTCAAGACCATGCTTGGTTGGCACTATCTTTAAAGACCCAAATTTTCAGGAATTTAAGCAAATTTTTGAGTTTCTTCCGGATCATTTTGGCAAGGACTATGACCATTGGAATCTAGGGCCATCCCTTGTAATATATGGACCTTATGGACAATTCATCGAACCTTTAGGCGGAAACAACTTGAGCATATTTTAGGTTTACCCATTCACTCGCGAGAAAGTTGCCAAGTTAGGCTGAGAAAGTACAAAAACTGAAGATGGAGATGATATGGGATCCAAAAACCGTCTTCACCAAAACAGATGGGTCACATGTGAGTTCTTTTTATGTTTGTTTCATTTTTTAAATCATTTATTTATCGTTATAGTTCAAGTGAGTTCTTTTGATGTTTGTATAATATTATATATCATTTAGTGCTTTTTTATATGCTAAGATAATTTACTGTTACGCTAATTAACTGATCATTTCCACTTTACTTATAGTTGAAATTCTCTCAACTTGCTCGAAAGAGATTTATACATTTTTTTGAGGCACAATACAGCAGCGAGAACGATCGGAAATTTTAAATAAAGTTGAAAGAACGGTATCTCGAGTTAAGGGAAAAAAATGATGAGTTTGAAGTGATCCACATCATAGAGGTCGAAAAGAATTCTATGTTGTCAATGCAGGATCTTCCATTGTTGGTGTCACTGAAGAGTGAACTGTTACCTGGTGTTTATGATTTCTATAATGGTTGCGTTTACAGTGACTATCTTTATCCTTATTCTACATTTTTTGCCTTTAACGAAGATAGAGACATGGTAAGAAATACAGTATATCCGGTGCATGAAAAAACAAAATTTCCTTTTCAGATAGGTAGTGTCGAGGAGGAGATCTTATCTCAGGCAATAAATAGTGTTGACGGAGAAATTTGGTATCAACAAAGTTTAAGGTGCGTCACCGGAATCAAGATCTACGATGATGGTTGCTTATCTGAAAAGTGAGCGGAGTGTGGTAGTTGTGATGAATTGGGGGCTGAGATTGCTTAGGGTTGGTGGTGGCTCATTATGGCTCTCGCTTCCGACCCCTTATAATTTGCCTACGTATCCCTATTTATAGGGAATAGTGTCAACGTAGTTTTTGGGGAATAAGAAACTTAATGGGCTTAGATCTCTTGTCCCGTGACCCAGTAGAAAACCTACTGGAAACCGTCTTCTACTAGATTTAGGAATGTCCGCCGATGAGGCCCAACCACAAAGGCTCAAGGCTCGTCTGCAGCTTCAAGACTTCACGGATAAGGCATCTCCCTGGCCAAGAATAACCCTCCGCTACCAGCTGTTTCTCTAATCCGTGGACGCAGGTATAGCCGTGGTTCACCCCAAATGTTGGACACATCCTTATCCCCCGGATAAGGGGCCCCTACCAGATTGCAGGACAAGTGATCCCAAGATTTTGGGTGCAAAGTGCAGGATACTCCAAGGTCTCCCAACGAGTACAGGAGAAGCCCTTCCGCCCAGGCATACCCCTGGAGGTCTCTGACCACGGACAGGAGGAGATCTTCCACAAATAATGTGATTCATTTATTCAAATCAAATTCAAAACTTTTACCATCTTTTACAATCATCTATTTTTGAAGGGCGCGCCCTTTATAGTGGAAGCGTCTTCCTCAAATAATTAACATCATTAAAGGGTGCATCCACTTTATGAGGAACGTCTACCTCGACAAGGTAACATCCTTGGAGGGCGCGTCCTTTGTATAAGGCGCGTCTACCTCGACAAGGGAAATCCTTGGAGGGCGCGTGTAACACCCCCAAATCCGGGGTCGGGGATCTGGGTTGTCACGAGTTCCATTTCCCTCAACAACACTTAATCTTAATAAACAACCAACTACTGCGTACTGTGACCCCGCAATATACACACACCACAAGTTATAGTCTCAGAGATGAATACCCAAAAATAACACAAGTCATTTTATTCCACAATTATGAGTCATTACACCTCAAAAGGGTTTTTGGAATAAATTTACATTTCTTTGTCATTATTACAATTCATAATATACATAAGTCTGGTACATCAAAAGTTGAAAGTCTAGCCTATTGGTAGTTCCTACCTCAGCTACAATGGCCTCAACGCCTACAGAATACTGAGGAATATTTCCAATCCACTCGTGAATTGGGAGCTTGGTCATGTCCATCTTGTCTATCTATTGTTGTGTGATGAAAGAAGAAAGCAAGGGTGAGCAACAAGCCCACCAAAATAACATGTATTGTAATTAACAATATATGAGCCTTCTCATAGTACTCATGAAAGTCTTGGTCAAGCATATATGAACCAAGTTTGATATCTTAATGCGACGAAGTCGTAAAATATTCAGCATATATATACATATATACTTTTCAAAATCTTTGAAATCCTCTGACATGTATATTATACACAGAGTTCCAGTTTATAACTGTATAAATATATCGTTGCAAGGTGATCTCATATATCTAACCTTGTCTCAACGTTTTTCTGAAAATCTTTAACATGCATAAGATAATGATTTACTATATATAAGTTGAAAAGATGAAGTTACAAGATACTCCAATATACTTATATTTTTTTCCGAATACTACTTGAACTACCACCGTTCAAGGTATAAATAGTTCATCCCATTGATGAAGCTACAAGACAAAACTTGTATAGAATCAATCTTTGAAATATCATCAAAATGAAATGAAGTTACGAGATACTTCATTTGATGAAAACATCATTTTGAAAACTCGACCCTGACAACACTCAACAATCGCCCAGCCGTAGCCTTTCTATCGAAGTGCTCTGGGTAGTGTTGCAGAAATATCCAACTGGATGATGAACTCATTACGGGAGTTTTCCGCGCCAGGAAGACCACTCACAATGATCAGTCGCAGTAGTGCAATCCCACCATTTTCTACATGTAGAGGAGAACAGTCGGATTTACTTTCGACCGAACGCTGGACTCCTAAGGACTGGACCGTCTTAGCGGAACTTCCGGTCATTTGGGCCAATATACTAAGGTTGGGCCGGCGCTGCTCGACCACTTACGCCACTCCTAGTTCAGATGAAATCCATGATTCTGAAACGTAAAGCTCGTCCCCCCTTCCCCAAGTAGAAACTTGTTGATACGGCTCCACCAAGAAGTCGTATCTAGTTAGAAAGGAAAACTCACCGATATTTCCCAGGCGATGCCTGTTAATGGATTAACTTATTCTAAGAATTTTACTTCCCGAGTGTTGGATAAGTAATCAAAAACTCTTTTATCAAAATAACAACCTTGTTGCGAATATAAAAATACATCACGGAGCCGGATCCCTCGGATTTTTGAGCAAGTATTTAAATCCCCTCGGAAAGGAAGATCTTAAATTTGAAAATGAGTTGGGATCCACTTTAACTTTCCAAAAATAGTTTTGATAAAGTTTGAAAATAATCTCTGGAAATATTTTTTTTTATTGCTAAATTTAGTATATATCAACAAACAAGAACAAACAGGGATATACCCAATACTCTATGACAGATCATAGAGAAGGAGCTATCTATAACCAATCTCAGAAAAAGATTGAAGATAGAAAGCTAAAAGTAAAGCAAAGATAAATACTAGATTCTAAATACAGGCGAAAGGCTAGGAAGTAAATCGGCCCTATTACAAATTGTTTTAGAAAACCAAATGGAACCATGCAATCTAGCTACATAATCTCTGGTGATGCATTCCATTAGCTTCGAAGGACCAAGGATGCCGGAGTTATGGGCTCGAGCATTACGCTCTCGCCAAAGGTGGTAGCAGAAAATTTGCAGGAGGCAGAGCCCAAGCACTCCTCAGAGCTTGTCCTCTAATGCAGAAAGATGCTGCATGAGGTCTATCCAAGTATTACCAACAACCGAGAGATCAAAAGGAAGTAACAGTCGAACTAGGATCCATCGACTATAAGGACAGTGAACAAATAGATAAGAGTCTGTTTCCCGACCTCCAATACACAAAAAAAATTGTTGAGACTCCGAGATGCCGAATCGATGCAGCCTGGACAATGTGTTAAGACGACCATGATAGAGGAGCCATTCGTGGTGTGCAAACCTGTTGATTCTGAGTTTATGCCAAATTGCACCATGCCAATTTACAGTATCTCCCATGGTTCTAATGGAGTTCCAAATGTTTTAGGTCTTAACCTTATAAGTAACCAAACCATCCCAGAGAATACTGTCCAAACCATTCGGATTAAAAGCTGGAAAATCGAAAGTATTAAGCCAATGTTGTAAAAGAGGATCAAGGTGGTGGTGTTTAGCATTGGGAGCAGGTAAACACCAAGTCCCTGAGCAAATGATTTTGCTAACCAGATCATTAGCACGCATACCACACTGGCTAATAATAGGAGAAGAATGCAGAGCAGACAAGCCGGTCTCTCCCCACCAGGTAAGAATGATTTGATAGTATCGATTATTTTCCGAATACTTGGAAAATGTCAAAACATTATTCTTTAGGAAAATAAAGAATATTATTTAATAAAATAAGCGAAGTCATAAGTCCTCGAATGAATATTCAAAATAATATTCATTAAATAAAATAATGGAGTCATAAGTCCTCGAATGAATATCCAAAATAATATTCATTAAATAAAATAAGCGGAGTCATAAGTCCTCGAATGAATATTCAAAATAATATTCATTAAATAAAATAAGCGGAGTCATAAGTCCTTGAATGAATATTCAAAATAATATTCATTTTATAAAATAAGCGGAGTCATAAGTCCTCGAATGAATATTCAAAATAATATTCATTTATAATATAAAACTATCGAATAAACCTTATTCGATTAATAGTTTTGAAAACTATTTATATATATAATATACTCGGGAACATCGCCTCCCGGTTTAGAAAAAAGTTCAACTCTGGGTCCCCTATACTAAGGGTATACACAAGTACTGCTTATCTCTAGCATAGGTATTATGCAATTTATAAGCAAGTTAATTGACAATGAAATATCAAAATCTCAAAATAGGCATGCATATATATATATATATATAAATATATTATATCAACATGCTTCAATATATCGCAAGATTTACTAATAACAATCATGAACTTATCACAAGATAATGCACATATATATTTACATCACAACAACAATATAACGGGTAGAAAACTTGTCTGGGTGTTCCGGGGTAGACTTAAGCTTAGAGTGGGTCTGGTAACCTATGAACAACAACATAAGCCGGAATTAGACCACGGTCGCTTAAGAAACTAGTCAAAACTCACTCATACCCTAACGTTCGCTTACGGTCGCTTATACGCTTAACGATTTGCATTAATCGCTTGCGTACCCTCGGCTCCACTAATTTTAATAAATTAACCGTTACGAATTTTAAGGAGACTCGTTCGCGAGTACTTTACAAACTGCCTAACCTACCTTACATAATTGTTTCATACTCTAATTAGTCATTTAAGGACCTTAACCAAGGTTTCAAAGTAAAGCGAGGGGTAATTGTTCGCTAACGAAATGCCATTACTTAAAATGGTCATTTCTCCTTAACCGTACATCGGATCTAAGCGACCACATACCAAAATGAAGCTTACGACATGATCTAGCCAAACATGGAAAAGTTCAGAATCTTATAGTGAGTTCACGAGTTCTAAAGTTAAGCACATAAACAGTTAAGGAAAATCGGGCATTACGACGGGTATGTTTACGCGATTCCCAAAATTATTACCACCCTAAATCCTCATCAATTCACTCCCATCCTCCAACAATAAATAACATAAAAAATACAACTTAAACCACTGAAAAATCAGTCCACACTCCAAGGTTTTACCAACTCATTCAATCACTACAAATTCACCATTCAAAATCAACACAACTTCACAAAAATCACTACTAAGCGTGGATCTAACTATACATTTACCAATTCATCTAAAAACTCAAACAATCAACTTAGTACTAAAGGTCAAGAAGTTTTTTTATACCTTGATTTGTGAGTGAAAAGTTTCTAGGGAGCCTTAAAACCTTGATCAATCCTTATACAAGCTTGGATCTTACAAACCATCAAGAAAACACAAAGTTAGATTTTGAAGTTTCTAAAAGCCGATTTAAAGAACTGTAAATATGAAGGTCTTACCATGATTATTTGGACGCGACTTGTGAACAAGAGTTGTAGGCCAACTCAATAACTTTCCAACGAGCTATAGAAACAATATTTGAGTGAGTATTGAAGGAGATATGGCAGTTTGAAGTTGCTGGTATCGTTTTGGCCGAGAGCAAAATGATGAAATAAAGAAAAATGAAAAAGCTTCTTTGATTTCCTTGCATAAATATCTTCTCCCTTGATGACATCGTCCATCATGCATCACTTTCTTGCCATGTGTCAATCCCTTATGGTTTGATGATGTCATAATCCTTGGCTTCTTGTACAAGCTTATCTCTTGGTCGCTTATTTGTTTTACGGTTCACTTAACTTTCGTTCTCGTTAATAGTTTGAGGGATCATATCCGAGATCTTATTACTTGGGCTTCCCTGAACCTTTATTAATATCTTATATTCCTTTAATGATCCTCTACTATAATCCTTAAATAAAAATCTTTTTAATCATGTTACCTTATACTCAATTCTTTCGGTATCTGGTGGATTTTCGGGTAAAAATCAAAGTGTCCGGATTTGAATTCCGACGACCTTTACATACACTCATTTACTTTATGGAATACTAATACGATCTCAGAATTTCCATAACAGTACTCCTATATAGCGTGGTCTGATAATTTTCCTTAATCAGCATAGTCAGAAAAAAAATTACTATTCAATAGGGTTTCAAAAATTTTCAAAAATTTGGGTTATTACAGTCTCCCCTCCTTGAAAGGATTCCGTTCCGGAATCAGATAGAAAACAGTTGGGGATGTTTTTCTAGCATTGCGCTTTATAACTCAAGTCAATTTTCCCATATTGTGATTCTATTACAAAACTCTGATCACTTGTTCCTTTTTGATTCATAACCCTCACTGGTTGCTCCACATAGGTAAAGTCTGGTCGGAGGTTTACGTGTTCATATTCCCCTATGTGTCTCGCCTATGGATCATACTTCCTTAACATTGTGTAACAGCCCGCACATCCGGACTATTAATTCTAAATCAAAACTAAAAAAAAATACAATTTACTAATCGAAAATTCAATTACAAAGGAGACTATTACAAAAGCGCAGCTAACAGAAGTCTAAAAGTCAAACAACTCCAATTCTAAGTCCTCTAACTTCAATGCTATCCAACTCGAACTCTTAGGCGAAACCTGAAATTGTAAGTAATGAGCTATACAGCCCAGCAAGAAATCAATCGATCCAACTAGTAGGCCAAGTAACATGAACACATATAACAAAATACGATAATCTATACGATACGATATACGAAACAAACACTTTTGATACACTTTCTTGTTCTTATTCTTATTCGATACACACAATACAAATAGCACATAGACAACAATAATTCCAAAATCAATAACGCATGCCAAGACCACTACAACCCGGTGATAACGGTCCTAAATTTTCTGAAAACTGTCACTACAATCCGGTGACTGCGGTCCTAAGTTCTTATTCGATATTTTCACAAACCATGGCACAAATCAAATATTCAGAATTATCATCTAGACACCACAGAGATACAACAATACGTATACTTGTAACACATAATACTTTCAAAAATATCATCACTTAGCCCATTTTTTGATAATCAAATATACACGCATAATACACAATTTTGAAAATACTAGTAAGATCGATCGAAAACTTACCTTAAAATCTGACCAGATCTGAATATAGCCTTTTTGACCTACTAAACGACGTTATATTAGAAAATACGAAACACGAAAGTTGAAGATAACGAAAAGACCTCTCCGAAAAGTCCAGAATCACTGAATTCCGACTTACGATGAATTTTCTACGAATTTTACAAGACTGCTGATTTTTGCTGAGAAGAGCCCTACGAATTCTTATATAAAAAACGAGAAAGACGAATATGGTGTATTTATAACGATACAAAACCCCATATCTTAACCTACAAGTTATTCATATTAGAATTGGATCCAAATTTTAGGCCCTTTAGTCTAATTCAATTTTAAATCCTAGTCCTTATCTAATTTTAATCTTTTTTATTCTATTATTCTTTTATTAATCGAATTCTAAAAAAAATTACGGGATATTACATACTTCCCTCCTTAAAAAGAATTTGGTCCCCAAATTCACAACAATCCTAAAGTTCGAGACACATCTACCCCCTGATCTACCAAAGGTCAAACTATGGTTCACAAGATCGAATCCTAGGGAATGTACTAGTCCCATACCTAATACACTCCGAAGAACATCCTGCTCTTGATACCAACTGTAACAGCCCGCACTTCCGGACTATTAAATCTAAATCAAAACTAAAACAAATATAATTTCTTGATTAAAAAGTCTATTACAGAGGTCACTATTACAGAAGCGCAGCTAAAAACGGAAGCCCAAAGGTCAATCTACTCCAACTCTAAGATCCTCGAACTCCAATATTATTCAACTCGAACTCGTAGGCGAAACCTGAAATTGTAAGTAATGAGCTATACAGCCCAGCAAGAAATCAATCGATCCAACTAGTAGGCCAAGTAACATGAACACATATAACAAAATACGATAATCTATACGATACGATATACGAAACAAACACTTTTGATACACTTTCTTGTTCTTATTCTTATTCGATACACACAATACAAATAGCACATAGACAACAATAATTCCAAAATCAATAACGCATGCCAAGACCACTACAACCCGGTGATAACGGTCCTAAATTTTCTGAAAACTGTCACTACAATCCGGTGACTGCGGTCCTAAGTTCTTATTCGATATTTTCACAAACCATGGCACAAATCAAATATTCATAATTATCATCTAGACACCACAGAGATACAACAATACGTATACTTGTAACACATAATACTTTCAAAAATATCATCACTTAGCCCATTTTTTGATAATCAAATATACACGCATAATACACAATTTTGAAAATACTAGTAAGATCGATCGAAAACTTACCTTAAAATCTGACCAGATCTGAATATAGCCTTTTTGACCTACTAAACGACGTTATATTAGAAAATACGAAACACGAAAGTTGAAGATAACGAAAAGACCTCTCCGAAAAGTCCAGAATCACTGAATTCCGACTTACGATGAATTTTCTACGAATTTTACAAGACTGCTGATTTTTGCTGAGAAGAGCCCTACGAATTCTTATATAAAAAACGAGAAAGACGAATATGGTGTATTTATAACGATACAAAACCCCATATCTTAACCTACAAGTTATTCATATTAGAATTGGATCCAAATTTTAGGCCCTTTAGTCTAATTCAATTTTAAATCCTAGTCCTTATCTAATTTTAATCTTTTTTATTCTATTATTCTTTTATTAATCGAATTCTAAAAAAAATTACGGGATATTACACATTGATACTTGGAACTCATTGCGAACTTGTTGCAGGTTCGGGGGTAGGGCTAGTTCATTTGATAACTTCCCAATACAGTCTTAATATATCCAAGGGTCCATCAAATCATGGACTTAGCTTTCCTTTATTTTCGAACCTCATCAATCATTTCCAAGGGAATACCTTTAACAATACTAGGTTCCATACTTCATACTCTTTGTCCTTTCGGGCCAAACCGACATACTTCTATAGTCGATCTTGGGCTGCTACCAGCCGTCCTCTGGTTAAATCTATCATATCCTTGGTCCTTTGGACCACTGCTGGTCCGAGCATCTTCCGCTCTACTACTTCATCCTAATATAAGGGAGATCGACATTGTCTTTCCTCAAGGATCTCATAAGGCGACATCTCGATATTGACATACGATCTATTGTCGTAAGAAAACTCAATCTGCGTTAAGTGATCATTCCAAATTCTTTCAAGTCTATTGCACAGGCTCTCATCATAGCTTCTAGCATTATAGCTTTTGCTTCTCAATACCTACTCCTTTCCAGTTCGTAATCGTTACTATCTTGCGTACAGAATACTATTCTAGATATACCTTTACTCGCTGGAGTTTTATAACCTTTTAATAAATGCGTCAACCTTAGTATCACGAACACGTTTTCATTCCGAATACCACCATACTTATACTACTCCTTTTCTAGCTGCTTCTATCTTCCAAAGTTTGATCAATCATATAGAAGTAAAAGAATTTGTTGATAGATCACTATGATCATGAACACTTGTTCTATTGCATAGTTAGTACAGAAGGTGGCCAACCTTTAGTACTTGACAAACAATTAAACAACATGTGGTATCCTACTAGGCTTCTATCACACAGATAGATAGTCATTCGGCTATACCTCCCCTTTTGGAAGGGTTGTTCTTCTCAGTTTACACGAAAAAGAAAAGAAGAGAAAAGAACGTATTTAAGAGAATTATATATAAAAATATATGGTCACAAAATATGTGGCTTGGAATCTACCTCTGAACTATAGAGGTTTATCACCGGAGAACAAAATACATATAGATGTATATATATAGCAACATTAAGTATTATCGCATCGTATTTCACTTGCCTAAATATTTACTATTCCGTCCATCGTTCTATGGACCCATTCTCTTGCGCGAGCTTATAGACAATCACCTTTGAAACTTCCTCGACAGCGAAAAACGAATCTTGGATTTCATTCTAGACATCATCGTTATTAGAATCCATTGCTATACCACAACCTTCTTCGTATAGTAATACTACTCTTTATCGATAAGAAGGAATGGATATATCATAGGTAAATGTTCGGCTTAGTTGGTCTATTAATAACTTATACATCACCACAAACCGATTAGTGGTACTCAATCTCAACATCTATTCAAATACAACTCTCACGGTTGTAATCAACTCCTTCCTCGCAGAATCATTGCTGCATTACTATGGTCCACCGCTGACCTACTGTAGTCATTCGTTTTCCATGAAATCTTAATATATAACCATATAGAGTCCATACCTACCGTATTGAATTCCTCTAAGGAGGTAACATAATCACCATTCATGATACATGAAGAACACTCCTGAACTTGACGTACATATGACATGAAGCAGATAAAATTGCAGAAGAGTTTCAATAAAAGCAGCGATAGCAGGTTAATACCATTATTAACCATTTTTCTTTATTGGGAGACATGAAGGTCAAAGGTTCATTTAGTCCTTTCGTAACATGGACCAGGCTAATCTCAAGATAGGACCTTCTAAGATAGATAGCCCACTCACGGAGATTATATGAATTAAATCTTTACCAAACTACTATTACAGTTGAGTATCGCACAATCATTAGAAGGAATGTCAATCTTCCAAACCATAATACAACCTTCACGGCTTTAACCATCATCACTGTAATCCTCTGGCACGAGCGCCTATAATTACTCTCTTACACTTAGAGTGTCGGCTACCTCATTGGCCTTTCCTGATAGTAATAGTTCCTCATAATCAATGTCTTTTGAATGATCTCCAACTAAATTTTCTACCTCATTTCCAATCACTGCTTGTGTGAAAATTCTCTTCCTTAAGCTTTGGTTAGAAAAAAAATATCACCATTTTTCCATAAGTTATTGCCTCGGTCTTTAGAAGTTAACATTGTCACGACTGACTCTCGATCATAATTAGGACGTCTCTTATCTTGGGTCCTTCTTGTTTTCACCAATCTCGACCTTCATTGGGTCGATCTATACTTTCTTATGGTTCAACACGTGCCTACCTGGCATTATTATAATTACATCATATTTCCTTTATCAAAATTTCTATTCTTTAGAACTTTGAATATTACCTTTCTCCTTGTAAGACCTCTAAGGTTATCCTTGAATCGTTCCTCATGTATTCCCTATATACAGGGAATATCAAAATACCATTAACTAATACTAGGACCATTGTCTATATACTTCTAAAAATTTCTCCACTGATCCTTAAAGGTGGTTGTTACCTCAATCCTTTCCAATTCATACTGTCAAAACGCATACTGTCCCTATTAAGGTTGAAATGCTGACCTTTATGCATTCCCCTAGGATTCTTCTCAAGTTATCGAGGTTCTATCTTTAATTCCACCTTTAAAAAGGTACATGCATCCTTCCATGGATAAATCAAGTCATATATCCTTGATAGATTATCTTATTCAATCATTCTCACCTCGATAGTCTATACCAAATTTCACAATAGCATCCTTATTCAAGCTGAGGTCAATCCATATGGCCTCCAAAAGATAACAATGGTTATCCGCTCTTCTTTTCTGATTTGGTAATGATAACAGGGATGTTCTGGAAGATATTGGTAATGTTCAATGTAAACTTTTTAGTTCTAACTATTCATTTATCTCCATTATTTATCTCAACCATCATCTCAATATTGGGATATCTTTTATACTTGGTGTCTCCCTTTTTGGGCATCAAGTCACAGGTCTTACATACACTTCCCATTCTTGAAGGTCACTTCCTTGATCCCATTTTCCTAATATCTTGTTATCCCGTCTCCTCAGCCCATCTGTGTTTCCTCATTAATCCATCGGTCTATCTCAAAGTTTCATCGAATACTCTCAACTTAAAGGGGATTAATTATACGTATCACTTACGCCTTCAACCTTGAATTTATCTCATGATCAGTCACCATCGCGCTGATGATGACACACTTCTCTGTATTTATTGCAAGGGTTTCTTAGGGTTTCCCATACCTAACTCCCTTATCACTTCTCAACTTTATTTCCTTTATATCCCTTTATACTCCTTCCCCTTTCAGTCTTTTATTTTCATTTATATTACAACCATTTCATGAACCAACACAACATAAGCATTGATTTCAAACATCCCGTCATTCTGGATTCGTGTCCTTCAGATGAACCTTGATGACTTTCACAACCTAGATTCATGATTCATCATACTTGTCTGCCTCTGGCCTGGTTTTAAAAATTTTACACTATCTCTCTAGCTTCCTTAGCCTTCCACCATCGGGTGGCCTCTCTCTCAGGAAGGTAAGTGGCAAAATAGTCTTTTGTGCTTCTTCCATCATTTAGAATCTCAAATGATTCCTCTATTTCTTTTAGCCAGGCTCTTGCCTCGACTGGGTCAACTTATTCCTTGGAACTCTGTGAGCTTAGTGACTTAAAGGTCCTGAAACAATTTCCCACCACATTGTTTCCTCAGAATGGTGGTTGGGGTAAAAGTATAAGTTTTGTTTAGGCAGGTCCATGAATTGCCCCATGGGAGTACCGTCCTAGTTCTCCCTATCTTGCTCGACTTCTTTTTTCTCAGTATGAAATGTTTCATCCTCCTCTCATAATCGGGGTTATCTTATACGTTAAAATCTTTATTTTCCACTTCATTATTTTATGGGTTCCTTCTTTCTTGATGGCGACCTCCCTGACTATCACATTCAGGGTTTGCCCTAAATCTTATTCCTGGAACGATGGATTTCATCTAAGATCCGGTCCTTAAGCTCTTAAACGTTTGGGACCCACCAAATTCTGTAGGAATACCTCGTTATTCCCTTATCATCTTTCTCGGTATTAAACTCTTCTCCAGCCATTGGCTCTCTGCCTTCATTCATCGCTTTTTCTTGGCACAATATGATCTTTTCCCATAATTCAGGCTGCATTACAAGCTCAAACAGCCTTTCAGTACCGGCTCCGATTACCTTCACTTCTATTTCCATTTTCTCGAAATCTTTTATCTACTCTCCCAAAGACATTATCATCTTGAGTCTCTCATTTCTACTAAGGGCGTTAGCCACTACATTGGCTTTACCTGGCTGATAAATAATCTCATAATCATAATCCTTGATTATCTCTAACCACCTCCTCTGGCGCATGTTGAGCTCTTTCTATGTAAAAATATACTTGAGCTCTTGGGGTTTGCGTAAACCTCGCACTTCTCTTCATACAAGCACTGCCTCCAATATTTAGGGTAAAACTATTGCCGTGAGCTCAAGATCATGGGGGGATATCGAATTTTATATTCCCTTAATTGTCTTGACGCATACGCGATTATCTTGCTGTGCTGTATAAGAAGCACCCTAATTCCTTATGCGAAGCGTCACTACAATTCACAAAATCTCCTTTTTCATCCGGCAACGCTAACATAGGGGCCATCACCAATCTTTGCTTCAGTTCTTGAAAGTTGTTCTCGCATTTCTCTGTCCATTCGAACTTCTCAGTCTTACGAGTAAGCCGCATTAAAGGGGCTGCTATCTTTGCAAACTTGAACGAACCTACGGTAATAATTGGCCAATCCTACCTCTGGTAGTCGCCCTAACCATGGTCGTCGATTCCTCAACGGTCATTTCTTCATCCTTGTCAGGATCTCCCACGGGATCCTCTTCAGCAATAATCCCTTCTGGGATAACATCCTCAACCGCTACATCCTTAATATGAACATCATTTGGTCCCTCGTTAGGGTGCTCCATTGGATCCACAATCCGATCCCCAATATATAGTAAAACATCATCGTGTTATTGCTTTTGAACTTCAGGGTTCAGAGTCCCGCTACCATATACGATAACGATCTATGTTACTATCATGATATTTATAAGGGTTCCCGTAAGGGTTTTATCTGTCAGTACTATGTTAGGTAGTCCGACTATGAACTTGGCAAGAGTTCTTATTATCTTAGTGAACTTATCATTTTAACGATGCATCATCTCTGAGGTTTATAATGCTTAGCTCTGATACCATTTCTGTAACACCCCCAAATCCGGGGTCGGGGATCTGGGTTGTCACGAGTTCCATTTCCCTCAACAACACTTAATCTTAATAAACAACCAACTACTGCGTACTGTGACCCCGCAATATACACACACCATAAGTTATAGTCTCAGAGATGAATACCCAAAAATAACACAAGTCATTTTATTCCACAATTATGAGTCATTACACCTCAAAAGGGTTCTTGGAATAAATTTACATTTCTTTGCCATTATTACAATTCATAATATACATAAGTCTGGTACATCAAAAGTTGAAAGCCTAGCCTATTGGTAGTTCCTACCTCAGCTACAACGGCCTCAACGCCTACAGGAAACTGCCATCTTGTCTATCTGTTGGGAGCTTGTGAATTGGGAGCTTGCTTTTGTCCATCTTGTCTATCTGTTGTTGTGTGATGAAAGAAGAAAGCAAGGGTGAGCAACAAGCCTATCAAAATAACATGTATTGTAATTAACAATATATGAGACTTCTCATAGTACTCATGAAAGTCTTGGTCAAGCAGATATGAACCAAGTTTGATATCTTAATGCGACGAAACCGCAAAATATTCAGCATATATATACATATATACTTTTCAAAACCTTTGAAATCCTCTGACATGTATATTATACACAGAGTTCCAGTTTATAACTGTATAAAAATATCGTTGCAAGGTGATCTCATATATCTAACCTTGTCTCAACGTTTTTCTGAAAATCTTTGTCATGCATAAGATAATCATTTACTAGATATAAGTTGAAAAGATGAAGTTACAAGATACTCCAATATACTTATATTTTTTTCTGAATACTACTTGAACTACCACCGTTCAAGGTATAAATAGTTCATCCCATAGATGAAGCTACAAGACAAAACTAGTATAGAATCAATCTTTGAAATATCATCAAAATTAAATGAAGTTACGAGATACTTCATTTGATGAAAACATCATTTTGAAAACTCGACCCAGACAACACTCAACAATCGCCTAGCCGTAGCCTTTCTATCAAAGTGCTCTGGGTAGTGTTGCAGAAATATCCAACTTGATGATGAGCTCATTACGGGAGTTTGCCCTGCCAGGAAGACCACTCACGATGATCAGTCGCAGTACTGCAACCCTACCATTTTCTACATGTAGAGGAGAACAGTCGGATTTACTTGTCGACTAAACGCTGGACTCCTAAGGAATGGACCATCTTAGCGGAACTTCCGGCCATTTGGGCCAATATACTAAGGCTGGGCCGGCGCCGCTCGACCACTTACACCACTCCTAGTTCAGATGAAATCCATGACTCTGAAACGTAAAGCTCGTCCCCTCTTTCCCCAAGTAGAAACTTGTTGATACGGCTCTACCAAGAAGTCATATCTAGTTGGAAAGGAAAACTCACTGATATTTTCCAGGCGATGCCTGTTAATGGATTAACTTATTCCAAGAATTTTACTTCCCGAGTGTTGGGTAAGTAATCAAAAACTCTTTTATCAAAACAGCAACCTTGTTGCGAATATAAAAATACATTATGGAGCCGGATCCCTCAGATTTTTGAGCGAGTATTTAAATCCCCTTCGAAAGGAAGATCTTAAATTTGAAAACGAGTTTTGGAATCCGCTCTAACTTTCCAAAAATAGTTTTGATAAAGTTTGAAAATAATTTCTGGAAATATTTTAAGTAAGAATGATCTGATAGTATCAATTATTTTCCGAATACTTGGCAAATGTCGAAATATTATTCCTTGGGAAAATAAAGAATATTATTTAATAAAATAAGCGAAGTCATAAGTCCTCGAATGAATATTCAAAATAATATTAATTAAATATAATAAACGGAGTCATAAGTCCTCGAATGAATATTCAAAATAATATTCATTAAATAAAATAAGCGGAATCATAAGTCCTCGAATGAATATTCAAAATAATATTCATTAAATAAAATAAGCGAAGTCATAAGTCCTCGAATGAATATTCAAAATAATATTCATTTAATAGAATAAGCGGAGTCATAAGTCCTCGAATGAATATTCAAAATAATATTCATTTAATAAAATAAGCGGAGTCATAAGTCCTCGAATGAATATTCAAAATAATATTCATTTATGATATAAAACTATCGAATAAACCTTATTCGATTAATAGTTTTGAAAACTATTTATATATATAATATACTCAGGAACATCGCCTCCCGGTTTAGAAAAATGTTCAACTCTGGGTCCCCTTTACTAAGGATATACGCAAGTACTGCTTATCTCTAGCATAGGTATTATGCAGTTTATAAGCAAGTGAATTGACAATGAAATATCAAAATCTCAAAACAGGCATGCATATATATATATATAAATATATCATATCAACATGCTTCAATATATCGCAAGATTTTCTAATAACAATCATGCACTTATCACAAGATAATGCACATATATATTTACATCACAACAACAGTATAACGAGTAGAAAATTTGCCTGGGTGTTCCGGGGTAAACTTAAGCTTAGAGTGGGTCCGGTAACCTATGAACAACAACATAAGCCGCAATTAAACCACGATCGCTTAAGAAACTAGTCAAAACTCACTCATACCCAAACGGTCGCTTACGGTCGCTTATACGCTTAGCGATTTGCATTAATCGCTCGCGTACCCTCGGCTCCACTAATTTTGATAAATTAACCGTTACGAATTTTAAGGAGACTTTTTCGCGAGTACTTTACCAACTTCCTAACCCACCTTACATAATTGTTTCATACTCCAATTGGTCATTTAAGAACCTTAACCAAGGTTTCAAAGTAAAGCAAGGGCTAATGGTTCGCTCACGAAACGCCGTTACTTAAAACGGTCGTTTCTCCTAAACCGTACATCGGATCTAAGCGAACCACATACCAAAACGAATCTTACGACATGATATAGCCAAACATAGCAAAGTTCAGAATCTTATAGTGAGTTCACGGGTCCTAAAGTTAAGCACAGAAACAGTTAAGGAAAATCGGGTATTACGGCGGTTATGTTTACGCGATTCCCAAAATAATTACCACTCTAAATCCTCATCAATTCACTCCCATCCTCCAACAATCAATAACACAACAAATACAACTTAAACCACTGAAAAATCAGTCCACACTCTAAGGTTTTACCAACTCATTCAATCACTACAAATTCACCATTCAAAATCAACACAACTTCATAAAAATCACTACTAAGAGTGGATCTAACTATACATTTACCAATTCATTTAAAAACTCAAACAATCAAGCTTAGTACTAAAGGTCAAGAAGTTTTTTTATACCTTGATTTATGAGTGAAAATTTGCTAGGGAGCCTTAAAACCTTGATCAATCCTTATACAAGCTTGGATCTCATAAACCATCAAGAAAACACAAAGTTAGATTTTGAAGTTTCTAAAAGTCCGATTTAAAGAACTATAAATATGAAGGTCTTACCATGATTATTTGGACGCGACTTGTGAACAAGAGTTGTAGGCCATCTCAATAAATTTCCAACGAGCTATAGAACACAATATTTAAGTGAGTATAGAAGGAGATATGGCAGTTTGAAGTTGTTGGTATCATTTTGGCCGAGAGCAAAATGATGAAATGAAGAAAAATGAAAAAGCTTCTTTGATTTCCTTGCATAAATATCTTCTCCCTTGATGACATCATCCATCATGCATCACTTTCTTTCCATGTGTCAATCCCTCATGGTTTGATAATTTCATAATCCTTGGCTTCTTGTACAAGCTTGTCTCTTGGTCGCTTATTTGTTTTACGGTTCGCTTAACTCTCGTTCTCGTTAATAATTTGAGGGATCATATCCGGGATCTTATTACTTGGGCTTCCCTGAACCTTTATTAATATCTTATATTCCTTTAACGATCCTCTGCTATAATCCTTAAATAAAAATCCTTTTAATCATGTTACCTTATACTCAATTCTTTCGATATCTGTTGGATTTTCGGGAAAAAATCAAAGTGTCCGGATTTGAATTATGACGACCTTTACATACACTCATTTACTTTATGAAATACTAATACGATCTCAGAATTTCCATAACAGTACTCCTATATAGTGTGGTATGATAATTTTCCTTAATCAGCATAGTCAGAAAAAAAATTACTATTCATCAGGGTTTCAAAAAATTTCAAAAATTGGGGTTATTACGGCACGTCCTCTCTAAGTGGGGCGTCCATCTCGACAAGGTTTTCATCCTTTGAGGGCGCATCCTCTTTACGAGGAGCGTCTTGCTCGAAAAAGGTATTCATTCCTGGAGGGCGCGTCATTTGTATGAGGCTCGTCTTCCTAAACAATGGTATTCATCCTTGGAGGGAGCCTTCATTATAAGAGGCGCATCCACTTAGACAAGGTAACATCGTTGGAGGGCGCATCCTTTGTATGATGCGCGTCTACCTCGACAAGGGAAATCATTCTTGGAGGGCATGTCCTCTGTAGATGCTTGTCTACCTCGACAAGGTAACATCCTTGGAGGGCGCATTCTTTGTATAAGGCGGTTCTACCTCAACAAGGCAACATCCTTGGAGACGCGTCCTTTGTAAGAGGAGCATCTACCTCGACAAGGGTATTCATTCTTGGAGGGCGCATCCTCTGTAAGAGGAGCATCTACCTCAACAAGGGTATTCATCCTAGGAAGACGCGTCCTCTTAAAGAGGAGCATCTATCTCGACAAGGGTATTTTTCCTTGGAAGGTACGTCCTTTATAAGAGGAGCATCTACCTCGACAAGGGGAATCATCCTTAGAGGGTGCGTCCTCTGTAAGAGGAGCATCTACCTCAGAAAGGGTGTTCATCCTTGGAGGGCGCGTCCTCTGTACAAGGAGCATCTACCTCAGCAAGGGTTTTCATCCTTGGAGGTGCGTCCTCTATAAGAGGAGCATCTACCTCGACAAGGATCTTTTATAGAATCTTCATGTAATAAACCAAATCAAAGATCAATATTCTTAGAAGGATTTTATCTTTAACGGAACTCAAGGGATGCAGAAACTATCTCATGTAGAAACTGAAAGGAATATGTCCTAAGTCCAATCATGTATTAGGATTTAGGAATAACTTTTATGTAATCTGTTTTGATTTCATTGATATTAATAAAAGACTTGTTTTGTTTTTATTACGGGCTCTATCTATTTAAGTGTTTAAATAAGATATACCATAGTTTAGAGTAAAGCTTTTTATGGATTATGATGAGATCATAATAGTGAGACCTAAAAAGATGATAACTCTAAACTTAAATAGTTCCTGGTCATAGGATTACTAACTGGTAGTTAATAATCCGCAAAGATCGGTACATACTATGTTTGCTTCATTATGTTGGATGTCTGTTCTCATAGACATTTGTGTGGTGACACTATAGCTAGTATGTAGGTGCTTATTATAGAATAAGTTCACTGAACATGACTCGCCTAGCTGAACAACTGATGGAGTTCACTCACGTGTCAGCAGTTGTTCGCTTAGTGATAGTTGTACAAGTATCCTTGGACTTGAGGTCATCATAGTCATCTTGTGTACACTGAACTATGTTTTGGTTTAGTTCTTAGTCTCCAGGGACAATTATTAGGGCTCTTCTGGGTATAGGAATTTGTACACGAAGATAGTGTATGATCAATAAAGGATCTACTCCTTTCAGTGAAGGAAGCGAATGTTCAAGGCTGATCAACTTATGCTAGTTCAGGAATCTCTGGCCAGAGTGAATGAAATTAGAAAGGAGTTTCTAATTTGCATAGAACTACGCATAGTAAATGGTAAGTAAGTGATTGAATTAGATAGGCTTGACACGAGATCCATGCCTTGTATTTAATCGGGACATTGTTGGGTAGAAGGAGTTTATTGTACGGTAACTATTCACTGACAGGTTCTTGGTATTCTAAGCAGTGAATTCTTATTATCCGGATAGTCGCGATATGTTGCGATGTAGAATAAATGTGATTAATTAATTAATCATATTTAATAAATTAGAGAATTTATATAAATAATGATAAAATAGTTTTATTATTATTTATTTCTACTACCGGTTTAATATTGAACCTACAGGGTCACACCATAAAAAGAGAATGATTTATTGGTGGAGGAATTAATTAATAATGGCTAATAATTATTTATTTGTGAAATAAATAATTAATTGGAAAATTTAATAATTGATTAAATGAGATTTAATTGATTATAAATTAATTAAGAAAAGTTCTTAATATTATTAATTAAAGGATTTAATTTTTGGAAATTAAATCAAGAGTGAGAATTATTTCTAAAGTGTTTAGAAAAAGGATTAATGATTAAAAGGTGTTTTAATTATTAATGAGAATAATAAATGGGATAATAATAATAATATTTATGAGAAAATTTCAGCTGAAAATTTTGCCTATAAATACACTATTATAGACCCTATTTTATTAGAACCCATATCGAACCCGAAAACCCAAAAAGTTTGGAAAACCCAATTCTCTCCACCTCCTTCCTCCTCCTTAACATCGTTTTCTTGGTGGATACCGGTGGAGTGCTTCACACTTGAGGAGCAACTGCTAAGGATCTCTGATCGTTGTCTTCGAATTATTTTAAAAGGTTAGATTCGATCCCTCGAATTTTTATTCACGATTTATATGCTTTTATTTGGATTTTGTATGTGTAAAAGTGTTTTGCCATGCCCCCGCTGCGTTAAAAATCCAACATTGGTATCAGAACATAGGTTGTATGCATATAGATCTGTGGTAAAAATTTCAGAATTTTATGTGCTTGTTTGAATTAATTATGATTTTTATAAGTTATATCATGGATTATTTTTGTCTGATGAGAAATCGTTTCTCAGAATAATTTTGAATGTTGATCTGGGTTCTACAAGTGTTGTAGATCGTCTGGGTATTTTTTTCATAATTTTATGATGTATAGATTTTTTATTTTGAATTTTTGAAGTTCTTAAAATTAAATTCGTAATTAATTAATCATATATATATATAATATGTTGTATATATATATTATCTGCTTTGTATAAAAGTACTCCTGTGTTGTCTGCTGTTGATGATGCACGGAATTAAAGAAAAGACAAGGTACAGGTGAGTTGTCAGGCGCGCTATTCGAAAAGCAACGACGGCTGCAATAAAAAAAAATATAGGGGTGTAACGCATTCCGGGAATGCGTTACACACCTGTGGCGCATTCACGGAATGCGTTACACCCTTTAATGGCTTAAAAGGGGTGTAACGCATCACCGGAATGCGTTACAGGGCTTGTAACGCGTTCCTGTAAGGCGTTACAGCCCGTCTGTTGATATTAAAATTGATTTTCTGGGAGTTTCGTAACTCCGTTTTGGGCATGCAATATACCGTTGGATTCGTTTTTCCGAGACGGATCTAATGGAGTCATCAATTTGAGTTTATATAAAAGTTTTTAAATGTTTATATTTCCATGAAGTGTTTTAAAGTTATTTTTGACTGTTTTAATTGCTTTTAAATGCTTCATGTGATACATAGAGATGTATATTGCTTGTTCTAATGTGCTAGATGATGTAACATGCCTACCTTGATGTTTATTCATGTTGATATATGTGATATATGCTTAGTTTATCATGTGATGATAGATTTAGGTGAACTTGAATGAACATAAGGCGTTTGTTAGACAACCTAGTATAGTGAAATTGTTTCATAACCTTAAGAACAATATTATGAATACAATCATGAGATTCTTGTGTTTATGAAACACGTAATTGAATATGAATTTTCGATATGAGAGAAAGGATGATTCTGTCAACAACAGATTTCTATCTGTAAGAAAGGGTTATTAAGTGACGCCTCTTGACAATGCTCCACCCGATCTGGGAATCATCTGATTATTGATTATTGATTTGAAATATTTAATTTAAAAGAAAGAATTTCTTTATAATATGATTATGATTGTAACGTAATATAATCCCTCTAAAATTAAATAATATCAAGTAGTAATTGGCCAATGACACAACGGGCTTGTGTCGGTCATAGCCTTCCAACATGATAGAAAAGTAGTTTTTATTTTTGAATCATTGTCGGTTCGTGCTACAGCCGAGGGCATTGATTTCGAAATAAGAAATACTTGTCTATTACATAGAGATGTGTACATTGAATAAGAATCTAAAGGTCGGTACGTGCTACAGCCATGGGCCTTTGGGGACTGATTCAACTGTACGGAATGTTGGGTTAGACTTGACTTAGAATATTGAGTTTGTCGTGCTACAGCCGAGACTCAATTATTCAAGAGGCTAAAGTTTGATTAGGGAATAACATGAGATGTAATTGACAAGAGTTGTCTGCCTATTGAACATTACATGGCGGTTCGTGCTACAGCCGGGGTCGTGTAATGGAATGTAGGATCCCTATTCCCACTAGCATTATGAATGCTTAATTTTTCACGTAGGGGGTTGAATAAATTAGATAAACTAGTGGGAGCCACTTATGAATAAAGACCCAATTCATATAGTGTTTTGAAATGAAATCGAATATTTGCTAAGTGTTGTTATGTGTTTATCATTTACAGATTTACTTTGTACGTTATGTCTTCTGCACTATCACTCAGGAGCATACTAGATGCTCACAAATTGACTGTTCCTAATTATGCTGACTGGCTTCGAAACTTGAAAATTGTTCTCAGGATTGAGAAGCTGGAATATGTGATTGACTCACCTAAGCCTACTGAACCTGCTAGTGATGCACATAATGATGAACATGTTGTGTATCGTAAGTGGATAGATGATGCAAATGTTGCTCAATGCATCATGCTAGCTTCCATGAACATTGAGCTACAGAAGCAACATGAGCATATGGATGCTCACACTATCCTCATGCATCTACAAGAGTTGTATGATGTGGCGGGGAGGACAGCTCGATATGAGATATCGAAGGAGTTTTTCGGTTGTAGGATGTCTGAGGGATCATCTGTGAATGACCATGTACTTAAGATAATCAATTTGATTGAACGTCTTGGATAACTTGGTTTTGTCATGGATGGGGAGTTGAGCCAAGACTTGGTCTTGCGATCGCTTCCGAGTTCGTTCTCGTAGTTTGTTGTGAACTTTCACATGAATAAGTTGGATGTCAGCCTGCCTGAACTCCACAACATGTTGAAGACTGCGGAATCGAATTTTTCCCCTAAGAAGAGTTCTGTTCTTCTAATTGGTGAAGGTTCCAATCCTAAGAAAAGGAAGAGGAACCCTTCCAAGAAGAAGAAAGTAGGTGAGAAAATGTCGGTTCCACCAAAAGCTGAAGACCCCGAGAGCAAAATTGTTTGCTTTCACTGTAACAAGGTGGGGCACTGGAAGAGGAACTGCAAGGTTTACCTTGCAGAATTGAAGAAGAAGAAGGGTAGTGAGACTACCGCTTCTGATTCAGGTATGTTCATGATAGAAATGAATATGTCATTAAATCAAATTTCTACTTGGGTATTAGATACCGCCTGTGGTTCTCAAATCTGCAATTTGTTGCAGGGACCAAGGAGAAGTAGGACTCTTGAGGAAGAGGAGGTGATTCTACTGATGGAAATGGAGCAAGAGTTGCTGCTGAAGATGTAAAATCATTTCATTTACATAGGCCTACGGGCAAGACTATTGTTTGAAATAATTGTTATTTTGTTCCCTCGATTGTGAGGAATATTATTCCCATGTTAGACTTGGCTGGATTTTCATTTATTATTGAGAATAATGAATGTTCTATTCTTAGAGATAATATTCTTTATTGACGTAGTGCTTTAAATAATGGTCTGTATATATGTGACATAATTTACTTCAGATTGAACAAACTAATAAAAGAAAAGGGATGATGAAAATCTCACTTTATTGTGGCACTGCAGTCTCCATTTAGTGGACATGGAGAGAGGGCTACAGATTTGCTAGGATTGGTACACACAAATGTATGTGGACCAATGTCTACGCAAGCCATGGGTGGATTTTCATACTTCATTACTTTCATAGATGATAGATCTGGATTCGGATATGTGTTTGATGAAACACAAGTCTTGGGCCTTTGAAAAGTTCAAAGAATATAAATATGAAGTGGAGAAACAACCAAACATAGTATTATAACTCTTCGATTAGATCGAGGTGGTGAATACTTGAACGGAGAGTTTCTAGATTATCTCAAAGTAAATGGTATAGTCTCCCAGTGGACTCCTCCAGATTGGTATCTGAAAGGAGAAATCAAACTTTGTTAGACATAGTTCAGTCCATGATGAGCTATGCAAATCTTCCAGTATTCCTATGGGGTTATGCATTGGAAACCTCAGCATATTTACTGAATAAGGTACCTTCCAAAATCTGTTCCTCAAACTCCGTATGAGATATGGAAAGAAAGGAAACCGAGTCTTAAACACGTTAAGATTTGGGAATGTCCAGCTTATGTCAAGTAAGTTGACCCAGATAAGCTGGAATATCGATCCGTAAAATGTAGTTTTGTGGGATATCCTAAAGAGACTTTAGGGTATTACTTTTACACCGATCATCGGGTGTTTGTCTCCAGACATGCTACCTTCTTGGAAAAGGAGTTTATCCTTGAAGGAAATAGTGGGAGCAAAATTGAACTTGATGAAGTTCAAGAAGCACAAACTACTATGGATCAAGAGGAAACACCTGTTCTGACTGAACAACCTTTTGTGGAACAGCCCATTCATAGAACAGGGAGAGTGTCTCGCCAACCTGAGAGGTATTATGGCCTTGTCATTGAGAATGGCAATGAGTTGTCGATCATTGATGATGACGACCCTATGACCTATAACAAGGCTATGAGTAGTGTTGACTCAGAGAAATGGCATAGTGCCATGAAATCCGGAATGGAATCTATGTATACGGTATACGTAAGAATGATTAGAGCAGATGGCCAGGTGGAGACCTTTAAGGCCAGGCTTTTGGCAAAAGGATTCAAACAAAGGCAATGGATTGACTTTGATGAAACCTTTTACCTGTAGCCCTGTTAAAATCAGTTCGGATTTTGCTTGCGATTGCTGCTTACTATGACTATGAGATCTGGCAATTATCCAGATGGTTTTTTTTCCAAGAGAAATGAAAACCTAGTGTGTAAGCTACTGCAAACCATATGTGGTTTAAAGCAAGCTTCTCGAAAGATGGAACATTCGTTTTGATGAGACAATCAAAGAGTTTGATTTTATTTGATTTTATCAAAAACGCAGATGAACCATGCATCTACAAAAGGGTTAGTGGGAGCGCGGTAACATTTCTTGTATTGTATTGAATTAGAGTTGACACACATAACAACATAGCAGACCCACTCACAAAGCTACTTTATGAAAGTCACTTTGATCGTCATGAAGACAAGATGGGTATTAGATACCAGAGTGATTGGCTTTAGTACAAGTGGGAGATTGAAAGGAATATGTCCTAAGTCCAATCATGTATTAGGATTTAGGAATAACTTTTATGTAATCTGTTTTGATTTCATTGATATTAATAAAAGACTTGTTTTGTTTTTATTACGGGCTCTATCTATTTAAGTGTTTAAATAAGATATACCATAGTTTAGAGTAAAGCTTTTTATGGATTATGATGAGATCATAATAGTGAGACCTAAAAAGATGATAACTCTAAACTTAAATAGTTCCTGGTCATAGGATTACTAACTGGTAATTAATAATCCGCAAAGATCGGTACATACTATGCTTGCTTCATTATGAAGGATGTCTGTTCTCATAGACATTTGTGTGGTGACACTATAGCTAGTATGTAGGTGCTTATTATAGAATAAGTTCACTGAACATGACTCGCCTAGCTGAACAACTGATGGAGTTCACTCACGTGTCAGCAGTTGTTCGCTTAGTGATAGTTGTACAAGTATCCTTGGACTTGAGGTCATCATAGTCATCTTGTATACACTGAACTATGCTTTGGTTTAGTTCTTAGTATCCAGGGACAATTATTAGGGCTCTTCTGGGTATAGGAATTTGTACACGAAGATAGTGTATGATCAATAAAGGATCTACCCCTTCCAGTGAAGGAAGCGAATGTTCAAGGCTGATCCACTTATGCTAGTTCAGGAATCTCTGGCCAGAGTGAATGAAATTAGAAAGGAGTTTCTAATTTGCATAGAACTACGCATAGTAAATGGTAAGCAAGTGATTGAATTAGATAGGCTTGACACGAGATCCATGCCTTGTATTTAATCGGGACATTGTTGGGTAGAAGGAGTTTATTGTACGGTAACTATTCACTGACAGGTTCTTGGTATTCTAAGCAGTGAATTCATATTATCCGGATAGTCGCGATATGTTGAGAAGCATCACTCACGATGTAGAATAAATGTGATTAATTAATTAATCATATTTAATAAATTAGAGAATTTATATAAATAATGATAAAATAGTTTTATTATTATTTATTTCTACTACCGGCTTAATATTGAACCTACAGGGTCACACCATAAAAAGAGAATGATTTATTGGTGGAGGAATTAATTAATAATGGCTAATAATTATTTATTTGTGAAATAAATAATTAATTGGCAAATTTAATAATTGATTAAATGAGATTTAATTGATTATAAATTAATTAAGAAAAGTTCTTAATATTATTAATTAAAGGATTTAATTTTTGGAAATTAAATCAAGAGAGAGAATTATTTCTAAAGTGTTTAGAAAAAGGATTAATGATTAAAAGGTGTTTTAATTATTAATGAGAATAATAAATGGGATAATAATAATAATATTTATGGGAAAATTTCAGCTGAAAATTTTGCCTATAAATACACTATTATAGACCCTATTTTATTAGAACCCACATCGAACCCGAAAACCCAAAAAGTTTGGAAAACCCAATTCTCTCCACCTCCTTCCTCCTCCTTAACATCGTTTTCTTGGTGGATACCGGTGGAGTGATTCACACTTGAGGAGCAACTGCTAAGGATATCTAATCGTTGTCTCCGAATTATTTTAAAAGGTTATATTTGATCCCTTGAATTTTTATTCACGATTTATATGCTTTTATTTGGATTTTGTATGTGTAAAAGTATTTTGCCATGCCCCCGCTGTGTTAAAAATCCAACAGAAACATCTCTTAGCAAGGCATCTCACGAAGTGGCATCCAATAAAGGGCATCTCACTCTCAAAGAGATTTTCTTGAAGTTGAGCGTTTTCTTAAACGTGGGTGTTTTCCTGACCTTGAGCATCTCCCTGATTTTTAGGAAAAGTAATATATCTTACCCATGTGGCAATATGTAACACCACAGAATTAATGAGAGGTGACCTACCCCTTGAGCGTGCGCCCTGTCAAAAGTACCTCGTATCCTTATCTTCCTCATCCATTTCTAAGGCAACTCCCATAATTTCTTCTTGCTAAAAATAACCAGATGACCTTGGTAATTATAACGAAAGAAGAAGCCTTAACATATGAGACAGATATGCTCAAGGCGCGCCCTGAAAACTCACTCAAATTATCGAGGATGTGAGGGTGTGTTCGCTGAAACTAAACTCTCAACATACTAGGAAAATCATTGTACTTTATTTTCTTCTTTATAAATCATGTCTTTAATGTCGAGGAAGATGACATGGGTATTTCAATGTAGGTGCACCTTAAGAGAGATAGCCTTTGAGAGTTTACTTATAACTGTTGTGTGACGGCCTCAACCCCGGGGTCAGGAGTTGACGTCATCAATAACAATAATAACAACATAACATAGTCCAACTCAACATTATTATATAACACAACCCCTTTTACCAAGATCTTTTCCAGGTTTAAGTATGACTTAGGTTACAATCATCACGAAACCAACTTACTAAAGACAATCCTGACAATACTATCTTAACACAGCAACTCAACAGACCATTATTGGTCCAACACAACTATATCAGAGGAGCCTGTCATAGAGGGAACTGGAACTCTGCCCCGACTGTCACGGAAGAATCTCCTAGGCATCTGCAATACATATATAAACATTCTGCAAGGGTAAGCAATCAATTGCTCAGCAGTACCACTATATGAATAACAAGTAAAACGATTTAAAGTAAAGCAGTTATAGGAACAGAATTCATAACTCGGTAGAGAACAAGTAAACATTCATAAACTGGATATTCAAAACTAGCATGCCTTCAACAAAATAGACGTAGTAGTGTGTTGTGTACAAATACCAGAGTTTAATTCTAGCATGCCATTTTCATTTCCAAATCCACTGTATAAACAACTTATTCCGTTACGAGAATTATAAAGCCAAATCAGATACGTACGGATATGTGAAGACAACTGATCAGGCTATCAACACCAGAAGGCTCTAACTGCCATCTCATTTACCTGTTCCGGAACTCAGAGACTAACTAGATTTCTGACCTACTGGACTATTCAGTTATATAGTATGCGCAACCGAATTAGCCTCTTACGACACCTCAATAGGCCTACTCTGGCCCCTATGTATCCCATATCTGATTGTTTTATCCAGTTTTCAAAACACTTGTACCTATCTCATTTTCAAAATCATTCATTTTACCAGCACACATATAAAATCCAGTTCGCAAATTATTTTATTCGAGATAGGTACCTTTCGAAGTTACTTTTCCCCAAAACAGGGTTAAAACAATGATTTATAACTACAGGGGATACGTAACTTAAAATGTTTCTGTTCCATTACGCGAATAAAATATTTAGCTATTCATACGTACTGAACCATAAAAGAATGGTCAGGGGTACTTGCTTTGCAGAGCTTTATAACTATTATTGATCGACTTTGAGCCGACTCGGATGCTCAGGCTTTAAAGTCTAACCACTAGATCATCTTAGATTCGACTTCAACACTCAGGTTCTTCGGTGAAAACCCTACTGCGCTTGTCGACTGTCCACTAAGTTATCCTGAGTCCAACATCCACTTTTGGTTTCCCGACTAGCACCTACAGAGTCTAAATACTCTATGTTAGACGACTATGTATGCTTGACATATCCCCAATACCAATGTTTCCCAACGATACCCAAATCCCACTCGTAATTATACATATTATAATAACACACGCAACAATTAGGGTTCACATTCTCGAAAATCGGTTCGTTTCCAGAAAATACATATACTCGTCACTTTGCGAAACTAGGGTTATTGGTTTTAACCAAAATATTGTATCACATCGTACAATCAAATTTCGTATAAAATACATATATATTTATATAGCCACTCGACGTCTCGATAATCATCGGATACGTTCCCGTATTTCCGCAGGTCAATTTCCCGGAAATCGGGCAGCGTCTCCTTTGTTCATCGGACTACCCATCGAATACAATCGACGTCAATTCAACAACAACAACCAACAATCACAATCACAATTAATCAATTACCACCCGACTACGTGAATTCTCAATTTCAATTTGGACCTTAGCAATTATATCCGACTATTTATATTCCGAAAATAATTGTACGAATTAAATATTAAATATTATTTTACAATTATAGAACTCAGAATTAATTCATCACAGTCCACCGTCAGCTCGCCGAGGCTCATCGCCGACGGCGGTAAAATTCGCGGGTATCCGATTAGTTTCGGGTTCCCTACGCGGATTTTACCGATTAATAGCAATAAAATTTTACGAATTTTGAGAAATATTCATCAACAATAATAGAAAATCAGAAATTTGGAACCCACTACCACCGCACGCGCATACACGCGGCGGCCGGAAAAGGAATGGAACAGCAATCGGAAAAAGGCACAGAAGCAACACCTAGCATCACTGCAATTCCCACACTAATCTGATAACTACACGCATATATATATATATATATATATATATATATAGATATGCAGAAATTGAACCCACCTAGAAGCAGGTGGCAGTTACCGGAAAAAGGGGCGGCAGCCACTGCAGAGAAACCGGAAAAAAACTAAACGAAAAGAGATATGCGCGGGAGATAAAGAGAGAGTAGAGGGGGAGAGAAACGCAGAAGTAATCGAGTGGAAGAAGGAAAGGGATTGAGAGTAATCAAAGTGAGGAACAGGGAACCAAAGTTGTGTTCCTGTTATTTTAATTTTTAATTTAATTGTTCATTCCTGCTGCTTAACCCAAAGATTGCCACGAATCTGCAGTGTTACCAAATCACGACACGTGTCCCCAACTCGACTGTAAGCCCCAAATATTTCGTATTTTGCAAAATAATGAACAAACCTACAGGTAAAAATAAGTACAAAAATTACTGAATTAGTTTTAAAATATTTCTAAAAATCCCGAAACTAATAAAACCAAATTTTCATAATTTATATATTATTTTTAAAACGCGACTCGTACCCGCAATCCACAACTAACAAACCGGGTTGCACTTAAAACAATTTCAGAAAATCACAAAAACAGTCTTAAAATGTTATAAATATCCAGAAGTTTATGAAAACATGAATTTCATAATTTTAAAATAATTTCTGAAATGTAATTTATACCCGCTTTTAACAATTAAACGAATCAACGCCCGGGTGAAATTAATCCCAAAAATTCCCAAAATAATTTTAAAATTCTCAAAATATTCCAAACTTAAGTAACTATGAGTTTCATATTTTTTGAAGAATTCTAGAATTAAATACAGATTTTACAAATAAATGCAATCAGAAAATGATACATGGCTAAATAATTGATGAAATATTGATTTATAAATTTTATAAAATCCCAAAAATAATTATTGAAATTATAAAATTATAAAAATAATTTTAGGGACAATCCAAATATTTATGCAAATAAATTTGCATTAAATTCACTTTTAAAAGTGAAAACAATTCAATACAACTCAATAATAAATTACGCAAACAACCAGGTACACTACCATTCACACATAGATAATAATAAAACAACACATAGCTGATAAAAGCTATACCCATATTTTATTTATTTAATAATTCCATAATTATGTATTTAAATATAGTAATAATAATGAAACTATACGAGTCGTTACATCCTTCCCCCTTAAAAAGATTATGTCCTCAACATCTGATCCAACTAAACAAGTGAGGATAATTGTCAAGCATGTCTGACTCTAACTTCCAGGTAGACTCTTCTACTCGAAGATTTATTCGAAGCATACTCATTATGGGTATAAACTCATTCCTAAGGACTCGCTCTTAATGATCTATGATGTGGATCGATCATTCCATGCAGAATATATTTGGATAAGAACCCATTGGCTCCTAATTAACGACCTGGTTTGAATCAGATACATATCGCCTTAACATTGACACGTGAAATACATGAAATATATATGTTGCAATTGTGGCGGCAAAAACTCATGGGCAACTTTACCTGTATTTGTCAATACCTCAAACGGTTCACTATATTTAAGACTCAACTTGTCCTCTTTATTCAAACCTAGTCAATCTCTTTCAAGGTGAACTTTTGCCAACACTAATGATCCTATTTTTATATCCACACTCTTTTGATGCACATCCGGCTTCTTTCTTTATCTATTTCGGGCTGCTTCAACTCTTTTCCAAATCAACATCACTACGTCCTTGGTGTACTGAATTATTTCAGGATCTAACAACATCTCTACTCCCACTTCTCGTAATAGAGGGGAACCCACACTTATGTCCACACAGGGCTTCGTAAAGTAGCATTCCCCTACTAGCATGATAACTATTAACATAGAAAAACTCAATCAATGGTAGATGATTACCTCAGTTTCCTTTTAGATCCAAAATATATACTCTCCACATATCTTATATTGTCTAAATCGTCTTCTCTCTTTGGCCCTTCTCCTACGGATGATGGATGGTACTCACTTTAGGTATCTTATATTATCGAACACTTCTTACTCATTTCCATCAATTAAGGCTGGAAAGTAACCTCATATCCTCACTTCTTCTCACCTTCAGGTATTTGAACTTCGCATTCCACCCTTTCCAATTCTTTTATTAACTCCTCAGTGATCTTAATCACATTCAATCCTTTCCTTTTCCCAGGGCATCTATTACTACACCGGCTTTTCTTAAATGGTCATTAATAGATAATCAAAATTGTTTATTAATCTCAGTCAAAATCCATACTTGAAAACTTAACATATAGTTGCTTCCTTTCTAATTCTCGTAGGAAAATTCTCGGGCGTTCTACACAGACTTCCTTAATTTTGATTAGCTGAAGATGTTATCAATAAATAAAATTTGCTTATCCAAGTACTCCTTATACACCATGTTTCTTAATTTTTTATAGACAACTGATACACTTGTTACTCCACATAATATCACTAGAAATTGCAATGCTCATAACTCATTCTAATCGCAATCTTTGATATGTCCTCAGGCTGGATCTTAAGTCAATCACCGAGAAATAACACACTCCTTGAATTAGTCACATAAGTAATTTATTCTTAATAGGAGTTACCTATTTTTATTCGTCGTTTTGGTTAAACTCCCGATAATCAGTACACAATCTCATAATTTCATCATCCTTCTCCAACAACATCACTGGTGCGGCCCAAGGGACTATATTTAGTATGCTCACTTCCCTTTCTAATAACTTTTTATAATTATCAAACTAATTATTTCGTTCCACTGGCCTCAGAAAGATTCCAGACATTTATTTTTTACCCAAACTTCTTCCGGCTTAAGTATTCTCTTCTTCGTATCTTTACACATGGTGGATCTACCTTATCCTTAGCTTATTACTCCTTTCTCGTATGATTGGAAGAACTTCTTATATTGCTTCCGCACCTAGGAACTTACCTTACTATTGGCTTTTATACACTTTACACTTCGCTTCTTCTAAAAACCACTCCTTGCCTTACTACAGGACAACCAACCCGATCCTAAGATCACCTCAACTCTTCTAGCTCGGAGGGGGTCAGATCCGCTACAACTACGTCTAAATTCTAAACGCTCGATCTCTTGGTCCTTTAAAAAGTTCTGCCTCTAGCTGTACTGGATATTGGCCTTTGGAATGTAGTACCATGAGTAACCGTTCTACAATTCCTTGCAATATGTTCAACCTTTCCATAATTGTAACACGTAACTCCTGGATTTTATGGGTTGGATTTTGATGCATAATGGCCCTTATGTCCACACTTGAAACATTACACACTCTTTTTGCACGAACCACTATGTCTCCTGTCACAGGACTTGCAATCCACTGTTGACTTGACTGACTGGGTTGGAGTGGAAGTAACTGAAGTAGCACTAGACCTAGCCTCAGAGAAACTCTGTCTCCGGAATCTCTTACTCCTGCTTCGGCCAAACTGATTCTGCAATCCTTGGCTAGATTCTTCTTGATCTGCCTTGTCCATAGTACCACCAGACTTCCTTTTCTTATCATTCTCTTCCTTAACAGCCACTTCTGGTCACCTTCTATTACCAGGGAGGCCTGAACCATAGAGGAGTATGTCTTGAGTTGCAATGCCACAACTTCTCTGCGAATTTCAGGCTTCAACCCTTGTTGGAACCTCCTTACTTTCTGAATCTCCGTACTTACATACTCAGGAACTAATCGGGCCAATTCTATAAACTTGACCTCATACTCCAACACACTTCTTTCACCTTGTTTCAGTTCTAGAAACTCGACTTCCAACTGATTCCTTAACCCATCGGGAAAATACTTCTCCAAGAATAATTCTGTAAATCTTGTCCAAGAAACAGGGCCGTCTCTTTCCAACGCTCGAGTGGATTCCCACCAATAATTTGCTTCATTCTTAAGAAAGTAACTCGCATAATTGGTTTTAAGATCGTCACTTACTTGTGTAAGGATAAATGCCTTTTCCATTTCCTTCAGCCAATTTCTGGCAACAACAGGATCCACTTCGCCCTTGAACTCTGGGGGCTTAACAGACTGAAAAGATTTAAATCTGGTAGTTTGGTTTAGCTCTTCTTGTTGATGTTGTTGTTGCTGAATCTGTTTGATTAACTGCAACTGTTGTTGCTGTTGCTGGCGCAATAACTCTAGAACTTCATTTATAATTGGACCCTCCGCCAAACTACTACTATTTTCTTTAGATGGGGTAACTTTCTTGGGTGGCATTTTCCTGAAATATAACAGGGAATTTATTTAAAAACATAAAGAGATTGTATAACAAAAATGTCACCGTTCAAACGGTGCACCTGTGTCAGGAAAATGTTGCCCAATCAATATACCCATGTCTTTATTCTTAGGATCCATTTATAAAAGATATCTAGATTAGCAACAATAGCCACAATAGCAACGGTAACAGTAGCAGAATTAACAACAGCGCAGAAAACTGGAATATAAAGGTACTAAACATTATAGTATGCCCTCTCAATACAACAACAACCGAGCAACCTTCCATCACCATTAAAAATGCAACATTAACAAATTTCATATACCACAAAGCTAGACGGATATACTAGGCACCACCCAAAAAGGGTAAAACTGATAAGTTAAGTTAATCTTAAGAATTACAGACCTGGCTAACGCACTAGCCTGAGTTTCAATCAACCATCCTTCCCCAAGGCGACTTCTTATCTCTTAAAATTGACCCATCTTCCACGGAGTTAACTTTTCTAAAGCTGCAACCTTCAGTATCGAATCATGAATCCTCTCTACTATTTTTCATTTCTGAGATAGCAACCCGATATAAAACTTCTATTCCTCTAGACAATCAACTCTTGCTTACTTTCAATAACCAGGACTGTCTAATTATAAAAGCTACTGACAACTCATTGCCTTGGAACTTCAAATGATATTTCAAGGTCAAGGAAATAATGATACAGGGAGGACAAGAGAAGAAGACATAGGTATAACTGAGAGCAACCATACAAGTACATAAGATGGCCAGTCTTAGTACCGCATAGCTCACAACACATACTTCGGTGGCGTCCCACCAGACCTTTTTGTCACACAGACAAATAGTCAATTTGTATGCATTGTTTTCCCCAATCAACCGATAGAATCTCTGAGAAAAGAAACAATATTTAAATAGAGATTTACAAATATGGAGGAAGAAAATCTGATTTATAATTGAGCCAACAGAACCCTAAGTGGCTTACTCCGAGTTCTCAACTTTCTCACAGAAAAAAAGTAAGCAACTTATAGGATAAGAAACAATGACGCTGGAAACAAAATACATTTCAAGAAAGAAGTATATGGGTTCAAAGATACCACCTCCCTTTCTGATCCACATTCTCTATAAAACTTGGTCGTCATAGCATCCACAGACTATTATCATACTATCTGAACTCACCAAGGTCGCACAATCGGTCCAATAACATTTATTGACATAGAAAATGTGATATTTAGGGATAATATGGGTGTTCATATAGCTGACACACCAAAGGTCCGCTCAAAAACTGAATTATCTCAATCAGACTCGCATTCTCGAGAGGAAAACTAGAAATCTCTATCAAATTTTACCAACAATATCTATGCGAAGGAGACGTACTCTAAACTGGGCAGTTCCAATCAATTCCCCATAGACGTCAGGGTTACGCCCTCGAAACCCTTGACTCAACTCATAGACTCGCTCCTCTGATTGAGTTACTGACTCACATCTATCTATGAACCTTCATGTACTCTTTTGACTCTACTCTTAACCTAAATCAGGGACTCAAACCTATAGCTCTGATACCAACTGTGACGGCCTCAACCCCGGGATCAGGAGTTGACGTCATTAATAACAATAATAACAACATAATATAGTCCAACTTAACATTATTATTTAACACAACCCCTTTTACCAAGATCTTTTCCAGGTTTAAGTATGACTTAGGTTACAATCATCACGAAACCAACTTACTAAAGACAATCCTGACAATACTATCTTAACACAGCAACTCAAAGACCATCTTTGGTCCAACACAACTACCTCAGAGGAGCCTGTCATAGAGGGAACTGGAATTCTGCCCTGACTGTCATGGAAGAATCTCTTAGGCATCTGCAATACATATATAAATATTCTGCAAGGGTGAGCAATCAATTGCTCAGCAGTACCACTATATGAATAACAAGTAAAATGATTTAAAGTAAAGCAGTTATAGGAACATAATTCATAACTCGGTAGAAAACAAGTAAACATTCATAAACTGGATATTCAAAACTAGCATGCCTTCAACAAAACAGACGTAGTAGTGTGCTGTGTACAAATACCAGAGTTTTATTCTAGCATGCCATTTTCATTTCCAAATCCACTGTATAAACCACTTGTTCCGTTACGAGAATTACAAAGCCAAATCAGATACGTACGGATATGTAAAGACAGCTGATCAGGCTATCAACACCAGACGGCTCTAACTGCCATCCCATTTACCTGTTCCGGAACTCAGAGACTAGCTAGGTCTCTGACCTGCTGGACTATTCGGTTATATAGTGTGCGCAACTGAATTAGCCTCTTATGCCACCTCAATAGGCCTACTCTGGCCCCTATGTATCCCATATCTGATCGTTTTATCCAGTTTTCAAAACACTTGTACCTATCTCATTTTCAAAATCATTCATTTTACCAGCACACATATAAAATCCAGTTCGTAAATCATTTCATTCGAGATAGGTACCTTTCGAAGTTACTTTTCCCCAGAACAGAGTTAAAGCAATGATTTATAACTACAGGGGATACGTAACTTAAAACGTTTCTGTTCCATTACACGAATAAAATATTTAGCTATTCATACGTACCGAACCATAAAAGAATGGTCAAGGGTACTTGCCTTGCAGAGCTTTATAACTATTATTGATCGACTCTGAGCCGACTCGGATGCTCAGGCTTTAACGTCTAACCACTAGATCATCTTGGATTCGACTTCAACACTCAGGTTCTTCGGTGGAAACCCTACTGAGCTTGTCGACTGTCCACTAGGTTATCCTGAGGCCAACATTCACTTTTGGTTTCCCGACTAGAACCTACAGAGTCGAAATACTTTATGTTAGACGTCTATGTATGCTTGACATATCCCCAATACCAATTCTTCCCAACGATACCCAAATCCCACTCATAATTATACATATTATAATAACACATGCAACAATTAAGGTTCACATTCTCGAAAATCGATTTGTTTCCAGAAAATACATATACTTGTCACTTTGCGAAACTAGGGTTATTGGTTTTAACCAAAATATTTTATCACATCGTAGAATCAAATTTCGTATAAAATACATATATATTCATATAGCCACTCGACGTCTCGATAATCATCGGATACGTTCCCGTATTTCCGCAGGTCAATTTCCCAGAAATCGGGCAGCGTCTCCTTTGTTTATTGGACTACCCGTCGAATACAATCGACGTCAATTCAACAACAACAACCAGCAATCACAATTCACAAATCCACAATCACAATTAATCAATTACCACCCGACTACGTGAATTCTCAATTTCAATTTGGACCTTAGCAATTATATCCGACTATTTACATTCCGAAAATAATTGTACGAATTAAATATTAAATATTATTTTATAATTATAGGACTTAGAATTAATTCATCACAGTCCACCGTCGGCGGTAGAATTCGCGGGTATCTGATTAGTTTCGAGTTTCCTACGCGGATTCCACCGATTAATAGCAATAAAATTTTACGAATTTCGAGAAATATTCATCAACAATAATTGAAAATCAGAAATTTTGAACCCACTACCACCGCACGCGCATACACGCGGCGGCCGGAAAAGGAATGGAACAGCAATCGGAAAAAGGCACAGAAGCAACACCTAGCATCACTGCAATTCCCACAATAATCTGATAACTACACGCACATATATATATAAATATAGATATGCAGAAATCGAACCCACCAAGAAGCAGGCGGCAGTTACCGGAAAAAGCGGCGGCGACCGTTACAGGGAAACCGGAAAAAAAAACTAAACGGAAAGAGATATGCGCGGGAGATAAAGAGAGAGTAGAGGGGGAGAGAAATGCAGAAGTAATCGAGTGGAAGAAGGAAAGGGATTGAGAGTAATCAAAGTGAGGAGCAGGGAACCAAAGTTGTGTTCCTGTGATTTTAATTTTTAATTTAATTGATCATTCTTGCTGCTTAACCCAAAGACTGCCACGTATCTGCAGTGTTACCAAATCATGACACGTGTCCCCAACTCGACTGTAAGCCCCAAATATTTCGTATTTTGCAAAATAGCGAACAAACCTACGGGTAAAAATTAACCCGAAAATTATTGAATTAGTTTTAAAATATTTCTAAAAATCCCGAAACTAATAAACCAAATTTTTATAATTTATATATTATTTTTAAAACGCGATTCGTACACGCAATCCACAATTAACGAACCGGGTTGCACTTAAAACAATTTCAGAAAATCACGAAAATAGTCTTAAGATATTATAAATATCCCGAAGTTTATAAAAACATAAATTTCGTAATTTTAAAATAATTTCTGAAATGCAATTTATACCCGCTTTTAACAATTAAACGAATCAACGCGCGGGTGAAATTAATCCCAAAAATTTTCAAAATAATTTTAAAATTCTCGGAATATTTTAAACTTAAATAACTATGAGTTTCATAATTTTTGAAGAATTTTGGAATTAAATACGTATTTTACAAATAAATGCAATCAGAAAATGATACATGGCTATATAATTGATGAAATATTGATTTATAAATTTTATAAAATCCCAAAAATAATTTTTGAAATTATTAAATCATAAAAATAATTTTAGGGACAATCCAAATATTTATGCAAATAAATTAGCATTAAATTCACTTTTAAAAGTGAAAACAATTCAATACAACTCAATAATTAATTACGCAAACAACCCGGTACACTACCATTCACACATAGATAATAATAAAACAACACATAGCTGATAAAAGCTATACTCATATTTTATTTATTTAATAATTCCATAATTATGCATTTAAATATAGTAATAATAATGAAAATATACGAGTCATTACATGCTGAGGATATAACATTACATCCTTTAATGGAGGAGTTCATTCATGTCCTGGGGCCTCACCTTGACAGTCAAGGGGCGCATCCTAGGATTCATGGTACCTCCACTCTAATAGATTCTTTTCTTCTGAAGTTCCAATATTAAGATTCTCCTTGTAGTCAGTGAAGTTCACCTCACCATCAATATCTTTTTTTTGGGCGCGCCCTGAGGAAATTTTGTATCTTGAGAGGCAAAGAATTGATTCCAATCGAGCCATTCATCAAGTACTGAGTATAACACATCTTCTCATCAAGACATATTCATTGAAAACTTTCATAGGCTTTCTCTTCTGAGGGGGCGCCCTGGGAGGGCAATTCTCCACTAAATGTTTCACATGCAGAGGGCGCGCCTTAATAGATTGTGACGCAGCGCTTGGTAACTCATGAAATTTTTTCCAGATAATATTTCCTACCTGCAAGAAACATAATTAATATGGAACTTGAAATGTTATCTGGAGGACGCGTCCTAGAGAGACGGATGTATCTAGTCGGTGAATTCTCGTGGAATTTGTTGGAAGTTGTCTAGGCCCCAAATTTCTTAATCAAAGCGCGTCCTAAGAGTTTGTGGGGATCTCCTCCGTGCCAAGTCTCTTTCACGATCTTCTTCCTGTACAATTCCCAGAAACAAGTAACGGAAAATACAACGAAACTAGTTGAGTGTTACCTTGAGGGATCGTCTTTAAGGCGATAATTAGCTCATGGTAATAATGCCTTCTTCTTAGAATATTCTCTTCTTAATCTTCCTTGGATTTGCCTTTGGTTAAGTGCTCTGAACTGAATAGTGTTCTCAAATCTTCTAAATCAAATAGGATTCCTCAGTCTTCTTGTTGGAATAGGATTATTCAATCTTCTAATTAGAATAGGATTCTCCAATCTTCTATTTCGAATAGGATTCTTCAATCTTTCAATTAGAATAGGATTCTACAATATTCTATACCAAATGGGTTTCTCCCAATCTTCTAAACCAAATAGGTTTCTTGCAATCTTCTAAACCAAATAGGATTTTTTGATAAAAATTCACAACTACTGTTTTCCTCTATTTCCGGGCTGCTCAACTTGGATTCTAGTAACCATATCATCTCTGAATTAAAGAGAATTAAATAAGCTTCACGTGAGCTATAAGATCGTCCAAATCTGACTTACGGGACTCGAGATAAGGCCCAAACAGTGTAAGCAAATCGCTTAACCCACCAAATCCGAATTTTGTATCCAAATTCGCTCGTTTATGACCATGGTTGTAAACTTCAACCCCCATGCCTGGAAATCATCATCCATGGATCTCCCTCGTGGTCGCGGATACTACATTCAAATCTCATTCAACCCCCTGGACGAAAATAGTTATTCACGGATCTCCTTTATGGCTGTTGTTTGCAACCTCCTCCGTGGATATCCTTCAATTTTGTGTTAAAGAACCTTCATCATGATGCGAAATCTCTTCCTCTTGAGATTATAATCTTGATCAGCACCCCTCCTTCTAGCGCCAATTTGTTGACGGAGGAATTTGGTATTAACAAAGTTTGAGGTTCGTCGCTGGAATCAAGATCTACGATGGTGGTTATTCGCCTGAAAAGTGAGCGGAGTATGGTAGTTGTGATGAATTGGGGGATGAGATTGCTTAGGGTTGGTGGTGGCTCCTTATGGCTCTCACTTTCGACCCCTTATAATTTGCCTATGTATCCCTATTTATAGAGAATCAAGCCAATATAATTCTTGGGGAACAAAAAACCTAATGGGCTTAGATTTCTTACCCCGATGCCCAGTAGGAAACCTACTGCAAACCATCTTTTACTAGTTTTAGGAATGTCCGCCGATGAGTCCCAACCACAAAGTCCCAAGGCTCATCCGCGGCTTCGAGACTTTACGGATAAGGCATCTCCCTGGCCAAGGATAACCTTCCGCTACCGGTTTTTTCTCTAATCCGTAGACGCAGGTATAGACGTGGCTCACCCCAAATGTTAGACGCATCCTTGTCCCCCGGATAAGGATCCCTTACCAGATTGCAGGACAAGTGATCCCAAGCTTTTGGGTGCAAAGTGCTGGATACTCCAAAGTCTCCCAACGAGGACACCCGTTGACTATAGAGATAGAGTTTCCAAAGCACACACCAGAGTTTACCTCACATCCCCAATGAAGAAACTCATTGACTACAGGAGGAGGCCTTCCGTCCAGGCATACCCCTGGAGGTGTCTGACCATGGACACCGCCTTCCTGTGGTTGCATTAAAGGAAGGAGTTCTTCAATAGAGTACCTGCAGAAAATATGTTAGTAATAATCATCCATCGTCTTCCTACCCTCATGAAGCGTCCAAAGAATCTGCCTAAAAATCCATCTGCTGCTAGCAAAATAACAGGGTGCGCCCTAATATCTATATAAGTTAGGGTGCGCCTGATCTCCTCCCCTGGAGGGCGCGCCCTTTCTTTATCAGAAAGGGGGCAAGCCCTAATTTAAGGTGATCTTCATAATTTTATCCCAATTTTGTCCAATTGACCCGATTTTTGACCCGAATATTGCTCGTACCAAATTTTGGGCATAACAAATAGTTTTATGCGGGGCTATTGAAACTACTATTTGAACAAGGGGCAGATTTACACTTTCCACAAAAATTTGAGGCAGCCTTGTTGCAGGAACAGAATAGGTGACGGATATAGAGTTTGGAACATTAATATGTAAGTTGTAGACTACACTGTAGAGTCTATATGGAAAAAAGTTCTTCAGCTACACATGAATGATGTTGGTAGAAATTTTTACTGTAGTTATGCAAGTATGATTGATGTTGATACATTTCTATATTTCATAAAAATCAAAATATTACAACTCATAATTATTGTTTTAATGAATAGATGTTACTTCTTATTGTTGGATAATTTTTAAATGGAAAAGCAATTGTCTTTTTCTTTACGGACACTATTTTTATATTATTCTTGTGGGGATCTATCCGAAAGTAGAGTTATAATTTATTAATAGCTTATTTTCAAGAAATCATGTTCTACAAATGGAATATGTTGGATATGCTTGAAATAAATTTTTAGCGGAGAGTTTTAGTAAAGAAAAATTTACAAGATGTTGAATACAAGAAACGAGAACTAAAAAAGACCGATGAACAAGATATAATTAATTGATTGAGTCACCACAGTGATCAAATAATTCTATGTCGTGTCATATCAGGACATTATACCCAATAATGTACTAATAACATGTTATATAATTTTTCTAGAGTCTACAAAGATATTTCTTGCTTGGACTAGATTGTTGGTTAGAAATGAGATAACGTGATGGTTTACTACTTATCTGGCGTATAAATTGGCACAATTCCATGAAAGCAAGTGCAATATGGAGGGGGAAGCAAAATTTGGATCAACTACAATATCAGGATGATAACAACTAATACTACTAAAAGTTGGAAGGAGTTGATGAAACTGAACATTAAATTCCAGAAGATCACTCAAGGAGATGTTATTGATCTACGTGAGTTCCACTTCACCAAATATAGGGATTACCTCATCAAATATTTGACTAAACGCAGGTATGTCTGTACTGTTACTTTTCAGATAGTATTTCATTCAAATTTATTTCAAGATTTGTTTTTCTAGTTATTATATTGTGTTGCTGAATATTGGGAAAATGTAAATAAATTCCCCATCAGAGTTTATATTGAAAACAAATAAGAGGAATGCATATTGTTGTTACAACAGATCACCTAATTTTTTCAATATTATGGTATAAAATGTTTATTCGAAATGAAGTACTCATGTCTATCAGGACCTCTTCTAGAAATTATATCATTTTTGACTTCGAATAAACTTCATTATAAAAGACACTTGTTATCAAGATATTGAAGTAATTGTAGTTGAAATTTGTTCCTAAATCTGTATGGATCTTATGAACCTATATATAGTGGCTGAAGGAGGATCAATCCCCATTGTACTCCCAAAAACAAATCTTAGAAATTGAATATGAATTCTGATCTTAAACCCTTTCTGCACCAATTGAGTTGCATCGAGTTCTTGAGTCTTTGATACATATTGTATTTATTAGTTGTTTTATCAGGGTGATCTAATAAAAGGTTGATAGTGGCAATCTCTTGTTATCGGTTATGTTATATTATAAATTATATATCAAAAAGTTACGAGTACTCTAAAGTTAGTCTTAAGTGCTAAATATCTCCGCCATTGCATACATCCACAAGTAGATGCTCAAGATTGGAAAAAACCAATTAAGTTGCTATCTGTGGAATAACTTATAGTGTGCGTTGATATCCGGCTTATAAACTGTTTACATTCTATGTGTACTTGTAGGTTAAAGCTGAGCAACGGGTGGGAAAAGTTAAAATTATATACTATGTGTCACTAGCCCTTGATCCTTTTGCTAGAATGTTCGAGGAGTTTGATCTAAATCAGTTGACGGATATTTACAATTATTTTCTGGATAGCTATAGTGTTGAGATTGTTTTTGTAGCTATCAATGATGATAATGTAACAAGATCTAAGAAGCGTCTTGAAGATATATTTTCTCACATGCGGTCGCGTGCCATACCATTTTATCATGTTATATGTAGGAAAAGTTTGTAGATAATATTTAATATTAATGATAGCACTACCTCGCTTGTTGTTGATTCTACTTACATGGTTTGTAAAGTGATGTTAAGCTCAAAACTGAAGATTATGGAGTCCTGGATATTCCTTTTAGCGATGCAGTATGCATCCCTCCTTGATGCAGAAGATGATGCAGTTGTTTAACATCCCTCCTTGATGACCCTATTGGCATCCCCTCGACGTGATTATATCATCACAAACGAAGGAGAAAGGTATGATTGCTTTTATTTGTAAATGTAATATTGTAATGTAGTTTTTATGTCAATGATGATAAATCTCCTGCTTTCTAATAATGTTACTCGCTGAATAGTATTAAAATTTTATGAAGAATATAATTACATTAATACTACTTCTAAAATACGGAAATGATATGTTATTAGATCGACGTGATTAATACAGGTTAGGTAGGAATATAGAAAAGCCTGCCATCCTCACATTAGACTTGGCTGTCTACCTAACGAAGCTGCAAGGCAACTAGACCCTGCGTTTGGAGTTCGGACGCTCATTGCAGGTTTATGTATGTCCATTATTATCCCCTCAATGTCAAGTGGCTCTTTCTTGATGACATCAGTTGTACCTATTAGAAGTTCCTCGTAGACTGTCACTTCATCCAACTGCTCCCTACAAGCTTTGCCAACTCAGTTGACTAATTATCCTCAACGTTCAAGGCTAGCTAAAAGGATACCTTAATTGTAATTGATTAGGCATATTAGTTATATCAAATAATTAATTAGGAATATTTGAGAATGTAGTAGTAGAATAATGATGACATTTGTTTTCTTTTATCTATGATTTTACTTATTATCCATGTTAGTCTATTCTCCAAGTTTTAGGATTTCTATAAAAACTGTTAAGATGTTCATTATTGAAAATTGCTGAAAATTATGAATGGATGATCATCGGATAAAATATGAGGAATTTTTTGTGTTTCCGCTGATTTTGTCCAAATTTAGGTATTTTCTCGATTCATATTTTTTGTAGACCATGGCATACTTCACCAACATTGAGTTTTGAGGTCCAACAGTTCTTGGACTATCCAAAGGCCAATTTAAGGGAAAGGAAATCTTTTTTTACATCTGCGTTTCTTATAAAAAAAACTCCATACCTTATTACAAAGCTGTTAAAGAGAAAGAAGACTTACATTCTGAGGTTAGATCTTTTTTGCCGTTATGTTTATCTGTTGACATAGGTGCAGATCCTCATGCTCCACAACTCCCACAACACTGTCCAGTTATCTATTTTGAATATCACTTTCTTATTTCTAGCGGAGGAAAGAGGAATTAAAGTGAAGGTACTCCAAATTATGAACTTGAAAAAAATAATCCTTGAAATGAAACACTCCAGGTCAGCTCAGGGAATATGTTGTGTGATGTTGGTATTTTAATGCCATTTGCAGAAATTGATGTGATGCATACTCTAAAAAGTATGGCAAAGAACCGCAGCAGGCAGCCCTGGTCGGGATAATTTTTTAGTGGAATTTTACTTGTCTGCTACTACTTGGCATATTGTGGGTTGAGAGGTGAGGTGACAAATGGTACTCTTTATTTCTTTGAGTCCCTTCCTCTTCCGAAAATCATCAATGCTGCTGCCAAATATTTAGCCTCTAAACAACCAAATTCTTCGGAGATGAATCATTTTCATCAAATTTCTTGCCATAATATCTTGTATATAAAAAATTCTTGTGAGTAGATTGAAATCAGTCGGGGGTTCATCAACGAAACCCGTTCTCGCGTTATTTATTTAGCTATGGAATTAATTTATCTCAGCTTATTTAAATAAAATTATTGCTAATCCTGGATTTAAATTCCACTGGCGCACAAAGGATGTTAATCTGCACAATATAATCTGCACAAAGGATTCTATGACCTCTCTCTTGAAAGTGTCTCCTTATTTTCATACATTTACGGGCTGACTGCTAATAAAATAGAGTCTATGTGTTTTTATGGAAATGTTAGCAATGATTTTATAAATTTAATCACAATAGCTACTGGGTTCCAAAGAGGTAATTATCTTATCTCTTACTTGGGCCTCCCACTGATCACTAGTAGGCTACGTGCACGTGACTGCATCCCCATGGTTGATAAATTTTATAGTCGTCTTGCATCTAGGACTGCAGGATTTTTTTTTGGTCGCCTTCAACTTTTTTAAAAATTATTCTTGATGACATTGTTGATTACTGGAGTATGTATGTGTTCTTACCTAATTGAGTGCTAGAAAAATTGAACGGAATAATATTCAAATTTATGTGGGGTGGTTATCAGGAAAAATGCCATTACAAAGTCAATTGTGAAGATTGTTGCAAACCAAAGGTAGAAGGTGGGTTAGGTATAAAAAACTAATTTGAATGGAACCTTGTAGAACTTTATCATTAACTTTGGAGATTAGTGCAATCAAAACTTCTTCTTTGTAGGTTCTCTAGGTCAAAAACTCTCTGCTTAAGTATCATGTTAGAACTAACTCTGGTTTCTATTTTTTGGCATGACCCTTTGGTGAAAAGTAAACCTTTGTTGCAGATTTCTCCCTCGTTCATTTTTCTTGCAGAATCTACTAGGTTGGTTTCCAACCAGTACTCACCGGGGTAATGGGGTCTAAGACTTGCCTATAATCTAATCATAATGATGTCGTTGAGGCGAGAAGGCTAGCCACTTCTGTTCAGATTCACAGTGCAGATGCTATTACATGGGGCTTCAATCTCGTCATGTGGTGACTTGGGTTGATTTTATTTGGAATAATAATCTTGCTCTTTGCAAATGTTCTTTCATAACTTGGCTTGCACTTAAGAATAAGCTTTGAATTAAGGATCATGTGATCAAGTTTGGTATGCATGTTGATAAAACTTGTGTGTAATTCTCTGCTTGTCCTTATTTTGACATGGGGAGGTGAGCTCTTCCAAATGATTTCAGAAAAGGCTGGAGTCAAATTATAGGGGTTAATTTTATGATTTCTTCTACCTCGTGCACTCGTAGGAAAGTTGCTAGCTTATATTTCACTGCTGCTTTTTGTCACACATGGAAGGAAAGAAATTTCAGGATGCACAACTCGGGGCCTGGGCATCCAACTTCAGTTGTTATTATTTCTATCAAACGGAGATTTTTCTTGCAATAATTTTAAGACGTGGGTTCGGAAAGAACCATCGGTGCTTCCCTTTGTTGTACTAGTCGAAGCAATCTTTTAGTTTTGTTTTTCTTATTTGATGCCCAGTAACCAAACTTGCAGTTTTTTGGATGTGAAGTCTGTAAGCTAAAATTTTTTAGATGATATTAATTGACCATTAGTTTGACCTGAACTCTGTAGAAAAAATGACCAAAATACTTTCTTTATATGTTCTTTTGTCCAAAATAGCCCTTTTGATATAAGGTGTTCTAAATAACCACCAGATACTCCATTGACCAGATACTTCATTGATAGTGGAGTATCATGATGATACACCACTTTCAGTGGAGTATCAGGATGATACTCCTTTGTCAGTAGAGTATCATGGATGATACTCCTCTGTCAGTGAAGTATCAGTCCTGATACTCCGTATACTCCGTTCCCAGTGGAGTATCAGGCCTGATACTCCACCATAATTTGATCATTATATTTTTTTAAAGTTAAAATATTTATTAAATATTTTATGATTTAAACATGTACCATATTTTAAATTTTTAATATTTACGGTTTAACAATTTCCCATCTAGGATTTAGAAATATTTAAAAAAATAAATAAATGTAAAATTTAATAATTTTAAAAAACTTAAAATTATAAATGATATTGCACTGATAAAGGAGTATCTGGGCTGATACTCCACTGGGAAAGGAGTATCATCGTGATAGTCCTATCAGTGGAGTACAAGCTATTATTCAACTGAAAATGGAGTATCTTGAGGGTATTTTGGGCAGTTTAAAATTCTGGTAGTTATTTTAAGCAATCTATCTATTATATATATAATAGAGCAAATAGGGGGTTGAGTGAGACAATTTATTCAATGTAAATTGACGATTTTAACCCTTACCCTATTTAATATCAATTAATAGTTACTCTTCATTAAAGTATATTAATTATTTTGTAATTAATAGATATAGAGATACATACACAATTACATATATATATATATCATTATTTCATATTAAAGCATATTATTTCATATTAATTATTTTTAATAAAATATATTATTCAAAAAGTTATAACTTTAATAAAGAATTAGATATCTGAAATAATTCTTAATATAACATGGTTAAATTACATCAATTTTTTATTAACATGTATCATATTAATTATGATTTAAGCAGCTAATAAAAAAAAATCATCGCTAACTAATTTTATATTACACTTGTAAACCATAATATTTTTTAAATTTGTTTAACATTTAATACGATTATTTATGACATACTATAAGCATCAAATACTCACTTACAAAATAGACAATAATATAATCACATTTACTCAAATACTCACTTACAAAATAGACAATAATATAATCACATTTACATCATCATACACGTTTATTACATGAAATTCTTATCAATACAACACAAAAACCGTATTTTAGAGTTCAAAATATATAATGTCACGCCGATAGTATATTGTCTCATGTACAATATGCACGTGTGTTACACGAAATATCACCAATACAACATAAAATACAAAAAATATATATTATGCAGTATCAAATATACATAGACAAGTCGACAATAATGTAATTGTCATCATCCATCATCAACCATCAAGAACTTCTTCAAAAATATAGAGAAAAATAAGATTGGTAACCCCAATATTAATCACTAATTTAAATTTTCAAATATTCAAAAAATACACCAAAATTAATAAAAAAATTATAATATTTTAGAACATGTTTGTGTCTCGCACGGGTTATAGAGCTAGTTTTTATTTAAATATGATTATTCACGTTTTTCACCCAATTCTATAGATTCAATTTTTTTATGTGATATTATATTATTATGATTTATGCAAATATTACGAAATTGTTAAACACCGTTTGTTTTGTAGTATATAGTATATATTGACCAAAGTTAAACACGAAAAATATTTAAAATTTTATAACGATATGTTACAAAACTGTTAAAACACCATTTTCAGATTTTTATAATAACATGTGAGTTGCTGTTACGTCCTTTTATGTTTGTTACATTCTTAAATCTTAAGTGATTTCATGAATACAATTTTCTAATCTTTGGTTTTGAGATTGATTGAACCTTGACATAATGGAATGAAACAATTGATAAGTTATATAATGTAGAATAAAATTTACACAGGTTATATAAAGTTGATAAGATAAAATCTACAAATATGAACTACCGATTGTACATTATGTCGTGCTTTACTCAAACTTTGCTTTACTCAAACTTTGGTTAATGCGTAAAATTTTGAAAAATTTCACACGAATAGGAACACAACATGATTCTCATTCACGTTATATAAAACTTTGGTTAATGCATAAAATTTTGAAAAATATCACACGAATAGGAACACAACATGATTCTCATTCACGTTATACTGTTAAATTTATCCGTAAATTTTTTAATAAATAAATATTTTCATCCCTCATTTATCAAGGAATCCGAATTTTAATATAATATAGAAATTGTGTGTTTGTAAATAAGATTGTCATTGCAAAAAAAAAAGATTGTCATTATTGGGCTAAAGAAAAAAAAGATAATAATATTACTTATGTTACCCAACTTCACTAAAATCTCCAACACAAATACATGTTCAAATATTGGACTCGAATATTTAAAATTTATATTTTTTATTTCATTTTAATTGTCTCTTGATTTTTTTACACGCACCTCAAAATGCATTGATCGCATAGTAAAAATTATTATTTTTAAAAATTTTATTTTATAAATAAAAGTTTAAATTATATATTTTTATTCGGAAAAAAAAATCTAAAAATTATTACTTTAACTATGCGGTCGAAACACTTAAAAATGAGTGGAGAAAAATTAAACGAATATTAAAATAAATAGAGAAAGTATATATTTTTAATTTTAAATAAGTGTGTAAGTGATCATATTAATCCAAGTGTAGTGTAAAATTCGGTACTCTGAGAAAAATTGAAAATAAGAATCTGGTCAGGGAGACCATTTGCCCGTTAGCCTTACTTATCGCTGGAAATTCGTCGTTTCGTATACTTCCGTGTCGTGTAATTTCGTGTCGTGTACTTTCGTGTTTCGTGTCATGAATGCTCAATTCAAACCCGAATCGTTAAGGATTCATTTCGTGTACATTTCGTATAATTTAAAAATAAAAATAAAAATAAATAAAATATATATTTAAATATTAAATTTTTATTAGTCGAGTCTTAAGTTGATAAATCATAAAGATTCAAGTGTATTCAATTATTATGAAATTTAAATTTGAATCTATTTTATGTACATATATGTATAAAATATTATTGTAAAATATATGTATTCATATGTGTTATGGATAAAAAAATAAGGTTATTATTTGTTGTATTTATTGCTAAGGTTCGGGAGTTCAAGACCTTTAATGGCTGCTCTCGTGTTTCGTAGCTTAACTCTGCCTTTACGAGATGCCTACGTATCTCTGTGAATTAGAGAATCAAGCCAAAAAACGTAGTTCTGATTTATGGGGTGAGACCCCTTATATAGATGTTGGTGGTCCTAGAATTGGACTTGGTATAGGAGATTTGGTGATCAAGTATCTGATTTAGAGTGGACTTTGGAGTCCTAAATAGCAGGAAACTGATTCTTTATCCTTCTAGGTCCTTTAGAGGCTAATCTGCAAGGATTTATGTCCTCATTGGGACTCTTTTCAATAGTTGATTTTTTCCTTATTAATTAATTACGAAATTAATTAATGTTCAGGGTTTTTGGGCCTTCTTTGTCCCATCAGGCCTGATCTGGTCCATCAGGCCTGATCAATGTGTTAACCTTTTTGGTCTGAATGTCATACATCTTCTTATTGGGCCTAGGAGCCCAAATCATGTATAATTACTGTAATATTTAATTACATAATCAGGATTTATTTATCCTATCATTTGCCCCCAACTTTTGGGAAACTGTATAAGATTTCGCAAAAGTTAAGTTCGTTCATTCCCATTCAGGGTATCGTTTTGCGTAAAGTGTGGAGTGACCTACACGTTTACAATGATTTACCTTGTACGCGGCTTCAGGGTCGTTTAAAAACTTCCCTTTCTACTTTCTTACCTTCTCCCTATTTTTAGGAATTTTCTGGTATTTTTCAGGAATTTTCCCTTTTTTCTGAGATTTTTCCAAATTTTCTGCAATTTTTCACAAATATTCTCAAATTTTCAGCCCTTTTTCGACCAGGATCCTAGTCGAAATTTCAACCTGGATCCTAGTCAAATTTTGGGCCATCTTTCCAATCCTGATCGAAGGATTTCGACTAGGATCCACGACCTGGATTTCGACCAGGATCCTAGTCGAACCTTCGACCTGGATTTTGGTCGAAAACTGGTGTCTTTCTTTGCTTCCTGGTCGTCAAGTTTCGACTAGGATTCATGACCTGGATTTCGACCAGGATCCTAGTCGAACCTTCGACCTAGATTTTAGTCGAGACTTCTGTGCTTATTTGCTTCCTGGTCGTTAGATTTCGACTAGGATTCACGACCTGGGTTTCGACCAGGATCCTAGTCGATTATTCGACCTGGATTTTAGTCTAGGTTTCCGCACCCAATCTTGAAAAATTTTGTGCTTGATTCAGGAATTCGACCTCAATCCTGGTCTGGCTTTCGACCTCAATCCTGTTCTATTATACCCTTAATTTTCGGGTGTCTGTTCGAAAGAATTCGAGCAGAATTCACGACCTAGAATTCGACCTCAATCCTGGTCTATTATATCCGTAATTTTCGGGTGTCTGTTCGAAAGAATTCGAGCAGAATTCACGACCTAGAATTCGACCTCAATCCTGGTCTTACTGGGCCTCTTTCTCATCCAATTTGGACTGGGCCTTGTTTGGGCCCTATCTTTTTTAGGGCTTTGATTTGGGCCTGTATTTTTCCAAATCCTAAATGGATTTGGGCCTTCTATTTTTCCAAATCTTAATTGGATTTGGGCCTTCTATTTTTCCAAATCTTAATTGGATTTGGGCCTTCTATTTTTCTAAATCTTAATTGGATTTGGGCCTTCTATTTTTCCAAATCCTAATTGGATTTGAGCGTCCCATTGGGCCTCTTCCATATTAATCGGGCTTTAATATATTAAAACATCTTCTTTAGAATTCTCTAGAATTTTCGGGAATTTTTATTTATTTTCTTTGGAATTCCTTGGAGTATTCTGGAACGTTCCATTTCTGGGCTTTCTTCTTTGGGCCTTTATCTTTACTAGGCTTTTTGTCCCTTCAACTTCACTTTTTCTCCTATATAAAGGAGTGAGTAGAGTCTATTGCTCCTCACTTTCTCATTTCTAAATTCTCCTTCTTTTTTCTTCTGTTAAGAACCTCAGAGCAATAACAGTAGGTCGGAGTATCTTAAGCCCCAAAGCCTTTTTTAGGAGCATTACTTCAGGTAAGACTTCTCCCTTTATCTTCTTGTGCTTGTTTTTGCATAGTTTGCGTTTTAAAATTGTCTCCTTATGTGCCCTTTTTTCAGATGGATGATAAGAAAATGACTCGTTTGGCCCAGATGAATGTGGCCAGAAAGTCCAATGAATTCCCCATTCGGTCAAGGTACACTTCCTTGATTGATATGATCAACACCCGAGGGGACGAGTACCCGTCAGATGCGCATCTAGACGCACACGATCATATCAGTGCCTTGCGGGATCCAAAGGAGCTGGACAAGTTGAGAGGTTGTTTCAAAATCAAGGATCCTTTCAAGCTAGTTCTTGCAGGTCCGGCCGACAGGGCCTGTCAGTGGAGGAAAGACGCACTATGCGTCTACAGGGATACTCTAAGGGCAGGTATTAGACTCCCCTTTCACCCATTCATCCCTATTTTGCTAGCTGATGTGGGCATCAGCCCTTGTCAACTCCCTCATAACTCTTGGAGGTTAATTCTGTGCTATCTGTTGCAATGCGCCAAGCACAATGTCCCTACCTCTGTTGCTGTTTTTAGAAAGATTTTCCAGTTCAAGAACAGTCCTGACAAGAATCCAGGGTGAGTTTTTTTAAACCAGCGCCCAACCGTTCCCCACATAGTGAACGAGAAATCCATTCCTGACAACAATTTGGGGTGGAAGAAAGATTTTCTGTTCGTCGTTTGGGAGGGTGGCGATTGGGGCACCCTATTTCGCTCGTCTTTTGGGCTAGTCGTAGATGGGAGCCCTAACGATATAGTTTTGTCTGAGGAGGAGACCAGGGCTTTCAACCTCCTTACTCAAGATAATGGGACTTCCCATTCTTGGGATCTTATCAGGGAGACCGTTCTTGTAGAACGCGGCCTTTCTCCCGTCTCTAAGAAGAGTACGTTTCCTTCCTTCTCTAGTTGTCTTCGTTTCTTCCATTTTCTACTTTGCTAATTTCTCAACTCATTTATCTTATTTGTTGCAATGGCTGAGAAGATTGAGGAGGCTACAAAGCCTAAAGACCTGGAAACGACCAGGATGAAGCGTGTTGGAAAGATTTTCATAGACCCGCGCCTTGGGGATCGTTTCCCGAAGTTCCTACTCCAGGCAAAGGAAGCAGGCGAGGAAGGCCCCAGCCAAGTTTTACGTACCAAATAAAAACCAGGGTCTTTCTTCCAACCTGTTTGGGGAATCCGGGGCAAGGATTCGATTGTTGGCAATACAGCGCTTGCCAATGAATGGTCTATGCATTCCATTTCCCCGGTTGACTATCAAGACTTTGTCCTTCAACAGGACTTGGAGGCTAACGAGCTTTTCGGAGCTCAGGCTTTGGCGACGGTACGTCTTTTTCCTTTGCCATTCATAGTTTTTTGCCTTTTTGATTTTTCCCATTTCTTACTTTTGCTGTGTATCTTGTAGGAGAACGCCCATTTTCAAGGGGCGATTCACCAAGCCAAGGCTTGGAAAGTTGGCCTCGAGGATGCGAACAAAAAGCTGGAGGAGGCCAACCAAAGAATAGAGGCCCTTGAAGCCCAACTCGCCTCATCAACTTATGACTTGGAGACGGCCCGGGCTGAGAATGTTATCCTCAAGGCTCAAAAGGACAAAGCCTTTGACGGCTGGATGGATACTCAGGAATTCAAGGATCTAATAGTGGAGCATGATGCCCTCCTTCATCCAGTCAGCTACAAGGAAGGCTGGGACGCCGCTATGGAGGCTATTCAGGACGAGTTTCCAGAAGTCCTTGAACAGTCTTCCTTCCCTTGTCCTGTGCGAGTTCCAGCACTTGGGGGCGTTGCAGATAAGCTCGCCGATTTGATCAAGGACGGCCCATCGGGGAGTCAAGGCCAAGGTCAAAAGAGGAAGGAGCTCGAATCCAGCTCTGAAGAGGAGGAATCTTCTTCTGAGGAGGAGCCTGAGCCCGTTATAAAGAAGGCCAGGGTAGAAGAGCCTCCAAAGCCAGCATCTCCTAAACCAACGTCTCCTGCAGCATCCAAAGAGCCCGACGATAGTTCCGAGGGAACCTCTGCGGAGACTTCCGAGGGGACTTCCGAGGGACCGACTGAAGAGACATCTTAGGAGACTTCGGATAGTGGTTTCGAAGAATCCCAGCTTTCCAAGGCCTAAGTTTTTATGTATTTCTTCTTTCTTAGACAATATTGAACTTTGTAATTGACTTTTATTATTTTCAGTGGCATTTTGCCCAAGTATCGTCGTATTTTTTTCTTTCGATTTTTCAAACTCAAGTTTATAACTTGGTTTTATCCTTCACAATGCATCAATCTAATAAGCTAAGATTAAGTCGAAGGCTTTATATTATAACTTGGTATTCTTGATACCTTACATGAAATCGGTTCAACCCTTGATAAAATCTAAACATATCTTCTATATAGAAAAATCCTAAGCAAGCAAAGCTTCAAGGTGCTTTTAAACCTACTTGTCACACTGACAAGTGAGAATCGTACTTTAACTATTCTACACATAGTAAACCTTCAGGTTTTGGGCATGCCAAGTTCTCGGGACTTCAAAACCATCCAGCTTGTAGGTTCCTCTACCCTGAACGCTCTTGACTTTTTACGGCCCTTCCCAATTTGGGGCAAGTTTACCTCTCTTCCATATGCCAGAAGCTTCCACTTTCCTCAAGACTAAGTCACCTTGTTTGAAGAACCTTTCTTTAACCCTTAGGTTGTAGTAGAACGAAGCTTTTTTAAGATATTCCACTATTTTCGCATGTGCCTCATCTCGTACTTCATCAATTAGATCCAGGGCTAACATTTGCCCTTCTTCATTTTCCTCAGTATTGAAAGCTTGAATCATGGGGGAGGAATGTGATATCTCCACGGGAACAACTGCTTCTGCCCCATATGCTAACATGAAGGGAGTTGCTCCAGTCGTGACTCTACAGGTAGTCCTATAGGCCCATAGTATTGGGAGTATTTCATCCACCCAGTTATTCCTTGACTTCTCAATCCTCTTCTTCAGTCCATCCAGGATTATTCGATTCGCCACTTCCGCTTGCCCATTGGCTTGCGGGTGAGCCACAGAGGTGAACCGTAACTCAATTTTTATGTATTTATCACCGGTCCCCTAGGTTGGGGATTGCGCCCCTGATCTTCTTGATCTCTCCTTCGGTCATCAAAGTTTCTCCTACACGTTGTTGCTTCTATCCCCTCCTTCTCCAGTGTATTTGTTCAATCTTCCTTTTCGAATGAGGAACTCAATTTCATCTTTCAGCTATCTACACTCATCGGTGTCATGACCAAAATCTTTGTGAAATCTGTAATACTTGCTTTTATCTAGCTTTGCAGGATCAGCCTTCAAGGGCTTGGGCCAACGAATATCTCTATCTTTCTCAATTTCCATCAAGATCTGGCTTCTAGAAACATTCAGCTTAGCGTATTCGGTGAACTTTTGCCCAGGTCCTCCCTTCTTGGGGGTTGAATTAGGGTTTTGTTCAGTTCTAGGATACTTGTCCTTAGCGATATATTCCAGGTCAGTTTTCCGCTTCTTGCCTCCAGTGGGCTCATTACTCATTACGGTCTTCCTCATGCTCTCTTCCACCTTTATGTACTTCCCTGCCCTATCCTGGAGCTGCAACATTCTTTCAGGGGGGCGTTTGGCCAAGGACATCTTGAAAAACTCATCCATGGTTCCTTGTCGCAGTGCTATCATGGCTACCTTATCATCAAGGTCTGGGACTTTTAAAGCCTCCTTTGTGAAACGATTTAGGCAGTCTCTCAAGGATTCCTTTGTTCCCTGCACAATGCTCATAAGAGATGCTGAACTTTTCTCATGTACTCTCCCGCTGATGAATTGCTTAATAAAAGCCTGACTTAATTCTCTGAACGACCCAATAGAGTTTGGGGGCAAACGACTAATCCACCTTTGAGCCATACCCGATAGGGTTTGAGGGAAGGTTCGGCACTTAATAACATCATTCACGGGCTGCAACAGCAGTGCATTAGAGAATGTCCTAACATGATTAGCGGGATCTCCCGTGCCGTCATAAGCTTTTATAGTTGGCATCTTGAACTTCCTTGAGATATGGGCATTCATTATATCTTCAGTGAAGGGCGGAGTAGGATCATCAGGATCTCCAATGGGAAGAAGATTGCTTGGATCACCCTTGGGACAACAGCCCTTCTCTGCACTGGACCATCCAGGTCTATGATAGGAGGAGGATTTCTCCCCCTAGGAGGTACTAGGGGTCTGGTGGTCTGGTGCGCCTCCAAGTCGCGCCTCAGCCTATGAATCTCAGCCTCGTGAGCCCTGATCCTTTCCTGCACTTCTTGGGGATTCGTCCCTTGGGTGCTTTGAGGACGTTGGCTACTATCAGCCATCAGCTCTTTGCCAGCACGTCTCCTTCTTGGGGCTACTTCATCATCCGAAGATTCGAAGTCTCTCTCAGTGTAAGGACCAGAAAATTCTTGATCCTCAGGGATAGGAGCCAAACCTCGTATGTATGGGGGCGATCGCCCTCGTGCTTCACTCCGCCCAGCGTGTCCACTTCCTCCAACCTCGGGGTAAAGGGGCATCCCATAAGGGGGGTTAGTAGTAACAATAGTTGAATATTCGTACCCAATGGGTCGAGAATTCACAGGTGCATGTACTTGTTGAACTTGGGGATTCGTACCTTGAGTAGCCGAGGGAATCGTCCCTTGTGGCCGAGGTTCAGTTGCCCCTATCTGGGCTTCTCCTTGCGTGATTGCATAGGTTGAATGAGGAGGTACCTCCACAGTTGAAGAAATCACTTGGGTTGTCCCCGTTGGTGTTCCTCCTTCAAGGGCTCTAACTGTTCTTCGTGTTTTCGCCATGGTTATTGTTGTGCTTTCCCACATACGGCGCCAAATGTTATGGATAAAAAATTAAGGTTATTATTTGCTGTATTTATTGCTAAGGTTCGGGAGCTCAAGACCTTTAATGGCTGCTCTCGTGTTTCGTAGCTTAACTCTGCCTTTACGAGATGCCTACGTATCTCTGTGAATTAGATAATCAAACCAAAAAACGTAGTTCTGATTTGTGGGGTGAGACCCCTTATAAAGATGCTGGTGGTCCTAGAATTGGACTTGGTATAGGAGACTTGGTAATCAAGTCTCTGATTTAGAGTGGACTTTGGAGTACTAAATAGTAGGAAACTGATTTTTTATCCTTCTAGGTCCCTTAGAGGCTAATCTGCAAGGATTTATGTACTCATTGGGACTCTTTTCAATAGTTGATTTATCCCTTATTAATTAATTACGAAATTAATTAATGTTCAGGGTTTTTGGGCCTTCTTTGTCCCATCAGGCCTGATCTGGTCCATCAGGCCTGATCAATGTGTTAATCTTTTTTGTCTGAATGTCATACATCTTCTTATTGGACCTAGGAGCCCAAATCATGTATAATTACTGTAATATTTAATTACACAATCAAGATTTATTTATCCTATCAATATGATTTTGATAAATTTATTTAAATATTTATTTATTTCCTATACTTTCGTTTCGTGTCGTGTACCCAAGTATAAATCTAAAACCGACACTAAATTCATCCGTGTATTTTTTCGTGTACTTTCGTGTTCGTGCTCGTATAATAAAAATGTCCAATCAAATCCATTATTTTCGTATTGTTTTCGTGTTCTGGTCTTACTGCTCATTTTTGTCTTTTATAGTCATTTTACACCTGCCAGCTGTACAAGTAATGGCTACGCAAGTTTTTTTTTTTTAGTTTTCCCGCCCAGTAGACTGGCTTATTTCTTCATTCTGTTACTGAATCTCTCAATTCAGCTGAGGGTGGCGGTGTGTGTTTGTTGTACATATATACATACATACTCTGTACGTATATACTATATACATTTAACGTTACCTCCATCTCTTTATTTGTTCTTCCCCTCTCTCTAGAATTTTCCACTTCCTTTCTCTTGCTTTCTCTCTCTAGAAATTTCACAATTAGCCTCGTTCTGTTCGTCGATCGCGCCACTCGTATGAACTCGGTGAGCTTCACTTCTTAATACATGTATATGCTTGTGCTTATACATAGATGTACTGTGTGTATGTGTGTGTTTTGAGTGATTATATGTGTGTGTGAGAGAGAGAAAAAGGGAGGAGAGAGAGAGAAAGAGAGAGAGAGAGAGAGAGAGAGAGAGAGAGCGACAGAGAGAGAGAGAGAGATTATATGCTTGAGAACAATGATGTAAATAAAAGCGTGAGTGTGTTGTTAATTTTAGCAATTAAAGTAGTTGTTATGCAATTGCGATTTAGGTATATGTACTTAGCAATTTGTTATATACATATAATTTTGTGTAAGTAACTGTTAGCAATTAGTGTTTTAAGCAGCAATGAGATCGTCGTTCCAAGAGCAGATGCCGTCGGCGAGTCAAGCAAGTCATCTGCGGCGATCGTCACGCAGCTCTGCCTTGACAAATTATCAGGTTGAGGTTTTTGATAATGAAGTCGTCCCTGCCTCTCTTCAGTCGTCTATCGCTCCAATTCTTCGTGTTGCTGCAGAGATCGAAACCTCGCATCCTCGTGTTGCTTATCTCTGTAAGCATTTACGTAACTGCTTTGTTTATGCAACATACAATTAACACATTCCTAATTATTTCATTTTTGCTTATTCTCTTTATATCACACTATATGTACATTACAAGTTTTATGCAACAATTTGGTAATATTAGGAAGTTGCATTTAACGATTACTTGATGCTTTAGTGTTTTGTCAACTAGAAAATTTCACAAGTTGATATATTAAGGTGTTTGATTTATACTTTTGTCTTATGAGATGCATGGAGAGAGAAAAAGTAACTAAACGAGTACTTGTATATTATTATACACTCGCTTCAGAAGAAACAATGCATTTAGAGGATAATTTATCTAGAGGAATGTGTATTGATGATTACGTAAACTTTTAGAGGATAATTTATCTAGAGGAATGTGTATTGATGATAACGTAAACTGCTGTTTGTAATACATAACCAAATTACTGAAAGTCACTTGCTACTATTTTACTCAATTATCACTGGTTTACCATTTTCTTTTGCATCTTGAAATTAAGGTCGAGCTTATGCGCTTGATAAAACGGACAGAACGGATCCAAACTCTAATGGAAGAGGGGTGATGCAGTTCAAAACAAGCCTTCTACAGCGACTGAACCGAGTAACTACTATTTTTTATATGCAGTTCAAGATTATTTCTGTTTATATTTGAAGATAATTAAATTATTACTGAGTTTTTGTTCTCATATCCTCAAACATCTCAATTTCTAATTATTGGCTATAATTAGCATATTAACATGTTGAAAATAAAGCGTGTAGCTGAAAGATTTACCTATTATTTTATGTTGTACTACTATACTCTAATATTATAATCTATAATATATCATCTTATGCACACATGAAATAGCAGCAGAGTATGGTCAAATCTTGAGGTTTTATTTAACATATAAACAGGGTCATATTCCAATGCCGAATTTCATATTTTCATCTATTACATTTTTTTAATTTAGGACGAAGTTACAAGTCTTGCCTCCAGGGTAAAAGAATCTGATGCCAAGGAAATTGGTGCCTTTTATTATGAGCACTACACTAGAGTTTTGGACAAGGGAGATCAAGCAGACAGGCATGTCCTCTCAATCTGTCTTTAGTCCTTATTCTCTATTCCTCCTCTATCTGTTGCATTTATGACCAAGCCAGTGATAGCCTACTGATTAAACATATATAAACTTATATGCATCAGAGCCCAACTGGGAAAAGCTTACCAGACTGCTAATGTATTGTTTGAAGTCCTTTGCGCTGTTAATATCTCTGAGGAAGTGGAAGAAGTTGCTCCTGAGGTTATCTACATGATCTGGTGATTCACATCCAACTGTTTAAATGTGTGTAATGCATTTGGAGCTAACAGATATAGTCACCCTGATGAACAGATTATTGCTGCAGCAAAAGATGTACAAGCAAAGAAAAAATTTTATGCTCCATATAACATTCTCCCACTGGATTCCTCTGGGGAATCACAGGTCATCATGCAGTTGAAAGAGGTACCACGAGCACACACATACCGACATTCGTGAATGCAAACCTGGTATGGTCTTGGGATGCGATTAGGTTTCTAACTAGCTTAGTGTACCAGGTTGTAGCAGCTGTGGATGCACTTCGAAACACGAGCGGCTTGAATTGGCCACCCCAATCTGATCAGTACAGGAGTAAATCAGGACAACTAGATGTTCTTGACTGGCTAAGAGTCACGTTTGGATTTCAGGCAAATTTTCTGATTCCTAGATGAGGATAAGCAAGTGCATACACTTTCTCTATGACTTTTGTGTAATAATGATCTACCTTCTGTATATATTGTTATCTGCAGAGAGACAATGTCAGGAACCAGCGAGAGAATTTGATCTTGCTTCTTTCAAATGTTCATATTAAGCTTGTTCCAAAGCCCGAACCAACTACCAAGGCACGTCTAACTTTTGCATGCCTCATCATATATAAGCATCCAGTTTGCTAAGTGCATTCTGTGAATGATACACCTTGTTGTTTTAGTTTATTTTTAGATTTTAGATTTAGAATGTTTTTCCTTTACTGATTCTTTGTGCGGTGACTGTCATCTTCTATCGACCATCACTGCCTAAATATTATACACATCTTTTTGGTTTATTACATGGGGAAGTAAATTAAATCAATAATCTACTTCACTACAGCTTGATGACAGAGCTGTAAATGCTGTCACAAACAAGCTTTTCAAAAACTATAAGACATGGTGCAAATACATGGGGAGAAAACATAGTTTACGGTGAGTTCCAATTTGTTTGTATCTGTTTTGTTGTGGAACGTTTTCTTGTTTAGTTTCTCTTGTTATAATTATAGCTTCATCTTCATAATTTGGAGCTTATGATGATATAAATTTGATTCTTGTTGTTTCCAGTCTGCCTCAAGGGAAACAAGAAGTTCAACAAAGAAAGATACTTTACATGGGACTTTATTTTCTTATCTGGGGTGAAGCAGCTAATGTGCGCTTTATGCCGGAGTGTTTATGCTATATTTTTCATAATGTGAGTATTTTTATCATTTTTTTATATCTGGATGCTGTTATCCTCTTTATCATCTTCTGTTCTCCAAACTGTATGCACATACTATATTACACAAAAAAATTTGGTAATATCATTTACATTCAGATGGCATATGAACTCCACGGTCTATTGGCTGGAAATGTCAGCATCATCACTGGAGAGAATATCAAACCCTCTTACGGGGGAGACGATGAGTCTTTCTTGCGCAAGGTCATTACACCCATTTATCGAGTAATTGAGAAGGTACTTTCTAGTGCAAACATGAACTTATATTTAGGATTTGGGTTTTTGGACTCTAAAGTGATGTTGACAATATTTTAGGAAGCTAAAAAGAGCAGAAATGGAAAAGCCCCTCACTCAGCTTGGTGCAACTATGATGATCTAAACGAATATTTTTGGTATGTACGTATATTTTAATGCACCACAAGCATCATATCTATTTTAAACGGTGCTTTAGATCCTTTCTGTTTTGGGCATTGATATTTGCATTGTTGCTAGGTCGTCTGCTTGTTTCTCTATAGGTTGGCCTATGCATGATGATTGTGATTTTTTCAAGTCAACAAGTGGAATGACACAGGTACTTTTCATTCAATTAAAAAAATAGTTTTCATATGAGCTTCTATTATTTCTTTCATAAATTTCTATGCCAGGGAAAACAAGGATTATGTACAGCTCCAAGAAACCCTGGAAAACTGTACTTTACTGAAACCCGTTCATCATGGCATATTTTTCGAAGTTTTGATCGGTTGTGGACTTTCTTTATATTGGTACTACAGGTATGTATTAACAACTGACGACCTAATATTGTCTTTGCCCATAAACGGATAGGCCTCCCGTATATTAGAAACAACTAGTTGAGAACGATTTCTGACTGCAGGCTATGTTTATCATCGCGTGGAGTGAAATTTCTTTACTGGATGTATTTCAAAAGGATGTCTTATATAGGCTGTCCAGCATATTCATCACTGCTGCTTTTCTTCGCTTCCTACAAAGTATGAACTTTTACTTACATATGAATCCATCATACGTTTAGGTGTATTATAAGTCGAGTCGATGACCCATTAGGTTCTATAGTAAGTCAGACGATTCTTAGCAGCATATGGAATATGACATTATTAATTAGTCTGCAACACCGGGACCATTCTTTTCACAGTTTGATATAAAACTAGAAATTCTGTTTTTTAGTTTTGGATTTCCAAAGTCATCAAAGGAATCTAAGATGCTAGCTCAAACTTAATACTGAGATTTTCAAAAGAAGTCGCCAATCACCTTTGGCATATTTTTCCCATATTTTTTATATAAATATAACCTACTCTTTGCAGGACGTGTTTGGAGACAGAAAACTTGCACAATAATACATCACTTACTACTGTCTATTTAAAAGATTTAATGTAGTTTTTTGTCAACTGTTCAATGTTTGTCCAGAGACATGAAAATTTTTCATGTATTTTTTTTACAATTGGTGTTTATATCTGGAGACTTGTACTAATATCTTGGATACTTTTGTGATGTCTGTGTCTGTTTATAAGGTCTGCTGGATCTCTTTCTGAACTTCCCGGCATTTCTTAGATGGACTTTCTCCGATGTCATGAGAAACATACTCAAGATTGTTGTTAGCCTTGCATGGTCCCTTATTCTCCCCGTTTGTTATCTGCACCAAAACAACTCGGTAGACTTGAACACCATCAAAAATGTTTTGTCCGTCCTAAATCAAGTAAATGGAATCCCTCCATTATATCTCTTGGCTGTGGGTTTATATCTACTCCCAAATGTACTAGCGGCAGTTCTGTTTATGTTTCCTATCCTCTTAAGGTCGATTGAGAATTCGGACTACCTAATCATAAGGCTTCTTCTATGGTGGTCACAGGTATTACCCTCTTAATTCTCTACTTAGTAAGTTCAGCAATATTTTTTAACTCAAACTTCTGATAAACTCTTACTAAGTGACTTAGCAAAAAAAAACCCTTACCAAGTGAATCTCTTTCTTTGTTTCAAACAATTGAGTATAACTCATCAAAAAGTTGGTTTGTTAAAATATAGCAGAAAAGCATGATCTGATAGTACCAATTGCATGTAGTAGATTGGTAAGTCTGCATGCTTGTATATGTATTTATCAAAGAAAATATTATTTTTTTGGCATGGTTAGTGAGTTGAAATGGTTCCTGATATGTAAATATTAGATGCATGGGTATATAACTAAATACAAACACTTGGTCATGCACTCAGCTGAACAAACTCTCATGACTTGGCTTATGTATTTTGCTCACAAAATGGGACTGATTTCTGCCAATGACATGTTTAGTACTCACTAATCCCCTCCAAATTAAGTCATGCTCTATTTCTAAGGTTTTTACACTTCAAAGACAAAATATATTATAAAATTAAACAAAGCCAAACACATAACATATCAGCTTCTAGGTCATCAAATTTGTCATTGCAAATTATTATTATCGAAGCTAGAGATTGTCAAAGATATTATGTTCTCTCTCTATATATATATAAATATATGTGTGTGTGTGTTGTGTGACATGCAAACATATCCTCATTGTGAATATGGCTCATTTCCTGTAAATTGTTCGTTTTGCAGCCGAGAGTGTATGTTGGAAGAGGAATGCATGAAAGTCAATTTGGACTTGTAAAGTGAGAATATGAGCTTCATATGTTGTTTACTATTAGGTTTGCTTTTTGACTATCAATGTTTATGTATCTCTTTTAAATTTTCAGGTATACTCTGTTCTGGATACTACTTGTGTGTTGCAAATTCACATTTAGCTTTTTTGTCCAGGTATGTGCCGCATTCTAGCCTTTAAGTAAAAGTAACATAAGATGAATAATTTACATAATCTTTTAATGCATTGTGTCCTTTTTTGCAGATAAAGCCTCTTGTCAGACCAACTAAAGATATAATGAATATCAAACATGTTCATTATGCGTGGCATGAGTTCTTCCCAAAAGGCATATCTTTAGCTCTAGTTGTCTCTTCCATGCTATTCTGATCAAGTTAGAATCTCGTGTTAAATTTACTGCAATTCTATTTTAATCTGAAGGGTTCATAAAATAATTTTGCATGTCAATGCAGTTAGAAGTCACCATGGAGCTGTCATTTCACTCTGGTTACCGGTACTTCTGGTAAGTGGTATTTATACTATCTAAATATCTCTTTAATTGTTTACATTAAAACCATTAATTTGTTTAAAGCTATATTACCTTTATTGTCTGGAAAAAGGCACCGGGCCTTTCTTTGTGTGACGATGCATCAATCCCAATTGAATATTCTTTTTCCAGGTATATTTCATGGATACGCAAATTTGGTATGCGATATTTTCAACCCTGTTAGGTGGAGTTATTGGGGCCTTTGATCGGCTAGGAGAGGTAACATTAATACACTTTTCCCTCTTGGTTAGGCTGTTTTTTTCCTAACTTCCATCAGTCAATATATAATATTCTGTGACATTGGCTTGCACATTTAATTTCAGTGAAGGAATACATTCTGTGTATATATGACTACATGGAAATTTACTTCTTGCATAAAAGGTAATAAGTTCTAGGAAATATCATTCAAGAATTGAGGATCGTAGTTAAACGGTTATGCTTAATTTATTACTCCCTTCGTTTCAAAATAACTGTCCTCTTGTGATGACAATTTTGTTTCAAAATAGTTGTCCACTTGCCATTTCGATGTCACTATTTAAAACATATAGTTTAGTTTATATTTCCAAGATGTAGTTTACAGTTACACCATATACACTTATTGTATCACTAGTTTGTATTTCCAAAGCTAACTATATGCCATAAGCAATTATGTATTTAATGTAGTTAATGCAATAAATACTAATACTAATATAATTTTATTATCAATGTTAGAGTTTCTTAATATGCGTAATTTTTTAAAAAGAGGACAGTTAATTTGAAACAGAGTGAGTAGTTCAAAGTCTTTATTCATGTAGCTTGGGTGTAACTGAAACTAATTTTTAGTTTTTGACATACACCTCTTATAAGGTTCCTCTAGTAGAGTAAGTGATGTATTAGAGAAAAAACACAACCACACACAAACAAGTTCTTTTTTCTCTCTCATATCATCAGTATCCATAAGATTTACATGGTACCAAAACTTAGAGGTCTGCAGTTAGAGTCCAGGGGACCCCCAATATTATCACAATTTAATATAACACTATGATCAATTTAGTGCCAAAGATGAGTTCCTAGAGGTCAACCATTCATGCTCTCCAAGTTTAGGTTTGAAGTTAATGAGAGGCATAGGCTCTATTCTAAAGTAAATTGCACTATTCTTTTCTATCAGATAATGCCCAGAAATATTTCATGGTTTCCATTTCAATATCTTCATTTCACTTGATGTACCTGAAGCCTCTTGTCGTCTTTGCAACTCCAATTGTCTGATTCAAATTATTAAACTTCTGTACTAGAAAAATTTTCTTTCTTTGAAAAGGTAGATCTTGTAAGCTTTTGAGACTAAGCTAAGCAATACTGTATGGAGATCCCTTATTTTGACCTGTTATCCAATTTGCCTATGTTTTCGTGAGCAATGTACATCCATATGTTTTGAAATATAATAGATTTAGTTTGAAGGTATACCATTATTACAAAGTCTTTTTCAACACTTCTGTTGGCAATCTATTCAGTAGAAAAACTGTTTTATTTGTAAGTGAGACCGGAAACTTTTGAGAGTGCTTCTTTATGTCACACAGTCCTCATTTCCATGATTGTTCTGTTTCTCTCTCTTTATAATCTTGTTTTGTTGAAAAGATTAAAGGATTACAATGCTTAATGAAAAAATCTTCGCTGAACTTCGTTAATCATCAATAAAAAGCAATGCAATACACACTTTAGTTATTGATGGTTTGTTCTGAGGTTGTCCCATATTAGTTTAAACATGCTGCACCTTTTGAGTGGCCCTCCAGGCTAGATTCTGTAGAAGAACCTAATTTATCCATTTTAGTAGCTTGGTGAGTCTTTACCTCATAATCTGATCCGCAGCTTCTTAGTCATATAATCAAATGAAACTTGTATAAAGTAATACTCTATCATGGCCTGAGGTTAAATCAGGAGTAATGTAACTCCAAATTTTTGTATGTTTTACTGGGTATACGGCTTTGACTCTTTGATGACACTGAGTAATCAAGATCTTAAGGTTTATATCTATCTGATAATTAGTTCATTGTGAGATTTTGGACGTCTTGCAATTTGTTGTACCTCTACCTAATTTTTTACTGGTTTATCCATTTGCTGATTCTCCTTTTACAGATAAGAACTCTAGGCATGCTAAGGTCCAGGTTCCAATCATTACCTGGTGCATTCAACAAGTGTTTGGTTCCTTCTGATCCAAATAAGAAAATGGTATATTCTATTTCAGAAGCATTTTTCCAAGGTTGCTTATCATCATGCAATCCATGTTTAAGAGTGAATTAGAACATGCAGCATGGAGGAAGTTTTAGAAAATTTGTTTACATGTATAGGTTACTAGAAACGGAAAAAGCGAAGCTGCAAAATTTGCTCAGTTATGGAATGAGGTTATCCGTTGCTTCCGCGAAGAAGATCTCATAAGTGACAGGAAAGTTTCCAAATTCGTTTTTTCTTAAAAAACCTTCATTCTCACCTCAAATTAAAACTAAAGTTGACCTGTTTCTTCATTTCAGGGAGATGGACCTGATGTTAGTCCCTTATTCTTCAGATCCTAGCCTTGAACTTATCCAGTGGCCACCATTTTTGCTTGCTAGTAAGGTAAAGAGCTACCAAAGTTTTTCTTTATTCCATCTCTTTCATGATTCACTTTTCTCTAGTTAACAATCTATCGTATTCAGATCCCAATTGCATTGGATATGGCAGTTCAAGTCCGATCCAAAGACTCTGACCTCTGGAAGCGTATATCTGCAGATGAGTATATGAAATGTGCTGTTATCGAATGCTATGAGTCTTTGAAGCTTGTACTAAATGTGTTGGTGGTTGGAGAGACTGAGAAAAGGTATCCGGTTGCTCATTGTCTTAAATTGCATTTTGACTGAGGAAACACCTCTTTTTTGGAATCACACGATAATAATGATTCAAGCGCCAGTCATAGCCCCAGTCTCTTCATCCCCCCCCAAAAAAAACACAATAATAATAATAATAAATAAGGAATTTTTTCCTTTGAGAGATTTACTTTTATTCATTTTTGCATGCATCTCTTTAACTATGTATGTTTTGTACTTTTTTCCATATATCCAGTGATATATCGAAACAGTTAATAGTATTCTTGACCAAAAAACTTTGTTCTCGCTTATACCTTGTGATTTATGCTCGCTAACATAGACCATTTTGCAGAACTTGAAGTGCATATGTAATTATTTTCTTCTTTTCCTTCTTGCTATTAGATCAAGCTTTTGTATTATCCTCATCAATAGAGTCAGTACTATAATTTAACAGTCGTTGTGTGAAACAGGTTAATAAGCATCATCATTAGAGAAGTTGAAAATAACATTTCGAAGAACACTTTTCTAGCGAACTTCAGGATGGGCCATTTACCTACTTTCTGCCAGAAGTTTGTGCAACTTGTGGAAATTTTGGTGAGACTATGCAGGAGCAGTCCTTGTGCATGTTCTTTGTTTGGCCTGTACACATAAATATCATTTTTTTGCAAATTTAACTTTTGGTACATGTTGCAGAAAGATGCTGATCCTTTTCAGCGAGATACTGTTGTTTTATTACTGCAAGACATGTTTGAAGTAGTTACCTGTGACATGATGGTGAATGAGATCTGGTCGGTGTATTCTCTGAGATGCTAGTGTTAATGGAACTTTTTAAAATTAAAGTTACATTTTTTCCTTATATAAAACACCGTGACTATATGCTATGAACATCTAATTTTTTCAGTGAACTGGTAGAATTTAAGCGTAGTAAAAAGGATTCTGGAAGGCAACTCTTTGATAAAACAGATGGGCTAGATGACATCGTGTTCCCTCCTGTTGTCACAGCACAGTGGGAAGAACAGGTTGGAATTTCTTTATGGTACATATATATTTACATATAGCCTGTTCAATGTTCAATGTTCAATTTCTAAATGATTGATGATTCTTTTCCTTCTCACAGATAAGGCGCCTATATCTCCTTTTGACAGTCAAAGAATCTGCTGTTGATGTGCCAACAAACCTTGAAGCTCGCCGAAGGTTGACTTTCTTCACCAATTCATTGTTCATGAAGATGCCATGCGCACCTCGAGTGCGTAAAATGCTTTCATTCAGGTGCACAGCTTAATTTATATGATTGGGAAATATTGGATGTTTCATAAGTCATGTAGTGTCGGATTGACCTTATGAGGTTGTATATGGAACATCAGCTCAATGTTTGATCATAAAAGCTTTCACGGTATATATTCTAGAAATCCTTGGCATGTGTTTTCAAAAGCTATAATCAATATAAGTCACTTAGCAATTACAAAGTACCATAATAATATTATAAATGTAGTTCCTTGGCATAACTATATATTCTGGGCATTGCAGTGTCATGACTCCCTACTACAGTGAAGAGACTGTCTATTCGAAGAGTGACCTTGAGATGGAAAATGAAGATGGTATTTCAATTATATACTACCTGCAAAAAATATATCCAGGTTCTTATCTATTTTATGTTTTTAAATGTATTATATATATATGCATATATATATATATGCAGTTCTACTTGTAGATATGCTTTGAGAGTCTGACAAGAATCATGTTGCTTTTATTAGATGAATGGGACAACTTTATTGAGCGTCTAAACTGTAAAGAATGTGAACTTTGGGATACTGAAGAAAATATCTTGCAGCTTCGTCATTGGGCTTCCTTGAGAGGCCAGACACTATGTAGAACAAGTATGTTACGTGTCGTCTCGTCATTTCTGAGTGATTTCTATGTAACCAATTTTTACTATTTTTGCAGTTAGAGGCATGATGTATTACCGAAGGGCTTTGAAGCTTCAGGCCTTCCTTGACATGGCAAAGGAGAGCGGTACTGTGAACAATTTCCTTGATTATTTGAACATATTAAAAAAAATCAACAAGGGGCCTGAAGAAATGGATGCCTGTAAAACATGTTATTTACATTTTAGATTACTAGTAGGAGTAGTTACGCTTCACTTTAAAAGTAAAATGTGATCCAATGCCATGAAGGCCCGTGTCCTTGTTTAGGGGTTGATGTTTGTAAGGTTACAAGGTATCAATGTTGTTGAGGGTTTTGTTTGACCTAAGTACAATCCCTTCCTAAATAAAGTCAAGTGTTTTTTTAGCAACTTGGATATATATAAATATATTTATCTCAGCACTGTTGCATATCTTCGTTTAAGTTATTGGCCGCACAAAATAGGTCACTAGATCACAGAGTAGCATTATATGTTGCGCTATATAGATTAGATCACCAGATCATAGAGTAGCATTATATGTTGCGGTATGTAGATTAATATACTACTATACTACTTTAGATAATGATGGACGTAAGATGAACTGTCTTGTATACTTACAACTTTGAATAATGAAGGATGTGAGTTGAATTATCTTGTATGCTAGTTTCAATAGAAGCATTATTTGTGTAAGGCGTGCTTAAAGTCTACTGGTTCGAAGACTTCGAATGTATTACGGAATATCCTTGATTATGCCTGTGGAAGTACTGTACTGTTTTCTGAGTCCTGAATATTTATATGTCAACGGAAAAGAAATGTTGGAAGGATACAAAGCTGTCACAGTTGCACTGGAGGAGGACGTAAACCAGAGATCCTTGTATGCTCAATTAGAAGCTGTAGCTGACATGAAGTTCACATACGTTGCTACTTGCCAGAACTATGGAAATCAAAAGCGGCAAGGAGATCGTCACGCAACTGATATTTTGAATTTAATGGTCAAGTATGATATATATCTATTATCTAATACAACTCAAATCCTGATTGTGAGTTCAAACTTCCGGATTCATCTGAGTTTAAAATCTGGTTTCTCTATTCAGTAATCCATCCCTTCGCGTTGCATATATTGATGAAGTTGAAGAAAAAGAAGGTGAAAATATACAGAAGGTATATTATTCTGTATTGATCAAAGCAGTTGAGAACCTTGACCAGGTATACAAGCCTTTGTTTTCTGTAAACTGAAGCACTGTATCAATCTAGTCTCCGGTCTTTACTAGTTGCGTCTATTTTTTCCTTTCAGGAAATCTATCGCATAAAATTGCCTGGCTCAGCAAAGATTGGAGAAGGCAAGCCTGAAAATCAAAATCATGCTATAATATTTAGTCGAGGCGAAGCTCTTCAGACCATAGATATGAATCAGGTAATATGTATGCATTCGTTTCTGTAGTTACTTAAACTTTATCGACCTACTCTCATATTTTGATGATTTGTGCAGGATAATTATTTGGAAGAAGCTTTTAAAATGCGTAACCTTCTTGAGGAATTTAATGAGGATCATGGGGTGCGTCCACCATCTATACTGGGTGTTCGTGAGCATATCTTCACTGGAAGGTTGCCTAATGGCTCTACTTAATATTGGTCAGCACTCAGCAGATTGATATGTTATTTATAACACAGTGCTTTTAACTCATATTAAATCTGTGTGCAGTGTTTCTTCTTTGGCGTGGTTCATGTCAAATCAAGAAACAAGTTTTGTGACTATTGGCCAAAGAGTTCTTGCAAGACCGTTAAAGTATGTGCTTTCTAATTTCTTCATCTTGTATGATTTATTCATGTAAGCGCATCTACTCTTCTGCATGTATTCAGCATCTATCTACATCTTAAAGGCAATCAGATACTATTATTTGTTTGGTATAGAATAATGTAGCTTTCTGATTGGTGTTTACTAGTTTTTACTCAGAGCCAAGGTAGCTTTATTAATTCAACACTTAGACATCCTATTATTTGTTAACACCCAGTTCTTCTATATCAGTTTTTAGCTTTCAATAGCCAGTGTCTTGCCTTTGTGGTATCATTGAAGAATGTATTTCTTTCACTTGGTGATCAGTTCTTTTCTACTATCAAATTTAGAGAGTGTTTAAACGTGGTTGGAACAACAATACGATCTCTACTCAGTGGCCTAAGTTGGTTTTATTTATTTAGGGTTCGGTTCCACTATGGGCATCCAGATGTGTTTGACAGGATTTTTCACATTACACGTGGAGGGATTAGTAAAGCTTCTAGGGGCATCAATCTAAGCGAGGACATTTTTGCTGGTAATCTTTATTAGTGCATCAAAACGAGCTACTTACCCCTGTTTACCCCTCTTTACCCCCTCCCCCCTCCCTGATTCTCCTATATACACAGTAAACTATTGAGCTTTATTTATGTCTAGTATTGGTCTTAATATAGGTTTTAACTCGACACTTAGACGCGGTAATATTACTCATCATGAGTATATCCAAGTTGGCAAGGGAAGAGATGTTGGGCTAAATCAAATTTCACTTTTTGAAGCAAAAGTTGCATGTGGTAATGGAGAGCAGACACTCAGCCGAGACATCTACAGACTAGGCCATCGTTTTGACTTCTTCCGGATGCTATCATGTTTTTTCACAACAACTGGTTTTTACGTCAATTCAGTGGTAATTTTATTAAAACTTGAAGATTGCAACTACTGAAAAGTGGGGTTATTTCATAGGTGTTCTTTTATAATTTATCTTTAATAGAAAGAAGACATAAATAATTACAAAAACAAAAACAAAAATGTAGGTCAATGTGCCTTTTCTATGGTGAAAGTAAATTGAACCTATTAATGGTCTACTAGCTGCTTACAATTCAGATGAATAGAAATTAATAGATTTGGATCATCGTTAACCCTGAAAATACTATTTTAAGTACCTATAATTTTCATATGCTGCAGGATTGTAACATTTGGATTTACTACTTATTTTGTAGATCAACTTTTCCTATTGTCCTCTACCTCAGTCATTTCCATGTTCTCAGAAGGAGAGTCTCTGTCAATAGCGAATAACTTCAAGTTGTGTGTGTTGTACAACTTATAAGTTATTTATTCAGTATTCTATCCCAGTACCCAGTACAAGGTGTTGCTCTTGCTTGTTAAAATTGGAAGTTTGAATAGAATATCCAGTAAAAATATTTAGAAGTTGGCTTGGGTCTACATATAGAGAATTAGTTATGGGGATAATAACATTCATTTAACAAAATTATGATTTGTTGGTCTAGTTGGACGTGTCTTCTGTAAATCTTACTTCACAGACTAAACTATTACTAATTACCTTGGTGCAGATAGTTATCCTTACAGTTTATGCATTCCTCTATGGAAGACTTTACTTGTCGTTGAGTGGACTGGAGAGGACAATAGTTAGGTTTTCTAGGTCTAAAGGAAATAATGCTCTGACGGCTGTCATGGCTTCACAATCAGTTGTCCAACTTGGTTTATTGATGGCATTGCCCATGATTACCGAGATTGCTCTAGAGAGAGGGTTCATAACTGCTGCAAAAGATCTTGTTATAATGCATCTTCAGTTGGCACCTGTATTCTTTACTTTCTCGCTGGGGACCAAGGCCCATTATTTTTGCCGCACAATTTTGCATGGTGGGGCGACATACAGAGCTACTGGGCGTGGATTTGTTGTGCGGCATGAGAAGTTTGCTGAGAATTACAGAATGTACTCAAGAAGCCATTTTACAAAAGGGTTTGAAATGTTTATCTTGCTGATAGTTTATCAAATCTATGGCTCAGCAACTCAGGAATCCACATCTTACATATTTCTAACCTTTTCAATATGGTTTTTAGTAGCTTCTTTTCTATTTGCTCCTTTTCTTTTTAATCCTTCGGGATTTGAGTGGCCAAAGATAGTAGAAGACTATGATGATTGGTCAAAGTGGATTAGTCAGCGTGGTGGTATCGGTATCCCAGCAGTCAGAAGTTGGGAATCCTGGTGGGCAGAGGAACAGGAGCACCTGCAATGTACTGGAATGATTGGACAATTGGCTGAATTTATTCTTTCTATCCGCTTCTTCATTTACCAGTATGGAATTGTTTATCATCTACATGTGGCCAATAACGACAGAAGCATCATCGTATGTACTTCCACTCTGCATTTATTTCTTGTTTTCTTTGCCATCATTTGTTCCTGTGTGATATTCCAAATACTGGATTCCACAAATACTTGAAAACCTACTCCCCGGATCATAAAGATATCATCAGTAATAGCTGACATAGTCCTTGTTACTTTTGTTATTCATTGTCTTTTTTCTTTAAAGTGACAATAATTGGTCAGCTTAAAATAATAGTTTTATATAATTTTGAATAATGACGTTCAACAACTTGACTCCAACTGGTGAAGGATTCTATTCATGTGATGAATGGAGTGGTAACAACAAGAATTTCAAATTTTATATATCACTTGGCGTGCCAGCCATTTATGCATCACTTGTCCTTTCAAAATTTTCATATCTTGTGTTCAGTATAAAATATACTTTATCGCCAATAGCTTGATGATGCAATAACTTAATCTAAATTGTATACACGCACTTGTGGTCATACTAATATCATGAATTTTTTATGTTGGCACCTTCTTGAATATCACTATCTACAGGTTTATGCTTTATCTTGGCTGGTCATCATTACTGTCATGATCATCTTCAAGGTCAGTACTAAAATTAACCTCAATGTATAACATTCTCATAAATAAATTAAAATGATTATTCTATAATTATTGTATACTGTATGATGCATTGTCTATTTGCAGCTGGTGTCTCTTGGTAGAAAGAAGTTCGGTGCAGATTTCCAATTGATGTTCCGCCTTCTCAAGCTGTTCCTCACTGTTACATTTATAGTCACACTTATTATCTTGTTCAAAGTTCTCGGTCTTACAACTGGAGATATCTTTATCAGCCTACTGGCCTTCTTGCCGACAGGATGGGCTCTTCTTCTGGTACGCATTTTTACATATGAGTTTTACATTTACGGGGATGTTTGCATTGTTAATAGGAATGAAGGGATTTTTTTGGGGGGGAGGGGTAATGGGAATACCTAATTAACATGGCTATTTCTTGAAAACTCTTCTACCCTGCATCTGTATTATGCTCAATTCTGATCGAATCATAGAATTATTGGTATATGTGATCCTCCACTCTGGGTTCTGTTTGACTTGCCCGGTATCAAACTAAATTTGTTTTCAAGTGAGGTTTTCTTTATCAATTATATGTCTTGGTCATGTAACTGTATCAGTTCATTTTTATGACTTAAATGTTGTAACTTTGAAATGCAGATTGCACAAGCATGTAAGCCACAAGTAAAATGGTTGGGAATGTGGGGATCTGTGAAAGCTCTAGCAAGAGCATATGAGTATCTCATGGGACACATGATATTTATTCCCGTTGCCTTGCTAGCCTGGTTCCCCTTTGTCTCAGAGTTCCAAACCAGGCTTCTTTTCAACCAAGCTTTCAGCAGAGGGCTTCAGATACGTCGAATTCTTGCTGGTGGAAAGAAGAACAAGTGAGCTTGCCACAGTTTTTGCTGGTGGAAAGAAGAACAAGTAAATTTGCCGTAAAGAAGATTTAGATTTTTTTTCAGTACAAACTGAATTTGTTTTGAGATTCTAAATCAAAGCAGAGAATATAGTAAAAGCCTCTTGAAGTCATTACACCTCAAGGACCTAAATATATGCTGGAGTATGTACATAGACTACATACCTTATCCTGATGATGCTTTGTTCTGTGTTGCAACACATTAATCCTGTTAAAGAAATCCGTCTATAGATTCAAGTAGATATCTGGAAGTGCCAAAGTGGATGCATATCATTCTGATAACCAAAGGGAACATTATTGATCCGTATATACATTTGCTATTTTTCTCAAAAAAAAATCAATACTAGGATCTTTGCTCTTTGCTTTAACCACCAGACTTCTTACATTCGCGCATAGCAGTAGTTATGTCACAAACGAACGAGCCAAACTGTTCGTGAGTTACTCGAGCTCAACTTGTAAAAAATTCGAATTCGGCTTGAAAATAATCAAGCCAAGTTCGAGCTCGAACTTTTCGAATTTTTAACCGAGCCGAGCTCGAACTTCAAATTATTTGGCTTGTAAGATTTGCGAGCCTTATCGAGCCTCTATTATTTTTTTTTATTATTATAAATATATTTTTATATAAATATTTATTATATATTATTTATTTTTATCGAGTCGAACTCGAGCCGAACTCGAGTCGAACCGGTCATATTTCGAATTTTTTGTTAGTATTTAGTGAATTAATTCGAGTTTTCGAGTCGAACTTGAGCCTACCGAACCTTTTACGAGCCGAGTTTCGAACTTGAAATTAAAGACTCGATTGAGCTCGAGCTCGAGCTCGAACCGAGCATGGTACTATTCGGCTGAAACGATTACACCACATATCAATCAAGTTGTGAATTGCCGTTCAAGGCCGGTCATTTAATTTATTATAAATGTTCACAATCTCACTCTCGTCCAAGATTACCTTTACAAGTTGATTATAGAATTAAAATGTGGTGCTATAATATCAACTTATCATGTTACTTGTCCCTGCTATAGTATTGTAGCCGCGACTAAAATGACCAAAATAACAAAAACTAAACATAAATAGCAATTCTAGGTGTTTCTGGTGATATATAATCATGTCTAGGGTATTTGGATTTTAGCAGAATTGGATGTTGGGATGAAAATGTCAAGTACAGAAATTGATCAAATGGGAACAAAAATGATACTGAATCTCATGGTATGTCGAGAATAATTTACTCGATTAATAGGATGAGTTCTCAATTTTTATTTTTATTTTGACAAAAAAAAATGCGTTCTCATTTTAATCATTCAAATTGCTGAATCAAGTACTAGCCCCGCATCGGAAAAATAGCCCAGATGTCACGTAACATAATTACAATCAAAATTGTCCAAATGACACAATGACGGGCTAAAATAATAAAAATCTTTATCTCAACAAAATTATGCTTAATAATGCATTTTTTTATTTAAATATAGTCAACCCACGTGCTTTGTCAATACATCTCAACTACGATTGTCAATAATTACCAACTACGAAAAGTAATTATAAACTAAGTCTCGACTGCTAGTCATTTTTTCTTAATATAGAACTTTGGAATAAAAATTTGGAAACATAACATATCCATAAAATAATGTGTATTAATGCATCGATAAAGTGGCATTTTACGGAATACATGCAATAAAAATACGTTAAATGTAAAATACGTAACACATTTCTCCTTCTCTTTTTTTTTTGCATCTTTTAAAAACGTGACATTGAAAGACTTTCTTTATGATATAAACGTCCATTCTTGAAAATATTTTATTAAGGTATTTAAACTCAAAGTCAGAAAGGCAACACCCTTAGAATCGAGGTTAAAATTCTCCAAATTCGTTAAACAAACATGAATTGGATGGATGGTCCTCCGATTACACAAACGAAGGCGCATATCACCAGTAAAGAGATGGGACCCACATTTTAAGTACATAATGAGGGCATCATGTTGGGTTGAATGAATTCAATAAATAGGTATAGTTCATGGCAAAAATAAAAATAAAAAATATGGCTGTATGAACTCTAAGAAGAGAAATGCATGTACCCTGTAGTGTACTCCATGCATAAAACCTTTAGAACTCTGAAACCAATTATAATAGTGACTTAATTATAAGAAGGGCAAACTGGAGTTTGGACATGACTACCTAGTTTCACAAGGTCTGATACTGAGTTTCTTTTTTCCTTGTCAAATACAAACTGGAAGTAGGACCAACAATGTTTAACTGTCAAATATCTTATCAAATGTATTCTTTTTTTTTATCATATACAACACTCCGTACCTCTACAACTTATCTTGTTTAATGACAGACACAGTACACCAAGTTCAAATTTACAAATCCTATCTATTAGTTTCAGGGATGGGCAATTTCCCCCTCCCGCCGACCCCGATCCAATCCCCTCTACACAAGGACCAAGGCAGGTTCGGGGAACGGTCCCGAGTTTGGGGATTGCACTCCCGGCCACAAAGGTTTTAACTTGCTAGGTTTTGTTGAGAGTTCTAAATATACACCTGTTCACAACCAGTAAAAAAATCGGACAACACAACAATTGGGAACGGGGAAGAAGAATTAACCAATTAATTATCATATTACTTAAGTATGTTCTTCTCACAATAATTTTTCTAAGTAAAGATATAATTATCCACTGATAACTGATGATATCAAATCTACGGCCACGATTATTCTTCTCTAATTTGTTCTTGGGCAGATCGCCCCAACAGAAACACATACAATTTGACTCCCCCATATCATGTGACAAAGCGTCTTCAGTGCACTCGCCAACCTTCAGTGCCACCTCAGCTTTGAAATTAATGGTGGAGCCGCCACAACGATACTGACTGTCATTCAACTTCTCAGCTGCAATTATATGAGCAAATAGCTCTGCAACTGACAACAGAGAATAAATAGACTCCAACGAGAATTGGAGTCTAACTTTTCTGTTTAGAGTTCCTGGATCAAATATAAAATTAAAAAATGAGGGAGCATTTTAAAGACATTATACACTAGTAAAGAAGAAAACCTGCAGGAGGAACCTGCAACCCCAATAACTATAAATTAGGGTGTAATGCAAGCTTGTCAGTTGTCACATACATAAGGCACCCAATAGTTGTACTTGAAAGCAATGTTAAAGAGACAGAATACATATATAAGAGTACACCGGTCACCATTGCCAGCATAAATGACCGAAGAACTGGACCCTGGTGATTCAAACCAAGAACATCACAGGCTTGATCCACTCAAACTCCGAGTTTCTCAGGTTCTGTTAAATACTAAAAGAGATGCAGTTGAATAATAAAGAGAAATCTGATGGTTCGAACAAAGCGATTAGTCACTGAAAATGATGAAAACTACCTCTTCTCTGTATTTGACTAGCAATGCTGCTTCCCTCTGGTTGTCTGTGTGAGATTTGAAAAGGAATATTGCTTCCCATAAATGTATCGGATCCATAATTTTTTAAGTTCTGAATATCAGGTCTCTGCACAAGGAAATTAAATAGGCTAATGAAATTGAAAAAATTATAATTTGTATACACTACACTGCCAACAAGCTAAGTTCCAGGAAGTTACTGACTAGGAAGTGCCCAGTAAAAAATAAAGATGAGTTGATAACGTACTTAATTAGCACAAAATATTGATCTAAAAAACTCACCCTCCTTGAAACTTCAACTATATCCTCCATCCAACGAGGACCTTCTGGAGGGAAAGATGTTGAATTCAATCTTGAAACATTTGGTACAGACTTTGGTATATTACTAACAGAAAAGGAGCCATCCATATTGTTGTAGCAGTTGTATGGTGAATATGAGCTATCTGACGGTCCCCGCACAGATTCCCTAGCTTCTGCTGGATATTTTAATGGAGAGTCGAGATCCTTGAGTTCCAAAAAGATCATATCATCGTCCAGAAGCATTGTGTTTGGAGTATAATCAGCAACGCATGTGTTTGAGAAGTCAAATCCAGCGTTCCTCAGTTCGCTCAAGTTATTCAAATCTCCTAGGCCAGTGAAGATAGAATTTTTATCCACACACGTTTGAGCTTTGAAAGACCGGTCAGTGTGAACCGTGTTAAAATGCTGCAAAAAAAGAAAAAGGAATTTCAATTGTTAAATAGTACTCATTAGTTTATGTGGACTGCAACTATCAGAAAACTATAAATGGCACAGAAGATGGCTTTTAATAATCAATGATATAGTCACACTATTAACAGATGCACACTATACAATGTAAGATGACCCTCTACCTGTAAAAATTAAAGTCCTCGACATTATAGCTTGCCTACTGACAATATTCTAATTATACAATATCAATTTTTTGGAAAAACAGTTAATTACTCCTCATTTTTGTACCATTTTATTCTTGAGGATCGATATGTTATTGGGATTTTCCGTACAGTGGAGCTTGTGTAGATTACACAAAGCAATCCTGCATAGTGTACTTATTTGTGGGTTACTAACAAGTCAACGAATTACACACACATATATACTCAAGGTTATGTTCAGATTGAAGATACATTTAGTAATGAATAGTGATTGTAATATAAACGGTGGAACATCAGTATCACAGACAAAAAAAGTATCTTAAGCAGAAAAGTACACAAAAAACTCTAAAAGCTAAAGGGAAGCACACAAACCTCGTTGTTTTCAGCGGGAATCACGCTGCTATCTTCACTAAACATGGACAATAGAGCAGTAATATCATCTTCAGGCAGATCATAAGGCACATTAGTAACCATAATATTTGTTGCCGACGGTCCTTGAAGGCCCAGTTCAGATACAGGCCAGCTAGATGTAGTTCCTGGAACATTAGAGTTCAATGCACCCAAATTATCCAGGTTCCTGCATGGCGAATGGACAGATAAGGCCTGCCCATTGATGGGTGAAGGTATAGCACAGATTTCTCGAGCATTGCTTACTTCTTCACTGAATGCAGCTCTAGTAATTGGAACTTGAGATCCCTGGGGAGATTTGAGCACATTTGTATTCTGCATGATTGAAAAGGTAACGCAAAGGAGATCATCAATTTATACAGTAATCCATCAAGTGCGATTACTACTAGCACAACTCTATCATCTTCAAAAAAAATACATTTAAAGCATTCTACTACACCAAAAGAAGCAGTTAAAGTCACATACCTCAGTAGTCAAGTTTTCAGTAGAATGCTTAGCCACGTCTGTGCAGATGGGCAACCACGAAATGACACCATCAGATGTATCAGCTGCAGAACAAGGCTGATTGATGGCCAAGGCTTGAGTTGGGGACTGAACTGCTTTTGACGTGGTCATGCTACATGAAGTTGTAGTTCCAGCCAAGCTCACTGCAGTGTTCTGATTGCTAGGCTGTGTATGTGCAGTAAGGAACAGACCCTCTTCAGCGCTCTCAACCTCGTTCCATTCTTCCTCACTAAATGGTGCTCCATATTGTGCACCATTTTTGGGGCCCAGCCCACTTTTCTGGAAGATTTTGCATATCACATATGAATCCTGCATGTTCAACGAGAATGACTATGACTACTTACATTTCAAGCATAATTTTTGTGTCAAGCAACCAGCCAAGCAAGAGTAACCATATAGTTATTCTTACAGTTGTAACACAAATAATAAGATTGCGTATAAGTTCATATAGAAAGATTTGATGAAATTTATACTGGCTCCGAAATAAATATTGTGGCATCAACATTCTTCATTTATCTAAATTTCAAATTATAATTCATGACTAGCTCCGTTTGCAAGCTAACCAATGAACCAGACAAGACAACATGGCAGAAAGACTTGTCAACAATGTACCACTTATTATGTGATCAGTTGTCAAAACTTGAGAGTAATCAGTAGAGAAACGGTAGCATGGGTTATTTAATACCTATGGAACATATAATACCTGGGTAATTCCAATATCAGACAGATTCTTATCCTCAATGCGGTATTCGTGCATAACCCAGTCAGTCCGTTCACCTTTAGGTGCATGGCCCTTGTAAAAAATAAGCGTCTTAATCATGCCAACTGTACGATTATTGTAGATAACAGCTCTATCCTTTCCGGTGGCTTTCCAGTATCCAGTTTCAGTAGCACGATTTGTTCTTCCTCCATTCCCATATTTTCTCTCTCTGGGACTGAAGAAGTACCACTCAAGATCTCTTCTCAGGAGGGATTTATCTGAAAACAACACACAGCATCTAAGCTAATAAACACAAAATCCTTAAGAATTAATAATTTCTTCATACCCGAGTGACAATACTCCACTAACCCTCCTAACTACTACCCCTCCCATTCACAAAAAAAATCACATATACTGCAAAATAGATCATGGACTAAAAATTTTATTGTACAACAATAAAATTCAAACAAAATGCACTAATAGCATCATCTATACTAACACTACAGCCACCATTTTAACCTACTTGGTCTATAAACCAAAACAACAGTCATACAATTTCACAAAATCAAAACGATCATAACAAAATAAACCGACAACCATAACTTCAATCGAAAAAGCAAAACCACATCATACAATTCCACACAAACCAAAAGGATCATATAAAAAAAACGAATAATCAAAATAACCACTAAAGCCTTCAACTTTAAACTATATCAGTAAAAAAAAAAACAAACTCACAACATAAAAATTCACAAAATCAAAACAATCAAATCATATAAAACAATATAAAAAACCCAAATACAATACGAAACCTGCAAGATCCCAAGGCTCATATTTATAAACATTAAGCTCAGCCATAGCTTCAAACTGAAACTTCTTCTTGGTGACTTTTCTCTTAAGATAATACATAACCAGCTCTACATCCGTCGGATGAAAACGAAACCCAGGAGGAAGAATACCCATCGCTCTGTTTATATTCTTCAATCTTTACGCTACATAAACAATCAACAACACAAGTAAATACACACATTTTGTATATAAACAATTATAATAAGTAACAACAACTATTAAAGAACTAAAATAATGAAAACCCAATTGGTGAACAAGTGTAAAACTTACCTAAAAAGAGGAAGTGATCGAAGACGCGTCAAGAATTGGGGGCTGAATAGGTTTTCGTGTGTCAGTGTGGGTTTATATATGTGTGCAGGGAAAAATGAGTCCGGCCAGCCCAAAATTTGACAAGCTCTTTGAATATGGCCCTTTTATCACTAAAAAAATGTAAAAAAAAAATTACATTTCCCAGCTACAACCAAAAATGCAAGTTTTTCTTATGTTTAGTAATAAGACCCAACTTGAATCCAAACAAAAAATGTAAGATTTTTTAGCGTTTTAAAGAAAACGCAAACTTCTTTATACGGTTGTTTTAACCTATCACCGCAACAAATAATTCCGTTTTTTTTACTTTTTGATAGGTTCAAAAAGAAATGCACGGGCTTTTTAACATTTTGTATTATCTTAAGTGATATGAAAGGTCATTTTCCCCAATTAAAATATTTTGGACCATTTTATTTAAAATTATAAGATCAAGGACCTTTTTTTTAGGAAAAATAAACCCGTTTATGGGTTTAGAGGATTCTTTTACCTCTTTAAATATATTATAAAATATTGACTCTTAGAAATTTAATGTGCATTTAGCTCCAATAACATTTTTTATATCACCTCTTTAAATAATAATTTTAATATTAAAATATTTATTAGATAAGAGTACAATACAAAACGAAGAAAAAAGTGGGTGGTTGTATTACTACGTAAAAACAAGTGATTAGCCTGGCGAGAGGCTTTTAAATAGTCTCTAAAATCGTTTGGAGCTCCAATTTTATTAATGTTCTCTATTTTTACTTAAAAGTTTGTTTACAAAATTTGTTGGAGATGCTCTTATGTAATTAAAATGTGTATAATTAATTATTAATTATTTGCGCTTAGCAAAAAAATATTATTAGTTATTTGGACAAAAAAAAGTTTTTTTCTTGACAAGAATTGTTCTAAAAATCTTTGTCAAAAAAAGAATTGTTATAAAAACCCACAATTTAATCGATTAATCCCCTATAAGGTACCCGACTGGTTTGATTTCTGAAATCCGATTAATCTTACTAGTTTTCTTTTATCGAAGTATATAATTATTGATTATACATTAAATTACTTTATTTTATTTAAATATGAATAAATATAGAAATTGTGACATGATAAATATATATTTATTAGCAAATAACTAATTTAATCATAATAATATATTAAATATAATTTAATATTATAATGCATCTTATTTCTACTCCGATTAATCTCCGATTTTCATTTAATCTTAAATCGTTAGTTTGACCGATCTTGTCTGATTTTTGATTTTATAATATTACTGACAAGACGGGGAAAAATAGTTTAATGTATTAAGGATGATGTATTTTATTTATCAATCTTAAATGTAATTTAGTTATGGATTATAAAAAATGAGCTAATAGCCTGTCTAGAAAAAATTATGAGATAAATTTTTGAAAAATTGCTCAACATAACCAGAATTTTGGGCGGACTGTCTGATTTACCCATTCTTTCTGGACGATGCCCTTTTTACCCACATGATACGCTAATTACGGCGGTGTATCTATAGCATTATAAAACAAACTTAAATCATATAACTATCGGGACTTACTTTCACCCAATTAACTCATCTGTAGTGCGACCGTAATTAATACTACTGCTGCTTTTCATTCAACTATCATGTACCAACTAATCAATGTAGGTTCATGAATATCCTCATTCTTGTTCATCATTTCTTTTTCAAAAATGTATAAGTTAGGGTTTGGTAATCTCTTTTTATTTTAGGGTAATAATTGTTAATTGTATTGATTGTTTGTTAAAAGATTGTTGTCCAAAATTGATTTAGGTGTTAGAGATAATTACAGCTCAAATGAATGTGCATAATTTAGTGCTATATCAGTAGTAGATGTTACTGCACAACAACAGTTTGGTAATATGACTGTGAGAAAATGAGCTAGATCATTGTATATAATGTGGTCGTATATTAACAAATAGAGAAGCTAAATTATATGTATACATCGGCCCGGGTTAGTTTATCTTCCTTTTGGCGGAAAATATTCATTATAAATGAACTTACTAACCTTAAATATTACAAGAGTGTATAAGTAACTATAAATAGTAAATATAAATATCAATTATATTTTATACTCTGTTGATATTCAAGTTGTGTGATCGGTATACTACTGTCATTGTTAAACTTGTATATTTTTGTTTCTCTTTGTAACATTGTATATTCATAATGTTGCATATTGAGTTTGATTTTCTGTTTTCTAGTACAGCTTATGAATCCCGATAAACCTAGTATGCATCCTCAACCTAAAGATACGTCTATCTTGCACCTCCAACAAGATCACAGGTCTTCTATTGTATGGGATGTTGGAGGTAGCGATAGCCAGAGATCACGTCATCGTAATCCTAACAATGTGAAATTCCCTTCACTGCATTCGAGAATGATTCCAATTCTACAAGATTTGAGTTTTGATGATGTTTCTAGGTTGGCGGACATTCAAATTGATTGGAGTTTGATCATTGCTTTGATAGAGAGGTGACGTCCAGAAACACATACTTTTGATTTTCCTGTCGGTTAATGTATGATATCATTACAGGATGTGAGTGTACTCCTTGGTTTAAAGATTGATGGTCCTGCTGTTACTAGCTTTACTGTAGTTGATGGTGGATGGGGGAAATATGTTAAGCATGTTTTTGAAGTATTCCCTTTTAATGAAGATGGAACTGGTGGAGCAGGGAAAGTAGGCAGAGCTCTAGTTGGTGGTAGGTTGAAGTTCAATTGGTTGAATATAGTGTTTCCTTCACTTCCCAATGATGCTTCTAATTTACAGCTTAGACGTTACACACAGTCCTACATATTACAGCTCATTGGTGGGGTTTTATTCACTAATCATTCCGGCGATCAGGTTCACTGCATATACATCCCACTGATTTCAGATCTTGAATCATGTGCGAAACTATCCTGGGGATCTGCTGTTCTTGCATTCTTATATAGAGAATTATGCAAGTCGTATAAGAAAGATAAAGATGAAAATGTTAGATGTCTGATCTTATTACAATTGTGGGCGTGGAGTAGATTGCATACCTTGGCTCTTGTACCTCGTGCTCCATGTTTAATCAATCCTGAAATTTGGGGTGATCTTCCCAGGCCTTATGGTTTAAGGTAGTTTTTTCTTTGGATGCTAATGTTAGACCATTGTTGGGAATATATTGTGAACTTGATGATTTCATTAACAAAACACCTTAGTAGATTCAACTTAGTGAATTATGTAACACTCGACGGATAAGAAATATAGTCCCAACGGATGACTCAATATAGTCCCGACGGATGATGATTTGATATCCATCGAGTGAGTAGCTTATGTAATAATAAGTCATGTAGCACATTTCTGCAAACACCTTTGTATAGATTCTGTAGTAGCTTATGAATCATGTAGACTGCTAGTAGATGTGCAGAATAGGTTGATTAAATGTAAATAGATGATGTCTTGTAATTTAACACAAATAAAATGGAGTCAAGTGCTAAATAGCTACCCGACGGATGATCAACAAAGCTACCCGACGGATGATCAACAAGGCAACCTGACGGATGATCATGTACCTGACGGATAATCAATTCAAACATCTGTTGACAGTGACAACACAGTCACATGCGTCGAGTGTATGCAAAAGGAATGTGGCAACCTATTCAACTGGGTTTTTGAGAACAAAGAAGCATTGCCATTTCCATGCTATTATGAAGATATTCAAAGATGCTGGAATAAAGTAATGAAGTAGCATAATATTAGACTTGATAGGTTTTTTTATTATCTTGTCTTATTACTGTGTAATCTTGGTGATATATAAACCAAGAGTAGCAAGTAGAATAACTACAAGACTAAGCAAATATTTTCTCAGAGAAATAATTGTAAGCTAAATATTTTAGCATTTCTCTGTAAGTCTAGTTGTTCTTATTTGTAAGTAGCTGTGAGCTATTCAAGCTTCACAGAGTTCTCTTGATATATATATATATATATATATATATATATATCTGGTGGATACATTCAAATCCACTAGAAAGTTTTAAAGACTTGTATTTTTATTACTTTGTGTTTTGATTCATATTTGTCATTCCGCACTTCGCAAATCAAAACACTAACATATATATTTTAAGTTAAAACATTTTATAATTGAGAAAAAGTTTCAAGAATTCTATTCAACCCCCCTTCTATAATTCTTGTTTCATTGTTAGGGACTAACAATTGGTATCAGAGCAAGCTCTTGAAGAACAAAGAGTTTAAAGATCACAACAAACAGCAAGATGAACAAGAAGGATGTTGGAGTCAAGATTCCTTTTCTGGACAAAGATAATTACCATCACTGGAAGGTAAAGATGCATCTCCATTTACTTTCTCAAGATGAGGCCTATGTGGATTGCATAGAGAGAGGTCCTCATGTACCAATGAGAGCTACTACTAGAAATAAGCCATCAGTTCCCAAGCCAAGGCATGAATGGTCAAATCTTGATATTGAACAAGTCAGGAAAGACAAGAAGGCCATGAATATTCTGTTCAATGGAGTTGATGGTGACATGTTTGACAACATCATCAATTGCAAGACAGCCAAGGAGGTTTGGGACACCATTCAAATAATTTGTGATGGCACTGAATAAGTTAGTGTAAGACATATGTCATAGCCTATTTGTATATTCGAGGATTTAACTCAACTCAAATAAGAATGTAATAAGTAAATAGTGGATCTACCGTCAAAGAGATCTCACAAAGTAACATCTGTCAAAGGATTCAGAAACAAGGTTCATCTACATACTTGAGGAATTACTTCACTGGAAAAAGTTCAAGAAATTGATCAAGCCTCAGTGATACAAATCAAGATTGGGGATTTAATCAAGTGACAGAGATCTCGTCAGGGTATCAGATAATTGCAAGGATTTAATCTGAAGAAAATCAAGTTGTCAAAGTCAAGATATGAAGAAACGTCACGGAAGTTAGTCACTCATGAACCAGACAGTACATCGAGTGTCAACATTGAAGTGGTGGAATTGATTCATAATTCTCAGTGATTTTCAGAAGATATTCAGAAGAATGGTTGCTGCTCAAGGTTAATATTAATTCTCTATTAATTAATTAAGTCATATAATTTAATTAAGAAAATAAATTATATCTGCAAAGATTAATTAATTTATTTATTAATTGAATTAATTGATTAATTAATTCAGAATTAATATTAAGGATTTTCAGATTTTAAATTGAATTAAAATTCATTTAAATTCAGCAAGACAATCTTTTGTACTAATATGACAATCAGTATGACAATCAATAGTCATACCGAAAGTCATGCCAGTTCATTTGATAGTCTTGCCGAAAGTTCTACTGGAAGAGGATTGTCTTGCTAGTTCAACAGATTGTCTTGCTAGTACAATTGGATTGTCTCACTGATTGTCACTCCAGTTCATTCAAGTCTGTTGATTGATTTAAAAAGAACAGAAGCAGCAGAAGTAATTCTATCATCCAACACAACAGAACCCGAGAACAAAAGAAAAAGAAGCAGAACAAATATTTCATCTTCTCTGCTAATTTCAAGATCAAATTTCTAGTTTGTAAAGTTAAATCCAAACCACTAGAAATCTTTATCTTGTTCTTGTGTAACAATTTAGCGGATCAAAATCCCTAGAACTTAATCTTAAATCGCGTTTAGCATTTGATTCTAATTATTGCAAAAATAGAAAAAGTTCATGTCGAATTTATTCTAAATTTGTGATAATTAAATTGAGATTAATTCCTTGTAATCGATACAGTTGTTGTAACACCTTTCAAGTTTAATAATATTATTATTTAACTTGAATTTTGTTTCACATTTTTTATTCCGCATTTATTCGATTATTCGGTACTGTTTGTATTCAACCCCCTTCTACAAATACATTGGGACCTAACAATTGGTATCAGAGCCTTCTGATTAACGAACAAATCAAGATCCTAGACTTTTGTGATTTTTCAACTCCTTGAATTTTTATTTATTCAAAAAATTCATAATGACTTCACAAAAAGTTGGAACCGTTAAAATTCCACTATTTGATAAAGAAAATTATATAATGTGGAAGAAGAAGATGCTCTTGTTTTTACAAGTTACAAATCCCAAATATCTGAACTTGTTAAAGAAGGGTCCAACAACTCCAATGATTATTGAACCAGAGGTGATAGTAGATGATGTTGTGATTACCAAAGCTAGAACCTATCCAAAAGATCTTGAGGATTTTTCTCCTGCTGAAAAAGAAGAAGCCTCCTTGGATGCCAGCCTTCAATTAATATTAATTGATTCTCTTGATCCCTTGATGAACAGACATGTGATGAACTGTAAAAATTCCAAACACATGTGGGAAACTATTGAGGTGATTAATGAAGGCACAGAGGAAGTTAGGGAGAACAAGTTGGAGATCCTAACCTCTGAGTATGAGCATTTTAAATCCAATCCAGGAGAAGGAATTACTGAAGTGTTTGAGAGGTACAATGCGTTGATCAACAACCTGAATATAAATGGAAAATATTATTCAATCAGGGAGGTCAACAAAAAGTTCCTTTTAACACTGCCAACTCATCTTGAACATAGAATCACTGCCATTAGAGAAGCTAGAGACCTGAGTGAGATTTCTTTGGATAGACTCTATGGTGTGTTAAAAACCTATGAGTTGGAGCAGATTCAGCAAAAGGAAGTCTACGGGAAAGATAAAATGGTCAGCACATCTACTGCTCTTGTAGCTGAAGGTCAACAACAACAACAAACTCAACAGTAAGAGAGAATGGTACAGTTTTCCAAGGCTGAGGAAAATGTGTTAGTAGAAGAATATGATCCTCCTACTACAAATCAATCCAGTGATGATTTTTATTCCTTGGAAGAGCTGAAGCAATTAGAAGATGAGTCAATGGCCCAAATTGTCAAGAGATTCTCCAATGTCAGATTCAAGAGAAATCCCAAGTTCAAGTACAAGTCCAACTACAACAGATTCCAGACAGGTGGATCTTCATCCTCTAACACCAGCAGTGGTGGATACAAAACAGGGATGGTTGATCGAAGCACCATTAGATGCTATAACTGCAATGAGTTGGGACACTTTGCCACAGAATGTAGGAAGCCAAAGCAAGTAAGGAAGAACTCTTATGATTCAAATCAGAAGAGTAACTCTGAAAGGGCTTATCTGGCAAAGGGAAGAAGCTGGGATGATACTGATAGTGAAGATGAAGAAGAAGGGAATCTTGCTCTTATGGCTATTGATGGAAAAGCTTCATCGTCAAGAAAAGAGGTAAAATATACTGATGCTGAATTAGTTTATCATCTAGGAGGTAACTTATATTGTGCTCGTCGTGATAATGAACTGTTAAGTTTACAGATCAAAGACCTTGAGAAAGAGGTCAATGAATTAAGACTTATGCACATTAATCAAGACAAGTTAAAAGAACAAGTATCTTTTCTAGAGAATAGAGTTGACTGTTATAGAAAACTCGAAACTATTCTCAAAGACAAGATCACCGGTCTTGAGACTAAGGTTAGAGCCTACTTCAATTCTTGTTCGAAGGCTAAAGAGTTCTATAGTAAGCAAGCTGTTAATCAAACATCTGGAATAGGTTATGATTACAATGTTGCTATTGGAGAATTAGGCATAAACTCCCCTCCTCATGTCTGTACTAAAGGGAGGGAAGTACCACATGTGCTTAAGGGTGTTGATGAACCCCTCTATAAACCATCAATTGCTGAACCATTTGATGCGACCTCTTCTGTTATTCAAGAAGAAATACGTGCTGAAGATCATGCTAATGTGAAGGTTGTTTCCAAGTCAAGTGTGTCGAAAGTTCCAGTCAAAGTTGTGAAAGCAACTGAGACTAACTCAGACATACATGAGTTGGATAACAAAAATGCCATGTCTACCATACATAAATTGCCTGTTGTTAATCACTCTCATAAAGCATGTGGTGTTGCTAATTGTATGTCTTGTGCTTTTAATATGATGTATGCTTATTTTAATAGTAAGCATGTTTCTAATGATAAGACTACTCCTCGTCAGCATGTGAATAACAAGAAGCATGATAGGTCTAAGACTGCTAGTCCTTCTAAGGCTAGAAATGAGACATTTGTGCCTAAGCCTAAACAGAAATTTGTTAAGACTGTTTACAACGTCAAATGTTCAGTCATTGAGAAAGTTGAGACCATTAAAATTAAAAATGTTGTTTTGCCTGACAAAGGACAATTCTACAAGTATGCCGGGCCCAACCAAGTTTGGGTTCCGAAGAAGGTCTAATCCATTTGTAAGTGCAGGGCATTAAACAGGTGTAACCGGTTGTGTGGATTCTTGACAGTGGATCATCAAGACATATGACCGGAGATAGAGCCCTGCTATCAAATGTGGTTGAGAAAGCTGGCCCCCTGGTTACCTTTGGAGATAACAGCAAAGGTTTATCTGAGGGATATGGCTGTTTGCAAGCTGGGAATGTTATCATTGAAAATTTGTATATTGTGCTAGGTTATTATCAGGAAGTAGTATCTAACATATAGCACCAGTGACGAGACTTGAGAATATTACGACATATCAGGCACCTGCTGCACATTACACTTGGAATTGAACTCTAGTAAGATGTGTACAAGTGTACTCCTGGTTGGTGAGTCAAAAGAGGAAGTCAATGCACCTCAGTTCATGGACTTTACAGTTGCAGATCTATTAGACTATGCAATCTCTTCTTCACAATCTCACTTCAGGTTGGTATGAACTAGTGTACTGCTCAAGCAATCGTCATATTTATAACTCTCTAATCACTAGGCACAATCATATTGTTTTATATGTGCAGTGAGTTTTAGGAGTAAATCAAACTTCTTTCTACATTAGTGATTTCTTATTTCATGTAAAATCTTTTGAAATCACTATTATACATCATTACTCTCAAAAGATTAAATGTATAATTTTCATTCATTATAGATCTTAAGTACATTTTATCTCTCTATATTGCCCTATGTTCTGTGATACAGGTTCAGTCTCCAATGGCTTTCTTTCATTGACAGTCATGAGGTTGAAAACCCACAACGTCTATCCCAGACTGTAAAGACAAACACAGAAACAGAACCAACCAACACTCTCTTACCACTAAAAAGAAGTATGAGTGAGCGTGAGGGAGATAGTGCCTTAGTGCACCACATAAGGAAGGTTCTGTAGTCAACCCAGTAGCTCTGTCTCCTACATAGATGAGTAGTATTTAAACCGAGACAACTGCTAGCCCCCATACATCTTCTCATAAAGATGTAATGGCTGAAAAGGCACAAAAATAGTTACCAGATTCATTCTCTCAACAGGGTGCGTCTATTGAATTTTTCCTGTCGGCCAAGGCATCCGATGTAGTGTCACCACTTCAAACATAAACAATTCTTGATGCACAAGGAGAGGTTACACACACAAAGGATGAGTTAACGGAAACAAGAGTTTCAACCATTTTAAGGTCATATTTGATTGTTTAAGGTTTGTTAATGGATCAATTGCCTTTACAGGTGTTAGGAGAGGATACTGATCCAAAAGGCATATGTCAGTGGTCAGTGTCTACCTCCCCAGGCTTAAATCCCCTGGATGCATCTGCGGATAGTGGATCTGACATAGGTGCAGATCGGCAACTTGTTGACAATGATTCAGATATTACCTGATGTGTCACAAGGAAATGTCTTCACAGACATTAGAAGGGAACTTTGATCTTTATGCTAAATTAATTGGATCATTGTTGTACGGGAGAGGTGGTAAACACAAGGTGATTTTCTAGTAAGGGAAGAAGCTGTTTTCAGAAGGGGAGTACCATTGGTTTTTATCTGCGGATCCTATTGTACGGGAGAGGTGGTAAACGAAGGTGATCTTCTTTAATCAGTTGATTCTCATAGGGGGAGAAGCAAGATAGATATGTGCCTTCTCAACAGGAAATGTGGTTGTACAAAAGAAGATGAAACTACTTGAAGATATGTTCAGTCTAGAGGAACATCTATTTGGAATCTGGAAAAGATTAAATGTTATTCAGAACTTTTCTGCTATTTACTTTGCATTTCTGTTTATATCTTTTTCTTATTTGTTAGTTGAGTTATCCTCTAGGTATTTGTGTGTTATTGTCTAACAAACAAATAGGGGGAGATTGTAAGACATATGTCATAGCCTATTTGTATATTCGAGGATTTAACTCAACTCAAATAAGAATGTAATAAGTAAATAGTGGATCTACCGTCAAAGAGATCTCACAAAGTAACATCTGTCAAAGGATTCAGAAACAAGGTTCATCTACAGACTTGAGGAATTACTTCACTGGAAGAAGTTCAAGAAATTGATCAAGCCTCAGTGATACAAATCAAGATTGGGGACTTAATCAAGTGACAGAGATCTCGTCAGGGTATCAGATAATTATAAGGATTTAATCTGAAGAAAATCAAGTTGTCAAATTCAAGATATGAAGAAACGTCACGGAAGTTAGTCACCCATGAACCAGACACTACATCGAGTGTCAACATTGAAGTGGTGGAATTGATTCATAATTCTCAGTGATTTTCAGAAGATATTCAGAAGAATGGTTGCTGCTCAAGGTTAGTATTAATTCTCTATTAATTAATTAAGTCATATAATTTAATTAAGAAAATAAATTATATCTGCAAAGATTAATTTATTTATTAATTGAATTAATTGATTAATTAATTCAGAATTAATATTAAGGATTTTCAGAATTTAAATTGAATTAAAATTCATTTAAATTCAGCAAGACAATCTTTTGTACTAATATGACAATCGGTATGATAATCAATAGTCATACCGAAAGTCATGCCAGTTCATTTGATAGTCTTGCCGAAAGGTCTACTGGAAGAGGATTATCTTGCTAGTTCAACAGATTGTCTTGCTAGTATAATTGGATTGTCTCATCGATTGTCACTCCAGTTCATTCAAGTCTGTTGATTGATTTAAAAAGAACAGAAGCAGCATAAGTAATTCTATCATCCAACACAACATAACCCGAGAACAAAAAGAAAAAGAAGCAGAACAAATATTTCATCTTCTCTGCTAATTTCAAGATCAAATTTATAGTTTGTAAAGTTAAATCCAAACCACTAGAAATCTTTATCTTGTTCTTGTGTAACAATCTAGCGGATCAAAATCCCTAGAACTTAATCTCAAATCGCGTTTAGCATTTGATTCTAATTGTTGCAAAAATAGAAAAAGTTCATGTCGAATTTATTCTAAATTTGTGATAATTAAATTGAGATTAATTCCTTGTAATCGATACAGTTGTTGTAACACCTTTCAAGTTTAATAATATTATTATTTAACTTGAATTTTGTTTCACATTTTTTATTTCGCATTTATTCAATTATTCAGTACTGTTTGTATTCAACCCCCCTTCTCCAAACACATTGGGACCTAACAGTTAGAGAAAACAAAATGCAGCTGCTAATTCAGCAATATGAGCACTTTCATTGTGAAGATAGTAAATCTCTCACTGACATTTTTAGTAGATTTCAAAAACTACTAAATGCTCTGAAGTTGAATGGAAGAGTCTATCAGACAAAAGACTCTAATCTTAAGTTCCTTAGATCTCTTCCAAAGCAATGGAAACCAATGACAGTCTCATTGAGAAACTCTCAAGATTATAAGGAGTTTACTTTGGAGAGACTGTATTGCATCCTGAAAACTTATGAGCTTGAAATAGAGCAAGATGAGAGGATGAAGAAAGGAAAGAAGAAATGAGGGTCCATTGCACTGGTTGCTGAGTTAGAAAAAGAGAAGGAGGTGAAGATAGAAGTTGTTGAGTCCACTTCAAAGGTCTGTGAAAACAAGGGCAAGGGGCTGGTAGCAGAAAATGAAGATTCTTTGAGCCAAGATGATATGGATGACATTGATGAACATCTAGCATTTCTTTCTAGAAGATTTGCCAAGCTCAAGTTCAAAAAAAACTTTGGAGGATCTAAGCCAAATAGAAACATGGTGGATAAATCAAAATTCAAATGTTTCAAATGTGGCTTGGCAGGGCACTTTGCCAGTGAGTGTAGAAAGTCAGATTCCAGCAAGAAGAAGTTTGAGCCTGTGGATTATAAACAGAAGTATTTTGAGTTGCTCAAACAAAAGGAAAGGGCTTTCATTAAACAAGAAAATGACTGGGCAGCAGATGGTCTGGATGAGGATGAGGATGTCAGCTATGTCAATCTAGCCCTAATGGCCAAGTCTGATGAAACAGAGATAAGTTCTTCAAGTAATCAGGTAATCACCACTAATCTTGCATAATTATCTAAAGCTGAGTGTAATGATGCAATAAATGACATGTCTACAGAATTATATCATTTGCGTGTTACACTTAAGTCTCTCACTAAGGAAAATGCTAAAATCAAAGAAAATAATTTGTTTTTAAGTGAGAGGAATAATGTGCTAGAGTCTCAGTTTATTGAATTTGAAAAATTGAGAATTTAGTGTAAAATTGCTAGGGATGAATTAACTGAGTCCTTGAAGAAAGAATAGATTTTGAAGAAGCAGTTTGAACGAGAACAGGAGGTGATTAAGGAATGGAAAATATCTAGAGATGTTCATGCTCAAATCACCAAAGTTTAAGGTATTGAGTCCTTTTGTGATGCAGCCTGGAAGAAGAATAAGGAGAAGCTAGAATTCAATTTGGTTGAAGGGTTGCTAACAGATGTGGACTCGACGGATGATGAGAGTCATCCGTCGGATAACCAAAAGGATTATCCGTCGAGTGACATAAATCCTCATCCGTCGGCTGTAAGCAAACCTGTGAGTAAAGCCAAACTTGCCAAGTTAAATGAAAAATATGGATCAGTTTCCAAAAACTTCATTTCAGGAGAATCTAGTCAAGTGAGGAAGGAGAAGAAAGTGAATGTGGGTCATCTTTCTATCAAGCAATTGAATGACAGACTAGAAAAGATTGAGGTTAAAACAGAGGCTAAAAAGAAAAATAATAGAAATGAGTAGGGATTAACAAACATAACAACTACACACCTAATAAGTATGCTCCCAGAAAAATCTTTGTTAAGTGTGGTAGTGTAAATCATCTGTCTGTTAATTGCAAAACTGTCATGTCTACTTCCATATCTGTGCCACCTCCTTTTCCCAACATGAACGCCATGCCTTCTATCCCTGTGAATGCTATGTCTTCACAGAATATGAATGCACAATTTGCTAATATGCCATTTGCACCTAATCCTTATTATGCTGCATTTAGTATGCCTCAAATGCCATTTAGCATGCCCTACTGGAATAACATGTTTACTAATAGCATGACATTTCCTGTTAATCAAAATGTGCATGATAATTCTGTTGTAATGAATGGTTTCAAAGGTCAAACTCAAATGACTAAGGATGAATCTGATATCCCCAAGTCAAATGAGATCAAACCTAAGAAACAGAAGAAGAAAACTAACAAGGCAGGACCCAAGGAAACTTGGGTACCAAAATCAACTTGATTTGATTTTAATGTGTGCAGGGAAACAGAAAGAATCTATGGTACTTAGATAGTGGTTGTTCAAGACACATGATTGGAGATTCTACCCTGCTCACAGAGTTCAAGGAGAGAGCTGACCCAAGTATTACTTTTGGAGATGACAACAAGGGTTATACTGTGGGATATTGCTTGATTTCAAACGACAATGTCATCATTGAGGAGGTTGCCTTAGTGGATGGTCTCAAGCACAATTTGTTGAGTATCAGCCAGCTTTGTGATAAAGGCAATTCAGTAACCTTCAACTCAGAAGCATGTGTTGTGACAAACAAAAGGAGCAACAAAGTGGTTCTCACTGGAGTGAGAAAAGGAAATGTGTACTTAGCTGACTTCAACTCATCAAATGCAGGATCTGTTACTTGTCTTCTCAGTAAAACAAGTCAAGATGAAAGTTGACTATGGCACAAGAAGCTATCCCATCTAAACTTCAAGACCATGAATGAACTTGTAAAGAAAGAACTGGTTAGAGGCATTCCTCAAGTGGAGTTTTCTAAGGATGGACTGTGTGATGCTTGCCAAAAGGGAAAGCAAATTAAAGCATCATTCAGAAAGAAGCTTGATTCAACAATTGAAGAATCTTTGCAACTGCTACACATGGATTTGTTTGGACCAGTCAATGTGTTGTCCATCTCTAGGAAAAGATTTTGTCTAGTAATTGTAGATGATTTCTCAAAGTTCTCTTGGACATATTTCCTTAAGTCTAAAGATGAGGCTTGTGAAATCATCATCAATCACATAAGGCAAGTCAACAATCATCCTGATTTCAAAGTTAGAAGAATCATGAGTGACAATGGAACTGAGTTCAAGAATTCTGTCATGAGAGCATTTTGTGAAGAAAATGGGATTATGCATGAATTTTTAGCAGCAAGAACTCCACAACAAAATGGAGTTGTAGAAAGAAAGAACAGATCACTTATTGGAGCTGCAAGGACAATACTTGAAGAATCAAAGTTACCAACATATTTCTGGGCTGAAGCTGTAAATACTGCATGCTATACTCAGAATATTTCTTTGATAAATCAAGCAAAATGCATGACTCCCTACCAATTGTTCAAGAACAAGAAGCCAACTCTAAATTTTCTTCATGTCTTTGGCTGCAAATGTTATATCTTGAGAAATCAAACTGATCAGAATGGGAAGTTTGATGCTAAAGCAGATGAAGGAATTTTTGTTGGATATGCTGTTGGTAAAGCATACAGAGTCTACAATCTGGGAACCAACATTGTTGTGGAATCAATACATGTTGTGTTTGATGATAAAAAGATTGAAGGACTACAAGATGGAGATTACCATGAAAGCCTCAAATTTGACAATGTGGAGATGGTTAGTGATGATAGTGATGATGAAAGTGATCAAGAAATAGTATCAAAGGATAATGCAGAAAAATCTACTACCAATGAAGCACAAAATTCAACATTTGTCGAGTTGCAAAATGCTTCATCCGTCGGGAGACAATCTGCTTTATCCGTCGGGAGGCAACCAACTTCATCTGTCGGTACTCAAAATTCACCATCCGTCGGGTCATCAAAAGAAGCTGAAAGTCAGAATAGATCACTTACAGAAAGTTCCCCTTTCTCAAATCAAAGATCCATAAACTCAGGGGGGGTTTCTAATAATCAAAACTCAATCACACATCAAGATAACAATGATGCCTCTTCATCTAGAGCTAATCTACCTCAACAAAGAAAATGGACAAAAGGATCACCCCTTTGAGCTCATTATTGGTGATGTATCTTCTAAGGTTCAAAAGAGGATAACAACTCAAGAAGAATGTCTATATTGCAGCTTCCTCTCTAAGGAAGAACCAAATAAGGTAGAAGAAGCTTTGTTGGATCCTGATTGGATTTTAGCTCTGCAGGAGGAGCTAAACCAATTTGAAAGGAACAAAGTATGGAAGCTGGTGCCCAAGCCTAAATGAAAGAGTCCAATAGACACCAAATGGGTATTCAGAAATAAGATGGATGAAAATGGCATAGTAGTCAGGAACAAAGCTAGATTGGTTGCTAAGGGATACTGTCAACAAGAAGGAATAGATTTTGATGAAACCTTTGCTCCTGTTGCAAGACTTGAAGCCATCAGAATCTTCTTAGCCTATGCAGCCCATGCCAATTTTAAGGTCTATCAAATGGATGTCAAAAGTGCCTTTCTGAATGGAGATTTGGAGGAGGAAGTCTATGTCAGTCAGCCTCCTGGTTTTGAAAATCCAAATTTTCCAGAATATGTCTACTATCTTTTAAAAGCACTTTATGGAGTGAAGCAAGCACCTAGAGCCTGGTATGACACTTTGTTAAAGTTTCTCATAGAAAATCATTTCACAAGAGGTACTGTTGACAAAACTTTATTCTTTAGAAATGTTAATGGCTCTAGTATACTTGTTCAAATTTATATAGATGATATTATTTTTGGCTCTACAGATGAGAAACTTTGCAAAAAGTTTGCCAAATTGATGCAAAGTAAGTATGAAATGAGCATGATGGGAGAACTAACTTACTTTCTTGGTTTGCAAGTTAAGCAAGTTAGTGATGGAATATTCATTAGTCAAACTAAATATATTTATGATCTTTTAAAGAAGTTTGATCTAATGGATTACACATCTGCAAAAACTCCCATGGCCACTGCAACTAAGCTTGAATTAAACAATACTGAAAAGTCTGTGGATATTTCAAGTTATAGGGGCATGGTTGGCTCACTTCTGTACTTAACAGCTAGTAGGCCAGATATAATATTTGCTACATATCTTTGTGCTAGATTTCAGGCTGATCCTAGAGAATCTCACTTAGTAGCTATTAAGAGAATTTTCAGATATCTCAAGGGAACACTAAAACTTGGCATTTGGTACCCTAGAGATTCTGGTTTTGATCTAACTGGTTATTCAGATTCAGATTATGCAGGTTGTAGAATTGATAGAAAAAGTACAACAGGAACCTGTCAATTTCTAGGAAACAAGCTTGTGTCCTAGTTCAGTAAAAAGCAAAATTCAGTTTCGACTTCTACAGCTGAAGCTGTATATATTGCTGTTGGCAGTTGCTGTGCACAGATTTTATGGATGAAAAACCAATTGCTAGACTATGGTCTGCAAGTGGAAAGAATTCCTATTTTCTGTGATAACACAAGTGCAATTGCCATCACTGAAAATCCAGTACAGCATTCAAGAACAAAGCATATAGATATCAAGTACCACTTCATAAGGGAACATGTAATGAATGGTACTGTGGAACTACATTTTGTTCCAAGTAAAAAGTAGGTTGCATATATATTTACCAAGCCACTGGATGAATCCACCTTTTCAAGGTAGGTAAGTGAGTTAGGTATGCTTAATTTCTCTTGAATCTTTTCAGATAATTTTCAAGTTGTAATGCAGCCAGAAATTTAATTGATTTTTCAGTCTTGGATGAAATTTTGGCTAAGTCAAAATTTACATCTCGACGGATGATCATTATCCATCAAGATTGATCATCCGTCGGTATACAATTTGTTAATAAAATCAATTATTTTTCTGGAATATTTTATGTCTCGACGGATAACTGATTTATCCTCATCCGTCGAATTGTCTTATTCTTAGCCGTTGATTCTCTGAACATTATCCATCGAGTATACTTACAGTTTGTAAGCATAACACGACGGATAATTGATGGAATCTTTACAGTTTATTTTTAAACGGCTATTTTGGGCAATTCTTATTGGTTACTTTATATTACTTTATTATTTTTGACAGTTATTTTTGAGATAGTATAAAAGCATAATTCATTTTCATTGCTTTTCTTTTATCATTCTCAAATCATCTGCTCTAACTTCTTTCTTTCTCAAAAGCACTTAATCTCTCTCTCTGCAAGTTTTTACTCTCTAACAATGGCACCAATCGTTAAGATCATGTCTCAAACTGGATTTATCTATAAGAAGAACAACTTCACGGCTTTAGTGAACAAGGGGATTCAGCAGTCTGGCGACTACCACAAAATGATAGATTTTGTGAAGAAATACAAACTTAACTATGCCATGCTGGAATCACCCACCATTTACTGTGAGGTTGTTGAAGAAATGTGGACGACTGTAACATACAACTTAACTGATAAGACTATCACTTTCACTATTAAAGGTAAGGAATTCTGTGTTAATAGTGATATTGTTAAAGCATGTTTCAAAATTCCTGATAATACTGTAACTTCACCACACATAGACACTGATATTATTAACATGCTTAATTCCATGGGCTATGCACTCTCTACTTCTAAATTAAGTGAGATTATGAGGTTGGGTCTTAGGAAGGAATGTAGTTATCTGTGTGATGTAGTTACTAAGGTATTTTCTGGTAAAATTAGCAATTTTGATTCAGTTAATATCTCTATGCTCAACATGCTTTACATGGTAGTAACTGATAAATTTTTCAACTTTAGTGATTTTGTCATATTTAAGTTTGGGTTTAAGTTAGTGGAGCTAAATATGAGGGGTAAAAATGTTTACTATGCTAGATTTTTAATGATGCTTGCTAACCACCTCTCTGAGGGTATTATGCTTAAGAACCCAACCAACAAATTAGATTGTTGGGTTCAAGAAAGGAGAATCATTACAGATTTGAACAGGGAAAACCATCACAAAGAGGTGCCACTATTCTATTTTCCAGTTATGGAGGCACCTCAGGTAAGTGAGGTAATTTCAACTGTCTCTACTCTTCCAACATCACAAACTTCTTTGCATTCTATTGTAGCTATGACAACTGTATCATTGACCCAACAGTTGCCTACCCAAGCTACCAAATCCAAAATTTCAAAAACAAAGACAAAGAAAGCCCCCTCTGGTGTCTTTCAAAATATGGCAGTTGTAAAATCCACCAAACCAAAAGAGGGGAGTGTGAAGGTGGGTAAGAAAGGTGAGGGACAGGGTGAACATCAAAGAAACCCTAAGGATAAGGTTGGAGAGGTGAGTGTTTCCCAGCCTAGCCATACTGTAGTTTCCCAACAAACTGCAGTGCTTAATAAGGATATAAGCTCATTACTAGTTGCATCCTCCCAAAAGGATGTGACTATTGAACATAGCTCTCAGCCAAGAGCACATGACAAAAGGGTAAGGGATACAAGCTCACCCCAAACTTACACTAGAAAGAAGAAATCAAAGATACTTGGGGATGCACAGGGTTCACACACTGTGCAAACTGGTGCTAAAGACACAGTCACTGCACCTTCTCAAAGTCAGGTTGATGTGGCTCCAATAAATATGGAGTCACAGCCAAAATCTCTAACAATTGAAGCCCCTGAAACACCAAATTCTCCCACACACTCTTTGGATGTTGACATGATAAACACATCGCTTCCAAATTCTCCATCTTTAACTCTCTTGGAGAAGCCAAAAATTCAAGCAAGTGAGCATCATCTTCTAGATGATTTGTTGGCTTACTTGCCATTTCTTTCTGAAACTGTTGAGACATCTGTGCCAAAATTTTCATCAATCTGCACAGAGTCCACAATAGTTTCCACTCCAAACTCATTCATTTCTACTCACTCGATGGATATTATTCATCTGTCGAGTAGTGATTGTATCCCGACGGATGTGCCTAACAGCAGTCATCCGTCAGTTAGCCAAATTACTACCCCGATGGATATCTCTTATCCATCGACTGTCTCTACACAGCTTAAAATTTCTTCAATTCTTACAAGTGCAGAAGACTTAGTAGTAGTGCAATCACTCTTAGGACTGAGGGAAGGGAGTGAAATGAGTGAGAGTCTGGGTTGCTCCCAGGAAAAAGGAGAGGAAAAGAGTTAAAATATGCAGTCCATTTCTTCAGGATTGGCAAAAGTGAGTGTGAGGAGTCCCACCTTAGATGGTGAAGGTGAGGGTGGGGAGCCAAGGTGAGACCTTGATGCAATAAAAGAGAGATCATGAGAGAAATACAGGTACAGGAGTGATAAGGACGGAAGCCATTGCAAGTGAGTCAATGAATGTCAGTGATGCAGAAAGGAAAAGGCTATTTCAGCAAGAATATCAAGCTGTTATAGTATCTATTTCCCTAGATGCTGAGATATTTACTCACCCTGTAACAGCTTACCAAACTCTAGCTGTACAGGGCAATGAGGAGGCTGAAAGATTGCTGAACTTGGTGCATACTACACAATCTTTACAAAGAGCAAATGATGCAATCACTGCTATGCCTTCCAACATTGGCAGTGATTTTGAACTGGATGAAAGCTCTTTTGGGGATGCTGGTGGGGATGATGAGGAAGATATCATGAATATAGGGGGAGATACAGATATTCCTGCCTGGATGCTAACAAAAGAATGCTCCTACTCACATCTCCAATCAACATTATTCAAGCTAATTCATGACACCCAAGCAGCCATTCAGGCATCTACTAATGCCATCACAAAGAAACTACTCACAACACATCTCTAAGCACTCCAGCTGCATAAAATTCAAGCCCTCCAACACAGTCAGAGTGTGGATACAATCAAGCAAGAAATTTTTGAAGTCAAGCAAGATGTAATAGAAATGATGGATGCTAGACTCCCTGCAACCATCATGACTGAAATTGTTCAAAAGCTAAGGAAGGAGGCTGATCTCAATAGGAAAGTTGAGGCCATGGATTCAAGTTTATCTGCTGTAAATAAGTCAATGGCCAAGATACTTAACAATCAAGAAACTCAGACTACACTACTCCAACAGTTGGTGGCTGCTCAACTCCCTCCCACACAACTTGATGATAACAAAAAGGGGAGAAAGGCTCAAGTGAGGGGGATCAATAACTTAATATTTAAGTTAGCAAAGTAATTGTGCCTACAATTGCTTTCACCAAGCCACCAACTAAGGATAACATTGATCTGATTAATGAAGCAGCAGCCACATTGAGAGCAGCTGAAAAGAAGCAGTTGAGCCCAATCAACTGGGAGAAAATTGATGAGGATATTCAAAAGAGGTTTGGGTTAGCAAAGAAGCCAAAAAAATCAGCCATTCATCACTCTCAAGTCAGGCAAATCTCTGTGAATGATATGAGCATGAATAATCTGGAAAGAGGACAACCATCCTGCATCAAATCTCCAAAGGCTGAGCTAATTTTGAAGCCAAAGGTGAACTATCCAAAATCTTCACTAAAGAACCTCTTGGACACAGTATATGAGACACCAAAGCCTGATGAGAAGAAGCTGTTGGCCAGGTCTATAGCATTCTACAAGGATCCTGCAGATTCAGTTCTAAAAAGGAGAATAGCCAAGTTTTTTAGAAATGGTAAGGAAATCTGTGTGGTGGCTGGATACCCTCATTTTGCTGAAACAAAAAGGGAAGAAAAGGTAAGACTAAAGTAAGAAAAGAAGCAAGCTGCTCTAGATGCTAAAAAGCTCAAACAAAAGAAGGAGCAAGCTGCTATCTTGGCCAAGTTACAAGCTGTGAAACCCACACAACAAATTTCTGCACAACCATCTACAATTGCTGAATCTCAAGATCAAGTAATGCAAAATGAACCTCCACAGATAAAGAAGCGAAGGTACAAGCAAAGAATCAAGAGAAAATTGGATTTCAGTGATGAGGAGATAGAAGGATACTTTCCTAAAGAGTCTACTTCTACAACAACTCAAACATCCATGCCCTCTGTGGCACATGAAGAATTCAAGATAGATCCATCCAAGAATTTCCACGGTGAACCTATCATTCCAAAGGATGAGCCAATAGACTGGGATAGTCTACCAATTCCTGAACTCAATCTACCTCACTTCATGAAGCCAAAGAAGACAAAGACCAGAGCAGTCAAGAAAGTGAAGCCCTCAACTCTTAGATCCAAGTCCCTAACCAAAGTTAACAAGGGAGATATCATGTACATCTATGACATCAATGAATTCTCAGATCTAAACCTCTACCTAGATGAACTGGAAGAAGTTAGAGGGATTGATGCTTATAGGAATCTACCTGAAAGGTTAGTATTCAAGTACAAGGGAGGAAAATAGATATAATGGCCACTTCACAGGATCCTTCAAGAAAGCCAATCTGTGCTGATAAAGGTTTATTCATCCTTCAAGAAGAATTTTGGATTCAATGTGACAGCTAGAAGACTAGTTCTAAAGAAGATTGAAGAACTGAGGAGTATTAAAGCCAATGATGCACTCCCAAAGACTCTAACTATTCCTTACACTGGAAGTAGAGTGCTTCTAAGGCCCTACTGGCTGATGGAATTCATGGATGATAAGGGAGTTAGAAGATTCTTCAGATTAGAAGACTAGTTAAGCATCTCTAGCAATGAGACTCTTTTGAAAATGCAAGGAATGCTAAATCTCTCAGAATCTGATGAATTGGAATTTCACAGACAGCTCCAAAAATCAGATAGAAAAAAACAACAGAAAGCTTGGAAAGAGATCCAGATCATCAAGAAAATAGATCAATCTGCTCAGGCTAAAGGAGTACCTTGAAAAAGATTGTGAGCAAATCTTTGTACACCTTGCCTTGTAAATTTTTCAAGTAATAATAGCAGCACTGTTTAGTTTTATCTACTGCTTCTTAAATCTATATTTTTAGAGTGTTTTGTTATCATCAAGTTTCTCTTAATTTATGGCTACAATTCTAGTAGACATAAACTGGGGGAGATTGTTGGGAATATGTTGTGAAATTGATGATTTCATTAACAAAACACCTTAGTAGATTCAACTTAGTGAATTATGTAGCACTCGACTGGATAAGGAATATAGTCCCGACGGATGACTCAATATAGTCTCGATGGATGATGATTTGATATCCATCGAGTGAGTCATGTAGCACATTTCTGCAAACACCTTTGTATAGATTCTGTAGTAGCTTATGAATCATGTAGACTACTAGTAGATGTGCAGAATAGGTTGATTTAATGTAAATAGATGATGTCTTGTAATTCTGCATAAATGAAATGGAGTCAAGTGCCAAATAGCTACCTGACGGATGATCAACAAAGCTACCCGACGGATGATCAACAAGGCAACCCGATGGATGATCATGTACCCGACGGATAATCAATTCAAACATTTGTTGACAGTGACAACACAGTCACATACGTCGAGTGTATGCAAAAGGAATGTGGCAGCCTATTCAACTGGGTTTTTGAGAACAAAGAAGCATTGTCATTTCCATGCTATTATGAAGATATTCAAAGATGTTGGAATAGAGTAATGAAGTAGCATAGTATTAGACTTAATAGGTTTTTTTTATTATCTTGTCTTATTACTGTGTAATCTTGGTGATATAAAAACCAAGAGTAGCAAGTAGAATAACTACAAGACTAAGCAAATATTTTTTCAGAGAAACAATTGTAAGCTGAATTCTTTAGCATTTCTCTGTAAGTCTAGTTGTTCTTATTTGTAAGCAACTGTGAGCTATTCAAGCTTCACAGAGTTCTCTTGATATATATATATATATATCTGGTGGATACATTCAAATCTACCAGAAAGTTTTAAAAACTTGTGTTTTTATTATTTTGTGTTTTGATTCATATTTAACTTGTCATTCTGCACTTCGCAAATTAAAACACTAACATATATATTTTAAATTAGAACATTTTATAATTGAGAAAAAGTTTAAAGAATTCTATTCAACCCCCTTCTGTAATTCTTGTTGCATTGTTAGGGACTAACAACCATTATTTATAAATTTTATAGGATTGATTATAATGTGTTTTTTTAATTTTAATATGTAATTAGGTGGTGTGCTAGTCTATCTTTCAATGATAGTGGTTCACATACATTGGCTCACTTTCGGTTATCGTTGGATGTTCTTATCGAGTCCTATTTTACATGACAGCCATATACAGATAAGGTTCTTGATGCATTACCTGAGTCTTGTATAGTAGTTAGTTCTATATGGAAGTACTAGGGACCTTTGATTTGTTTCTATATTGTGGAGCCACATCTTCCCGAGAGATGTGTACGCCAGTTTGGCATGTTTCAGGATATACCATCTCCTTGTACTTACTCACATGATCTTCATAAAATTGATTTGAAGGGGGAGATGGATATTGATTGGGCTACCACGCACCGTGATCATTTAGACAAATGGGATCATAGTAGAAAATTTATTTGTTATAGATGAAGGTGATGGTGTATCTGATGCCTATCGTCATTGGTTTTCTTCCATTACTCTTCGATACATCACTCGTATTGGTGGTGGTCATTGTTATACAATAAATATATTTAATTATTGAGTATGATTTCTCTAATATTTTATGCTTTATTGTACTGATCTATATATATATGTGTGTTATGTTTTGTTGCAGATGGATTTGTTGGATCACATAGAGTCAGTATATAAGGGTGACGTAGTTGGAGATATACCGGGTATAATTTATGAAGCTAGGAGTGTTCTACAAGATCAGTTCTCTTCTGGGTACTATCAAGATTTTCCATGTGAAGAGCGTAGAGCTAAGGAAGTTGAGCTAAAAGGGAAGCCTAAACGGCTTCCTAAAAGAGGTCGTGCAAAGATCAAGCTTTCACGAATGCGAAGAGTTTTTCCTAGTATTCAAGATAGTCATGTTGATGATGATATATGTGTTCCTACACAAGATGAAGGTGGTGTGAATTTGGATGATGATAATGAGTTAGAGGCAAGTGAGGCAAGAGATCTTGCGCTTTGTCCAAAATTTAATTTGTTGCCCTCGAATGACTCCATACTAGTGTCATATCCATGCGAGCATACTGATCAGGCTGAGGTCAACCAAAGTCCTCCATTGTCATATCCTAGATTTTTCTTATTCACTCAGTCCCCAGACCCATTAGGAGGACAACCTCAGCATCAGGCCCCATTGCAGGAGCAGCCACCACTAACACAGTACAACCTTTAATAGAGTAGCAGCCAATGGCAATGCAACAGAAGATAATGGCAACACACCGGCAACCAACTGAACAGCTTGCAGAGGAGCACGGAGCACCTCGTGAGTAGCTGCATATGAAGCTGCGAGCTCGAAAGCATGCACCTCCAGGATGTGGCACAACCGGTAAAAAAAGTTTGGCACTTACAAGCGTCAATGAGTCTTTTCTTGTCATATTTACACTTTAATTGCATTTATTTTATAGTTAAATCTTTTTAATTGTCTTGCTTCTCTCTTTTTTAGGAATAAAGATTGACAACCTTCAGTTTTTGGCAATTGGAAAGATAGGCCTAACAACCCTCTATTTTCTGAAGCTAGATAAGCCTAACAACCCTCTATTTTTTCTTATTAATAAAGAGTAAAATTCGATAATTATTCTGAGTAAGTATATATCTAGAAATATAGTCCTCTAGGGATCCACATATTATTCTTTCTATTTTCCACATTATTTTAATTTGTTTCAATCTCAGTAATAGATGTGGTATCAAACTTGTTGGACCTTGTACAATTACCGTAGGCAGAATCAGGTAGGCACTACTGTTATTTACAAACAATCTAACGAAGAATTAAATAAGGGGGGTGAATGTAATTTTGGCTACTTTTTCAATTTTAAGAACTGTTCTACTATGAATATATAACAGTGTTTGATTTAGCTAAAATGCGGAATGAAAGTATTGAAGAAATCAAACACAAATTAATCAAATACAAGTATTTAAAAACTTTCTGGTGGATTGAATTTATCCACCAGAGATATATATTAATATGAGAACTCTGTGATGCAATGTTTTTGCACACAATTGCTTCCAAGTTGAACTTACAAGAACAGAGAAATTATTTATAGATATGGCTTTATCTATTTCTCTGGTAATTGCTTACTAACTTGGATACAGTTCTACTTGCTACCCTTGGTTTATATATCACCAAGTTACATGATAAAAAGACAAACAAATAAGACAAAATATTTCCAGTCTAATTTCATGCTCCTTTATTTCTCAATCTAGCATCTTTGAATATCTTCAGTTTAGCATGGAAATGGAAATGCTTCTTTGTTCTCTAAAACCTGTAAATAGGCTGCCACATTCCATTTGCATATAATCAACGCATGTGATTGTCAAGTCACTATCAACTGCTCTTTTGAATTTGTTCTTCCGTTGAAACTTAATTAGATCATTCGTTAAGACTATGTTGGATCATCTGTTGAGAGTCTGGTTGATCATCCATTGAAGCTTTAGTTGAACATACGTTGAAGCCTTGTGGAATATCCGTTGAGACTATCTTCATAACAGTTTACTCCATTTCATTTATACAAGATTACAAGGCATCTAATATTTACAGTTAGCCAACCTATCTTGCATATCAATCTAGTAGTCAACATGACTTAAAATATTCTACAACATCTAGTTCTCTAAGGCATTACAATATGCATAAATGTGCTACTAAACTTATTAATACATAAGTTACCCTTTCAACGGATGTTAAAGTGATCATTGGTTGAAAGCTACAAAATCACTAAATTAAATCTACTAAGATATTTTGTTTAACTTATCATCAAGTACACAACATATTCCTAACAATCTCCCCCAATTTATGTCTACTAGAATTGTAGCCATAAATTTAAGAGAAACTTGATGATAACAAAACATCCTATGAATACAGACTGATTTATAGTAGAGAAAATTTACAAGTGCTGCAAATTTTATTGAAAGTAATATAAAGGAAGGTTTACAGAGAGTCTCACAAGCCATTTTCAAGGTGCTCCTCTAGACTGAGCAGATTTAGATTATTTCCTTGACTGTCTGAACTTCTTTCTCAACTTCTCATTGTTTCTTCAATCTGGTGTTGAAGTTACCTGTAGAATTCAGATTCATCCTTATTTATCTAATCCAGCATTCCTTGCATCTCCATGAGAGTTTCATTGCTTGAAATTTTTAGCTGATCTTCCAATCTGAAGAATCTTCTAGTGCATTTCTCATCTTTTAACTCCATCAATCAGTAGGGCCTCAAATGCACTCTACTTCCTATGTATGGAATTGTTAGGACTCTTGGGAGTGCATTTGGTTTTCTTCCGCTGTTCAATATCTCCTCAATTTTATTCAGCACCAACTTTTTGGCAACAATGTTGAACCCAAAATTATTCTTGATTGAGGAGAAAATCTTCACCAAAATAGAATAGCCTTCATTGAGAATTCTGTGAAGAGGCTAAGTTAGCTCTTTTCCACCCTTGCACCTGAAGACTAATCTTTCTGGAAGATGTCTCTAATCATCAATGGCTCTAACTTCTTCTAGCTCATCCAGATAGAAATTTATGTCAGAGAATTCCTTGATGTCATAGATGAAGAGTTGATCTCCCTTGTTAACAGTTGGTTTGGGCTCGACTAATGTTTTGGATTAAAGTCCGCCAGTCTTGACCTTTTTGATTGCTCTCTTCTTTATTTTCCTTGGCTTGGTTTGGATTGGAATGTTCAGATCAAGAAGTGGTAAGCTTTCCCAATATATAGGTTCATCCTTGGGAATTATGGTTTCACCATGGAAATTCATGTCAGGATAAACCTTGAATTTAGCCTGCTCCATTGTGGGCATGGCTGTTTGACTTGAGGTAGTAGATTGGGTTGGCATATATTGTTAGATATATTTGAGATGTCATGTCTAATATGATTTATGTTTAGTTTTCAGAACTTAACAACAGGACATATCAGGACTTACTGAAATCAGGACTTACTGAAGTTAGAACTTAATATCAGAACTTAAGGCGTCAGAAGATACATATCAGTACTTAAGTGCGGGAAGACTTCCAGATAAGGAATGAGACTGATTTACAGGAGATGATCTGGACTAAAACAATAAAAGATATGCATGGAAAGAGTTAGAAGACTAGAAGACTTGTAGAAGATATCTAATTGATATATTTTAGGGTACAGAATTATATTCCATATCAATTAGAATATATCTTGTAACTGTGTACTATATAAACACAACTTAGGGTTTACACTATATGTGTTATCATTATCGAGAAGATTATACATTGTAACCTAGCAGCTCTTAGTGATATTTGTTCATCACTGAGAGAGAACAACAGTTCATATTGTAACATAGTTTATTGAATATACTAAATTTTTGTTACATACTTGTGTTGAAATCGATTGATTGTATAAATACTGTATTCAACCCCCTTCTACAGTGTTGTGTGACCTAACAATTGGTATCAGAGCCTTTCTGTTAACACACATACAGTAAAGTTCCAAACAATCATGTCTGAAGAAACATAAACCCCAACTAAGCCCACCAAAACTCAAGAAACTCAAAACACTCAAACCCACAATCAATATGAGACTATTAGGGTTCCCATACTGAGACCTTCTGAGTATCCCATATGGAAAGTGAAGATAGCTATATTTCCGGAAGCTATAGATCAAGAATACCCTGACAGAATAAATGAAGGACCATACAAGCCTACCAAGCTCTCTATTGCAGTTGCTGATCAAGCAATAAAGTCCATACCAATGGAGAAAGGTGATTACACAGCTGAAGACATCTCATCTATTGCCAAGGATGCAAGGGTAAGACATTTGGTGCATAGTGCCATTGATAATGTCATGTCAAACAGGGTAATTGGATGCAAGACTGCAAATGAGATATGGGATACTTTGGAGACAAGATGCCAGGGAACTGATGCAATCAAAAAGAACAGGAGGACTATACTCACTCAAGAGTATGAACACTTTGACTCAAAAGCTGATGAGTCACTAACTGACTTATATGACAGGTTTGTCAAACTCTTGAATGATCTGTCACTGGTGGACAAGGAATATGATCTTGAAGATTCAAATATAAAATTCCTTTTAGCTCTTCCTAAAAATTGGGATTTGAAGTCTACTACCATAAGAGACAACTATGACCTTACTGAAACTACTCTTGATGAAATTTATGGCATGCTCAAGACTTATGAACTTGAGATGGATCGAAGGATCAAGAGGAATGGAAGAAAGTCAAGGACAGTTGCTCTTAAAGCTGAGGAGGAATCTCCTAAAGTGGTTTCCTCAAAGAGGGTCAAAGGAAAGGCTCTCATCATAAAGTCTGATTCAGAGTAATCATATTCTGATGATGATGATTCAGAAACTGAAAGTTTACCTGAAATTGATGTTGATGCAGAGATGATGCAACTGTGTGCTCTTATGGTGAAGGGTATCATAAAGATAGCCTACAGGAAATTCAGAAAGGGCAAGAATTTTTCTAGGAAAGGTGGAAGTTCTGATAAGAAAGGATTCAGAAAGTCTAAAGGCAAAGGAGGAAAGTCTGACAGATGAGATAACTCAAATGTCAAATGCTACAATTGTGGTGAAAGAGGCCACATATCTCCTGACTGCAAGAAAGGAAAAAGTGACAAAGGCAAGGAACTTGTCACAAAGAAGAAAAGCTGGACAGACACTTCAGATTCTGAAAATGAGGTGAACTATGCCTTGATGGTAAATGCTGATAGCAGTACTGAAACTGCTGAATTGAAGTTACCTCAAACAACTTATGCTTTTCATACTGATGATATTACTGAGTTGAGATTATATCTTAAAACCATGTTCATTAGTTATAGAGATTAGACTTTAACATGTGAAAGATTAACATCTAAAATCTTGCCTTTAAAAATAGAAATGACTATTTAGAAAAGGAGTTAGTTTTTCTTCATCAAACTAAGAAAGAAAGAGATGATGCTTCGTATGTTAGAGATGAAGTGTTAAAATTGAATAAATCTCTAAAAGCTGACTTATAAAAGGAAAGGGAGATTATCAGAACTTGGACTAACTCTAGAAGAACAACTCAGAATTTACTAAGTAGTGGAAACTGGAAAGAGGGCTTAGGTTATGGAGATGATAAAAGTGAGAAAGGAACTGTGCAAATTGAGCCAATTGTTGTTAAACAGACTGCTAAGCCAAAGGTAAATCTTGTTAAGTTTGTAGCAAAAATTGTAAAGTCTGATTCTGAAAAGATGAAAGAATCTAGGACATAAGTCAAAGAAAAGTCAATTTCTGACAAATTAAAACAGGATAAACCAGCTGAAGTAAACATAGGCTTAATGAAAAAGAAGCAGCTTAAGCATAAGCTGAAAGGGATTAGAAATGTGAACAAGGTAAATGAAGCTAGGAAAAATAGGAATGGAAAGGAAGGTGTGAATAAAAGCAATAATTATGTGCCTGCTCCTGATGCTCCTAGAAAGAAATATTATAACTGTGGAAACTCTAATCATCTTGCTTCTTTTTGCAGGAAAAATAAAGATATAAACTCTTTACCTCCTAGATCAGGAGTTAAGAGTCAGTCTGTTTCAGTCTGTTAGGTTTAAACCATAAAATCCTTGTTTTCATTGTGGTAGTTTATGGCATTCCATTTATACTTGTAAGGAATATCATAGTTTGTACTATGATTATTATCAAATAAAACCTTCTTTGAAGAAAGTTAGTTTAATTCCTTCTAGTGTAAAGTCTGATGCAAAGTCTGATATAAATTCTGATAAACAGCATGTTAGCATAAACTCTGAAACTAAATCCGCTGCAAATGCTAACAAACTTAATAAGGCCAAAGGATCCAAGCAAGCCTGGGTCCTTAAAACTAACCAATAGGGGTCTTTGTGATTACAGGGCAATAGGAAAAAATCCTAGTTCTGGACATTGGATGTTTTGGACATATGACTGGAAATAAAGCCCTGCTATCATACTTTATGGAGAAATCTGGCCCAGGAGTTTCTTATGGAGATGGCAACATGGGAAAAACTCTAGGATATGGCAATATCAATCTTGGGATAGTCATCATTGAAACAGTAGCTCTTGTCTTAGGACTTAAACACAATCTGCTAAGTGTGAGTCAAATTTGTGACAGAGGTTATCATGTGGATTTCTTTGAAGAACACTGTGAAGTTGTAAGTAATTCTACAGGCAAAGTGGTTCTGAAAGGTTATAGGCAAGGTAACATTTATGAAGCCAGACTTTCAACAAACTCTGATGGTTCTGCAATCTGTTTGTTAAGTAGAGCATCAATTGAAGAAAGCTGGAATTGGCACAAGAGACTCTCTCATTTAAATTTCAACAACATAAATGAGCTAGTAATGAAAAATCTTGTGAGAGGACTGCGAAAATCAGTATTTGCTCCTGATGGCCTTTGTGATTCATGTCAAAAGGCAAAATAAAGAAAATCTTCATTTAAGAGCAAAACTGAATCCTCAATTCTTGAGCCTTATTACTTACTGCATATTGATCTATTTGGTCTAGTCAAGGTCATGTCAATTGCAAAGAAGAAATATGATATGGTTATAGTGGATGAGTTCACAAGATACACTTGGGTATATTTCTTGCACAAGAAGTATGAAACTGCATCAACTCTAACTGATCATGTCAAACAGCTGGATAAATTGGTCAAAGATTCTGTTAAAATTATAAGAAGTGATAATGGCACTGAGTTCAAGAATTCAATCATGAAAAAGTTCTGCAAAGAGCATGGATTTATGCATGAATTTTCTACACCTGGAACTCCACATCAAAATGGAGTTGTAGAAAGAAAGCACATGACTCTCATTGAGGCTGCACGAACTATGCTTGATGAAGCAAAGCTACCAACCTACTTTTGGGCTGAAGTTGTGCAGATTTCTTATTTTACTTAGAATACTACACTCATAAACAAGCATGGAAAAACACCATATGAGATGGTGAAGAAAAAGAAGCCAAATATGAAATACTTTCATGTATTTGGATGTAAGTGTTTTGTTCTTAAGACTCATCCTGAACAGCTGTCAGAATCTATATTATCTTAAAGGCTACTATTGCCCATTTAGAATTTACCCACCTAAATTTACCCATGACCCACTATCCATGACCCATTTAATTTTTTTACACATAAAACATTATATTATACACATATCCATGGATCTTTTAAGATTTAAATATTTTATAACCCATATACAAACTAACCTATTATACAGCTAGACCCCCCTAATTGTAGCAACTGATTAGTACGTTCAAATTTTTTTGAATTTTTTTTCTCTCAAACTGGTGCTAAATGTAGTAACTGATTAATAGGTTTCCTCTGCTGTTCTTCTCAATCGAACGATTTTGCTCCACCGATCTCCTGTCAAGCATGGATTCACGCTCCCTGGAAGGCTCAGGCTCTGCAAGGACATCACTTTTAGGTTTGATTTCATCATGAATAACTGTTAACTATCATGCACGTTAAGTGTTATATGATTTTGAATGATTTTATATTTTTGTCCGTAGGGTTGAAACGTTTGATTCGTAGCCAAGATTCATCAGATCAGGGCTCAAATCAATCTTCTCTATTGCAGGCTATCCCAAGTTTTCCTGTTTCTGAGTCAAATGGTGAATATCATTCTTCCTCTTACATTTTGTATGTAGATTGTAATCTAATTCATGTTCTTATATTCGTCTCATTGAATCAGTTGTGAAGCTTAGAAACGTATGTGTTGAAAAAGAAAATAAGAGTCCCAATGTTATAGTCTCGAATACACAGTCACCAGGTTCTGCATTATCATCTGGTATGTTTTCCATTATATTTTTTTATTATCTGTTACATTAGTGAATGTTGGGAACTCATGATTCATATGCATTTTGTAGTTGGATTTAGGTCTCCTTTACAGCCATTATTCAATAGTAATACAAATGTATTGCAAGATTCCAGTCCACACAATCCATCTAATTTTGTTGCTGATGTTTCGTCTAGTAGAACCACCCGAACTTCCTTCACAGGTATTTGGATTTTTTTTACCAATGTAAAGTGCAGAAGTGGGAATGTTTGTATGACTATTTGTTCTGTTTTTTTGTGTTGTAGATTTGAAACGTATGAGCAGAAGTGTGGGTTTGAGACCTCTTGGTGGATCAAATACCACGCCTGTCAGTGTACAAATTTCACCTATTTCGGGGATTACAGTTGAAGAGAATAACACTCCAATTGCTAGGTGCATGGATCAACCTGCTACACTCTCAGATATTTCCAATTTGCCGTGTACGTTATATTATAACTTTATACTGAAATAAAGATTTTTGTATGCTCTGTTGTGTTTACTAAATTGCTAACATTATATTATGTTGTTTGTTACAGCTGTGAAACGTAGAGTACGTGGTCGCACTATTGAGAATATTTTAGCTATTAATAATAGTGTTTTAACGAATAACCAAGAAAAGAAAATTACGCCTTCAGAAGAATCATGTGTGTTACCTATTAATCAGTTTATGAATTTTCTAATTTATAAAATTTGTAATATTTTATATTTTATTTGCTATTACGACCAACAAGAATCCATTGTTATTTCTTGCTGCAGCTAAGAAATGTAGATTACGTGGTCCTAATGTTGATAATAGGAAGACAATACCACATAGTAAGTTTTGTGTGATGCACATTAATACATGATTATGCATGTTCATTTATAAGATTTAATGTTTTTATTGTTGTGAAAACAATTAAAAATCTATTTGTGTATTTTGTTGCAGCTAAGAAATGCAGGGTACGTGGCCCTAATATTGAGAAGATTTATACAGATCCCATGTATACGTTTTGTTATTACATGTTTCCTGATATGCGAATTTATAAAAATTTTCACCTTGCTGGGATTGATCCCATTATTACCATTCACTGATTTGTATGCTGAAGTATTTGTTCACTCTTCAGCAGTGATAGGAAAAAGACCTGGTACATCCTCTATGAATAGTGGTGACGCATTGTCAAAGTCTAATAAAATATTTGAACATGGATGAATATGTCAACCTCCGACGTCTCCTTTACGGTCAAGTTTTCATAATCCCCATGAACTGAAGTCAAGAAAGAGTAAAGGAAAGGATAAAGAACAAGCATCTCCAGAAAAGAGGAATTTGATATCAGATTTTGACATTGTGGTTGAATTTGTGGATTCAGAGTCAAGTGATTCAGATGTTGGAATTGATGATATGTATCATGATGACATGGAAGAGGTAATATTGAATCAGAATTTGTGGCGTGGATATATGGATCTTGGTCCTCCGTCAAAGTTGTGCAATAAATATGGTGCTACTATGTGGAACAAAGAGCGTATTAATAAATCATGTCCGCGTAAAGAGCCCACATTTTTTATGTGTTGTCGTAATGGTCAGATACATTTGCCAAAAGAAAGGCCGCCACCAGAACCCCTAACTTCTTTGTTACTTGGTGGTGAGAAATCGAGGCATTTTAAACAGTACATAAGAGTGTACAACTGCATGTTCCAATTCACTTCCACCAGTGGTAAGATTGATAACTCAATAAACAGAGGTAGCTCTCTGTATTGTTTTTGCTTACAAGGTCAAAACTATCATTTGGTTGGGAGTTTAGTACCGTTAGATGGATATTCACCCAAATTCTGCCAGCTCTACATATACGACACGCAGAATGAGGTTGAGAATAAAATTAATGCAATGGGAGGTGCTTCTGACAATGTTGAAACATATATTGTCGAGGAACTTTTAGGTATGTTAGACAAGAACAATGAGTTAGTCAAAGCTTTTCGCATGGCTCGGAATCGGTTTGAAAATGAAGAGCTGGATGAGTTTAAGTTAGTCCTCATATCATCTCAATCTTCTAGCGGTAGACCAAACCATATTACTCCATCTGATGAAGTTGTTGCTTTCATTGTTAGTGATGATACGGATACCGGTGGTTTTAGAGACACGATTGGGAATTCCAAACAAGAAGGATTGAAGAGGATATATGAAATAGATCCACATTTCATGCAGTTGCAATATCCACTACTGTTTCCTTGGGGAACCGAGGGTTATCATAAACGTATACCTCTGATAAGCAATAAATACTCTGAAATAGAGAATTTAGATGATGAAGACCTTGATCCTGACTCAACACAGAGGCGACATGTTTCACTAAGAGAATATTATTGTTACAAGATTATGATACGCACTTCTGAAGGTATTTATTAAAAGTAAGCAATGTGATTAGAATATAAAATGCGTAATGGCTATGTGCATATTCTCACCATCGTATCATTAATTTCAGGTTTAACGCCACACCTTGCAGGACATTTGTGGCAACAATATGTTGTGGATCGGTTTGCTGCCATTTAACAATATAGATTAGACTGGGTTTCAACGCATCAAACTACCATCCGTGCTGATTTGTATAATTCTGTGTGTGATGCTCTCAGTAAAGGAGACAATGATCCAATGCATGTTGGAAAAGCTGTTATACTGCCTGCTTCATTCACTGGATCCCAATGATACATGTCTCAATACTTTAAGGATTCCTTGGCGATATGTCGTGCAATTGGTCATCCATCCTTATTTCTCACCATGACTTGCAACTCAAAGTGGCCAGAGATACAAGAAATGCTTAAATTGTTGCCAAATTTTGATCCTGTTGATGCACCAGATATAATTTCTTGCGTGTTTAAACTGAAGCTTGATCAGCTATTAGATTTGATTAAAAAGAAGAACTACTTTAGAAAGTGTATAGGAGGTAATTTTATTTTTCTGGACACCGACAATTTTACATTTAATTTTTTTAATCATATCTACACACATGCATAGATTTAATATTTTCTTTACTTATGTTTTACACAGTTATGCATGTAATTGAATTCCAGAAGCGTGGTTTGCCACACGTACATATGCGAATCTGGCTGAGCCCTGAAAGCAGACCTAATTCTATTAAAAAGGTTGACCAGTTGGTTTCTGCTGAAATACCAGATAAGAATTCTGATCCAATAGCATATGAAGCTGTTAAAAACTACATGATGCATGGACCCTGTGGTAAAGACTTATACACATCTCCATGTATGGTTAAAGGAAAATGCATGCGTCATTTTCCAAAAAGGTGTTAATAAATAGAATGATACATATGTTCTATAATAAGTCTATTTTATTATTAATGTCGACACATGTAATGTTTTGTTTTGCAGGTTTAATGGTAATACCTATTTTGACGATTGTGGTTTTCCTGTTTATCGGAGGCGTAACACTGGTACAATTATCAACAAAAAAGGGATCAACCTTGAAAATCAATATGTAGTTCCATACAATCGAGATCTTCTGTTGCGGTTTCAGTGTCATATAAATCTGGAAATTTGCAACAGTTCAAGATCGTTGAAATATCTCTTCAAGTACTGTTTAAAGGGTTATGACACTGCTACAATGTTGTTGAAGAAGAAAAGTAACAAATCAGGGAGTGAACAAACTGCAAGATCCGTGAAGAATTTGGATGAGGTAAAGAATTTTCTTGATGGTAGATATGTTTGTGCATCTGAGGCATCGTGGAGGATTTTTGGGTTTGACATTCACCATCGTTCCCCAAGTGTTGAACGCTTACCAATACAATTGCCCGGTCAAAAGTACTTGAATTTTCAGAGTTCTGCAAATTTGGAGAATGTGTGCAATAACGCGACTTCCAAAAAAATTAAACTAGAGGCTTGGTTTGTAGCTAACAGTGAATTTCCACAAGCTCAAAATTTTACGTATTCTGACTTTCCCACCCAGTTTACATGGATAAAGAAAACTGCTAAATGGAAGCTTAGACAAAGATGTGATGTGGTTGGGAGGTTAGCAGAGGTTCATGCAACAACTGGTGAATTATTGTATCTTCGAATGCTGTTACTTAGATGTGTTACGACCGGCATTTTATGTAATATTATTTGGGGATTGGGTATAATATTAAAGTCAAATGAAAATATATTCAATGATTGTACGCTAGTGTGAGTGAAAGTTTCTGCATTATAAATTTGCTTTGTGTAGTATATGATTTTTCAAAGCAAGAGTTTATTTAATTTTTTTATTTTTGATTTATAAGAAATATTCTAAGCTTTGGAAAAATTTTCTTTTAAAAGGTATTTTGTTCACAAATTTTGAAAATGATTTTATAAAGTCTCTAAAATCCAAGTTATTTTATGATATAAATTTTATAATTTTTGAACTTATATTTTATTTTATAAAAATAAATCATTATAAATTTTAGTTGTCATATTTATCAAATTACATAAGAGACCATGCATGCAAATCACCCTTCTATTCTCTCAAAGGGCAAACAAGACTTTTCCAACCCCACTAACTCATTTGATTATTACCAAATTACTACCTTAGCCTTGCCTGCAAAATGGCCTAACTTTAACCAAGGGACATTTTTGTAAGTTCTCACTTCCACTCATCATTTGTAAACTAAATAGCATAAAACAAAGAAATCAAAGTGGGAGAAGTCATTCTCATTCCACACTCCAACACCCCACAAATTTTCTCTCCTCCCCCTCCCACATTGCTCTCGGCCGAAGGCCAATTCCCCACCCCCTTTCATTTTTCAATTCATTCTTCATCTTCACAAGTGTAAATCTTTTACCTATATTCATCTTATATACTTTCCAAGTGTTTTGTGACTTGGAAGTTGAAGTTCCATGGATGCATGTGTAGTTCTTATGTGATCTCCAAAGAGAAACTCTTGATTCTTGTGAATTCAAGAGCTCTCTATGAGATATATTATGTATATGTGCTAACTAAGTGTTTTATGGAGATATCATGCTTTAAAATCCTTTGCATGCTACTGAAATTTCATTATATATTTATGTTTAGCCATGCATGTTAGTTTTAAGACATTAAAATGATGATCAACCATGGTTTGCATGCTACTCTTTTCGAAATTATGTAGTTATATTTAAAATCTATAAATTCGAAATATGTGTGCTTAAAATAGATTGTTTCCATGATAAATTTCTTATTAATACTTAAAAGAAGTTATATTTCATGATTATTAAGGATGAGTATTAGGTGCAAGTCGATTTTGCAAGCATTTACAACTTTATGCCTAGCCGAAATCTTGTTATGTGCTTTCCATGAGTTGCATGTTATATATTTAGTTGCATGTTATTGTTTTTGGGCATGGATGATCTCACCCAAGTTTATTTTGAGAATAAGGGAGTTAGTTCAGTAGATTACCATGTATAAGTCTTGGTTTAAGTATTGAGTTGTTGTTAGTTGAGTTTGTCAAGTCAAAACCTTGGAAAATGAGAGTTATAGTTTCTGCAGAAAAATCAGTATAGCACCCTGAGGTTTAGAGTGAGTTTTGACCATGTCATTGGTGTGCACTTTGAGGCCCAAGCTACCAGAAGTTAGTATTGGGAGTATATAAAAGGTTTTAGGAGTTGGTTGGAGGTTTGCATGTCATTTGGTTAGGTGCACAAGTAGAATCACAAAATCTGTCCAGCAGGGGACAGTTTTGTTGCAACTTAGAAATAGGGAGATTTGACCATGTCATGGGTAGGCCCTCATTAGGACCAATTGGGCCTTAGTTAGAGGGAGTGTCAGAGAAGTTTTTCCAACCATAGTTCATAAGATATGAGTTAGAACCATGTGTCACAAGTTAATTCAAGTCAGGGCATTTTCTGCCCAGAAAAACAGGGGAACCTTGGACTTTTAGCTTAGGCCCAAGAAGGCCCAAGCCAGGCCCTTGAGCCACATCAAGTTCGTGAGATGACCTTAGGTCAGGAGAGTCTTTTGTAAAAGTTTTGAAGGAAAAATTGTAGTTTAAGAGTGTCTAATGTACTCAAGAAACCATAGTTATCATTCTGAAATTTGTACCAGTGAGCACTATCACTTATCACATAGTTTTAGAACACTTAGAAGTGAGTATTAGGTCGACCACCATAGTTGTAAGATAGTATAAGGTCAGTAGAGCAAAAGGCACAAGTGAGGGTCAATAGGTTTTGGATAATTTAGGAAAGGCACATCGAGTTAGGAAGCCAAAATTAGAAGACCTTGTCCAGTTTAGCGACCAAGTGACTTAAGTGGTGAGTCGAGATCATCCAAGCCTAGTGTTGCATTATGATATATATGGTGTTATTTGGTGTTAATATATGATATGTGAATATGTGGCTATGTGTGTGCAATTATAATTTAAAGGAGAATATAAATTAAGTGCATATAGGTCTAAGTGCCATCCGTGTTTAATTTCGAGTTGTAAATAGGTTAAGTTGGTGAGAATATATCATAATGAGGATTATTATTATTTATGTAGGATCTCGAGACGAGGGAAAACTTGCCATAAAAGTCGAGTGAAGCTCCAGTTGTTGCTCCTACCAGTCTGACCAGACCAGCCTATCTCAAGGCAAGTGATTCAACTTGACCATCGTATTTACTACAAATAGTTCTTATATATTGATGCAATTATCCTGAGTCATTTTGATATATTTAAATCAAGCGTATCTTTTGTTTATCTTTGAGTTACATAGAGATGCCATGAACCCTCGAGTACGTATTGCAAGTAGTTCAAAAGTCTTTCATGATAGTTTAATGCCATGATAAAATGAAGAGTTGATATATTACTTGATGGATCCTCTTGATTAACATGTTGATGTTTCCTAAGTATTAATATCTCATCCTGATACTTGAACCCCTATAGAACCTTACTTTGAATTCTGATAGTCAGATACTTACCAGCTTGATTCCTCATTGATTGATACCCTCTTTCTTATCCTAAAGCTTGACAATTCTGATATGTCCTGAGTTAAAGATCATTCTTCATACCTTAACACCCTTAGTATTCATGAAGCTTACCTTCTTGATGATCCAGCACTTGAACCTTGATGAGAAACCATTGCTTTGAGCCCAAATTGGCATTACCCTTCATATTATCCATTAGCCTCACTAAATCCTCTTTTCCAAATCTTTGATATATGAAAACCATTCAATTACTTGAATAGAGAATAGTTTTGTGAATCATGGATCTGATATTCAGTACCTTGTTTCCCGTGTTTCGAGTTGATCTATAATTCCTTAATAAAAATGTTTACTGTTAAAAGAGATTTTGTTACAATTTGGCATCATCTTTTGAAATAAATAAAATGTGGGTTTTCAGTCCCAAAGGGGGATAAATGTTTTCTTTGAATGGTGGATCTGGACTGAGACGCGAGTCCTTTCCATACTTATATTAGGCTTAAAAGTTGCCTAGGGATTCCCATTAATGTTTTAGAACCCAACGAGGTTCGGGATTACTTCGCGGCTGATCACCGACTGTAATCCGTAGCGTTATAAAATGATTTTGATTAAGACATGATTTTAAAATTGTTTTGATGAAAGCAAAATGATGCCATCTCACATAGTTTTTATCTCTCGTTACCTTTGGTTATAACTTTCCATTGTCATTCTTAAAAGTATATCTCAATTTATATTTTGTGTCGTACTGTTAGCACTTGTTGAGCATTTGGCTCACTTCTTGCTTTACCCCGATATTACAGCTAGCAGCTATGGTTAGATTCAAGCAGACTGCCCGTAAGACCTGTGATGCTGATGCTTATGTTCGAGCTCAGGTAGAATAAGTAATAATAGTTGTGTGAGGACTCGGTATTTGTAATCAGATGTAATAGTTGGTAGTGTTGGGCTGTTCCAAACCCTAAACTGTAAGATCTTAGATTTTGGTTGTGTATTCTTCATTAAAAAGATGTAATAGCTATATTTATTTTGCTGTTTAAGTTGGGGGTGTGACAGGTTTTGGTATCAGAGCTCCGGTTTAGAGTCCCTAGACAGCCCAAATAGGTTATAGGATTTGTGTGTAGGTTATAGATATTATGCGAGAGAGTAGGTTAAGTAAATTATTATTAATACTCCTCTTATTGGTTGTCAGCAAAGGGCGCATTCCTCGTCATCCTCTGGGTCGGACGACACTATTGCTTTCTCCGTGTATGCTGAGTTGAGGCGCGAGTTCGACATGCTTCAGGGCAAGTACGACCGACTGATAGACCGACTGAAGAACGTGTATCCGGACAGCCGAAACTACGAAGGGAAGCCCAAGGAGCAGATGACTGCGAGATTTGAGACCTTGGTTCAGTACGTCAACACTAAGCTTGAGGAGATGCCAGCACACCGGGACCGTACCAGCCAGTATGTCATTCAGATGGTGACGGATGAGCTCCAGAGCATTGTGAAGACGCTTCGAGAGGAAAAGACTACCAAGCCCCGTTCAGATGGAGTGGAGCCTTAGTTCTTTCCATTTACCTTTCATGTTGTTGTACTATCAGACTCTATGGAATCCCCAGTTGTTTCCGTTTTTCCTTTAAATAAGCCTGTTATTCCTAGAAACAGACTATGTCCCAATCCTATGTACTGTGACCTTTAAAATTTCAATAATTATGTGCTATTGTTCCATTTGCTCTCAACTGTTATTTTATGTTTTTATCATCATATCTGCTTAATTTAGAAACTTGACCCCATATGAAAATGAGAATGCCATGCGATACCCTCGAATCATTTTATCATTCATATCTGTTTTGACACAACTCTTATTTCAGGATCATGCCTCCCAAAAAGAAGAACCCAACAACCACCTTCACCACAGACCCAAATATTCTTCGACTACTGGAAACCTTGCAACAGCAAACCAATGCTATAGCTCAACAACAACTAACTCTTCAACAACGAATTGAAAACCAAGATAACCGTGAGCCACACCAACCACCTGAACCACCAGTACCACCTAGACAAATTGTCACTTTCAAGGCTTTTCAGAATGTGAATCCACCTGTATTTCATGATACCACTGATCCAGTGATAGCTAACACATGGATCAAGGAGATGGAAAGGGCTTTTGAGTTGGTACAGTTAGGAGACGATCAGAAGACGCCGTATGCTACATACTTCTTGAAGGGAGAAGTTATCTATTGGTGGGAATCAGTAAAGGCCATGGAAGTCACTCAGCAGGTTTCTTGGGAGAGATTTAAAAAGTTATTTTTGGACAAGTATTACCCTAAGTACATGCAGAATCATATGGAGCTAAAATTTCTTGAGTTGAAGTAAGGGAACATGACTGTATTGGAGTATGAGAAGAAGTTCACTGAGTTGTCAAGGTTTGTGACAAAGTATACCAGCACTGAGGAGGAAAAAGCAAAGAAATTTCAGCAAGGATTGGAGCCTTGGATCAGAGATAGGGTGGCTATGTTTGAGCTTGAAACTTATGCGGGAGTAGTACAGAAAGCTGCTCTGATTGAGAATAATGGGATGCAGTCAAGGAAAGAGAGGGATAACAAGAAGAGGAAGGTTCCATTTTATGGAGAAAAGTCTGAAGATGGAAGTTCGCAAGATCGGAATGTAAAGAGGATTGGTTTTCAGAAGGGCGGAAATTTTCAAAAGAAGGGAAATTTGGGCAAAAGGCAAGAATCAAAAGGAAACAACCAGGCAAGCCAAGGGCAAGTTGGAGAAAACAGGTTCCAGAGACCGGAATGCAAGCACTGTGGAAGAAGGCACCCCGGAGTATGCAATAAGCTGAGCATGACCTGTTATAGGTGCAATCAGAAGGGACATTTGGCAAACGAGTGCAAGATGCCGAAGCCAGGAGTTACGTGCTACAAGTGCGGGAAGACTGGACACATGGCTAGGGAGTGTAAGGCAACATGACCAGTCAAAGCTCTGATGAACGTGGCAAGTACCAGTGCAAGCGTGCCAGCTGAGGTATTGGCATTACCTCCACCACCCGCACCAACCCCGCAAGCAACAGCAAGGACATTTGATCTAAAGATGAAAGATGCTGTTCAGAATTCTGAGGTGATAGCAGGTACACTTTTACTCAATAATGTCAAAGCTAAAGTATTGATTGATTCGGGAGCAACAAGATCTTTCATATCAGAATCTTTTGTTGATAAGCTTCAATGTGAGAAAATGGTTATGAGTGAGGTAGTAAATGTGGTAATTGCGAACCAAGAGAAGATTCCTGTGAATCAATTTTGTCCAAAGTGTGAGATCGATATTTCGGGATATAAGTTTTCAGCCGACTTGATACTCTTCAAGTTGGGAGAGTTTGACATAATTTTAGGAATGGATTGGTTAGGAGAGAATAGCGCTCAGATAAATTGTAAGACCAAGAGAGTGTATTTAAAGACGAAGAGTGGAGAGAAGGTAGTATTTAAGGGGCAGAGGCAAGAGCAACTATTTCTTACAATCGTTCAGGCTAAGAAGTTGCTTAGAAAAGGTTGTGAGTCATTCCTAGCATATGTAGTGGATTCAGAGAGAGGCAGCCTCAGCATGGAAGATATTCCTGTAGTTAGTGAGTTTCCCGATGTGTTTCCCGACGAACTACCAGGCTTACCACCAGATCGACAAATTGAGTTTGAGATCAACCTTGCTCCAGGCACGGAACCAGTTTCAAAGGCCCCATATAGGATGGCACCAGCAGAAATGAAAGAGTTGGCGAGCCAGCTACAAGAATTATTGGATAAAGGAGTGATACGACCAAGTACGTCGCCATGGGGAGCACCTGTTTTGTTTGTAAAGAAGAAAGATGGGAGTATGCGTCTATGCATAGATTACTGGGAGTTGAATAAGGTGACGATCAAGAACCGCTACCCGCTACCAAGGATAGATGACCTTTTTGATCAGTTGAAGGGAGCAAAATGCTTTTCGAAGATTGATTTGAGATCGGGATACCATCAATTAAAGATCAAAAAAGAAGATATTCCTAAGACCGCATTTAGGACCAGATATGGGCATTATGAATTCCTAGTAATGCCGTTTGGATTGACCAACGCTCCGGCCGCATTTATGGATCTGATGAATCGAGTATTTAAGAAGTATTTGGACAAATTTGTCGTGGTATTTATTGATGACATCCTTATTTATTCTAAGTCGGAAGAAGAACATAAGCAGCACCTCTAGATAGCCTTGGAGATACTCCGACAAGAGAAGTTGTATGCCAAGTTCACCAAATGTGAGTTTTGGTTAAAGGAAGTTCAATTTTTGGGGCATGTTATTGGAAATTGTTAGGTCCCAATTTGTTTGTAGAAGGGGGGGTTGAATGCAAACAATACCGTTTAGTCGAATAAAATGCGGAATAAAATTGTGAAACAAAATTCAAGTTAAATAAAACTTTTATTAAACTTGAAAGGTGTTACAACTACGGTATCGGTTACAAGGGATTAATCTCAAATCAATTATTACAAATCTAGAATAAATTCGACATGAACTTTTTCTATTTTTGTAATTAAAAGATCAAATGCTAAATGCGATTTGAGATTAAGTTCTAGGGATTTTGATCCGCTAGATTGTTACACAAGAACAAGAGAGTGATTTCTAGTTGATTGGATTTAACTTTACAAGCTAGAAATTGTGATCTTGAATTAGCAGATAAGATGAAATATTTGGCTGCTTTTTCTCTGTTTGTTCTTGGCTTCTGTTTTTATTGCTTTTTTTGAAAGAATTGGTCTTCTGCTTCTTTTAATCAACACAGCCGAGATTAATGAACTGGTGTGACAATCCTTTGTCCAATAAGACTTTCGGTGTGACAATCTTTTAGAGCTAGCAAGACAATTAAAATGAACTAGCAAGACTTTCGGTATGACTATTGATTGTCATACCGATTGTCATATTAGTTCAAATGAAATTATTTTACTGAATTAATAAGTGATTTTAATCTAAATAATAATTCTATCAAGACAATCAACTGAATTAGCATGACATTCGGTATGACTATCAATTGTCATACCGATTGTCATACTAGTACAATCAGTTGTCTTTTTAGAATTAAAACAGATTTTAACCAATTAAAATTCTGAAAAACCTTAATATTAATTCAGAATTAATTAATCAATTAATTTAATTAATCAAATAAATTAATCTTTGCAGATATAATTTATTTTCATAATTAAATTATATGACTTAATTAATTAATAGAGAATTAATACTAACCCTGAGCAGCATCCATTCTTCTGACAATCTTCTGAAAGTCACTGAGACTTATGAATCAATTCCGCCACTTCAATGCTGACACTCGATGTACTGTCTGGTTCATGAGTGACTAACTTTCGTGACGTTTCTTCATGTCTTGACTTTGTTGTTCTGATTGAATCCTTGTAATAAATAATACCCTGACGAGATCTCTGTCACTTGATTAAATCCACGATCTTGATTTATATCACTGAGGCATGATCAAATTCTTGAACTTCTTCCAGTGAATCTTCAAGTCTGCAGATGAACAATGTTTCTTTATTCTTTGACATATGTTACTTTGTGAGATCTGTTATTCCTAGTGAACTAACAATGAGATTTACAGAAGGGGGGTTGAATGTAAATCTCAAAACTTTTTCAAGTTTTGAGTAGTTTATAAAGACTGTGTGTTCAAGATGAACAAGTGTGTGAATTGCTTTAAGCTGATACAGACAGATATATATTCAAATACAAATGTAAAGAACACAATAAACCTTTAAAAACTTTTCTGGTGGATTTGTTGTTCCACCAGAGATGGTATTTCAGAAATTCTGTGATCTAAGAATTTGATCACAGCTGCATCCTAGTACAAACTAGATAATTTTTCTCTCAAGATTTTTCTAAACAGCTCTGGAAAAATTCTTATCTAATTACTAGCTACTACTTGGTTTATATATCACCAAGTGTACAAGTGAAGACAAAGATAAAATACAATAATAAAATAAGTTCTCCACTTGTTTCTTCTCCATATCACTCAAGTACTTTGTTGACTATTGCCTCTTTGTACTAGAGTAGAACGGCTGCTTTTTCTGATGTTCCTGAAATTAGGCTGCCACATTTCAGTTATCTCTGTTCACCCACGTGCCTCTGTTTGTAGGTACAACTACCACTTATCAACGGTTAATCAACAGAACATCCGTTGAAGCTTTCATCCGTTGATGCACTCATCCGTTGAAGGATGTTATCCGTTGAAGCTTTAGAGACATCCGTTGAAGCTTAGCTTCTCATCCGTTGAAGGTCTTTAAGTCATCCGTTGATACCACTTCATTTATACAAAATTACAAGGCATGAAATATTTACAATTGGCCTTCCTATCTGCATATCTTCTAGTAGTCAACATGACTCATAGTTTCTCTCAACTTCTAAGAATTACATCTTAAATACAGAGACTGAAATATGCTACAACACTAGACTTATTTCTAAGTAAAGCTACACCATCAACGGATAGCCAAAGTGGTCTTATCCGTTGAGGCTACAGACACTGAATTTCTACTTAAGTGTTTTGTTAAACATATCATCAAACTAATGCACATATATTCCTAACAATCTCCCCCTATTTATGTCTATAAGAATTGTAGGCATAAATTCAGGGTTAACTTGATGATAACAAAACACTTAACAGATATATGAATTGAAACTAAGTAGAAATTTGAAAATGCTGCAAAAATGTATGTACTAGGAGGAAATTGAAGATTTACAGTATTTCCAAGGATACTCCTTTAGCCTGAGCAAATCATCTTTTTCTTCTTTGTTCCCTGGTTTTCTTTCCTAGCCCTTTGTCATTTTCCTCAATTTGGAGTTGGAGTTGTCTGAAGAATTCAGCTTCATCTTCAACACTGATATCCAACTTAGATTGCATTTCCTTGACAGTTTCATTGCTGGCAATCTTGAGTTGGTCTTCAAGTCTGAAAAATCTTCTGACTCCTTTATCATCTCTAAATTCCATCAACCAATGAGGTGATTTGTGAATTATAATTCCCCTTTCTTGAATGAGTAAAGTCCTGGGTAAAGCATTGGGCTCCCTCCAAGTTTTCCTTATATTGGCAATCTTGTTGAGAATTTCAGTCTTGGCAGTTCTGGTAAAGCCAGAATCCTTTTGTATAGCTGAAAAGACTCTAATCAAGGTAGAGTAGCCTTCATTCAGAATCCTGTGGAGAGGCCATGTTCTTTCCCCAGCTCCTTTGTATCTGAACACTAATCTCTCTGGTAGCTGTCTGTAAGCAGCTATTCCTCTTACATCCTCCAGCTCATCCAGATAGAGTTCAATGTCTGAAATTTCTTTTATGTCACAGATGTGAACATAATCATCTTTAGAAATGGATGGCTTAGGCTTAGGCTTTTGTTTTTGAGTGAATTTCTTAGAGGTTATGGGAGGTGTAGATTTGGGTTTTCTTTTCTGTTTCTTTGGTAGTGGAAGAGTGGTTAGAAAGGTAGGCAATTTGATGGTGTCCCAATCAATAGGTTCCTCTTTTGGAATGATTGGTTCACCATGGATGTTTATAGTGGGATTAGCAACAAGAGGTTCAGGTATGGAAGGTAGTGGTTTAGATATAGATTTGGTTACTTCAGTATTATCTTCACTCCTTCTATGTGCCTTGGCCTTTCTTCTGTTTCCCTTCTGCCATTCCTCTCTTTCTTCCATACTCTCACCAAATATACTCCCAAAAACCTCATCTAGGTTTGCAATCTTGTCTTCACCCCTGACTTCAATTCCTTTCTCTTCTTCAACTTGACTTGACTTTAGCTGTTGTTCAAGCTTTGCTTGTGCTCTTTTGTCAGCCTTTAGTTGCTTGACTTCTTCCTTCTTGGCTATTGAGAATTTGGGATGTCCTTGCATCACACATATGCTCTTTCCCTCTCTAGAGATAATAGCCCTATTTCTCCTTACAGCCTCATCCATGGTCTCTTTGAGATAAGCAATACTCCTACCTAAAAGCTTGTTCTCATCAGCTTTTGGAGGAGGAAAGTCCACTTCTTTTAAAGGATTCTTTGTAGAGTCCTTATTGGATCTTTTATTGGGCTTGAGAATTATAGCTTGTAGTTCTTTGGAAGAAGCTTCTCCATCCTTATGTCTCCCTACTGGCTTGAGCTCCATGTTGATTGGTTCAATCTTTGTGCTATATTTCACAGATGTTGATTTATCTTGTGTAGAGCCAAACAACAGTTGCAACCTTTCATCAATTCTCCTCCTTTGCTCTTTCACTTGAATTTCAGCTGCTGCTAGCTGAATCAAATCAATTCCATCAGGCTTTCCTTTGATTTGAATGATTGGAGAAGTAGTGATGGCAGGAACTAGCACTTTAGATATTTTGATTTTTGTAGATGGCTCTCCTTCCCCTTCCCTTTTACTCTCCCCCTTTTTGTTATCATCAAGGAGAGGGGTCAAGCCTTGTGCTTTTGCCAGCTGCATTAGGAGACTGGTTTGAGATTGTTGGTTGTGAAGAATGGTGGCCACAGAATCTTCAATAACTTGAACTCTGTCTTCCAACTTGGTCAGCCTTTTCTCAGTAACTGATTCCTTTTTCAATCTCAAAACCAAGTCCTGCAATGTACCATAGGGCATGACTGAATCCAATTTTTCAGAACTGTAGGATTTCAAGTCAGCAATATCCTTCCTGAGATCATCCATACTCAGATTCTGCTTTACTTGCTGCAACTTCATGAGATGCAGTGAGTCCAGGTGAGCTTGAAGGATAGCCTTGATACTTGCATGTGAAGTGTTCTGAATGGCCTGTTGAATAGTGTTGATTTGTTTGACTAAGGAGACATTGAATTCCCCTGATCTATACTCCTTTGTCAAAGCCCATTCAGGTAGATTTGGAATTGAACTAGGGCCTTCATCTCCCCCTAAGTTCATGCTTCCATCAAAAGAAACAGAGTCATCATCATCAGAATTTACTCCAAATTCCTCAGATGGCTCACCAGCTTTAGAAGGCATCTTGTTAATAGCAGCTTTATCCCTTTGAAGAGATTCTGTTGTGTGTACTAGATGTAGTGTCTTTTCTGCCTCCTCATTGCCCTGAGCAGCCAACATTTGATAGGCTGACACAGGATGAGTAAAAGTGTCAGCATCCAAGGAAATGTTATCAATTACAGCTTTGTAATGTTGCTGAAATTATCTTTCCTTTTCAGCATCATCCACAATCATTGACTCACTAGCAATGGCTGGTTCCACCCTTGTATCTACTGTACCTGCCTTTCTCTCTTTTTCTCTATTTTCTTGCATCAGGGGCTCCCCCTGGCTCACACAACTCACTCCCTCACCTTCACCTACTAAGGTGGTACTCCTCTCACTTACTTTTGCCATGCTGGAAGAAATAGCATGCATTTTTGAGCTCTCAATCTCTCCTTTTGCCTGGGAGCAACCCAGCCTCTCACTCAAATTTTCACTCCCTTCCCTCAATCCTAAGAGTGATTGCACAGTATTCATGTCTTCTACACTTGGAATTGATTCAGTTATGTGTGGAGAGACTATCAACGGATGTGGAATATCCGTTGAAGGTGAAACTGATGTTATCAACGGATAACTGCTGTTAAGCTTATCCGTTGAAGAGTAACCACTTGTCAACGGATGAGTGATATCCGTTGAAGAAGGAAAAGAAGTTGAAATTGAAAGTGATATAACTGTTGAATCTGTGTAGATTGATTTGAGATGTGGTGACACAGATCCTTCAATTATATCTGAAAGAATTTGCGGGTGATCCAACAAATCATCTAAGAGATGATGATCACCTGTATTTGAGTGGGGCTCCTCCCTGAGTTGTAAAGAGGGAGAATCAGGAATTGATGGGAATAACATATCCACATCCAGAGATGGTGATGAAGTGTTTGGTGATTGATGTGTGATTATTGTGAGAGAATGGGGCTGTGACTCCACATTTATTGGAGCCACATCAAACTGAGTTTGAGAAGGCATAGATACAGATGGATGTATCTGTGCAGTGTGTGCACCCTGTGTAGAAGATTGGGTTCTAGCCTTCTTTCTTCTAATAAAAGCTTTTGTTGGTGAGTGTTTGGCTTCAGTGTCCCTCCCTCGTTTGTTCTGTGTTCCTGGTTGGGAACTATTTTCAATAGTAACATCCTTTTGGGAGGATGCAACTAGGGATGTGCTAGATACCTTTTCAACCACCACAGCTTTTTGAGAAACTGTGGCTTGGCTAGCTTGGGAAGCACTTAACTCTCCTTCCTTATCCTGGGGGTTTCTTTGATGTTCACCCCTCCCCTCACCACTCACACCCTGTTCACTCCCCTCATGGTTAATGGTTGGTGTTACAACTGTTGTCTTTTGAGAAACAACAGAGGTGGTTTTCTTTGTCTTTGATTTTGAAAGTTTAGTTTTGGTGACCTTGGTAGAAATATGTTGGGGCATTGTCACAGATTTCATGGCCACACTAGAAGATAAAGAAATAGAGGGGTTGGAAGAAGTAGGAGTTGTAGAAGCAATTACCTCACCTACCTGAGGTGCATTCATGATTGGTAAATATACCAATGGCACACTGCTGTTGAGATCCATTCTCAATAAATCTGCAAGAACTCTTTTCTCTTGTGCCCAGCACTTGAGTTTATTATTCTCATTGATTATGACCAAACCTTCAGCAACATGGTTAGCCAATAACATAAAGAATCTAGCATAATAGATGTTATTAGGTCTATTAGCTTTGTTACCTAATCTAGTACCCAATTCTAGCATCACATAGTTGCTAAGGTTAAAATACCTATCAGAAACAAGCATATAGAGCATATTAACAAGAGATGAAGTTATGGCATCAAAATTACTAATTTTCCCAGAGAAAACCTTTATAAAGGCATCCCCAAGAAAACTCCATTCTTTCCTAAGGCCTTTTCTTCTAATACTCCCTAAACTAGCAGAGTTAAGAGAATAACCCATGGAATCTAACATGCTGGATACATCATTATCAGTGTGTGGTGTCATGGCATTGTTCTCAGGTAATTTAAAACATGCTTGTAAATCATCACAGTTAATACAGTGATTTTTACCTTTGAGAGTGAAGGAGATAGTCATATCTATGGAGTTGAACTCAGCAGTTGTCCAAATCTCCTCAACTACTTCACAGTAAATCGTTGGGGCTTCCAGCATTGCATAGCTAAGTTTACAGTTTTTGATGAAGTCCATCATTTTGTGATAGTCTGAATGGGCTTCATTCTTTTCTACCAAAGCTATGAAATTGTTCTTCTCATAGATGAACCCAGATTGAGACATAATTTTCACGACTGGTGCCATTGTTGTGAGTAGAAATTGCAGAGAATAACTTGAAGGTTTTGCAGAGAGAAAATGGTAAATGCTTGAAATTTTAAGAAAGCGTAAAGTAAAAATGAAAAATCAGAAGGGCTTATATGCTTTCAAAAAAAAAAAAAAAATTAGTAAAAGATTAATCAATAAGTATATGTTAGTGAATTTCAGCCGTTTAAGAATAAACTGTAAGTATTCTAACAACTACCTTTAAAACCAATACATACAGATGTATGTATGAGTATCAACGGTTAAGAAAATAGAATCAACGGCTGTGAAACACCTGAATCGACTGATGTGACATTTCAACGGATAAGGCAAATTGTCATCCGTTGAAAGGTACTTCAGTTTTATCCGTTGACGGATAAAAATTCCAGAAATGTATTTGTCTTTCAACGGATAATGAATATCCGTTGATAGAGCAATTTTGACTTTCAACGGATAGGAAACATCCGTTGATGGTATAAACTTTGTTAAAAGTCAAATTTGTTCTAGCAACTAATATATTTCAGGCTTCAATTCAAATTGCAATAAGGACATGAATTTTAAGAGTAATTAAGCATACCTAGCTCACTTACTAATCTTGTGAATGTTGATTCATCAAGTGGCTTGGTAAATATGTCTGCAATTTGTTGTTCACTTGGAACAAAATGTAGTTCCACTGTACCATTCATGACATGCTCCCTAATGAAGTGGTACTTGATATCAATGTGCTTGGTTCTTGAGTGCTGTACAGGATTCTCTGTTATGGCTATGGCACTTGTGTTGTCACAAAAGATAGGAATTCTATCAACATGAAGTCCATAGTCAAGGAGTTGATTTCTCATCCATAACACTTGAGAGCAGCAACTTCCAGCAGCAATGTATTCAGCCTCAGCTGTAGAAGTAGAGACTGAATTTTGCTTTTTGCTAAACCATGATACAAGCTTGTTTCCCAGGAATTGGCAGGAGCCTGTTGTACTTTTCCTGTCTATTTTGCAACCTGCATAGTCTGCATCTGAATAACCAATTAGATCAAAGCCAGATTCTCTAGGATACCAAATACCTAAATTTGGTGTACCCTTGAGATATCTGAAAATCCTTTTGATAGCTATTAAGTGAGACTCCCTAGGATCAGCTTGAAATCTAGCACACAGATATGTAGCAAACATTATATCTGGTCTGCTAGCAGTTAAATATAAAAGTGAACCAACCATGCCTCTATAACTTGTAATGTCCACAGACCTTTCAGTCTTATTTAATTCAAGTTTGGTGGCAGTGGCCATGGGAGTTTTTGCAAATGAACATTCCATTAAGTCAAACTTCTTTAAAAGATCATGAATATATTTAGTTTGACTAATGAAAATTCCATTACTAACTTGTTTAATTTGTAAACCAAGAAAATAGGTTAGTTCTCCCATAAGGCTCATTTCATAATTACTTTGCATTAGCTTAGCAAACTTTTTACAAAGTTTATCATCTTTAGAACCAAATATTATGTCGTCTACATAAATTTGAACAAGTATACTAGAGCCATTAACATTCCTAAAGAAGAGAGTTTTATCAACAGTACCTCTAGTGAAGTGATTCTCCAAAAGAAATTTTGATAAGGTTTCATACCAGGCTCTAGGTGCTTGCTTCAGTCCATAGAGTGCTTTCAACAGATAATATACATAGTCTGGAAAATTTGGATCTTCAAATCATGGAGGTTGACTTACATAGACTTCTTCCTCTAATTTCCCATTTAGAAATGCACTCTTGACATCCATTTGATAGACTTTGAAATTGGCATGAGCTGCATAGGCTAGAAAAATTCTGATGGCTTCAAGTCTTGCAACAGGAGCATATGTCTCATCAAAATCTATTCCCTCTTGCTGAGAATAGCCTTTAGCAACCAATCTGGCTTTATTCCTTATGATAATGCCATTTTCATCCATCTTGTTTCTGAATACCCATTTTGTGTCAATAGGACTCTTGTTCTTTGGTTTGGGTACCAGCTTCCAAACTTGGTTTCTCTCAAATTGGTTTAGCTCTTCCTGCATAGCTAATATCCAATCTGGATCCAATAAGGCTTCTCCCACTTTCTTAGGTTCCTCCTGAGATAGAAAACTACTATACAGACATTCATCTTGAGTAGCTCTTCTTGTTTGCACTTTAGATGATGCATCACCAATGATCAGTTCAAAGGGATGATTCTTGGTCCATTTCCTTTGAAGTGGAAGATGTGCTCTAGATGAGGTGGCCTCAGTATTGTCATGATGTGAGACAGAGTGTTGACTAGTTGAAACTCCCCCTGAGTTGTTGGTCCTTTGCAGGGAACTTGGAGTTCTATCAACTGATGATGTAAATCGATTATCCGTTGATAAACTATGATCAACGGATGCTTCATTTAGTACTTCAACGGATGATACACCATATCTTTCAACGGATACTGCATTGCCTCTATCAACGGATGCAGAATTCTGACTTTCAACGGATGCAGTATTTTGTGCATTATCTAAGGGCATGTTTTGAATCCCTTTTGAAGTGTTATCTCCATCAGTCTCCTCTTCACTATCATCACAATATATCTCAATGTTGTCAAATTTGAGTCTCTCATATTGTCCCTCATCTGTTAGTCCATCAATCTTTTTATCATCAAACACAACATGCACAGATTCCATAACAATGTTGGTTCTTAGATTGTAGACCCTATAAGATTTTCCAGCTGAATAACCAACAAATATCCCTTCATCAGCCTTTGCATCAAACTTCCCTTTATGGTCAGATTGATTCCTTAGTATAAAGCATTTACATCCAAAGACATGAAGAAAGTTTAGAGTTGGTTTTCTTCTCTTGAACAACTGATAAGGAGTCATGCCTTTAGCTTGATTGATCAAAGAGATATTTTGAGTGAAACAGGCACAATTAACAGCTTCAGCCCAGAAATATGTTGGTAACTTTGATTCTTCAAGCATTGTTCTGGCAGCCTCAATTAAAGATCTGTTCTTTCTTTCAACTACCCCATTTTGCTGAGGTGTTCTTGGAGCTGAGAACTCATGCATGATTCCATTTTCTTCACAGAACAGCCTCATTGATAAATTCTTGAACTCAGTTCCATTGTCACTCCTGATATTCCTAACCTTCAGGTCAGGATGATTATTGACTTGCCTGATGTGATTGATAATGATTTCACTTGCTTCATTCTTTGATCCAAGAAAATAGACCCATGAAAACTTTGAGAAATCATCTACAATCACTAAGCAATATCTTTTTCTTGCAATTGACAATACATTGACTGGTCCAAACAAATCCATATGTAGCAGCTGTAATGGTTCATCAATTGTTATTTCAAGCTTCTTTTTGAATGATGCTTTCCTTTGTTTGCCTTTCTGACAAGCATCACACAAACCATCCCTTGAGAATTCAACAAGAGGAATTCCTCTTACTAGGTCCTTTTTGACTAGATCATTCATTGTCTTGAAATTCAAATGGGATAGCTTCTTGTGCCATAGCCAACTCTCAACTGAACTTGCTTTGCTGAAGAGACAAGTAATAGATTCTGCATTTGCAGAGTTGAAGTCAGCTAAGTACACATTTCCTTTTCTAACTCCAGTTAGAACCACTTTGTTGTCTTTCTTACTAGTGACAACACAGGCTTCAGAATTGAAGGAAACTGTATTCCCTTTATCACATAGTTGACTGATGCTCAGTAAGTTATGTTTGAGACCATCAACTAATGCAACTTCATCAATGATGACATTCCTTGTTGAAATCAAGCCATATCCCATAGTAAACCCTTTGCTGTCATCTCCAAAGGTTATGCTAGGGCCAGCTCTTTCCTTAAACTCTGTGAGCAGGGAGAAATCTCCTGTCATGTGTCTTGAATAGCCACTGTCCAAGTACCATAGATTTCTTCTATTTCTCTGCACACCATAAAATCAATCAATTTGATTTTGGTACCCAAGTTTCCTTGGGTCCATTCTTGTTAGCCTTTCTCCTAGACTTCATTCCTCCTGCATCTCTAGACTTAGGTAACTTTGAGTCAACCTTGGTCTTGGATGTAGTTGGTTGAGGTGTAGGGTTAGTCACAGAATCATTTAGCACATTTGGAATATGATAAGGCATGGATTGTGCATACATGTTATTCCACATAGGCATATTGTATGGCATTTGAGGCATACTAAATGCAGCAAGATAAGGATTGTTAAAATATGGCATGTTTGCAAAATGTGCATAAGGATTCTGTTGAGACATAGTAGGCATAGCATGTAGAGATGATGCAGACATGTTAGGCATGGAAGAGGGTACAGTTATGGGGGTTTTCTTAATAGATTTGCAATTAGCAGATAGATGATTAACACTACTACAATGCACACAGCTTTTTCTAGGAGCATACCTATCAGGTGTGTAATTGTTATGTTTGTTAACACCTACCTTCCCATTTCTGTTAGATTTTCTTTTAGTTTCCTTTTTATCCTCAACCATCTTGAGCCTATTATTTAACTGTTCTAAGGTCATGTGCCCTATATTCACCTTACTGACATCTTTGGATGTGCTTGCTTCTTCTTTAACAAAGTTCTTGGAAGTTGAACCAAACTTTTTGTTGAGTTTCTTTAGATTTTTACTATTAGAAACATCTGCCTGTTTTAATTGAGGAACCTTCAACGGATGCTCATTTTCTTCCTTCAACGGATAACCTTCATCATCCGTTGATTCCACATCCGTTGACAGCCCATCAATTAATTCCAGTTTCTTTTTGTTTTTATCCCAGGCAGTTTCACAGAATGATTCAATTCCTTGGACCTTGGCAATTTGAGCACTAACATCCCTAGATGTTTTCCAGGCTTTAATCACCTCTTGCTCTCTCTTTAATTGATTAGAAAGTATTTCTACTTTCTTAATAGATTCAGCTAGTTCATTCTCAACAGATATACAATGCAGCTTGGTTTTCTCTAGGTCAATCAACTTATCTTCTAACATAGCATTTCTATTACTTAAAAATAGATTGTTCTCTTTAATCCTACTATTTTCTTTAGCAAGAGATTTAAGAGACACACGCAAATAATACAATTCAGTAGACATGTCATTAAAAGCATCATTGCACTCTTCTTTAGTAAGTTGTGTTACATCAGTAGTGATTACCTGAGTTGTTACCTGATTGCTTGATGAACTAACTTCATTTTCCTCAGAATCAGCCATGAGAGCTAAGTTGACATACTCCACATCTTCATTCTCTTCCTCTCCATCAGCTGCCCAATCTTTTTCTTGAGTAATGAAAGCCCTTTCCTTTTGCTTGAGCAGATCAAAATATTTCTTCTTGTAATCTACTTGATCAAATTTCTTCTTTTCAGAAGTTGGCTTTCTGCACTCACTTGCAAAGTGTCCACTTATACCACAATTGAAACACTTGAACTTTGATTTGTCCACCATGTTCTTATGAGGTTTAGTGGCTCTAGTGTTTTTCTTAAACTTCATCTTTGCAAATCTCCTGGACAGAAATGCAAGATGCTCATCAACACTATCAGAGTCATCTTGACTGGAGTTGTCTTCATTCTCAGCAACTTGCTCTTTTCCTTTGCTTGATTCCTGATATCTTGTACCATCTTTGGAGTTTGATGTAGATCTCACAGTTTCTTGTCTGCATTCCCTCTCATTTTCAGCTACCAATGCAACTGAACTTCCTTTCTTTCTCCCCTTCTCCAATACCTCATCCTGTTCCAACTCTAGTTCATAAGTCTTCAAGATTCCATATAATCTTTCAAGAGTGAAGTCCTTATAATCCTGAGAGTTTCTTAAGGAGACAGTCATGGGTTTCCATTCCTTTGGCAAGGATCTTAAGAATTTAAGATTTGAATCCTTCACCTGGTACACTCTACCATACAGCTTCAATCCATTCAACAGCTTTTGGAATCTGTTAAATGTGTCATTTAAAGATTCATTTTCTTCAAAATGAAAATACTCATACTGTTGAATGAGAAGCTGCATCTTGTTCTCTTTTACTTGTTCTGTACCTTCACACAGCAGCTGAACTGTGTCCCAAACCTCTTTGGCAGTTGAGCAATTTATCACATTATCAAACATATCCTTGTCAAGACCATTAAACAAAATGTTCATAGCCTTCTTATCCTTGTGGACTTCTTCTGTGTCTTCCATTGTCCATTCTGCTCTAGGTTTTGGAATGGATTGACCAACAGCAATTGTGGCCGTAGCAACTGTGGCTACTTTGTGGGGAATGTGAGGACCATTCTCAATACAGTTTACATAACCTTCATCTTGGGAGAGTAGATGAAGGTGCATTTTCACCTTCCAGTGGTGATAACTGTCTCTGTCAAGAACTGGGATTTTTACTCCAATATCCTTCTTACTCATCTTTGTTAGATTCCAAGATCTTTAAACTCTTTGTTTGTCAAGATCCTGCTCTGATACCAATTGTTATTCCTAGTGAACTAACAATGAGATTTATAGAAGGGGGGTTGAATGTAAATCTCAAAACTTTTTCAAGTTTTGAGTAGTTTATAAAGACTGTGTGTTCAAGATGAACAAGTGTGTGAATTGCTTTAAGCTGATACAGACAGATATATATTCAAACACAAATGTAAAGAACACAATAAACCTTTAAAAACTTTTCTGGTGGATTTGTTGTTCCACCAGAGATGGTATTTCAGAAATTCTGTGATCTAAGAATTTGATTACAGCTGCATCCTAGTACAAACTAGATAATTTTTCTCTCAAGATTTTTCTAAACAGCTCTGGAAAAATTCTTATCTAATTACTAGCTACTACTTGGTTTATATATCACCAAGTGTACAAGTGAAGACAAAGATAAAAATACAATAATAAAATAAGTTCTCCACTTGTTTCTTCTCCATATCACTCAAGTACTTTGTTGACTATTGCCTCTTTGTACTAGAGTAGAACGGCTGCTTTTTCTGATGTTCCTGAAATTAGGCTGCCACATTTCAGTTATCTCTGTTCACCCACGTGCCTCTGTTTGTAGGTACAACTACCACTTATCAACGGTTAATCAACAGAACATCCGTTGAAGCTTTCATCCGTTGATGCACTCATCCGTTGAAGGATGTTATCCGTTGAAGCTTTAGAGACATCCGTTGAAGCTTAACTTCTCATCCGTTGAAGGTCTTTAAGTCATCCGTTGATACCACTTCATTTATACAAAATTACAAGGCATGAAATATTTACAATTGGCCTTCCTATCTGCATATCTTCTAGTAGTCAACATGACTCATAGTTTCTCTCAACTTCTAAGAATTACATCTTAAATACAGAGACTGAAATATGCTACAACACTAGACTTATTTCTAAGTAAAGCTACACCATCAACGGATAGCCAAAGTGGTCTTATCCGTTGAGGCTACAGACACTGAATTTCTACTTAAGTGTTTTGTTAAACATATCATCAAACTAATGCACATATATTCCTAACAAGATCTCTCTGATGATAGATCCACTATTTACTTATTACATTCTTATTTGAGTTGAGTTAAATACTCGAATAAACGAGTAGGCTATGACATATGCCTTTCAATTTGCTTGTTAGACAATAACAACAAATACCTAGAGGATAACTCAACTAACAAATAAGAAAAAGATATAAACAGTAATGTAACGTAAATAGCAGAAAAGTTCTGGATTATATTTAACATTTTCCAGATTCCAAATGAAATTTACAAGTGAATACAAGATAGATGTTCCTCTAGCCTGAACATATAACTACATTAGACTATCTTGATTCATAAAGCTCTAATCATATTACATTGAGTTTTGAGCTAACTGACTTCAGTTGTCTTCTCTTCTGACTTCACCTTCTTCTAAATCTTGAAGCAATTCCTTGTCAAAGACACGATCCTTTTCTGAAATGAAGCTTGCAGGTCTGACTGGTTGAACTCCAACTGACTTCAGCTTATTCTTGAGTTGATTGTACCTTTTAACATTCTTTTCACAATAAGCTTAAATCAAGTCAGCAGCTTGAGTCTTCAACATGGATGAATATCCAACAGTTCTCAAATGATGTTCCATCCAGACCAGATGCTTAGCTGAGTAGTCTTTAAGAGATTGTACATCTAGCTGACAGATTTGAAGACAATCAGACTTAAAGAATCTCACCTGATGAGGATTGTTGACCACTTGAGGACTAGCCCTGCTGGCAAACTCTTTAAGCCTTTCTCGAAGAACTTCATTCAATTCTGAGCTTCTTTTGACTTTGTTTAAAAGAATCCAAATCTCTGACAAAGAACGATTCTCAAATAGATGAAGTGACACCTTGAATGATCCTTCACTCTGACAATATACAAAAATGCTCATCTCATTTAGGGATCTATCAAAAGCAGCTGTGATCCTTGAGACTTCAGTCTTGATAGCATTCATGTACATGTCATTGTTAGGATTTGAGATTTCCAGCTTGTCAAGAAGATGTAAGAACTGCCTATCATTGTTAGTGCTTAGCTGAGGCATATCGAGTACTCTCCTAGCTTCATCCCATTTTTCACCAATCTTTAGTCTGACATCTCTTCTCCTTTCTTGAGCCTTAATGTCATGAAGACGTTGCTTTTGAAGAGTTTCTGTTCTTTGTATGTCTTTCCTCCTGTCAATGATCTGAGAGACCTTCTTGAGTTCAGCTTCTTTTCTTAGCATCTCTGACTGCTCTTTCTGAAATTATTTCTCAAACCTAGGATCCACTGTATCTTCCTCTTCCCAATCTTCAAAATCACTTTCCTCTTCAGCTTCAAATAACCCATCTTTATCTTCCTGAACTGGTTCAGTGGGAATGTCAAAAATGTCAAAGTCATCCTGTTCTCCACTGTAGTAGACATCATCAGCCTTTCCTTTGTTTCCAGCAGAGGTATCTTTTTCCTTCCCTTTGGCACTACTCCCTTTCTTCTCCCCCTTAGTTGAGGGATCCTCTACTGACTTTCCTTTGGAACCTCCATCACCTCCAGAGCCTGATCCTCCACCAGACGGTCCTTCAAAATAAGCTCTTTGTTCTTCATTAGGGCAATGAGAATTCTTGATCATGTAATATAGGTGCTTCATCCCTTCATTGAGATGTTCCATGCCCGTCTTTATCTTTAGAAATCTTGAGGAGTCCAGTGAATGATTCATCTCAACGAAGTCTTCAAGAGAAGTCATTCTTGTATGTAGAGAGCAGAAGTTGGATATGTCATCAGCTGATAAATTTGGAGTGTCCTGAATAGAATTGAGCTTTGGTATTACAGTGGTCTTTAGATCTGAGATGTCATTCCTTATGATTGCAAGCTGATTGTTGACAGAGGTGGAAGAAGAAGACCGTTCAACCACTTGTGCTTTGAATGCTTGAGCTTCAGCTTGGCTTTTAGCAAGTTCTTCTTTTAGGGCATCAATCTGAGCTAACAGGTTTACAGTATCAGTGTCTGTGTATGCTCTCACCTAAATTTCACTCGTGTTTGGTTCACTCATCTCACGTGCATGTGTTTCTCTCAATATAATTGCTCGTGAGGAGTCTTCCAGTTGCTGTTCTTCTGTACCTGCATTAAAAATCACCCTAGCCTCTTCAAGAGAGGTCAGTGGTGGTGCAATGGGAATTCGCGAGTCCCGATCCTCAGTCAAACCTATCAAATCTTTTGGAATAGATGTCTGAATTGCTTCAGGGATAGATTAACCGAGTTGCCCTCCACTTTCTCCAGATAAATCTGCGAGTGGAGAATCCCATAAGGGAGCCAGAGGTGTTGGATCTGGGAGGGGAGAAAATGACTCTATTAAAGATGGCGGAGAGTCAGATTTTCCCTCTGAAGCATGTGACTGCTCTTCTGCCGTAACTATGGCAGGCACTGTAACCGACTCTACGTGCACTCCTCGCTGTGTGTCCTGAGTATGATCTGGGGAAGTGTATGGTTCCATTGTGAGTAATGGAATTGTGCTTGACTCAGTACAAGATGCCATGGCCCTATGGCGAATTTCAATAGATGCATCCTGTTGAGAGAATGCCTCTAGTAACTGTTCATTGGCCATTTCAAAGTCCATATCCTGTTGAGAGGACAAGGATGGGCTTTCAGATGCCTCCGAATATGTTCTTCTTTTCTTAGGAGGAGGCAGAGCTGAGGGTTCACTCATATTTAACAATGTACTACTTCCTAGTAATCTCCTGGGTAACATTTTAGACAGTGGGGGAGAGGTTGAGATAGAATGAGACTCTGTGTTTGGCTCTATGACCTGGGATTGAAGCTGTGGTTCTACAACTTCATGGTCAGCCCTATCAACCACTGGGGGTCTTTCAACAGAAGTAGGAAGAGAGTGAGAGTGAGGAATTACTACCTGTAATGGAAGAGTCTGGGTGGCTTGAACCACTGGAGGTTGAGGTTGCTGTTCATGGCCGGGAAGATTGAAAATAGGTAAGGGAATATAATTGGCCATGAAAGCAGATACATGTACTGGAACTTGCATAAATTTGAAGGTTGTGTCTTGGCGAGTGTAAATCTTTTTGCTAACTGGAGGGGGTTCGGTTACCGCAGAGTTAGCAAAAAGGGCTTTGTGTTCAGGGGTGAGTAGATGATCTGCTATAAGCATGAGAAAACGAGCATAGTAACATGATACCCTACGATTTGTAGAATGATCACGTAAAGCAGAAGTTAGACGTCTCAAGAGAATGGGAAAAAGTAGTTTGCCAAAATTGATCCTTTGATTGAAAACAACCGCAAGACCAATATACTACAGAGTGGAAGTGATGTTATGAAAATTGGATTTTGTGCAGTTGGCAAACACTTTGGAAAGTGTATCGAAGAAAATATCCCATTCAGACACCAAATTTGATTTAGAAAGTTTGGTTAAATTGATCACCCCTTGATAGTGAATAGCATTGAAAAAATTTGTGATATCATTTTCAGAGGGTAAATTACAGAAATTGTCTAGTGGAAAATTTAACGCACGGTTGACGACTGTTTCATCAACTACATACTGTGTGTTTGCGACGGTGAATGAAAAAGATTTTGAATCATCAGCCACAGTAGAAGTTGTGCAAATCAGTCTAAGTAGATCGACGTTTAAAATCACATTTGATTTAATAGCAGAGCTAACAATCGAATGGTCATTTAAAAATCTAATCCATGGCTTAAATTTTTCAACATCACATTTTTCCGGATTAAAATAACCAACCTGATTATGCGCGACAATTTGGAAATTGAGAGCCATTTAAAATAATAATAAGACACACGCTTTTCAGAATTTTAAGAATAATATTAAGAAAATTCGAATTAATTAAATTAATTTAATAATTCGAATTAAATTAATTATAATCGAAAAATTTAGACAGAAATGTATCTCGTTAAAATTCCTAACTCACAAACATAGTTTTGACAAACCAAAAGACACAAATCAGAAATTGAAAATAAAAATAAAAATAAAAAGTTCAAAATCAACAAACACAAATTGAATTTGAAGGGGCAAACTGATTTTTATTTGTTTTTGTTTTTATTTAAGAAAAATCCAACAGCACCTCTGTATATATATACTTGTATGTATATATCACAAAGTGATGAATTAGTTTGCTGAGTAAAAACTCGAGCAAGGAAGGAATCAGATTGATGGTTTTAGTTCGAAGAGAGAGAAGAGAGAAAATGAGGAAGAAACTGTTCGAAATTTTTGAAAGAAATGAAACTGTTGTGATGGTTTAAAACAAAACAACAAACGCCTTAATATAACAGCTGGTATGACAATCCGGGATTGTCATACCGATTGTCATACCAGGCAAAAGAAGGAAAAGAAATAACAGAATAAATACTAAAATTATAACTGGTATGACAATCTGATAGTCATACCGATTGTCATACCAGTATAATAATAAAATGAAATATATATATAATGTTTATAACTGGCAAGACAATCCAATAGTCATACCGATTGTCTTGCCAGTATAAAACTATACTGAAGAATATAATAAACATAATTTAAACTGAAATGACTTTCAGCAAGACAATTTCAATTGTCTTGCCGATTGTCATATCAGCATTAAACACAGAATTAATATGAAAATAAGTATATATATATATATATAAGTACTGAAATGATTTTCAGCAAGATAATTTCAATTGTCTTGCCGATTGTCATTTCAGTAGAAAGACAATCAAATATGTACAGACTCTAATTAAATATACTGAATCAAAGACAATATATCAGAATTTATTATTTTTATTCCAAAAATAGATTTCTATTGAATTTTAGCAAATAAAAATTCATAGAAAAATATTTTTAGAGGAAATAGAATATTCTGAGATATTTTAAATTAACAAGAAGGGAAAATAAAAATAGATAAGATAATATATATTACATAGAAATAAGCAAGAAATATGATAAAATGATAAAATAAATTTGCAAATGAATTTTTCATTTATGAAAAATTCATTTGTAAATTCATTCAAGAACAGATCCCAGATATTAACTAAATTAATCACTAAAACTATTCAACATGCCCAATTTACCAACTAATCTGGTAAATGTGGATTCGTCAAGTGGTTTAGTGAAAATATCTGCTATTTGTTCTTCTGTTGGAACAAAAAATAGTTCAACAGTACCATTCATGACGTGCTCTCTAATAAAATGATACCTGATGTCAATGTGCTTTGTCCTCGAGTGCTGCACAGGGTTGTTGGTGATGGCTATTGCACTTGTGTTGTCACATAAAATAGGAATCTTGTTCAATACAGAGCCATAGTCTCGTAGTTGGTTCCTAATCCACAAGATCTGAGCACAGCAGCTTCCAGCAGCAATATATTCAGCCTCGGCCGTTGAGTTGGAAACTGTTTGCTGTTTCTTGCTGTACCATGAGACTAGCCTGCTTCCTAGGAATTGACAACTTCCTGAGGTGCTTTTCCTATCAACAACACTTCCTGCATAATCTGAATCTGTATATCCGACAAGGTTAAAACCAGATTCTTTAGGGTACCAAATACCTAGATTTGGTGTTCCCTTAAGATATCTTAAGATTCGTTTAACAGCAACGAGATGAATATCTCTAGGATCCGCTTGGAACCTTGCACATAAACATGTAGCATACATAATATCTGGTCTACTTGCAGTAAGATAGAGTAACAAGCCAATCATACCTATGTAGCTTGTGACATCTACCTTAATGGAGTTTTCACATGGTCCAAGCTTGACAGCTGTAGTTGATGGAGTCCTTGCTGATGCAGAATCCTCTAGATTGTACTTTTTGAGGAGTTCCTTGAGATACTTGGATTGACAAATAAATGTTCCATCTAACCTTTGATTTACTTGTAATCCAAGAAAGAACTTCAGCTCTCCCATCATGCTCATTTCAAACTTGCTGTGCATTAACTTAGCAAATCTCTTACAGAGATTATCATTAGTAGACCCAAATATTATATCATCCACATAGACTTGGACTAATATAGTATCATTCTTATGTTTTTTTGAAAAGAGAGTTTTGTCTATGACACCTCTAATAAAGCTATTTTCAATAAGAAATTCAGAGAGAGTGTCATACCATTTTCTTGGAGACTGTTTTAGCCCATAGATAGCCTTGAAAAGAAAGAAGACAAAATCCAAATGATCTGGATCTTCAAAACCAGGAGGTTGCTCTACATATACCTCTTCATCCAGCTTTCCATTCAGAAAGGCGCTCTTGACATCCATTTGATAAACTTTAAAGTTTGAAAATGCTGCGAATGCCAGAAATATCCTGATGGCCTCAAGTCTAGCCACTGGAGCATAGGTTTCATCATAATCAATACCTTCAGCTTGAGAATACCCTTTAGCTACCAGTCTTGCCTTGTTTCTTGTAACCACACCATCTTCATCTAGTTTATTCCTGAATACCCACCTAGTACCAACAGCTTTCTTGTGTACAGGCCTAGGTACTAGTTTCCAGACTTGTTGACTTTCAAACTGATTGAGTTCATCTTGCATAGCAATCACCCAATCTGGATCAGACAGTGCTTCTTCAATTTTCTTAGGTTCCATCTCAGAAAGAAATCCTGAGAACAGACACTCATTTTGAGTAGCACGTCTAGTTCTGACTCCAACATCTGGATCACCAATAATCAACTCAAAAGGGTGAGCTTTATTCCAGACAATCTGTCTTGGAAGATTTGATCTTGATGATTCGCCTTGAAATTCATTGTGATGTTGTGTCCTACTAGATGATCCTTCAGCATCTCCCCCTGAGTTGTTGCCATGTTGACTTGAAGATTCTCCGTCAGTAGCAGTGGTATCTCCATTGTTGCCAAAGTTTCCATCACTATTACCTTGAGTATCATCAGGATTAACAGGTTCTTCACCAGCAACAACTTCAGGTTCTTGACCATGTTCTGATTCTGAATCTGACGTATCATCAAACTTCAGTTTCTCAGAAGGATCTTCAGTTTGGATACTAGGGAGTTTAGTGTCATCAAATGTAACATTGACACTTTCAGTTACTTTGTGTTGATCAATGATATACACTCTATATGATCTTCTTCCATATCCAACAAAAATACCCTCATATGCCTTTGCCTCAAACTTACCACGACGATCATCTCCATCCTTGAGCACGAAGCATCTGGCACCAAATACATGAAAGTATTTGATAGAAGGTTTCTGTTCATTCAAAATCTCATAAGGAGTTTTCATGAAGTCTTTGTTGATTAGAGTTCGATTCTGAGTATAACATGCAGTATTGACAGCTTCAGCCCAAAAGTACATTGGAAGACCTGATTCATTTAACATCGTTCTTGCAGCTTCAATCAATGTACGATTCTTCCTTTCTACCACTCCATTTTGCTGAGGGGTTCTAGGAGCTGAAAATTGTCTGGTAATCCCTTTGTCTGTACAGAATCCATTGAGAAGTGTATTCTTGAATTCTGTCCCATTATCTGACCTTATTGCTCTAACAGGGACGTTAGAATCTAACTCAATCATCTTGATATGATCAATCACAACTTGTGGTGTTTCATCCTTAGAGTGAAGAAATAAAACCCACGTATACTTGGAATAGTCATCAACTATCACAAGACAGTAACACTTCTTTGACATAGAAAGGATATTAACTGGACCAAATAAATCCATGTGCAATAATTGCAGAACACCAGTTATGGAAGATGTGTCAGTGCCTTTGTGACTTGCTTTCTTTGACTTTCCTTTCTGGCAAGCCTCACATAGTCCTTCTGGAGAGAATTCCAGCTGAGGCAGACCTCTTACCAATTCTCTTTTGACAAGAGAATTCATTGTTTTGAAATTGAGATGGGAAAGTCTCTTGTGCCATAGCCAACTCTCATCTGACGATGCCTTTGCATAGAAATAATTGACTTCAAGATTGCTTCCAGAGTTCATGTCAGCTACGAACAGATTTCCTTTCCGGATTCCCATTAAGGAGGGTTTTTCACTTTTCTTGTGCAGAATCTGACACTTCAGCTTGTCGAATAAAACATTGTAGCCGTTGTCACAGAACTGACTAATGCTAAGCAGATTGTGTTCAAGTCCTTGCACAACATATACATTTTCAATGATAACATTTCCAGCTTGCAAACAGCCATATCCCTCCGTTAAACCTTTGCTGTTATCTCCAAAGGTAACCACTGGGCCAACTTTCTCAACCACATTTGATAGCAGGGCTCTATCTCCGGTCATATGTCTTGACGATCCGCTGTCAAGAATCCACACTACCGGTTGTACCTGTTTAATGCCCTGCAATACAAATGGATTAGAACTTCTTCGGAACCCAAGCTTGGCTGGGTCCGGCATACTTGTAAAATTGGCCTTTATCAGGCAAAACAACATTCTTAATTTCACTATTCTCAACATTCTCAATGACTGAACATTTGACCTTTAAAACAGCCTTATCAAATTTCTGTTTAGGCTTAGGCACAAATGTCTCCTTTCTAGCTTTAGGAGGACTAGCAGTCTTAGACCTATCATGCTTTCTATTATTCACATGCTGACGAGGAGTAGTCTTATCATTAGAAACATGCTTACCATTAAAATAAGCAAACAACAGATTAAAAGCACAAGACATACAATCAGGAACACCACATGCTTTATGAGAAGGATTAACAATAGGCAACTTATGCATGGTAGACATGGCATTTGTGTTATCCAACTCATGTGTGTCTGAGTTAGTCTCAGTTGCTTTCACAACCTTGACTGGAACTTTTGACACACTTGACTTGGAGACAGCTTTCCCATTAGCATTATCTTCAGCACGGATTTCTTCTTGAATAATAAAAGAGGTCTCATCAAATGGTTCGGCAATTGATTCTTTATAGAGGGGTTCATCAACACCCTTAAGCACATGTGGTACTTCCCTGCCTTTAGCACATACATGAGGAGGGGAGTTTATGCCTAATTTTCCAATAGCAGCATTGTAATCATAACCTATTCCATGTGTTTGATTAACAGCTTGCTTATTGTAAAACTCTTTGGACTTCGAGAATTAAAGTAAGCTTTAACCTTAGCCTCAAGACCGGTGATCTTGTCTTTGAGAATAGTTTCGAGTTGTCTATAACAGTCAACTCTATTCTCTAGAAAAGATACTTGTTCTTTTAGTTTATCTTGATTAATGTGCACAAGTCTTAATTCATTGACCTCTTTCTCAAGGTCTTTGATTTGTTGATTTAACAATTCATTATCACGACGAGCACAATCTAAGTTACCTCTTAGATGATAAACCATTTCAGCATCAGAAAGTTTTACCTCTTTTCTTGACGATGAGGTGCTTGCATTACTAGCCATGAGAGCAAGATTCCCAACTTCTTCATCTTCACTGTCAGTATCATCCCAGCTTCTTCCCTTTGCCAGGTACGCCCTTTCAGATTTACTCTTCTGATTAGAATCGTAAGAGTTCTTCCTAGCTTGTTTTGGCTTCCTGCATTCTGTGGCAAAGTGTCCCAACTCATTACAGTTGAAGCATCGAATGGTGCTTCGATCAACCATCCCTGTTTTATACCCACCACTGCTGGTGTTAGAGGATGAAGATCCACCTTTCTGGAATCTGTTGTAGTTGGACTTGTACTTGAACTTGGGATTCCTTTTGAATCTGACATTTGAGAATCTCTTGACAATCAGGGCCATTGACTCATCCTCCAATTGCTCCAGTTCTTCCAAGGAATAATAATCATCTCCTGATTGATTTGTAGTAGGAGAATCAAATTCTGCTACTATCACATTATCTTCAACCTTGGAAGACTGTACCATTCTATCTGACTGTTGAGATTGTTGTTGATATTGTGATTGTTGTTGTTGTTCATCAGCTACTAGAGCAGTAGACGTGCTGACCACTCTTCCTTTCCCGTAAACTTCCTTCTGCTGAATCTGCTCCAGCTCATAAGTCTTTAACACACCATAGAGCCTTTTCAAAGAAATCTCACTCAGATCTCTTGCTTCTCTTATGGCAGTGATTCTATGTTCGAGATGAGTTGGCAGTGTTAAAAGGAACTTTTTGTTGACCTCCCTGATGGAATAGTATTTACCATTAATATTCAGGTTGTTGATCAATGCATTATACCTCTCAAACACTTCAGTGATTCCTTCTCCTGGATTTGATTTGAAATATTCATATTCAGAGGTTAGGATTTCTAGTTTGTTCTCCCTAACTTCCTCTGTGCCTTCATTAATAATCTCAATAGTTTCCCAGATATGTTTGGAATCTTTACAATTCATCACATGTCTATTCATCAGGGGATTAAGGGAATCTACTAAGATTAATTGAAGGCTAGCATCCAGGGAAGCTTCTTCTATTTCAGCAGGAGAGAAGTCCTCAGGATCCTTCACATAAGTTCTCGCTTTGGTGATCACCACATCATTTTCTATTACCTCTGGTTCCATAACCATAGGAATTTTTGGACCCTTCTTCAACACTTGCAAATATTTGGGATTAGCAACCTGTAAAAACAGTAGCATCTTCTTCTTCCACATAACATAATTTTCTTTATCGAAAAGTGGAATTTTAACGGTTCCAACTTTTTGTGTAGTCATTATGAATTTTTTGAGTGAATAAAAAATTCAAGAAGTGAAAGAAACACAAAAGTCTAGGATCTAGATTTGTACGTTAATCAGAAGGCTCTGATACCAATTGTTAGGTCCCAATTTGTTTGTAGAAGGGGGGGTTGAATGCAAACAATACCGTTTAGTCGAATAAAATGCGGAATAAAATTGTGAAACAAAATTCAAGTTAAATAAAACTTTTATTAAACTTGAAAGGTGTTACAACTACGGTATCGGTTACAAGGGATTAATCTCAAATCAATTATTACAAATCTAGAATAAATTTGACATGAACTTTTTCTATTTTTGTAATTAAAAGATCAAATGCTAAATGCGATTTGAGATTAAGTTCTAGGGATTTTGATCCGCTAGATTGTTACACAAGAACAAGAGAGTGATTTCTAGTTGATTGGATTTAACTTTACAAGCTAGAAATTGTGATCTTGAATTAGCAGATAAGATGAAATATTTGGCTGCTTTTTCTCTGTTTGTTCTTGGCTTCTGTTTTTATTGCTTTTTTTGAAAGAATTGGTCTTCTGCTTCTTTTAATCAACACAGCCGAGATTAATGAACTGGTGTGACAATCCTTTGTCCAATAAGACTTTCGGTGTGACAATCTTTTAGAGCTAGCAAGACAATTAAAATGAACTAGCAAGACTTTCGGTATGACTATTGATTGTCATACCGATTGTCATATTAGTTCAAATGAAATTGTTTTACTGAATTAATAAGTGATTTTAATCTAAATAATAATTCTATCAAGACAATCAACTGAATTAGCATGACATTCGGTATGACTATCAATTGTCATACCGATTGTCATACTAGTACAATCAGTTGTCTTTTTAGAATTAAAACAGATTTTAACCAATTAAAATTCTGAAAAACCTTAATATTAATTCAGAATTAATTAATCAATTAATTTAATTAATCAAATAAATTAATCTTTGCAGATATAATTTATTTTCATAATTAAATTATATGACTTAATTAATTAATAGAGAATTAATACTAACCCTGAGCAGCATCCATTCTTCTGACAATCTTCTGAAAGTCACTGAGACTTATGAATCAATTCCGCCACTTCAATGCTGACACTCGATGTACTGTCTGGTTCATGAGTGACTAACTTTCATGACGTTTCTTCATGTCTTGACTTTGTTGTTCTGATTGAATCCTTGTAATAAATAATACCCTGACGAGATCTCTGTCACTTGATTAAATCCACGATCTTGATTTATATCACTGAGGCATGATCAAATTCTTGAACTTCTTCCAGTGAATCTTCAAGTCTGTAGATGAACAATGTTTCTTTATTCTTTGACAGATGTTACTTTGTGAGATCTCTCTGATGATAGATCCACTATTTACTTATTACATTCTTATTTGAGTTGAGTTAAATACTCGAATAAACGAGTAGGCTATGACATATGCCTTTCAGAAATGAGGGAGTTAAAGTGGATCCGGCAAAGATTGAGACAGTTATGAGTTGGGAGAGGCCAAAGACTCCTACGGAAGTGCGAAGTTTTCTAGGATTGGCCGGATACTATAGAAGATTCGTCAAGGATTTCTCGAAGATCGCCACGCCATTGACCAAGTTAACCAGAAAGAATCAAAAGTTTGAATGGAGTGCAGAATGTGAAGATAGCTATCAAGAGTTAAAGCAGAAGTTGGTAACAGCTCCGGTGTTGGTACTTCCAGATGATCAAGGGAATTTTGTAATATTCAGCGACGCTTCACATAAGGGTTTGGGTTGTGTGTTGATGCAACACAGTAAAGTGATCGCATATGCGTCAAGACAGTTGAAGCCGCATGAGTTAAAGTACCCGACGCATGACTTGGAACTAGCCGCCATAGTGTTCGCACTCAAGATCTGGAGACATTACCTCTATGGAGAGAAGTGTGAAATCTACACGGATCACAAGAGTTTAAAGTACATTTTTACTCAGAAAGAGCTCAATATGAGGCAGAGGAGATGGCTGGAACTGATCAAGGACTATGACTGCTCGATAAATTACCATCCTGGAAAGGCGAACGTAGTGGCCGATGCTCTGAGTAGGAAGGAGAGATTGAATATGATGATAACATCAAAAGATTTAACTGGAGAAATCGAAAAATTGGAATTGGAACTTTGTGCTTATGGAAAAGTTGAGGAAGTTTGTCATGCGATGACCTTTCAGCCAACACTAGTGGAAAAGATAAAGAAGTGTCAAGAGGAAGTAATGGAAAAAGAGAAGAAACAGTTATCTGGAGAGGAGATTATCACTCAAAGGGATGAGCAAGGGATACTAAGGTTTTCATCCAGAATATGGATTCCCCATATACCTGAAATAAAGAATGAGATCCTCCATGAAGCCTATAATTCGAAATTTTCAATCCACCCGGGAAGCACCAAGATGTATCGAGACTTAAAGAAGAACTTTTGGTGGCCAAATATGAAGCGAGACGAGGCAGAATGGGTTGCGAAGTGCTATACTTGTCAGAAAGTAAAGGCAGAACATCAACGACCAAGCGGATTAATTCAGCCCCTGAAGATTCCAGAATGGAAATGGGAAAATATCGCTATGGACTTTATAGTAGGACTACCGCGAATGAAATCCGGACATGACGCAATATGGGTTATAGTTGATCGTCTTACGAAGTCGGCGCATTTCCTTCCAATAAACAAGAAGTCGTCATTGGACAAGTTGGTTCATTTGTATGTGCGCGAAATCGTACTAAGGCATGGAATACCCGTATCAATAGTTTCAGACAGAGATCCCCGATTTAACTCGAGATTCTGGAAGCAATTTCAGGAATGTCTTCGCACGAAGTTGAATATGAGCACGGCGTACCACCCGCAGACTGATGGCCAGAGTGAAAGGACAATTCAAACAATTAAAGATATGTTGCGCAGTTGTGCAATCGATTTTGCAGGAAGTTGGGACGACCATTTGCTGTTGATTGAATTCTCTTACAACAACATCTATCATTCCAGTATCGGCATGCCACCATACGAAGCTTTGTACGGGCGAAAGTGTAGATCACCAACAAGTTGGGATGAAGTAGGAGAAGGAAGAATTCTCGGCTCGGATTTGGTACAACAGTTGCATGACTCGGTCAAGTTAATTCAGAAAAGGTTGCTTGCTGCTCAAGATAGACAGAGGAAGTATGCGGATCCAGCGCGTAAGGACGTTCAATTCCAAATTGGCGAAGCTGTGTTGCTGAAGGTGTCACCTAGAAAAGGGTTGATAAGATTTGGCAAGAAAGGGAAGTTAGCACCTAGATACATAGGTCCTTTTGAGATTTTAAGTCAAGTGGGAAAGGTGGCCTACGAGTTGGCCTTACCACCTCAGTATCGGCATGTGCATAATGTGTTCCATGTATCGTTGCTTAAGAAGTACAATCCTGACGCTAGCCATGTGATAGAATATGAACCTGTAGAAATTCAGGCAGACCTGTCATTTGTGGAGCAACCGGTTAAAATACTCGACTGGCAAGTAAAGAGTCTTAGAAATAAGTCAGTAAAGTTAGTAAAAGTACTTTGGAGGAACCCTAAGGTCGAAGAGTCGACTTGGGAGTTAGAGTCTGATATGCGTTCCCGGCATCCTCATCTTTTCTCTTAGATTCTGGGGACAGAATCCCTTAAGGGGGAGAGGATGTTACGACCGGCATTTTATGTAATATTATTTGGGGATTGGGTATAATATTAAAGTCAAATGAAAATATATTCAATGATTGTACGCTAGTGTGAGTGAAAGTTTCTGCATTATAAATTTGCTTTGTGTAGTATATGATTTTTCAAAGCAAGAGTTTATTTAATTTCTTTATTTTTGATTTATAAGGAATATTCTAAGCTTTGGAAAATTTTTCTTTTAAAAGGTATTTTTTTCACAAATTTTGAAAATGATTTTATAAAGTCTCTAAAAATCCAAGTTATTTTATGATATAAATTTTATAATTTTTGAACTTATATTTTATTTTATAAAAATAAATCATTATAAATTTTAGTTGTCATATTTATCAAATTACATAAGAGACCATGCATGCAAATCACCCTTCTATTCTCTCAAAGGGCAAACAAGACTTTTCCAACCCCACTAACTCATTTGATTATTACCAAATTACTACCTTAGCCTTGCATGCAAAATGGCCTAACTTTAACCAAGGGATATTTTTGTAAGTTCTCACTTCCACTCATTATTTGTAAACTAAATAGCATAAAACAAAGAAATCAAAGTGGGAGAAGTCATTCTCATTCCACACTCCAACACCCCACAAATTTTCTCTCCTCCCCCTCCCACATTGCTCTCGGCCGAAAGCCAATTCCCCACCCCCTTTCATTTTTCAATTCATTCTTCATCTTCCCAAGTGTAAATCTTTTACCTACATTCATCTTATATACTTTCCAAGTGTTTTGTGACTTGGAAGTTGAAGTTCCATGGATGCATGTGTAGTTCTTATGTGATCTCTAAAGAGAAACTCTTGATTCTTGTGAATTCAAGAGCTCTCTATGAGATATATTATGTATATGTGCTAACTAAGTATTTTATGGAGATATCATGCTTTAAAATCCTTTGCATGCTACTGAAATTTCATTATATATTTATGTTTAGCCATGCATGTTAGTTTTAAGACATTAAAATGATGATCAACCATGTTTTGCATGCTACTCTTTTCGAAATCATGTAGTTATGTTTAAAATCTATAAATTCGAAATATGTGTGCTTAAAATAGATTGTTTCCATGATAAATTTCTTATTAATACTTAAAAGAAGTTATATTTCATGATTATTAAGGATGAGTATTAGGTGCAAGTCGATTTTGCAAGCATTTACAACTTTATGCCTAGCCAAAATCTTGTTATGTGCTTTTCATGAGTTGTATGTTATATATTTAGTTACATGTTGTTGTTTTTGGGCATGGATGATCTCACCCAAGTTTATTTTGAGAATAAGGGAGTTAGTTCAGTAGATTACCATGTATAAGTCTTGGTTTAAGTATTGAGTTGTTGTTAGTTGAGTTTGTCAAGTCAAAACCTTGGAAAATGAGAGTTATAGTTTCTGCAGAAAAATTAGTATAGCACCCTGAGATTTAGAGTGAGTTTTGACCATGTCATTGGTGTGCACTTTGAGGCCCAAGCTACCAGAAGTTAGTATTGGGAGTATATAAAAGGTTTTAGGAGTTGGTTGGAGGTTTGCATGTCATTTGGTTAGGTGCACAAGTAGAATCACAAAATCTGTCCAGCAGGGGACAGTTTTGTTGCAACATAGAAATAGGGAGATTTGACCATGTCATGGGTAGGCCCTCATTAGGCCCAATTGGGCCTTAGTTAGAGGGAGTATCAGAGAAGTTTTTCCAACCATAGTTCATAGGATATGAGTTAGAACCATGTGTCACAAGTTAATTCAAGTCAGGGCGTTTTCTGCCCAGAAAAGCAGGGGAACCTTGGACTTTTAGCTTAGGCCCAAGAAGGCCCAAGCCAGGCCCTTGAGCCACATCAAGTTTGTGAGATGCCCTTAGGTCAGGAGAGTTTTGTGTAAAAGTTTTGAAGGAAAACTTGTAGTTTAAGAGTGTCTAATGTACTCAAGAAACCATAGTTATCATTCTGAAATTTGTACCAGTGAGCACTTTCACTTATCACATAGTTTTAGAACACTTAGAAGTGAGTATTAGGTCGACCACCATAGTTTTAAGATAGTATAAGGTCAGTAGAGCAAAAGGCACAAGTGAGGGTCAATAGGTTTTGGATAATTTAGGAAAGGCACATCGAGTTAGGAAGCCAAAATTAGAAGACCTTGTCTAGTTTAGCGACCAAGTGACTTAAGTTGTGAGTCGAGATCATCCAAGCCTAGTGTTGCATTATGGTATACGTATATGGTGTTATTTGGTGTTAATATATGATATGTGAATATGTGGCTATGTGTGTGCAATTATAATTTAAAGGAGAATATAAATTAAGTGCATATAGGCCTAAGTGCCATCCGTGTTTAATTTCGAGTTGTAAATAGGTTAAGTTGGTGAGAATATATTATAATGAGGATTATTATTATTTATGTAGGATCTCGAGACGAGGGAAAACTTGCCATAAAAGTCGAGTGAAGCTCCAGTTGTTGCTCCTACCAGTCAGACCAGACCAGCCTATCTCAAGGCAAGTGATTCAACTTGACCTTCGTATTTACTACAAATAGTTCTTATATATTGATGCAATTATCCTGAGTCATTTTGATATATTTAAATCAAGCGTATCTTTTGTTTATCTTTGAGTTACATAGAGATGCCATGAACCCTCGAGTACGTATTGCAAGTAGTTCAAAAGACTTTCATGATAGTTTAATGCCATGATAAAATGAAGAGTTGATATATTACTTGATGGATCCTCTTGATTAACATGTTGATGTTTCCTAAGTATTAATATCTCATCCTGATACTTGAACCCCTATAGAACCTTACTTTGAATTCTGATAGTCAGATACTTACCAGCTTGATTCCTCATTGATTGATACCCTCTTTCTTATCCTAAAGCTTGACAATTCTGATATGTCCTGAGTTAAAGATCATTCTTCATACCTTAACACCCTTAGTATTCATGAAGCTTACCTTCTTGATGATCCAGCACTTGAACCTTGATGAGAAACCATTGCTTTGAGCCCAAATTGGCATTACCCTTCATATTATCCATTAGCCTCACTAAATCCTCTTGTCCAAATCTTTGATATATGAAAACCATTCAATTACTTGAATAGAGAATAGTTTTGTGAATCATGGCTCTGATATTCAGTACCTTGTTTCCCGTGTTTCGAGTTGATCTATAATTCCTTAATAAAAATTTTTACTGTTAAAAGAGATTTTGTTACAATTCGGCATCAGCTTTTGAAATAAATAAAATGTGGGTTTTCAGTCCCAAAGGGGGATAAATGTTTTCTTTGAATGGTGGATCTGGACTGAGACGCGAATCCTTTCCACACTTATATTAGGCTTAAAAGTTGCCTAGGGATTCCCATTAATGTTTTAGAACCCAGCGAGGTTCGGGATTACTTCGCGGCTGATCACCGGCTGTAATCCGTAGCTTCATAAAATGATTTTGATTAAGACATGATTTTAAAATTGTTTTGATGAAAGCAAAATGATGCCATCTCACATAGTTTTTATCTCTCGTTACCTTTGGTTATGACTTTCCATTGTCATTCTTAAAAGTATATCTCAATTTATATTTTGTGTCATACTGTTAGCACTTGTTGAGCATTTGGCTCACTTCTTGCTTTACCCTGATATTACAGCTAGCAGCTATGGTTAGATTCAAGCAGACTGCCCGTAAGACCTGTGATGCTGATGCTTATGTTTGAGCTCAGGTAGAATAAGTAATAATAGTTGTGTGAGCACTCGGTATTTGTAATCAGATGTAATAGTTGGTAGTGTTGGGCTGTTCCAAACCCTAAACTGTAAGATCTTGGATTTTGGTTGTGTATTCTTCATTAAAAAGATGTAATAGCTATATTTATTTTGCTGTTTAAGTTGGGGGTGTGACAAGATGTAATGGTGCTTTATCTTTCTCTCAGTTGCGCACTATTGATGGAACTACATATGATACATTTAAGGAAGCATGTGGTGCTCTTGGTCTGTTGAATAATGACAGGCAATGGCATGATGCTTTGGAAGAAAATGCATTCTCAGCTATGTCAACCCAAATTCGGGCTATGTTTGTTAACATACTGGCATATTGTTCAGTGTCTGATCCGCTTGCGCTATGGAAAAAAGACTGGCCAACATTGTCAGACGATGTTCTTTATATTAGGCGTAAGATTTCAGATAACATTCATTTAACACTGTTCGAGTATGAAATCCAGAACTATGCTTTAGCAGGTGTGTGTTCAATATTAAATACATGATACGTTTGTTACTTTGTAGTATTATTTTTATTATTTTTATTTAGATTTCGGAACATTTACCATTTTTTTTGTGCAGAGATTGAAAAGTTGTTAAATGATGTTGGTAAGTCCTTAAGAGATTTTCATATGATGTCATTTCCTGACGAACGATTTTTCCACACTTTTGTCAATCGTCTTATTGTTGAGGAAACTAGCTACAATAAAGAAGAATTGAGACTTAATCATGACAAAGCTCATAAAAATCTGAACTCAAGGCAGCTGGATATATATAATGCACTTGTTGATAATGTAAACAAAAATAAAGGTGGAATGTTTTTTGTTTACGGGAGCGGTGGATGCGGTAAAACGTTTCTTTGGTAAACTCTTTGTTCACGTTTTCGATCAGAAGGAAAGATTGTTCCTCCTGTTGCAGGCTCAGGAATTGCTGCTACACTTCTTCCTGGTGGCCGAACAGCTCATTCTAGGTTTAAAATACCGCTTAAATTAGAACAGAGTTCTATTGCTGGAATAAAACATGGTACATACATTGCAGAGTTGATGCAGCACACAAGTATTATAATATGGGATGAAGCTCCAATGCAGCATCGCTATACATTTGAAGCCGTGGACAGAAACTTGCGAGACATAATGGCTGCCGTTGATGTAAAACGAGGAAAAAGACCTTTTGGTGGTATTACAGTTGTTTTTGGAGGCAATTTTCGACAGATATTACCTGTGCAATACAACAATTATAATGTTATTATATTTTTGGCTTCTAATCCAAGAGTGATCATTTTGTTAATGGATTACAGAATATTGAAGTAGCTCTTGATACTGTGAATCAGGTCAGATGTAAAGTCCAGCCGCAATGCTAAACATCTCTCAATACAATCATGGCAGATACTATTACAAATCAATACAGCAGAGTTGAATATGTATAATGGCTGTCCCAGTAGTAAACCAATATAACCAAAATCACAACATACACTGCTAGGCAAAATAGATTAAGACTACCAACGACATAGTTAAAAGAATTGGATTGATTTTTCACCATATAAGTCAACATACAATATGATGATACTATATGAAAAAAATACCCAATATTAATCGATACACAATGTTATCATGAGATTACATTGTCAATCCTAAACTAATCTTAAAAACTATTTTCATAGAATCATAAATGTAGGCTATTCACTATACATATTTGTATATTAACATGAGCATGATTGAACAAATCGAAGACAGTAAACATCTATTAGATATTGATATTCAATCATCAGGTTCCTAATTGAAGGATAGAGTATAAACATAACTCCATGACAACTGTTGAATGATCCGATGGAAAAGTTATCAGCCGATGCTCCGTGCAGAGTTGTATTGCGGTTTAATTGTAGTATTCACTTTGAATGGGGCTTTGCATGCAAGGGTTTATTTTGATCCATATACCAAAAACTATTGAACCACTAAAAAGTCAAATAGCACGCATCTCTATGTATAATTATGATTTGTGTTTAATTAGTTGGAAAGATGTAATAAAAGAATTATAAGTTATTACAAATTATGAATATTAAGTAAGATTACATAATTTAGTTACATAATTATGAATATATTAATAATTTAAAAATAACATTTAAAAGAGCAAGTAAATATCATTTATCTACTAACAAAAAAATATTTATTATTTTTAGAACAATATGCTGCAATCTTATCATAAAAGTTAATAATTCATGAATTATTTTTCCCAATAAGTTTATTTAACTGAATATGTCCTTATTACGGTTTATAAACAATACTATTTATTCGAGAATTTTAATTTCTCAATATTATGTGATTAAGTTTTCAGTTTTGTATTTTACGCCATTATATCTTCACAATACACAGTTCAAATAACCAGAATTCGTAATAGAGTATTATATGTCAATTTGTTATACATGTTCACTCATCTTCCCATGCTAAAAATAAAATTGATTTTTTTATAATTCTTTGCCGGATTATATATATTTTGCAAAAAAATATTTTGTAAGTGTAATTTGATTAAAAAAAATAATAGACATCTAAAACAAACATAGATATTTCAATTAATTAATGATCAACAAATTATTTTGAATTAAAATATTGTTATCAAATATTTATACATATTTTTTTTATCGTAGATATCCCGCAGCCACTACTCTTCGGGTGCGCACTGGGTAAACATTAAGGGCTCACGCAATAGCCGACAAACCAGGTGAACGAAGTTAAAGCGCATTTAAGCGACAGGCTCTTAAATGCTCTTAATACTGTTTACTTTGAGCTAATTAATATGCATAATAAGTTTTAACTTTTATTTTCTACGCCATAAAATCATCGCAATATTATGCCCATATAAGAATAACAAAAAACTACGATTCTTTGTTAAACAATATGCTGCAATCTTAACATAGAAGTTGACAATTCGTGTTTTTGTTACAAAAGGTTTATTTGACTAAATATGCCCTTATTACGGATTATAAATATTACTATTTATTCGAGATTTTTAATTTCTTAATATTCTGTTATTAAGTTTTAAATTTTGTATTTTACGGCATAATATTCTCACTATACACATTACTAAGGTCCTTCGACTTTAATAGACTATTATGTGCCCTTTTGTTATATATGTTCACTTATCTTCCCATGCTAAATTTGTAATAGTTTCCAATATACAATTGGTATCGTTTTCGTTATTTGGAGCCGGATTATATATATTTTTGCAATTTGTTTTTTTAATTATAATTGGATTAAAAATAATAATATAAGTCTAAGACAAATGTAGATATTTAAATTAATTATTGATCAACACAATGTTTTGAAATAAAATATTATTATGAAATTTTGGTACATATTAAACTGTCAACTGTGGATATTTTAAGATTTAATATGCTCTTACTACGGATTACAGACATTACTGCTTATTCGAGCTAATTAATATGTAAAATAAATTTTCTTATGAAGTTTTGCCATTTGTATTTCACGCTATAATATCATCATAATGCAAATTACAAATAACCATTGACTTTAATAGACATGCATAATCTGAAATTGTTAATAAATTAAAATGTGTAATCGGCTCACTTACGTGTTCACTGTATAGGTATATGAATATGATATGTTATATTGTAATAATAAATTTCTACTATCTACGTCAATCGTTTTGTTGGTAAAATAATATTCTTGACAGATTTGCATAAGTAATTACCAAGTTATAAATCAATGTATTATTATGCTTTCGATCAAATCTACAAAATGAATTGATTAAGCCTTCTATTATGAACTTCTAAGGTTGAAAAATATATTGTATGTGTACTTGATACTAATTCCTTTTTTTCAATAATAGGACAATGATATTCAATATTCGTCAATCATTATATTCACGATTCTGTGCAACAACTAATAATTTGATTTATGAAATCATCTAAAGAAAATTAACAATTAAAATATACATATTTTGGTACAATCAAATTATCAAGAAGTATCATATTCTCACTGCACGATTGACTTTACATATTTCAGAGTAACTAACTTTATTCCATATTAATAGCCTGACATATCACATATAACAACTTTGGCGGCATAAAACATGTAATCTGATCATATCTCTAAATTAAAGTTGTAGATATGCATCTAAATCTTTTTCATAGCATTTTGTTTTAATTCCGATATTGTCATAGTTGTTCCTGTATTATAACTCAGAGCTGCAGAAGAAACGTTGCATACCACATCTTGCAAGCATCATGGGCTAGTATTCTGCATACAATTTGTATTACATGGTGAACGATTATGAATTCTGGAGTTTACTATTATGTTCTCTTTTAATATATATTTTAAAATTCAATTCTTTCAGCTCCAGTTATAGTTCATTCGCTTTCTTCACTGGACATTTACAGCCGAAACTTAAGGATAAGAGTTCGAGTCACAAGATTGTGGCATACTAATAATAGAGAAGGAGTCTTTGTTGGATATAATTTGATTCTTTTGGACCCTCGGGTAAGTGATGTTTAAAACAGATTGTTTTACGTTGTCACGTTTATAGTTGCGAGTATACTATTGTAACCTACATGTTTTCCTGTTTGTAAGAATGATCATATGCAGGCTTTTGTGAGAGCTGATATATGGAACTCTCTTGACAACACTATTGTTGAGGGTCAGATGTATGAAATAACAAATTTCATTACTACCCACGCATCTAGTATCTTGAGGCATGTTCGTTCTGCGCTAAAAATTGTTTTCACACCTTTAACCACAGTCCAAACTATGTATCCAAGCGACTTAGACCGGATTTTCATAGCGAGGCACAATTTTGAATTTGTCAGTTTTCCTCAGTTGGCTATAAATCCTGAATCTTATGCTCTCGATAGGACATTCGCCATAGGTATCAATAAATTTCATATGCTTTATACTAACACAACAATGTAAAAAGTGCATTTGTTTATGACATTGTTTGTTAGGTCACACACACTGTAGAGGGGGTGAATACAGTGTAAAATACAATCAAATCGAACTTTTAATATTTCAAGTAACATAAAACAAACTTTATTGAAACAATAAACTCTGTTACAGTATGGAACTGTTACCTCTCAGTGATGAACAAATATCACGAGAGCTGATAGGTTTACAATGAATAATCTTCTCGAATATGATAACACTTCTAGTGTAAACCCTATGTCTGTGTTTATATACTACACAGTTACAAGATAATCGCTAATTGATATGGAATATAATTCTGCTTCCTAAAATATATCAATCAGATATCTTTTCTTCCAAGTATTCCATTCTTCACGGAACTCCTTCTTCATGCATATCTCTTCTTATGCTTATCTCGATCTTCTTTCCTTTAATCAGCTACTATCCTTATCTGAACATACTTCAGCACTTAAGTTCTGATATCCATCTTCTGATGATTATCTCCTGATAATATAAGTACTGATATCCTTAAGTCCTGACTTCCAGTAAGTACTGATTTATCCTGTTTAAGTAAAATCTGAAAACTAAACATAAATCATATTAGCCATGACATTATCAAATATATCTAACATTGTTCTTTATCAGATATCATAGGAGTTGTTGCTGATCTCCGGCCAAGGGTGAACATTGAGACAATTTTTGGAACTCAGCCTCTTATACGATTCAATGTTACTCAAGGACCAGAGTAAGAATTAAGTTACACGTGTAGAAATTTATTGAACTAATGTATCTACTTAAATTTAAATTTTGTTTATTTCTATGTGTTTTGTTACAAGTGTTTCTTTCAAAGTGGATATATGGGGTGCATTGACTGAAAGTATGACTTCACTGTATGAAGATGGTGAAGAGACACCGATCATTATTGTTCTGTCAAGTGCCAAAGTTATCATGTACAAAGGTTAAATTTATGGAGTTAATATAGTTTATTATATTATTTACTTAGACAAGCACATTGTACGTTTGTAACATGTTATTTTTGGTTGTTAAGGCATCGCTATTATCACTAATACTCCGGCCTCCAAATTCTACATTAACCCCGGAGTACAGGAGGTTTTTAACTTTAGGCATTGGTATGTGTAAAAATATTGTTTTGAAAACTTTGTATGTTAACTGTTTTTGGGTATAAATCTCTTAATACATTTATGTGTGTTACAGGCTTGAGGGCATGGGATATGATGGTGCCAATAGTGATTGATGAATTAAATAAGGTAAATATAGCATTTGTTACAGAAGTAATGTCCCATAAGATTGAACACAAATGACTAGATATATGAAATTAAATATTCTAATATATTTCTTATTGTTTCCTTTGCAGGAGGAGATAGTCGAAGGTGGTTTTTGATATTTGGAAAGAGAATGCATTACACAGATGTCGCATGAAAGAAAACTTTTTATTTCAATCAGAATTTTCGTAAAGGATATCTAAATAAGTTTTAGAGACAAGTCATTGTTTATGTTTAAAACTTTATGTTGGATTTGTAGATGGTTTGAATGTATGCCCTTGCTGATTTCTGCTTATTGTTGGAGTTCCCTAGCCTTATTATCATCCTGTTCATTTTCTGTATTTTGTACTGCATCTTCTATATGCAAATCAACTGACTCTTCATTGTTCGCATGATTATCTAACACAACATGTTTGTTTTGTGTTTAACTATTAAATGGATTGCTCAAATCCTTGATTGTAACATTTGATGCTTAATATTTTCTCAACGTTTAACTGTAAAAACTTAGTAAATGGTTTTAGATAATATTGAAAGAAAATCATGAGACACGATATGCATAACAAAACAGACTTAATCATGTCTGATTGCCTTCTACTTTTGGTATTTTAACTTAAAAAAATGGTAACATCAAATTGATGAATTACAAAATCTAAGTAGAATTAAAAGTAAAATATTTATCATATTTTGTCTTAATTTCCGTTCCTGTTAAGCTTTTAATTGTTACAATAGATGTTTAGGAAGAAATCACTACCGAAAATATTGTACTAGACGATTTATTCTAATTTGAAGGTCGTAGACATTGTTATACCATGTGAAGTTATTATAATTATTTTCAGAATATTGGATTACTTATGCAGAATCTTAATCCTAACAAACTCATATGTAAAGATTACGCTAACTGGATTAACATCAATCATGTACCTAAATTCATGGTTGACATAGTAATCCTTCTACATATATGGTTAACATATGTTCTATGAGTGTTTAAATTGTGTAGCCTTTTAATAATCATTTGGTTGTTGTTCATCTTTGTCATGGCTGGCATGGAAAATAATCTTACATCAGTTGATAGCACTAGGAATGATTGGAGGGTTCGTGTACGTATTACTCAGATGTGGCCTTCATTTTCTGGCAGTCAGCAATTCCGAGGTGTTAATCTAATTTTGCTTGATTCTGAGGTAATGTCGTTCAGTTTATAAAGTAGTAGTATATGATCAATGTTTATATAGAAGAGTTTTTTAATTAGCCAATGTTATGCAGGATTGTCATGTCTTTGCATTTGTGAATCGTGTGATTTGGCATGATGTTAGCAATATCATACTTGAAGGAAATGCATATGATATTCACAACTTTATAGTAATGGAGCCTGCAGGACTTTTGAGACCGGTATCTTCTGATAAGATTATTGTTTTCGCACATGATACCATTGTCCATCCAGTTCCTTTTGAAATAAATACCATTCCAAGGCACAAGTTTGAGCTTAAGACTATTCCTAAGATTTCTGAACTTGCAATGTCACTTTCTGAGCATGAGGTCCCTGTACATGCTATAGGTATTTCTGTATCTTATCACATAATTGTTTTTATTTAAAATAATCCTTTACAAATTCTAATTAGATGACATTGCATAGATAATGTTGGCATGGCTCAAAATATTGAACCAGTAAAGCAAGTTTATACACGGTTTGGTGAGAAAAAGTTTCTTCGTTTTGAGTTATTTGATGGCAGGTAAAACCATGCTTTCCCAATAAATGTAGTTTCGATCAGTGTTTTCCAATTCCAATATGATTGTCTATCTTTGTTTTCCATATCAGCAACGTGGTTCAGATTTGTGCTTGGGATCAATTTACTGATCATGTAGCAACGGCGCTAGAAGGAAATGTTGTGTATCCTCCAATAGTGATCTTGACAACAATGAGGCCACTAATCCATAATGGTTCCACTGTCAATCTACATATCTTTACTAGAAACTATAATTATTTTTCATGGTGAAAACTAACTCTTATTGGTAAATTGCTTCTAATAGGTTCACTGCAGATAAGAAGTTCATCATGTTCACAGATTTATTTCAATATTAATCATCCGGCTGTTGAGGTGTTAAGGCAAAGGTATAAACACTTTTTGGGTAATGTAAATTTTTAGTACTGGGAGAGATATAAACATGATTGAATTGTATAAACTCTAATAAACATGTTGTGTACTATTGTGTCTACAACATACTTGGTGGAGCAGTCTAAATAAAATACTTTTAGCGTGAAGTCTTCCCTACACATTTGCAATCAATTTATTCATAATAAGATTTAGCCAGATTGTGTTCTGAAATGTCTGCTATTTTGCATTACATTTGAGTTTTTGTCATCTTAAAGATAATTGTTTTGAGATTTTAGTATTCAGCCAAACTTTCTCTTATGAATTGGAATAAATTTTAATGTAGACTCATATGAATGTTTTACTCATCTAATCATTTGTTATATGTCATTGCCGAAATCAATGTTTACTTATGACATGTGAATATAATTTTGATATTGCTATTACAAATGGGAATAACATACAAAATAAATGATACTCTTTTCCATGTAGATTGGAAGACAATGTTGTAATTTGAATATAGATAACAACAATGTTCACTTTGATCCAATAATCTTACAAACACTTTCTGCAGAATAATATTGTCACTAATTTATAGTAACGTTGATTAAACATTAACATACTAACATTCTTCTAATAATACACTGGAATATGAATCATATATTGTGACCATAATCATCCACTAATATGCGAATTCTACCAATTGCTTCAATCAACTGACCAGCCTGGCCATTCAAATTAGCAAGATGCTCCTTCCACCCATCGCCAAACTTTTGAAAGCCATTCACCATCTCTGCAGCGTTTAGTTTCAAGGTTGTCTCATGACCACGTAGGGAGGTGGACGTATCACCTAGGAATCTGAGTGGATTTCCCATATAAGATGGTGGAATTTCGTCACTGCTTTGGGATGATTCTCCGCGTGTTTTCCTTGATCCATTCTGCAAAATATCTTCTATATTGCTGTAAAGGATAGAGATAAAATTATGAAGCAAATGTCCAGAAATTGGTAAGACATGAAAAGAAACAAACATGTAAAGAATACTTTAACTGTTCCTGGAGGCCAACCGAACGAGCAAACAAATCAGATTGCCTGCTTTCCATGGATGCATACAACTCTGAGAAGAAAATATTTGCATCTTCCAGATCAGTGTTGAAATCTGCGCAAGTGACAGCCAATTGGTTCAACTCCTCCATTGCCACATTTTTAATCCCTGACCATCGTTTCCTCTTTGCGCTGCGTGAAGTCATTTTTCACGCTATATAAGAGAAGGTGTAAGAAATGGTGTTTGTGTTAATGTGATTGTATGTGTGAGGTCATGTACCTTTCCCTTATATAAGCATCAAACTTTGATAACTTCCTGTTCTATAATGTTCAGTTAAATAACTGCAAGTCAATTACCTAAAACTTTGGTAACTGCAAGTCTCCATAACTCTCACCATAAACAGTTCTCTGTGAGTGAGTCTTTGACAACCAACATACAATTCCCAATTCATCATCAAAATACTCACAAATGTAAAAATTTATGACCAAATGTAAACAGGTTCAAATATGAAACACAAAAAGACTTTTATGATGAAAAGTACTATGACACAAACGCATAAACCATTCTTATATTTTTGGTATCATACAGAGAAAATAGTAAGTGCTTATGATTTTACATCGAAACTATCATCAATCTCAATTACTTCTTCAGAACATGAAGGAAACATGAAATCTTCAAAGCGGTATGTTCCACAACAATGACGAACGTGATTCACGCATGCCATATCATAAACAGAAATATGGAAGTCTGAATTACCGAAATATTTAAAAAACATAATATAACCCTCACGTACAACATACTTTCGTAAAAACTGATTCATCCCATAAATCTTCTTTTCCGCAAAACAGAATTTAAATTTTGCACTCATCCCCCACCGAGAAAAATCTTTAAGTTATTGGCAAGTTTTGTACCATGAAGACAGTAAAACACATGTGGTACTTCCTACATAGTAAGATTATCAATTACTACAAGAACTCATTTTAGTGATTGACTCCTTATAAAACAAGATATAAGTACAAACATACCAGTTCCCCGAACTGTAACGTATGATCTGTAATAACCTTGAAAAATTTGGCATAATGCTGAACATCATCTGGCTCACCTGTTAAAATGCAACATGGGAAACAATTTCAAAATCTCAGGTTTTTAAATAGAAGCTGTTAATGACAAGATACCTCCATAAGTTCCATCTTTTGGAATGACGGATTCATCAAAAACACATATTTTAAACTTCAGTGCTTCATCAGTATGGTAGAGAGCAATGGTATCACCAATTTTTATTTGTGTATCTCGAATGAACCAATTCCACTCATTAGTAAAAAGGACTGCGTCAGTAACCCATTTTACATGTATAGGCCATTCTTGATCCTCAAAACAAAATGTAATGACTGGAGACTTTTCACATAACCCCAATTTGTCGCAAGTATCTGAATTGATAACCTAGAAGGAACAAAACTATTAGAGATAACACATTAAATAAATGATAATGTTTTAAAATAAATTTTGAAATATGGACGTCTATTTGTTACCTCTGTGAATGATATGCCCAACAAATGTTTGCCTTCAATAAGTATGTGCTGAACAATGCATAAATTAGTTGTAGCATTACAACAAAAAGTGGTACTCAGTCTTTCTAACTCGGTATCAGTCCAGGTCAAGTCAGAATCCCATGCCACTTCTGTATATTTCATTTCCACCGCATACGGATTATATACTTGATATTTAAACTGCGCTCCTCCTTCATATTCCAGTAGAACCATATGGTAGGGCTTTATTAAGTAGAAATTCATCATATCAGACAGATTTTTGATGCTCTTAGAGTTTCTCGGATATTTTCCCGTCCAAACAATATTCAAGGGTCCTAATAACTTAACCTCACCAGGGAGGTGACTCCCATAGTTTACATAAAATGGCAATGCCAGAAACTGCATAATTTGAACAAAGTAAGCAAAATAGATACTCTTATATATAACAATTACAATTATTACATAATGAGCAATTGAACTTTAACAAAGTACAGAGCTACATTCTAATACATACCAATTCCCCCTTTCTGTAAAAATCACCCATATTTGTACAAACAAAATATACCTGAACTTCTTTTATATCCATTCTGCATCAATTTACATTCAACGATCAATCGAACATCAAATTATTATTCTAACAATGAGAATACGTAAAATATAATTGAACAACTTACTTCTTTCGGAATGAGTACCCCCGATGAAATGGTATGGATTAGTTATTGTACTGAATGCAACACTTCAAGCTCTAAGCATAAATTACTTGAATCAGCTTCAAATTGAAAGAGAGAGTGTGTGAATTGTGAATTTTAAGTGAGTTTTGTCTGGTTCAAATTGAGAGTGTATGAGTTATAATTGAGCTATGCTGATTTGCTTTTTCTTTTTGTTTTTGGACTATGTTTGTGTATTATTCAACTATTTTGTCCATCCTAAAAACCTAATTTTAAATGTTAAATTCATATTTTACTTTTCCTTATAAATTGAATGGAAATATAAATGCTCTATTAACGTATTTTAATTAAAATAAAAAAATTCTATAATTATGCTTTATATCAATACAGTACATAAGTTTAGAAAATCTTTAATAACTTGCCGCTGTACATACTTTTTTAGATGCAGAATATGTGATGTCATCTAAGAATGAATGTGAGTATTGTATTGTATGTATATCTTTTTTTCATTAAATTAAATCACATTATTTAATTTTGGTATTATCTAAACTATTCATGGCAATATTATTTGACAAAGTTTTACCTAAACTCGACACCATTATATTTCAGTGAAAAATAAACTATTCAAATGGTAAAAATATTCATTTGGTGCGAATCGTAAAAATTAATAAAAAAAATGCTAGCATGCATAGCTGACTCATCAAACTGGAAAGGTCATTTTACATTCCCGGTTACTAATATACAATAAAGATAATTAACCAACAAAATTCATTTTGCACTTAATTTATAATTACAATACTGAATTATACTTTATTCACTTAATCACGTCGCGAAAATCCCAGTCGCTATAGTATGGATTGCTCAAATGCATAATTGTAACAATTGATATAAAATATTCTATCAACTCAAACTCAATCCCCAAGTTTTAAATATAATTCATTTCATCTATAAATGTTAAATCATTATATGTTTACTTAATAGTTATTTGATTTTATGATATGAAGAACATGCATGGATGAATGAAATCAGATTCAAACAATTACTTAATCACTCATCACTAATGTTCAACAAAATTAAAGATATACACAGAAGTATCATATGTAATACCATATGTGGAAAAAAAATCAATGATGTAAGGGTGCATATAGAGGAGGAAGTAACAAAATGGACCCGGTGAATAACAATAATACCTCTGTTTTTATTCAAGTGATAGTTACTCTGTAGTTGTAGTAAAAATAAAAACTAAAACTTTTTGGTACCTGATAAAATAATAGGAGATGTGTCAATTGTATTTTAATCTGGCCACAATTTGGTATCTATACATTTTTTTCATAAAATTAAACCACATTAAGTAATTCATGTTATTTGTCTAATTTGAAAATTTTGTTTTTCTCTTATATATTAGCAACAAAAAAGTTTAACTAACATCATATTGCAACTATTCGTGACAATATTATTTGAGATACTTTTAACTAAACTCAACAACATGATATCCGGCTAAAAATAAAATATTCAAATTATAAAAAGAAGTAGTAAAATAATTTATTTGGTGCTAATCGTAAAAAATAATAAAAATATTTTTTTTGGCTAGCACGCGTAGCGCGCGGGCAAAGGTCCCTAGTTTGATCTAAAAGCTGATGAAGGAATTTTTGTTGGATATCCACTTTCCACAAAAGCCTTCAGAGTCTACAATTTAAGAACAAGGGTTGTCATGGAATCTATCAATGCATCTTTTGATGATAAAAATATTACTGGACTTGAAGATTTCAATGATCATGATCAGCTGAGATTTGAAAATGAAGATTTAAATTCTGATTCTGCAAATTCTGATGGATTAAATCCTGATCCTGTAAGTTCTGACGGGTTAAATTCTGATGTCATTGAAACTGTGGTAACTACTCCAAAGGAAACTGCACCTGTTCAGGGGGAGCAAGCTGAAGATCCTACCACAACTCAAGACTCTCAAGAAGCATCAGAACCTGTCACTTGCTCTTCAAGTTCTGATTCATCAAGTTCTGATGAGCCAAACTCTGATAATTCTGGAAACTCTGATTCTTCAAATCCTGAAGGATCCAACTCTAATTCTGAAGTCTCAGAGAGCATATCTACAGGGGGAGCATCAGAAAATGCTGATGGAGACAACATGGATCATGGGGGAGGATCCAGTTCTAGAAATCAACTTCCATCTGCAAGGAAGTGGACCAAATCACATACACTTGACTTAATAATTGGAGATCCTGAAGCAGGTGTCAGAACTAGAACATCAACATCAAATAAATGTCTCTATCATTCCTTTCTATCTCATACTGAACCAAAGAAAGTAGAAGAAGCTCTTCAAGATGCTGATTGGGTGCAAGCAATGCAGGAAGAGTTAAATTAATTTGAAAGAAATAAAGTCTGGACCCTAGTGTCAAGACCAAAGAATAGATCAGTTGTTGGCACAAAATGGGTGTTCAAAAACAAAACTGACAGTGATGGCATAATTACAAGAAATAAAGCAAGGCTGGTTGCTAAAGGTTACTCTCAACAGGAGGGTATTGATTATGATGAAACATTTGCACCAGTTGCTAGACTGGAAGCCATAAGAATCTTTTTAGCTTATGTTGCTCACAAGAAGTTTAAAGTCTTTCAAATGGATGTGAAAAGTGCTTTTCTCAATGGAGAATTGGAAGAATAGGTATATGTTGAACAACCTCCAGGATTTGTAGATCCAAAATTTACAAATCATGTCTACCGATTAGACAAAGCACTTTATGCCCTTAAGCAAGCTCCAAGAGCATGGTATGAGACTTTAGCTCAATTCCTTCTGGAAAGTGGATTTTACAGAGGTACAATTGATAAAACATTGTTCTACCTCAACCATGGAAAGGACTTACTTTTGGTACATATATATGTTGATGATATCATATTTGGTTCTACAAATGCCAAACTCTGTGAAAGGTTTGCAAAGCTAATGCAGTCAAGATATCAAATGAGTATGATGGGAGAACTTATCTATTTTCTGAGACTTCAAGTCAAGAAAAATGAAGAAGGTACTTTCATAAATCAATCCAAGTATACCAGAAATTTACTGAAGAAATTTGGAATGCAAGATTGTTCAATTGCATCCACTCCCATGGCCACTGCAACCAAGTTAGATAAAGATACTGGTTCATCAGTAGATATTACTAACTACAGAGGTATGATTGGCTCTTTACTCTATTTAACTGCAAGTAGACCTGATATTATGTATGCTACCTGTCTTTGTGCAAAATTTCAGGCTGATCCAAGGGAACCTCATCTAATAGTTGTGAAAAGAATTTTCAAGTACCTCAAGGGTACAATTGATCTAGGATTATGGTATCCTAGAGAATCAGATTTTAAGCTAATAGGTTACTCAGATGCAGATTTTGCAGGATGCAAAATAGACAAGAAAAGTAGTAGTGGAAGCTGCCAATTTCTTGGAAGCAGATTGGTTTCTTGGTTTAGTAAGAAACAAAAATCAATTTCCACATTAACTGCAGAAGCAGAATATATTACTGTAGGAAGCTGTTGGGCACAGATTCTTTGGATGAAGAATCAGTTACTGGACTATGGGTTAGAATTCTCTAAAATACCTATTTACTGTGATAATCAAAGTGCTATTGCTATGACAGGTAATCCAGTTCAACACTCAATGACAAAGCACATCAGCATTAGGTATCATTTTATAAGGGAACATGTGATGGAAGGTACAGCGGAATTGCATTTTGTTCCAACAGATTAACAACTAGCAGATATCTCCACAAAACCACTATGTGAAGCTACTTTTACAAGACTGGTAAATGAACTTGGAATGGTTTCAGGTTTTTTCTCAAAATCTGCTTTGTTTTTGTTCTCATGCATCATACTTTATGATCAGTGTTTACAGATTGTCTTATCTCTATGTAATCTGTGCTTAAATTGTAATATATTAAATACTAATTATTATCTGATGTGATTTTATATACTCTGATAGTGTTTTGAATGTTCTGTGACTATTCAATCCAATGAGGAATACTGTGCTAGATGCTGACCTAGTAGTCTTTAACATACTGGATATCCCATGTTTGAATTAGTTGTTTATGTGGAAATTCATTAACATAAGCAAATTCTGATTTTGAGCTTAGTCAAATTTACTTTGTGTATCTTATTACTAAGTCACAAACTAGATTCTTGCTTCTTATCTGTCAAATTCTGATGTCAATAAATCTTAAGGATGAACCACATGCTTGATAAGCCTCACTTATCTGAAGAAAAGAAAAGAAAAGAAAATTAAAGTCAGGTACTCCTTTGAGATCTAGAGTAAATATGTGGAAGGGAAGACCCAAGTGCATTGCTGGTATTAAATTATATGCATTAAAAAAACAAATAAATTTTTCTTGGTGACTTTTCACATTCTCTGATTACTGGAGAAATATTCTGATAATATCATAAATTCTGATAGCAGTTGTAACTCACTTACACTGAGAAGCCACCGTAAAAAGGAATTACAAAAGATGCATAAAATGAGCACAAAAAGTTGAGGTGGATTCTTGCATAAATTTGTTCTATAGTAGACTTTAAAATTAAAGACAGATTTTAAGCACCTTTCTTAGTTATTCCTTATTTCTAAGATGTACTGAAGTTTATTAGACTTTAATCTTAATCTGATATTTTGCTAATGCACATACTCTCACTCCACATGAATGATGAAAATTACTGTGGTGATTAAGTTATTTTTAACAAACAGTTAGGTGTCATTTGCATACATTCTGAGGACAAGTTCTGATGGAAGTTTTGATGATTAAACTCTGAAGAAACAAGTCAGTTTTTGTATGAAGAATCACAGAAATATACATTCACTTTCTGAGAACAGAAGCCATGTTCTGATGATCGTTAAAATATGATAATAGTCAAGTTCTGATATTAAATCCTGATGGAAACTCTGATGCTTACATGACATTATTTATTTACTTGACTTATTTGTGGTAATACTGAACGGTCATATTTTATCAGAATATATTTAAGTGAGATAAAAACAGTCATAATCATTTGCTTAGTGGGAAACGTGTTTGTCTTGAAAAACTGCATGTGCACAATAATTATTGCTTATTTCTCGTGCACACTAATTACTCCTTTAACTATTTACTGACTGTTCACAAGCTGCCAGGTGTAAATTGTCTGTCATGCTTCACAAATATAGTTGTTGTCACGTGGGCTGTATAAATAAGAAAGTTAAAAGATTTTCTAATCTTTTACCTACTTTTCTCATTCTCTCATCTCTCTTATTTTCTCTCACCCACTAATATTCTCTGAAGCTCTATTGTCTCACAGACATTTTATCAAACACTTTGTGTACACATTATTCTCACTTGATTTTTCACAGAAATGGCACCAAAAGACATAGTTTTCAATGGAGCTAAGTTTGTTCCTAACAACTACTTAGCTATTCTTAGCAAGGATGAAGCCCCATCAGATCTTCACTTTGTTCAGGACTTCCTTACTACCAGCGAGATTGGGTATGCATTGACCCAACCAGAAATAATTTTAGGAACTCAAGTGCTGGAATTCCGGAGGAGTGGTGTGTATGATGATGGTGGAGCACATGGGTCCCCAAGTATCATCTTTATAACAGGAGATGATGAACATGTGGTGACCGTGTCTACAGTTCGCCAAGCTCTACATCTGCCAGAAGACTGCATTTTTTCAACTGTTGAGGAGCCAGCTCTTCAATAGATGATGGCTAATCTGGGTTATAAAAAATCATTGTCCAAGCTGGGACAATTGAAGAGGCCATACATAAGGAAGAAATGGAGTTTCTTCTTTGATTACATCACCAGAACCTTTGCAAACAAATGTTCAAATTTTGATGCAATTCCAATACTTAGTCAGCAAATTGGGTATGCTCTAATTACTCAATCTCATTTTGATTATGCTAATGCTGTACTAGGTTTCATTGGTGATAGAATGACAGAAGATAGAAATACAGTTTATTTTGCTAGATTCTGTCAGCTTTTATACAATTTTTGTACCTCTAATGCACCCCAACTAGCTAGTGAGTTGATTCTACTATTTAAACTTGCTAAAAGAGCTTTTACTGACTTATTATCCACTGATAATAAGAAAACTGTTCTAACACCCCTGCAAATTCCACAATCAGTCAAACTGGTCTTTGTAAACTCTGACCCAAACACCTATACCACCATATATCCTGATGTCCAACCATCCCAACCTCCATCAACACCTACACAACCTACCACTTCTTGTTGGATTTTTAAACGCAGCGGGGCGTGGAAAAACACTTTTACACACACAAAATCCAAATAAAAGCATATAAATCGTGAATAAAAATTCGAGGGATCGAATCTAACCTTTTAAAATAATTCGGAGACAACGATCAGAGATCCTTAGCAGTTGCTCCTCAAGTGTGAAGCACTCCACCGGTATCCACCAAGAAAACGACTTTTAGGAGGAGGAGGAGGTGAAGAGAATTTGGTTTTCTGAAACTTTTGGGTTTCTCGGGTTCGAATAAAATAGGGTCTATAATAGTGTATTTATAGGCAAAATTTTCAGCTGAAATTTTTCCATAAATAATATTATTATTATCCCATTTATTATTCTCATTAATAATTAAAACACCTTTTAATTATTAATCCTTTTTCTAAACACTTTAGAAATAATTCCCTCTCTTGATTTAATTTCCAAAAATTAAATCCTTTAATTAATAATATTAAGAACTTTTCTTAATTAATTTATAATCAATTAAATCTTATTTAATTAATTATTAAATTTGCCAATTAATTATTTATTTCACAAATAAATAATTATTAGCCATTATTAATTAATTCCTCCACCAATAAATCATTCTCTTTTTATGGTGTGACCCTGTAGGTTCAATATTAAGCCGGTAGTAGAAATAAATAATAATAAAACTATTTTATCATTATTTATATAAATTCTCTAATTTATTAAATATGATTAATTAATTAATCACATTTATTCTACATCGTGAGTGATGCTTTTCAAAATATCGCGACTATCCGGATAATATGAATTCACTGCTTAGAATACCAAGAACCTGTCAGTGAATAGTTATCGTACAATAAACTCCTTCTACCCTACAATGTCCCGATTAAATACAAGACATGGATCTCGTGTCAAGCCTATCTAATTCAATCACTTGCTTACCATCTATTATGCGTAGTTCTATGCAAATTAGAAACTCCTTTCTAATTTCATTTACTCTGGCCAGAGATTCCTGAACTAGCATAAGTGGATCAGCCTTGAACATTCGCTTCCTTCACTGGAAGGGGTAGATCCTTTATTGATCATACACTATCTTCGTGTACAAATTTCTATACCCAGAAGAGCCCTAATAATTGTCCCTGGAGACTAAGAACTAAACCAAAGCATAGTTCAGTGTATACAAGATGACTATGATGACCTCAAGTCTAAGGATACTTGTACAACTATCATCAAGCGAACAACTGCTGACACGTGAGTGAACTCCATCAGTTGTTCAGCTGGGCGAGTCATGTTCAGTGAACTTATTCCATAATAAGCACCTACATACTAGCTATATTGTCACCACATAAATGTCTATGAGAACAGACATCCTTCATAATGAAGCAAGCATAGTATGTACCGATCTTTGCGGATTATTAATTACCAGTTAGTAATCCTATGACTAGGAACTATTTAAGTTTAGAGTTATCATCTTTTTAGGTCTCACTATTATGATCTCATCATAATCCATAAAAAGCTTTAATCTAAACTATGGTATATCTTATTTAAACACTTAAATAGATAAAGCCCGTAATAAAAACAAAACAAGTCTTTATTAATATCAATGAAATTGAAAACAGATTACATAAAGAGTTATTCCTAAATCCTAATACCTGATTGGACTTAGGATATATTCCTTTCAATCTCCCACTTGTACTAAAGCCAATCACTCTGGTATCTAATACCCATCTCATCTTTATGACGATCAAAGTGACTTTCAAAAAGTAGCTTTGTGAGTGGGTCTGCTATGTTGTTGTGTGTGTTAACTCTAATTCAATACAATATAAGAAATGTTACCGCGCTTCCACTAACCCTTTTGTAGACGCATGGTTCATCTACGTTTTCGATAAAATCAAACTCTTTGATTATCTCATCAAAACGAATGTTCCATCTTTCGAGAAGCTTGCTTTAAACCACATTAATCGCAAGCAAAATCCGAACTGATTTTAACAGGGCTTCATGTAAAAAGTTTCATCAAAGTCAATCCATTGCCTTTGTTTGAATCCTTTTCCCAAAAGCCTGGCCTTTTAGGTCTCCACCTGGCCATCTGCTATAATCTATCTTTTGTATACCGTATACATAGATTCCATTCTGGATTTCATGGCACTATGCCATTTCTCTGAGTCAACACTACTCATAGCCTCATTATAGGTCACAGGGTCATCAACATCAATGATCGATGACTCATTGTCATTCTCAATGACAAGGCCATAATACCTCTCAGGTTGGCGAGACACTCTCCCTGATCTATGAATGGGCTATTCCACAAAAGGTTGTTCAGTCAGAACAGGTGTTTCCACTTGATCCGTAGTAGTTTGTGCTTCTTGAACTTCATCAAGTTCAATTTTGCTCCCACTGTTTCCTTCAAGGATAAACTCCTTTTCCAAGAAGGTAGCATGTCTGGAGACAAACACCCGATGATCGGTGTAAAAGTGATACCCTAAAATCTCTTTAGGATATCCCACAAAACTATATTTTACGGATCGAGATTCCAGCTTATCTGGGTCAACTTACTTGACATAAGCTGGACATCCCCAAATCTTAACGTGTTTAAGACTCGGTTTCCTTTCTTTCCATATCTCATATGAAGTTTGAGGAACAGATTTTGGAAAGCACCTTATTCAGTAAATATGCTGAGGTTTCCAATGCGTAACCCTATAGGAATACTGGAAGATTTGTATAGCTCATCATGGACTGAACTATGTCTAACAGAGTTCGATTTCTCTTTTCAGATACCAATCTGTAGGAGTCCACTGGGAGACTATACCATTTACTTTGAGATAATCTAGAAACACTCCAACAAAGTATTCACCACCTCGATCTGATCGAAGAGTTATGATACTATGTTTGGTTGTTTCTCCACTTCATACTTATATTCTTTGAACTTTTCAAAGACCTCAGAATTGTGTTTCATCAAACACATATCCGAATCCAGATCTATCATCTATGAAAGTAATGAAGTATGAAAATCCACCCATGGCTTGCGTAGACATTGGTCCACATACATTTGTGTGTACCAATCCTAGCAAATCTGCAGCCCTCTCTCCATGTCAACTAAATGGAGACTGCAATGCCACAATAAAGTGAGATTTTCATCATTCCTTTTCTTTTATTAGTTTGTTCAATCTGAAGTAAATTATGTCACATATATACAGACCATTATTTAAAGTATCACGTCCATAAAGAATATTATCTCTAAGAATAGAACATTCATTATTCTCAATAATAAATGAAAAATCCAGCCAAGTCTAACATGGGAATAATATTCCTCATAATCGAGGGAATAAAATAACAATTATTTCAAACAATAGTCTTGCCCGTAGGCATATGTAAATGAAATGATTCTACATCTTCAGCAGCAACTCTTGCTCCATTTCCATCAGTAGAATCACCTCCTCTTCCTCAAGAGTCATACTTCTCCTTGGTCCCTGTAACAAATTACAGATATGAGAACCACAGGCGGTATCTAATACCCAAGTAGAAATGACATATTCACTTCTATCATGAACATACCTGAATCAGAAGCGGTAGTCTCACTACCCTTCTTCTTCAATTCTGCAAGGTAAACCTTGCAGTTCCTCTTCCAGTGCCCCACCTTTTTACAGTGAAAGCAAACAACTTTGCTCTTGGGGTCTTCAGCTTTTGGTGGAACCGGCGTTTTCTCACCTACTTTCTTCTTCTTGGAAGAGTTCCTCTTCCTTTTCTTAGGATTGGAACCTTCACCAATTAGAAGAACAGAACTCTTCTTAGGGGGAAAATTCGATTCTGCAGTCTTCAACATGTTGTGGAGTTCAGGCAGGCTGACATCCAACTTATTCATGTGAAAGTTCACAACAAACTGCGAGAACGAACTCGGAAGCGATTGCAAGACTAAGTCTTGACTCAGCTCCTCATCCATGGCAAAACCAAGTTATCCAAGACGTTCAATCAAATTGATCATCTTAAGTACATGGTCATTCACAGATGATCCTCAGACATCCTACAACCGAACAGCTCCTTCGATATCTCATATCGAGCTGTCCTCCCTGCCACATCATACAACTCTTGTAGATGCATTAGGATAGTGTGAGCATCCATATGCTCATGTTGCTTCTGTAGTTCAATGTTCATGGAAGCTAGCATGATGCATTGAGCAACATTCGCATCATCTATCCACTTACGATACACAACGTGTTCATCATTATGTGCATCACTAGCAGGTTCAGTAGGCTTAGGTGAGTCAATCACGTATTCCAGCTTCTCAATCCTGAGAACAATTCTCAAGTTTCGAAGCCAGCCAGCATAATTAGGACCAGTCAATTTGTGAGCATCCAGTATGCTCCTAAGTGATAGTGCAGAAGACATAACATACAAAGTAAATCTGTAAATGATAAACACATAACAACACTTAGCAAATATTCGATTTCATTTCAAAACACTATATGAATCGGGTCTTTATTCATAAGTGGCTCCCACTAGTTTTCCTAATTTATTCAACCCCCTACATGAAAAATTAAGCATTCATAATGCTAGTGGGATTAGGGATCCTACATTCCATTACACGACCCCGGCTGTAGCACGAACCGCCATGTAATGTTCAATAGGCAGACAACTCTTGTCAATTACATCTCATGTTATTCCCTAATCAAACTTTAGCCTCTTGAATAATTGAGTCTCGGCTGTAGCACGACAAACTCAATATTCTAAGTCAAGTCTAACCCAACATTCCGTACAGTTGAATCAGTCCCCAAACGCCCACGGCTGTAGCACGTACCGACCTTTAGATTCTTATTCAATGTACACATCTCTATGTAATAGACAAGTATTTCTTATTTCGAAATCAAAGCCCTCGGCTGTAGCACGAACCGACAATGATTCAAAAATAAGAACTACTTTTCTATCATGTTGGAAGGCTATGACCGACACAAGCCCATTGTGTCATTGGCCAATTACTACTTGATATTATTTAATTTTAGAGGGATTATATTACGTTACAATCATAATCATATTATAAAGAGATTCTTCCTTTTAAATTAAATATTTCAAATCAATAATCAATAATCAGACGATTCCCAGATCGGGTGGAGCATTGTCAAGAGGCGTCACTTAATAACCCTTTCTTACAGATAGAAATCTGTTGTTGACAGAATCATCCTTTCTCTCATATCGAAAATTCATATTCAATTATGTGTTTCATAAACACAAGAATCTAATGATTGTATTCATAATATTATTATTTAGGTTATGAAACAATTTCACTATACTAGGTTGTCTAACAAACATCTTATATTTATTCAAGTTCACCTAAATCTATCATCGCATGATAAACTAAGCATATATCACATATATAAACATGAATAAACATCAAGGTAGGCATGTTACATCATCTAGCTCATTCGTCTAAGCAATATACATCTCTATGTATCACATGAAGTATTTAAAAGCAATTTAAACAGTTAAAAAACAACTTTAAAACACTTCATGGAAATATAAACAGTTCAAAACTTTTATATAAACTAAAATTGATCACTCCATTAGATCCGTCTCGAAAAAACGAATCCAACGGTATATTGCACGCCTAAAACGGAGTTACGAAACTCCCAGAAAATCAATTTTAAAATCAACAGAGGGCTGTAACGCATTCCGGTGATGCGTTACACCCCTTTTAAGCCATTAAAGGGTGTAACGCATTCCGTGAATGCGCCACAGGTGTGTAACGCATTCCCGGAATGCGTTACACCCCTATATATATATATATTTTTTTATTCAGCAGCCGCCATTCTTCTCGATTAACGTGCGTGACATCTCCTGACAGCCGCCTGACATGTCTGTCTTGTTTGTTTTCTCCATGCACCAGCAGTCAGATAATATAAACACATCAGATGTATATAAACATATATATATATATACTATATATACATATATTTACTTATTTAATTACGAATTTAATTTTAAGAACTTCAAAAATTCATAATAAAAAATCTATACATCCTAAAATTATGGAAAAAATACCCAGACGATCTACAACACTTGTAGAACCCAGATCAACACTCAAAATTATTCTGAGAAACGATTTCTCATCAGACAAAATTAAACCATGATATAACTTGTAAAAATCATAATTAATTCATACAAGCACATAAAATTCTGAAATTTTTACCACAGATCTATATGCATACAACCTATGCTCTGATACCATTGTTGGATTTTTAAATGCAGCGGGGCGTGGAAAAACACTTTTACACACACAAAATCCAAATAAAAGCATATAAATCGTGAATAAAAATTCGAGGGATCGAATCTAACCTTTTAAAATAATTCGGAGACAACGATCAGAGATCCTTAGCAGTTGCTCCTCAAGTGTGAAGCACTCCACCGGTATCCACCAAGAAAACGACTTTTAGGAGGAGGAGGAGGTGGAGAGAATTTGGTTTTCTGAAACTTTTGGGTTTCTCGGGTTCGAATAAAATAGGGTCTATAATAGTGTATTTATAGGCAAAATTTTCAGCTGAAATTTTCCCATAAATAATATTATTATTATCCCATTTATTATTCTCATTAATAATTAAAACACCTTTTAATTATTAATCCTTTTTCTAAACACTTTAGAAATAATTCCCTCTCTTGATTTAATTTCCAAAAATTAAATCCTTTAATTAATAGTATTAAGAACTTTTCTTAATTAATTTATAATCAATTAAATCTCATTTAATTAATTATTAAATTTTCCAATTAATTATTTATTTCACAAATAAATAATTATTAGCCATTATTAATTAATTCCTCCACCAATAAATCATTCTCTTTTTATGGTGTGACCCTGTAGGTTCAATATTAAGCCGATAGTAGAAATAAATAATAATAAAACTATTTTATCATTATTTATATAAATTCTCTAATTTATTAAATATGATTAATTAATTAATCACATTTATTCTACATCGTGAGTGATGCTTTTAACATATCGCGACTATCCGGATAATATGAATTCACTGCTTAGAATACCAAGAACCTGTCAGTGAATATTTACCGTACAATAAACTCCTTCTAGCCTACAATGTCCCGATTAAATACAAGGCATGGATCTCGTGTCAAGCCTATCTAATTCAATCACTTGCCTACCATCTATTATGCGTAGTTTTATGCAAATTAGAAACTCCTTTCTAATTTCATTTACTCTGGCCAGAGATTCCTGAACTAGCATAAGTGGATCAGCCTTGAACATTCGCTTCCTTCACTGGAAGGGGTAGATCCTTTATTGATCATACACTATCTTCGTGTACAAATTCCTGTACCCAGAAGAGCCCTAATAATTGTCCCTGGAGACTAAGAACTAAACCAAAGCATAGTTCAGTGTACACAAGATGACTATGATGACCTCAAGTCTAAGGATACTTGTACAACTATCACTAAGCGAACAACTGCTGACACGTGAGTGAACTCCATCAGTTGTTCTGCTGGGCGAGTCATGTTCAGTGAACTTATTCCATAATAAGCACCTACATACTAGCTATAGTGTCACCACACAAATGTCTATGAGAACAGACATCCTTCATAATGAAGCAAGCATAGTATGTACCGATCTTTGCAAATTATTAATTACCAGTTAGTAATCCTATGACCAGGAACTATTTAAGTTTAGAGTTATCATCTTTTTAGGTCTCACTATTATGATCTCATCATAATCCATAAAAAGCTTTAATCTAAACTATGGTATATCTTATTTAAACACTTAAATAGATAAAGCCCGTAATAAAAACAAAACAAGTCTTTATTAATATCAATGAAATTGAAAACAAATTACATAAAGAGTTATTCCTAAATCCTAATACCTGATTGGACTTAGGACATATTCCTTTCACTTCTCAACCTCAACCAACTCAACCTACCATCAGAACTTACTTCCAACCAGCTCAATCCAAACACAACAACCATATTCTACAGCATCAAGATCTAAACCTTCTAGAACAAAATCTGTTCCTAAATCTCCATAAAGGAGAAAAGGATGATTTTAAGGGATGAATCAGATGAAGAAAAAGAAGCACAGATTCATGCATTAGAACCTGTGACACAAGAATTTGAAGGGTCAACCCATCAGATAAATACTGAAGCTGAGGAATCTGGTAATTTGAAGAGAAAAAGAACTGTAAGTTCTGATTCTGCTCAAGCAACTCCTTCCCTATCAAGGAGATCAAAGAAACAGAGGGCATGGAGGTATATAGTTAAGCCTCCATCAGAGGACACTGAAAAAGATGAGGAAGGGGATCAGGAATCTCTGATCTCAAAGCCAATCATAATTGAAGCTTTGCCATCCCCAACTCAAGCTCAAGACACTGTTCAGGAAACAGTGATCACACCTCTTGTCTCTCCAGTCAAAGCTATAACAGTTGAAGATTCAGGATTAAGTCCTGAAATTGACATCCATAGGCTGCACATTCCAACTGTTCTTTATCTGGAAGCTCCATCAGCAACTCAGCCATCTACAGTAAACTCTCCAATCTTACAGGCTGAGATGCCATTTACACCAATTCTGGAGATAAATTCTGATGATCAGAATTTAGATGAAGTTGTTCCAGAATCTTCTATAGCCTCACATACTCTTGTGTTATCAGAGGATAATGAGTCTTCTTCAAGTTCTAGAGACAGTATTTCAGTAGATACTCCAGCTCCAATTCTTGGAAAGGAGGCATTCATTGAGAAATTTGTTGAACAGGATGCTCCTATTCCTTGGGAAGATACTCATAGAGGAGTGGAGTGGACCAAGAAGTGGAATAAAACTGATTTCATTCTAAGCTCTAAAGTTCTGACAGAGCACGTTGCTAAAGCTGATGAGCTGATGACAAGTTCTGATTTCAAGACTCAACTCAAAGTCACAGCTCTGTCTACTAAAAATCTTCAAGGTCTACACTCTCAAACTCATGCCAAGGTTGATAAACTTCTGGAATCAGCTGAAAAGCTAGATATGACTCTCAAGCTAGACAAGTCAAGACTTATTAGACCTATACATGAGAAAGTTGAAGCTATTGAGAAGGTACAGGAAAAGCAACATGCCCAAATTACTGAGGTCCTGCAAAATCAAGTCTCTCAACAAGCTCAACTTAATGAAATTCAATCTTCAGTAGAACTTCTTCTCTCTCTCCTACTACCTAATGATGCCAAAAAGGGGGAGAAGGCAGTTAAGTCCAAATGCTCCAATACTCAGATACTGAAGAAAAGGGATAATAATGAAGATGACCAGGGAAACCCTAGCAAGGGTCAAGGTCAAGGGCAAAGCATCAAGGTTTCTTTTAGGAAACTAATTTCTGATGCAAGCAAATCTTCTACTCAAAAGAAGACAAGTTTTGAAGCTGCTCAAATTCAAAATCTGATAGTAAGTGCTGATAATCAAAATCTGATATCAAGTTCTGATGAGCAAATTCTGATGAGAAAGCCTGATGTTTTGATTCAAGGTGGAAGTCAAAACTCTCAGAAGTTTCTGCAAACTCTAAAGCTCAAGGGAAAGTAGACTACTGTCTACTACAAAGATCCCAAGATTCAGACACTTGATGAAGAGATTGCTAGAAGATAATTTCTAAAGCATAATCCTGGAATGGATTTAGAAAATCTCAAGGAGGAAAAAGCTAGATTTAAAGCTGAGAAGACAAATCTAAAGTCAAAAGCTTTTGTTGCAAAGAAACCTCCAAGGCCTAAGGAAAAAGGCATTGTGATCAAGGAGAAATCAAATACTGAGGCATCAAAGCCCAAGACTAGATCACAAACTGAGATTGATCCCAAAAATAAAGGGAAAGGAAAAGTTGATGAACCAATAAAGCCACAGGAGATGAAAATTCCTCAAATCCTGATAAAACCAGTGAGCAAAATGGTTCAAGTTCATGATGATACTGTTAGTCCCTAAAAATGCAACAAGAATTACAGAAGGGGGGTTGAATGGAATTCTTGAACCTTTTTCACAAATTATAAAATGTTCTAATTTAATAATATATAAGTGTTTGATTTGCAAAGTGCGGAATAAGAAGTTAGTAAAATCAAAACACAAGTAATTAAAAATACAAGTCTTTAAAAACTTTCTGGTGGATTTGAATGTATCCACCAGAGATATATATTATATCAAGAGAACTCTGTGTAGCAAGATTTTCTCACAGCTGCTTACAAATATGAACAACTAAGTTTACAGAGAAATGCTAAGAATACAGCTTACAAATGTTTCTCTGAGAATTTTCTTGCTTAGTGTTCTTGTTGTTCTATTTGCTACTTCTTGGTTTATATATCACCAAGATTACAAAGTAATAAGACAAGATAATAAACCAAAACCTATCAAATCTAATATTATGCTACTTCATAACTCTATTCCAGCATCTTTGAATATCTTCAAAATAGCATGGAAATGGCAATACTTCATTGTTCTCTAAAACCCAGTTGAATAGGCTTCCACATTCTTTTTGCATACACTCGACGCATGTGACTGTGTTGTCACTGTCAACTGATGTTTGAATTGATTATCCGTCAGGTACATGATCATCCGTCGGGGTTGCCTTGTTGATCATCCGTCGAGTGGCATTGTTGTTTATCCGTCGGGTAACTATCTGGCACTTGACTTCATTTCATTTAGGCAGAATTACAAGACATCATCTATGTACAATTAATCAACCTATTCTGTATATCTAATTAAAGTCAACATGACTTGAGTGCTACTACACAAACTAAACAAGGTGTATGCAGAAATGTGTTACAAACTCATTATTACACAAGCTACTCACTCGATGGATAATTGATCATCATCCGTCGGGACAATATTGAGTCATCCGTCGGGACTATATTCCTTATCCGTCGAGTGCTACATTTTTCACTAAGTAAAATCTACTAAGGTGTTTTGTTAATGAAATCATCAAGTTCACAACAAATTCACAACAATCTCCCCCAATTTATGTCTACTGGAATTGTAGCCATAAGTTAAGAGAAACTTGATGATAACAAAACACCCTAAAAATACAACTTTAAAAGTAAGTAGATAAAACTGTAAAGTGCTTCAAATAACAAAATGCACAAGGATTAGCTCACAGTCATTTTAAAGGTGCTCCTCTAGCCTGAGCAGATCAAACTAATTCCTTGAAGGTTTGGATCTCTTTCCAAGCTTTTTGTTGTTTTCTTCTATCTGATTTTGGAGCTGTCTGTGGAATTCAAGTTCATCAGATTCTGAGAGATTTAGCTTTTCTTGCATCTCCAAAAGAGTCTCATTGCTAGAGATGCTCAATTGGTCTTCTAATCTGAAAAATCTTCTAACTCCTTTGTTATCCATGAACTCCATCAGCTAGTAGGGCCTTAGATGCACTCTACTTCATGTTTAAGGAATGGTTAGAGTCTTTGGGAGTGCATCTTTAACTCTAATACTCCTCAGTTCTTCAATCTTCTTTAGAACCAGTCTTCTTGCAGTTACATTGAAACCAAAGTTCTTCTTGAAAGATGAATAAACTTTTATCAACATAAATTGGCTTTCTTGAAGGATCCTGTGAAGTGGCCATTGAATCTCCTTTCCTCCCTTGTACTTGAAAACTAACCTTTCAGGTAGATTCCTGTAGGCATCAATTCCTCTAACTTCTTCCAGTTCATCTAGATAGAGGTTTAGGTCAGAGAATTCCTTGATATCACATAAGTACAAGTAATCTTCCTTGTTGACTTTGGATTGAGCTTTGACTAGAGATTTGGATTTGAGAGGTGACAACTTCACTTTCTTGACTGCTCTTGACTTTTTTCTCTTTGGCTTGTTAAGGATTGGCAAATTGAGGTCAGGAATTGGTAGACTTTCCCAGTCTATTGGTTCATCCTTAGGCACAATAGGTTCACCATGAATGTTCCTGTAAGGATCCACCACCTTAATGTCTTCAAATACCACTGAGGGTTTTGATGCTTGAGTTATAGTTGGAATGGATTCCTTAGGAAACTGATCCTCCAATTCCTTACCACCAAAGTTCAATTTCCTTTTGGTTCTTTTGGCCAATTCCTTGTATCTTTGAGATTTCTTCTGTTGTGGTTCAACTTACTTCTTTGGATCTTGTGATTCAGTGATTTTAGATGGCTGAGTAGGAATTTGTTGTGTTAGTTTCACAGCTTGTACCTTGGCCAAGATAGCAGCTTGCTCTTTCTTTTGTTTAGCCTTTTTAGCATATAGAGCTGCTTGCTTCTTTTCTTGCTTCAATCTTGACTTTTCTTCTCTCTTTGCTTCAGCAAATTGAGGATGTCCAGCCACCACACAAATCTCTTTACCATTCCTGAAAACTTTAGCAATTCTCCTTTTTAAAGCTGAATCAGCTGGATCGTTGTAGAAGGCAATGGATCTTGACAACAGTTTCTTCTCATCAGGCTTTGGTGTCTCATACACTGTATCCAAAGGGTTCTTTAGTGATGATTTTGGATAGTTCACCCTTGGCTTCAAAAGTACTTCAGCCTTTGGAGACTTGATGCAAGATGGCTGTCCTCTTTCCAGATAGTTCAAGCTCATTTCATTGACAGAGATTTGCCTAACTTGAGAGTGATGAATGGCTGACTTTTCTGGCTTCTTTGCTAGCCCAAACTTCTTCTGAATATCCTCATCAATCTTCTCCCAGTTGATTGGCTTCAACTGCTCTTTTCCAGTTGCTCTTAAATTGGCTGCTGCTTCATTTATCAGATTAATGCTATCTTTGGCTGGTGGCTTGATGAAAGTAATTGAAGGCACAATTACTTTGCTAACTTCAATGTTGAGAACTTTTTGCTCCCCCTCAATCCTAGAATTCTCTTTCTCCCCCTTTTTGTTATCAGCAAGTTGAGTAGAGGAGGTCTGTGCAGCCACCAGTTTCTGAAGCAGGTCTGTCTGTTAGCTTGGTGAAGATGGATTGCTGTAAGAGATGCTTCCATTGTTGTCATTCTTTTATCTAAGGCATCTATCTTTGTGGCAAGATCAAAATTTTTCCTGAGCTGTCTCTTGATGTCAAACACTGTAGCTTTTGGAAGTTTAGAGTCCATCTTGTCAGAAATGGCCTTTTTCATCTCATCAATATCACCTTTGATAGTGTTGACATCTCGAGCATGTTGAAAATCTTGAATTTGTTGTAGTTGCAGAGAAGCAAGATGTGCTTGAAGGAGCTTTTTAGTATTGGCATTTGTGGTGGTTTGAAGAGCAGAATTTGTTTGATTGATGAGTTGGATCAGGGTTGTCTTGAAGTAGTGTTCATCACAATACTTTGAAAATGCCCAAGATGGCATGCCTGATCTTGAACTAGAGCCTACTTCTCCCCCTATGTCCAATGGCTCTTCTTCACTATCTCCACATTCACCTCCAAATAATTCTTCTGAACCACTAGTCTCATAATCAACATCACCAGCTGTAGAGGGCAAAGCTGTGATGGCATCCTTAGCTCTTAGCATTGACTGTGTGGTGTGCACCAAGTTGAGCATCCTTTCTGCATTGTCATTACCCTGTTCAGCTAGAAGTTGATATGATGGAACAGGGTGAGTAAATGCCTCAGTATCAAGGGAGGTAGAATCTATATAACAGCTTGAGGTTGCTGAGATAGTCCCTCCATGTCTGCATCCTGGACATTCATTAACTTACTTGCAATGACATCCACCCTTATAGCTCCTGTACCTGCATTTCTCTCATTATCTCTCTTTTGTTGAATCAAGGTCTCACCTTGGCTCCCCACCCTCACACCCTCACCTTCACCATCTAAGGTGGGACTCCACACACTCTCTTTTGCCAATCCTGAAGAACTGGATTGCATATTTTCACTCTTTTCCTCTCCTTTTTCCTGGGATCAACCCAGACTCTCACTCATAACACTCTCTTCCCTCAATCCTAGGAGTGATTGTACTACCACTAAGTCTTTTGCACTGGAAATAATTGATGAAATTTGAAGCTGTGCAGAGACACTCGACGGATAAGGGATATCCATCGGGTTAGCAGTTTGATTATCCGACGGATAATCGCTGTTAAGCTTATCCATCGGGATACAATCACTACTCGACGGATGAACAATATCCATCGAGAGAGTAGGAATAAATGAGTTAGGAGTGGAAACTATTGTGGACTTTGTGCAGATTGATGAGAATTTTGGCACAGATGTCTCAACAGTTCCTGAGAGAATTGGCAAGTGAGCCAACAAATCATCCAAAAGATGATGCTCACTTGTACTAGATTTTGGCTTCCCCAACAGAGTTAAAGAAGGGGAATCAGGAATTGATGTGTTGATCATATCCACATCCAGAGAGTTTGTGGGAGAATTTGGTGTTTGGGGTGCATCTATAACTAAAGATTTTGGCTGTGACTCCACATTTATTGGAGCCACATCAAACTAACTTTAATAAGGTGCAGTGACTGTGTCTTTAGCACCAGTTTGCACAGTGTGTGAACCCTGTGCATCCTCAAGGGTTTTTGGTTTCTTCTTTCTAGTATAGGTTTGGGGTGAGCTTGTGTCCCTTACCCTTTTGGTCTGTGCTCTTGGATGAGAGCTTTGTTCAATAGTCACATCCTTTTGGGAGGATGCAACTAGCAATGAGCTTATTTCCTTATTAAGCACTGTAGTCTGTTGGGAAACTGCAGTATGGCTAGGCTGGGAAACACTCACCTCTCCAACCTTATCCTTAGGGCTTCTTTGATGTTCACCCTGTCCCTCACCTACCTTACCCACCTTCACACTCCCCTCTTTAGGTTTGGTGGATTTTGCAACTGGCATCTTTTGAGAGATACCAGGGGGGCTTTCTTTGACTTGGATTTAGAAATTTTGGATTTAGTAGCTTGGGTAGGCAACTGTTGGGTCATTGACGCAGTTGCCATAGCTACACTAGATTGCAAAGAAATTTGTGAGGTTGGAATAGTAGAGACAGATGAACTTACCTCACTTACCTGAGGTGCTTCCATCACATGGAAATAGAAGAGTGGCACCTCTTTGTGATGTTTTGCCCTGTTCAAATCTGCAATAATTCTGCTATCTTGAACCCAACAATCTAGTTTGTTGGTTGGGTTCTCAAGCACAATTCCCTCAGAGAGGTGGTAAGCTAACATCATGAAAAATCTAGCATAGTAAACATTTTTACCCCTCTTATTTAACTCACCTAACTTAAATCCCAACTCAAACAAAATAAGATCACTAAAGTTAAAGTACTTATTAGTGACTAGCATGTTAAGCATGGAGATATTGACAGAATCAAAATTACTGATTTTACCAGTGAATACCTTAGTAACTACATCACATAGATAACTCCATTCCTTCCTAAGACCCAACCTCCTAATTTTACTTAACTTAGAAGTAGAGAGTGCATAGTTCATGGAGTTAAGCATGTTAATAATGTCAGTGTCTGTGTGTGGTGAAGTTACAGTACTATCAGGAATCTTGAAACATGCTTTAACAACATCACTATTAATACAGAATTCCTTACCTTTGATAGTGAGTGTGATGGTCTTATCAGTTGAGTTGTACACAGTAGTTGACCACATTTCTTCAACAACCTCACAGAAGATGATGGGTGATTCTAGCATGGCGTAGTTAAGTTTACAGTTCTTCACAAAATCCATCATTTTGTGGTAGTCACCAGACTGTTGAATCCCCTTGTTTACTAGAGCCGTGAAGTTGTTCTTCTCATAGATGAATCCAGTTTGTGACATGATCTTGACGACTGGTTCCATTGTTAGAGAGTGGAAATTACAGAGATAGAGATGATAATTGCTTTTGAGAAAGAGAGAATTTAGAGCAGATGATTTGAGAATGATAAAAGAAAAGTAATGAAAGTGAATTATGCTTTTATACTATCTCAAAAATAACTGTAAAAAATAATAGAATAAAATAAAGTGACCGATAAGAATTGCCCAAAATAGCCGTTTAAAAATAAACTGTAAAAAATCCTTCAATTATCCGTCGTGTTATACTTATAAACTGTAAGTATACTCGATGGATAATGTTCAGAGAATTAACGGCTAAGATTCAGACAATTCGACGGATGAGGATAAATCAGTTATCCGTCGAGTTAGAAAATATTCCAGAAAAATAATTGATTTTATTAATAAAATGTATACCGACGGATGATCAAACTCGATGGATAGTGATCATCCGTCGAGATGTAAATTTTGACTTAGCCAAAATTTCATCTATGACTGAAAAATCAATTAAATTTATGGATGCATTACAACTTGCAAACTATCTATAAGGATTCAAGAGAAATTTAGCATACCTAACTCACTTACCAACCTTGAAAAGGTGGATTCATCCAGTGGCTTGGTAAATATATCTGCAAGCTGCTTTTCACTTGGAACAAAATGTAGTTCCACAGTACCATTCATTACATGTTCCCTTATGAAGTGGTACTTGATGTCTATGTGCTTTGTTCTTGAATATTGCATTGGATTTTCAGTGATGGCAATTGCACTTATGTTATCACAGAAAATGGGAATTCTTTCCACTTGCAGACCATAGTCTAGCAATTTGTTTTTCATCCACATAATATGTGCACAGCAACTGCCAGCAGCAATATATTCAGCTTCAGCTGTAGAAGTAGAAACTGAATTTTGCTTTTTACTGAATCAGGACACAAGCTTGTTTCCTAGAAATTGACAGGTTCCTGTTGTACTCTTTCTATCAATTCTACAACCTGCATAATCTACATCTGAATAACCGGTTAGATCAAAACCAGAATCTCTAGGGTAACAAATGCCAAGTTTTGGTGTTTCCTTGAGATATCTGAAAATTCTCTTAATAGCTACTAAGTGAGATTCTCTAGGATCAGCCTGAAATCTAGCACACAAACATGTAGCAAATATTATATCTGGCCTACTAGCTGTTAAGTACAGAAGTGAGCCAACCATGCCCCTATAGCTTGAAATATCCACATACTTTTCAGTAGTGTTTAATTCAAGCTTAGTTGCAGTGGCCATGGGAGTTTTTGCAGATGTGCAATCCATTAGATCAAACTTCTTTAAAAGATCATAAATGTATTTAGTTTGACTAATGAATATTCCATCACTAACTTGCTTAACTTGCAGACCAAGAAAGTAAGTTAGTTCTCCCATCATACTTATTTCATACTTACTTTGCATAAATTTGGCAAACTTTTTCATTTGTAGAGCCAAAAATAATGTCATCTACATAAATTTGAACAAGTATACTAGAGCCATTAACATTTCTAAAGAAAAGAGTTTTATCTACAGTACCTCTAGCGAAGTGATTCTCTAAAAGAAACTTTGACAAAGTGTCATACCAGGCTCTAGGTGCTTGCTTCAGTCCATAAAGTGCTTTCAAAATATAGTAAACATATTCTGGAAAATTTGGATCTTCAAAACCAGGAGGCTGACTGACATAGACTTCCTCCTCCAAATCTCCATTCAGAAAGGAACTTTTGACATCCATTTGATAGACTTTGAAATTGGCATGGGCTGCATAGGCTAAGAAAATTCTGATGGCTTCAAGTCTTGCAACAATAGCAAATGTTTCATCAAAATCTATTCCTTCTTGTTGACAATAGCCCTTAGCAACCAATCTGGCTTTGTTCCTGACTACTATGCCATTTTCATCCATCTTGTTTCTTAATACCCATTTGGTGTCTATTGGATTCTTTCCTTTAGGCTTGGGCACCAGCTTCCATACTTTATTCCTCTCAATTTGGTTTAGCTCCTCCTGCATAGCTAAAATCCAATCAGGATCCAACAAAGCTTCTTCTACCTTCTTTGATTCTTCCTTAGAAAGAAAGCTGTTGTATAGACATTCTTCTTGAGTTGCTCTTCTTGTTTGAACTCTAGAAGATACATCACCAATGATGAGCTCAAAGGGGTGATCCTTTGTCCATTTCCTTTGTTGAGGTAGATTGGCTCTAGATGAAGAGGCCTCATTGTTGTCTTGATGTGTGATTGAATTTTGATTGTTAGAAACCCCCCTTGAGTTAATGGATCTTTGATTTGAGAAAGGGGAACTTTCTGTAAGTGATCTATCCTGACTTCCATCTTCTCTTGAAGTCCCGACGGATGGTGAGTTTTGAGTACCGACGGATGAGGCTGGTTGTCTCCTGACGGATTAAGCAGATTGTTTCCCGACGGATGAAGCATTTTGCAACTCGACAGATGTTGAATTTTGTGCTTCATTGCTAGTGGATTTTTCTACATTATCCTTTGATACTATTTCTTGATCACTTTCATCATCACTGTCATCACTGACTATCTCCACATTGTCAAATTTGAGGCTCTCATGGTAATCTCCATCTTGTAGTCCTTTAATCTTTTTATCATCAAACACAACATGTATTGATTCCACGACAATGTTGGTTCTTAGATTGTAGACTCTATATGCTTTACCAACATCATATCCAACAAAAATTCCTTCATCTGCTTTAGCATCAAACTTCCCATTATGATCAGTTTGATTTCTCAAGATATAACATTTACAGCCAAAGACATGAAGAAAATTTAGAGTTGGCTTCTTGTTCTTGAACAATTGATAGGGAGTCATGCATTTTTATTGATTAACCATAGAAATATTCTGAGTGTAGCATGTAGTATTTACAGCTTCAGCCCAGAAATATGTTGGTAACTTAGACTCTTCAAGCATTGTCCTTGCAGCTTCAATAAGTGATCTATTCTTCCTTTCTACTACTCCATTTTGTTGTGGAGTTCTTGTTGTTGAAAACTCATGCAAAATCCCATTTTCTTCACAAAATGCTCTCATGACAGAATTCTTGAACTCAGTTCCTTTGTCACTCCTGATTCTTCTAACTTTGAAGTCAGGATGATTATTGACTTGCCTTAGTAAACATGTTATTCCAGTAATGCATGCTAAATTGCATTTGTGGCATACTAAATGCAGCATAATAAGAATTAGGTGCAAATGGCATATTAGCAAATTGTGCATTCATATTCTGTGTAGACATAGCATTCATAGGCATAGAAGACATGGCATTTATGTTGGAAAAATGAGGTGGCACATATATGGAAGTCGGCATGGCAGTTTTGCAATTAACAGAAAAATGATTTACACTACCACACTTGACACAGATTTTTCTAGGAGCATATTTATCAGGTGTGTAGTTGTTATGCTTGTTAATTCCTACTTTACCATTTCTATTATTTTTCTTTTTAGCCTCTGTTTTAACCTCAATCTTTTCCAGTCTGTCACTCAATTGCTTGACAGTCATATGACCAACATTAGCCTTTTTCTTCTTCACTTGACTAGATTCTCCTGGAACAAAATTCTTGGAAACTGATCCATATTTTTCATTTAACTTGACAAGTTTGGCTTTACTCACAGGTTTGCTCACAATCGACGGATGAGGATTTATATCACTCGACGGATAACCCTTTTTGTTATCCGACGGATGACCCTCATCATCCGTCGAGTCTACATCTGTTAGCAATCCTTCAACCAAATTGGATTCTAGCTTCTCCTTATTCTTCTTCCAGGCTGCATCACAGAAGGACTCAATACCTTGAACTTTGGTGATTTGTGCATGAACATCTCTAGATGTTTTCCATGCCTTAATCACCTCCTGTTCTCGTTCAAGCTGCTTCTTCAAGATGTAATAACCCCCAAAATTTTCAACTTTTTTGTAACCCTTGTGAATAGTGTTTTGCTGAATGAGAAAACTTTTCATGCCACACTATGTAGGGGTTCTGTTATTGATCTTCTGGGATATTATTAGTACTCTATGTGGTATATAAGTGTATGTAAAGATCGTCAGAATCCAATTTCCGAATACTTTGATTTTTCCCGGAAATCCACTAGATACGGAAAGAATTGAGTATAAGGTAGCAGGATAAAAAGGATTTAAATTAAAGGATTATAATAGAGGATCATAAAAAGGAATATAATGTATTGAGAAAGGTTAAGGGAACCTAAGTAATAAGATCCCAGGTATGATCCTTCAAATGATAAACGAAAACGAAAGTTAAGCGAACCGTATAGCAGATCAGCGGTCATTAGGCAAATAATTAGGAAGTTAATCAAAGGGATTAGAGAGAGTGATGTCACCCAACCAATGAGAAGAGGACAAGGAGGGAAAGATGACATCACAACATGACATAGGCATGACATGGGAAGGAAGGAGATGTGGTGGATTTTTAACCACACAAAATCAAGGGCAAATAGGTAATTAACTAAAACAAACACAAAACCAATCAACCAAGCCAAGCAAATCATTTTCATCAAAACATAAAAATCATTTCTCTCATTCAAGCAAAGCTTGCTCTCGGCTTTTACTATTGCAAAGGGAGGAGAAATTCAAAACTCAAGATCCAAGCCTCCTAAATTGGTAAGATAATTCCCTAATCATCCTTATGCATAGTTAGGGCTATATCATGAGTTTAAGCCATCAATTCTTTCTCAATCTTCTTCATTAAATCAATGAAGAAGACAATGAATAGTGTTTTCAAGTTTTTAACTTGAAATTTTTCTTGTTTTCCTTTAAGATCCAAGCATCCCTAAGACTTCTCAAAGCTTCTTAAGGCTTCCTAGCTCCTCCCACCACTTCAAGGAAGGTATATCATCTCCAAACCCTAGATTCCTATGTTTAATAAGATGATTTTGATTATTATGGTGATATTGTAGCTTAATGTTTATGGTTTAGAGTTTGGGTTGAAGTGGTATTGAAATGGAATGGTAAATCTTGTTGTTTTGATTAAAAAAACTTAAGTATAGTTAAAGTTAAGCTTAGGAATAAGTATAAATGTTGGAATTGAATTGATTGGGGCTGTTATGATGTGATAAGGATGGATGTTGGTTGTGTGTTTGATTTGAGGTTAAATTGTGGTTGGTTTTGAATGGTTTAAAATTGGGAAATCGCGTAAACATAGCCGTCGTAACGTCCGATTTTCTTTAGAATGTTTTTGTGCATAACATTAGGACCCAAGAACCCCCTGCTAGATTATGAACATTGCCATGTCTAGATAGCTCGTGTTACGAGCTTCGTTTTGATATGTAGTTCGTTCGATTCCGATGCACGGTTTAGGAGAAACGACCGTTTCAAGTAACGGCATTTCGCAAACGAAACTTTTCCCCTCGCCTTACTTTGAAACCTTGGTTAAGGACCTTAAATGACTAATTGGGGTAAGAAACATTTATGGTAAGTGTGTTAGGCAGTTGGTAAGACACTCGCGAAGGAATCGCCCTTAAAACTCGTAAAGGTTAAATTATTAAAAATGGTGGAGCCGAGGGTACTCGAGTGACTTAAGAGAATCAGTAAGCGCAAAACAAGCGTTAGAGTCTAAGTTAGTTAAAGTATAGATTTACAAGTGACTTTGGTTTAATTCCAACTTACTTGTTGTTTATAGGTTACCAGACTCGTCCCGAGCCTTTTATCACCCCAAGTCGCTCAGGCAAGTTTTCTATCCGTTATACTGTTGTTGTGATGTATATATGTATATGCATTATCTTGCGATAGATGCATGTTGGTTAATTAGCAAATGTTGCGATATATTGAAGCATGCTGATATGGTATATATATGCATGCCTGTTTCGTATTCTTGCCATATATATCTGTTGGTTCAATTGATAATACCTATGCTAGAGGATAGCGGTAATTTGCATATACCCTTATTATAGGGACCCAAAAGGTGAAAACATTTTCTAAAACCGGGAGTCGAGGATCCCGAGTAGATTTTATATGTACGTATATATATATATTTATATATATATATGGTTATAGTTTTCAAAACTATTAATCGAATAAGGTTTATTCGATAACTTTATTTTATTAATGAATATTATTTCGAATATTCATCCGAGGACTTATGACTCCTTTATTTTATTATTGAATATTATTTGAATTTTCATTTGAGGATGTCTGACTCCTTTATTTTATTTAATGAATATTATTTATAATATTCATTCGAGGTATTATGACTCCGCTTATTACTGAAATATATTCTTTATTTTATTAAAGAATAAGGTGTCAATAATCAAACTTATTTTCGATTATTCAAATAAAGATAGTACTTTTATTTAAGTATATCTTTGGTTATTTAATATCCATTTCAAGTATAAGTTTTAATACTTCTACTTCGATTATTTTTATAAGGATTATCTTTATGAGAATATTATTTAAATAATAATATTAAGATATTTTCTAATATATTGGGGCTGGTTTACTTCATTAAATCAGCATTACTCCAAACACTCTTTAAAGTGTTTTCGAGTCTTCAAAATGATTTTTAAAAGTTAGAGCGGATCCCAAAACTCATTTTTTATATTAAGATCTTCCTTTTAAATGGGATTTAAATACTCGCTCAAAACCTGAGGGATCCGGCTCTATGGTGTATTTTACATTCGCAACGAGGTTGCTGTTTTGAGAAAACATCTTGATTACTTGCCCATCGTTCGGGAAGTAAGTTCATCTATTTGAGTCGGCATACGCAACATAGGCTCAGTGGGCGTCCATGAAAGTGTAAGTGGCTCAGTGGGAGTCCATCAAATGCGTAAGTGGCTGAGTGGCAGTCCAGCATAAGGTCCTATTGCGGCCAGGGTGATGACCAGTGGAGAATTCGTCCATCTACTAGTAGAAAAGGTTACTTATTGGTATCTTTGCCTGATCAGCAAGATATCTGGTTTATGCCAAAATTCTTTTCCTTTCCAAAATTCATTGGATGTTTCAAACTCTGTTCATACTTTACATGATAGAGGTTTTCAGGAAATGTATAAAGAAGATGTATATGTGGATATATATATATATCAGAACTTAATGAAGTATATCATAACTTCATTTCCTTTAATAATATTTCAAAGATTTAATCTATTCAAATCGTGTCTTGTAGTCTCATCTATGTGATGAACTGTTGAAAGCTCATTATACTTTGAACAATGGTAGTTCAAGTAGCTTTATAAATGATATAAGTGTAGTGAAGTATCTGGTAACTTCATCCCTTGTTTTTACTTATATCTAGTAAGTAATTATCTTACACATGATAAAAGATTCTAGTAAGTATCCATTTAGATACTTATATTATTGTTATCACTATATATTATCTTGCGAGCTGTAAGGCTCACTCTTGCTTTATTTCTTCATCACACAACAACAGTTAGGAAAGATGGCCAGACTCCAGCAGACCCAGCGCAAGCGCGTGGGAAGCGTCCCGCGTCTTCCGGATGATGTTGTAGCTGCTATAGCTGCAGAGGTAGATCTATTGGTAGACCAGGCACTCTACTTTTGAGAATCAAATTATGTATAATTATAACTTGTGGCAGATAATGGCAATTAACTGTAAATTATCAAGTAATCATTTTGGGTTGTAATAACTTTTAAATTGTGGATTCAAAGACTTGTACTTATTTCAATTTCATCTCTGAGACTATAACGGGTTGTGGTGTGTGTTAGTGTGGGGTCACAGCATAAGGTTATTTATTATTAATTAAGTGAAGTGATATTGTGGAAAGAAAGACCGTGACGACCCGGATCCCCGACCCCGGATCTGGGGGTGTTACAGAAATGGTATCAGAGCTAAGCGTTATAAACCTCAGAGATGATGCGATGATATAATAACAAACTCACAAAGATAATAAGAACTCTTGCCAAGTTCATGGTCGGACTACTTAAAGTAGTGCTGACAGTTAAAACCCTTACGGGAACCCTTATAAGTATCATGATAGTAACTTAGCTCGTTTAATGTGTAGGCGCCTGAGATAGAGGACCCTGAGATGTTCGAGCGTGAGCATGATGAGGCACTGCTAGATGTTGAGGATCAGGAGGAGCCTGAGATGCAGGAGGATGAGGAGGACCCCTCAGAGGAGTCAGAGACGGAGGTCATTGCTATTTCAGATGAGGAGGACCCCTCAGAGGAGTCAGAGACAGAGGTTATTGCTATTCCAGATGAGGAGGACCCGGATGAGGTCCCAGTAGCTGAGGAGCGTGTTGGACCTATGGTAGTGTATGCTGGTACCCCTTTACCCACACTTCCGGTGGTCAGAGCCCCTACCCCTCCACCACTATCTTGGATTTCCGATGATGACAGCTCAGAGACCCATACTTCCGAGCCTAGGAAGACCGAGGAGGCACCCTCAGCGGCTCCGGATTCACCACCTCTTGACCCTGCCCACAGGCAGTCTTCGTTAGCTCATGGATATGTTCAGGATGTTCTGAGGACCCGAGTGGCTGTTGCCGAGGGCCGACTGGATGAGGCCAGGAGGGAGTTGGATGCGGAGAGGGCGGGTAGGCGTACCCGAGCTTATGATACTAGGGCTTCTATACCCCGATCCTTGAGGAGGGAGCTTACGGGGATAGAGCTCACGTCCCGAGCGAGACTCAGATCTCTCCAGGGGGACAGGCATGGTAGGATCTCCAGGCGGCAGGCCGACTATATCTTCCGTCGTGCGATGGAAAGGGTATGGGAGCTGACCCGCTCCGGTGTGTGATTCAGGATTGACGATGGAATAGTCTAGTTGTCTAGTTAGCCGAGGCCTTAGTAAGAGCCAATTTTCCGGGATAGTTAACTTGTATATAGCATCCCTTTTTCTGACTAGACAGATAGACTCTTGTGTATCACTTTTGGGACAGATGACTGTGGCACTGTTATACTTTTGACCAGATCAAACTATGTATTTCTCGTATTATGTATATATTTGTTTCGTTTCGGTTCAGTTCCTTAGTGACGAGGTCACTATTTTTATCATTATTATTATTGCACTTCGTATTAGAACTGTCATAAAATAATAGAATTGCGATATACGTTCTCCCCATTATAAGAGCTGTGCAAGGCACAATGTGGTATATGATTGTGACCTAACGTTGAATTTCCCAATAATTTTTTTATTATCAGAATCATGCCGCCAAGAAAGATTGGAACTAGGGCGAACCCTGGATCTGAGGACCAGGGAAGCCATAACCAGGATGATAGGAACCAGGAACACAGTGAAGAGGAAGATGAGGATTATGTGGAACAGGATGACTCCCTGTATGAAGAGGAAGAGGAAACATATGATGTTGAGGGATTTGAGATAGAGGATGAAGAAGGAGAAACTGAGGTTGAGCAACCAGTACCAAACCCAGGCATGGATCCCATGGGCCAGTTCATGCAACTCCTAAGGCAGAATTTGGAACGTCAACCCAACCCACCCCCTCAAGGAAATAACAATACTGTGGCAAACTCTTTCAGGGCTTTTAAGTCCCTTAAGCCCCCTGAGTTCCACGGATCAGCCGACCCAGTTGAGGCAAGGGCATGGTTAAAGGAAATGGAGAAATCCTTTGAGATTTTGAGTACCGATGAGGCACAGAAGACTGTATTTGCTACCTACCTTCTGAAAGGAGAAGCTAACTACTGGTGGGAGACCAAGAAAAACATGGAGACAGATGCTATTATAACCTGGGAGAGATTTAGTCAGTTGTTTCTGGGAAAGTATTTCCCGAGGTTTATGGAAAACCAGATGGAGCTCAAGTTCTTGGAGCTAAAGCAGAATAACTTGTCTGTAACAGAGTACGAAGCAAAATTTACTGAGTTATCAAGGTTTGTGCCGAAGTTTGTGAGCACCGAGGAAAAGAAAGCTAGGAGGTTTCAGCAGGGACTGAAACCGTGGATTCAGAATAGGGTGGCAATCCTTGAGCTTACGGACTATGCCACTCTGGTGCAAAAGGCAACGATTGTAGAAGTCGGAAGTGAACAGATGCAGAAGGAAAGAGAGAAGAAAGGAATAAAGAGGAAAAGTATGAGCATGGGTGGAGGTTCCGCAGGAAGGAGCTTCCCAACTAGATTTAATCGAGGAGCAGTGTCCCTACCAGGAAGGAACACTGGGTTTAAGCGGCCAATGAGTGTGAGTGTGAGCCAGGGCGGCCAGAAGTCAAGAATGTCGTATCCCAACCAGTCTCGACCCCCATTGCTAGCCTGTAACATATGTGGAAGGAATCACACTGGGGAGTGTAAAGGAAAGCCAGTAACCTGCTTTAAGTGCGGTCGGGAAGGCCACTATTCAACTAAGTGCCCATCATCAACCCCTGCCGTCATTCCAACCACCACTTGTCATCAGTGTGGACGCCAGGTCATTGGAAGAGGGAATGCCCAATGAACAAACCAGCAGCTTCGGGAGCAAGCAGGGCTGCTTCTAATAAGCCACCTACTGTGAGGACTTTCAACATGACAGTCCAGGATGCTATGAAAGATTCAGATGTGATAGTAGGTACCCTTTCTCTAAATTCAGTCAGTGCAAACGTTTTATTTGATTCGGGAGCAACTAAATCTTTTATATCAAAGGACTTTACGCGTAAGTTAAGACTTAAGGCTGAACCCTTGATAGAACCCTTGCAAGTAGAAGTAACCAATCATGAAATTATTCCTGTTAACCGGATTCACCCCGCCTGTGAGATAGGCATAGGGGAGCAATCTTTTAGTGTTGATCTGATTCCTTTTAAATTAGGGGAGTTTGATGTAATTTTGGGAATGGACTGGCTATCTAGCAATGATGCTCAGATAGACTGTAAAGGGAAGAAGGTTAAGCTAAATGTCCCAGGAAAGAAAGAAGTTATATTTAGAGGAAAGAGGCAGATGCATAAATTTTTGACTGTGGCCCAGGCCAGAAGGATGCTACGAAAAGGAAATGAGGCCTACCTAGCCTATGTGGTGGACACGCAGAAGGAGGTGCCCAACTTACAAGATATTCCAGTAGTCAACGAATTTGAAGATGTATTCCCACAAGACCTTCCGGGATTACCACCCAATAAAGTGATTGAATTTGCTATTGAGTTGGCCCCAGGGACGGTGCCAGTTTCAAAAGCACCTTACCGGTTAGCCCCGTTAGAAATGAAGGAATTAGCTATCCAATTACAGGAACTCTTGGATAAGGGTATGATAAGACCCAGTGTGTCTCCGTGGGGAGCACCAGTTTTATTTGTTAAGAAGAAAGATGGGAGCATGAGGTTGTGCATCGACTATCGAGAGTTGAACAAGCTAACCATAAAGAACAGGTACCCATTACCTAGAATAGACGATCTGTTCGACCAGCTAAAGGATGCTGTTTATTTTTCCAAGATCGACCTGAGAACTGGATATCACCAACTAAAGATTAAACCCGAAGATATTTCCAAGACAGCGTTCCGTACCAGATATGGGCATTATGAGTTCTTGGTAATGTCCTTTGGATTAACCAACGCCCCAGCGGCTTTCATGGATTTAATGAATAGAGTATTTAAGAAGTACTTGGACAAATGTGTGATAGTTTTTATCGATGATATTTTGATCTACTCAAGGACTGAGGCAGAACATGCAGAGCATTTGAGGATAGCTCTAGGAATACTCAGAGAGGAACAGTTATATGCCAAATTCTCGAAGTGTGAATTCTGGCGGAATGAAGTATAGTTTTTAGGACATGTGATCAATAAAGAAGGAGTATTGGTCGACCCCTCCAAGATAGAGGCAGTCTCAAATTGGGAAAGGCCAAAAACACCCACAGAGGTAAGGAGTTTCATAGGATTGGCCATCTACTATCGTAGATTTGTACAGGACTTTGCGAAGATCGCAGCCCCTTTGACCCGACTTACTCGTAAGACAAAGAAGTTTGAATGGACAGAGAAATGCGAGAACAGTTTTCAGGAATTAAAGAAAAGGTTGATAACGGCTCCGGTGTTGGTATTGCCGGACGGAAAAGGAGATTTTGTGATATATAGTGACGCGTCGCACAAAGGATTAGGGTGTGTGCTTATGCAGCACGGTAAAGTGATTGCGTATGCGTCGAGACAATTGAAGGAATACGAGGTTAGATATCCTACTCATGACCTTGAGCTCACGGCAATAGTATTTGCCTTAAAAATTTGGAGGCACTACTTGTATGGAGAGAAGTGCGAGATTTTCACAGACCATAAGAGCCTCAAGTACATATTTACGCAGAAAGAGCTCAACATGCGCCAGAGGAGATGGTTAGAACTAATCAAGGACTATGATTGTGAGATTCTCTATCATCCAGGGAAAGCCAATGTGGTGGCTGATGCCCTTAGTAGAAAGGAAAGACTCAGAATGATAACAACTTCGGAAGAATTGATAAGGGATTTTGAGAGAATGGAAATAGAAGTAAAGGTAACCGGAACCGGAACTGAAAAGCTTTTTGAGATCTCAATGCAGCCCGAGTTATTGGAAAAGATCAGATTGTGCCAGGAGAAAATAATGAATGAAGGCAGAGAGTCAATGACTGGAGAGGAGATCCATACTGAGAAAGATGATAAAGGGATAATGAGGTACTCCTACCGGATTTGGGTTCCGAATGTTCAAGAGCTTAAAGATGAGATTTGGATGAAAGCCATAGTTCAAGGTATTCCATTCACCCGGGAAGTACCAAGATGTATAGGGATTTGAAGGAATATTACTGGTGGCCCAACATGAAGAGGGACGTAGCAGAATGGGTAAACAAATGTTTGACTTGTCAAAGGGTAAAAGTAGAGCACCAGAGACCCAGTGGACTCTTACGACCCCTGGAGATTCCCGAATGGAAATGAGAACAGATAGCGATGGATTTTGTTGTAGGCTTGCCAAGGACGAAAGCCAATCACGATGCCATTTGGGTAATTATAGACCGACTGACAAAGTCAGCTCATTTCATTCCTATCAATGAGAGATACACAGTCGATAGACTGGTGGACATTTACCTTAAGGAAATAGTGACGCGACATGGAGTCCCAGCGTCCATTATCTCAGACCGAGACCCTAGGTTCAACTCCAGATTTTGGAGGAGCTTTCAGGAATATGCGGGGACCAAGTTAAATATGAGTACCGCGTACCATCCCCAGACGGATGGGCAGAGTGAAAGGACTATCCAGACACTAGAGGATATGTTGAGAGTATGTGCAATAGACTTTAAAGGGAGTTGGGATGATCACTTGCCGTTGATCGAGTTTTCTTATAACAATAGCTTTCATGCTAGCATCGGAATGCCGCCTTATGAGGCCCTGTACGGAAGAAGGTGTCGATCTCCCTTATACTGGGATGAAGTGGGGGAGCGGAAGATGCTCGGACCCGAAGTGGTCCAAAGGACCAAAGATATAGTGGATCTTATCAGAGGGCGACTTGTAGCAGCCCAAGACAGATAGAAGAAATATGCAGACCTAGCCCGAAAGGACAAGGAATATGAAGTCGGGGACTTAGTACTGCTAAAGGTATCCCCTTGGAAGGGATTAATGAGGTTCGGAAGGAAAGGAAAACTAAGCCCAAGATACATTGGACCTTTTGAGATATTAAGACGGATTGGAAAGTTAGCTTACGAGCTAGCCTTACCCCCTAACTTGCAACAAGTTCATAATGTGTTCCATGTGTCAATGCTAAGGAAGTATCATCGGGATGCCAGACACATAGTGGAGTACGAGCAGGTGGATATGCAGCCAGATCTAACTTACGTAGAGAAGCCAGTAAGGATTATAGATAAGAAGGAGCAGGCGCTTCGGAACAAAGTGATCAAGCTAGTCAGAGTACTATGGTAGAATCATAATGTGGAAGAATCAACTTGGGAACTAGAGAGCACAATGCTAGAAGAGTACCCCCATTTGTTTTCTGTTTGATTCCGGGGCGGAATCCTTTTAAGGAGGGGAGACTGTAATAACCCCCAAAATTTTCAACTTTTTTTGTAACCCTTGTGAATAGTGTTTTGCTGAATAAGAAAACTTTTCATGCCACACTATGTAGGGGTTCTGTTATTGATCTTCTGGGATATTATTAGTACTCTATGTGGTATATAAGTGTATGTAAGATCGTCAGAATCCAATTTCCGAACACTTTAATTTTTCCCGGAAATCCACTAGATACGGAAAGAATTGAGTATAAGGTAGCAGGATAAAAAGGATTAAATTAAAGGATATAATAGAGGATCATAAAAAGGAATATAATGTATTGAGAAAGGTTAAGGGAACCTAAGTAATAAGATCCCGGGTATGATCCTTCAAACGATAAACGAAAACGAAAGTTAAGCGAACCGTATAGCAGATCAGAGGTCATTAGGCAAACAATTAGGAAGTTAATCAAAGGGATTAGAGAGAGTGATGTCACCCAACCAATGAGAAGAGGACAAGGAGGGAAAGATGACATCACAACATGACATAGGCAATGACATGGGAAGGAAGGAGATGTGGTGGATTTTTAACCACACAAAATCAAGGGCAAATAGGTAATTAACTAAAACAAACACAAAACCAATCAACCAAGCCAAGCAAATCATTTTCATCAAAACACAAAAATCATTTCTCTCATTCAAGCAAAGCTTGCTCTCGGCTTTTACTATTGCAAAGGGAGGAGAAATTCAAAACTCAAAATCCAAGCCTCCTAAATTGGTAAGATAATTCCCTAATCATCCTTATGCATAGTTAGGGCTATATCATGAGTTTAAGCCATCAATTATTTCTCAATCTTCTTCATTAAATCAATGAAGAAGACAATGAATAGTGTTTTCAAGTTTTTAACTTGAAATTTTTCTTGTTTTCCTTTAAGATCCAAGCATCCCTAAGACTTCTCAAAGCTTCTTAAGGCTTCCTAGCTCCTCCCACCACTTCAAGGAAGGTATATCATCTCCAAACCCTAGATTCCTATGTTTAATAAGATGATTTTGATTATTATGGTGATATTGTAGCTTAATGTTTGTGGTTTAGAGTTTGGGTTGAAGTGGTATTGAAATGGAATGGTAAATCTTGTTGTTTTGATTAAAAGAACTTAAGTATAGTTAAAGTTAAGCTTAGGCATAAGTATAAATGTTGGAATTGAATTGATTGGGGCTGTTATGATGTGATAAGGATGGATGTTGGTTGTGTGTTTGATTTGAGGTTAAATTGTGGTTGGTTTTGAATGGTTTAAAATTGGGAAATCGCATAAACATAGCCGTCGTAACGTCCGATTTTCTTTAGACTGTTTTGTGCATAAAATTAGGACCCGAGAACCCCCACTAGATTATGACCATTGCCATGTCTAGATAGCTCGTGTTACGAGCTTCGTTTTGATATGTAGTTCGTTCGATTCCGATGCACGGTTTAGGAGAAACGACCGTTTCAAGTAACGGCGTTTCGCGAATGAAACTTTTCCCCTCGCCTTACTTTGAAACCTTGGTTAAGGACCTTAAATGACTAATTGGGGTAAGAAACATTTATGGTAAGTGTGTTAGGCAGTTGGTAAGACCCTCGCGAAGGAATCTCCCTTAAAACTCGTAAAGGTTAAATTATTAAAAATGGTGGAGCCGAGGGTACTCGAGTGACTTAAGAGAATCAGTAAGCGCAAAACAAGCGTTAGAGTCTAAGTTAGTTAAAGTATAGATTTACAAGTGACTTTGGTTAATTCCAACTTACTTGTTGTTTATAGGTTACCAGACTCGTCCCGAGCCTTTTATCACCCCAAGTCGCTCAGGCAAGTTTTCTATCCGTTATACTGTTGTTGTGATGTATATATGTATATGCATTATCTTGCGATAGATGCATGTTGGTAAATTAGCAAATGTTGCGATATATTGAAGCATGCTGATATGGTATATATATGCATTCCTGTTTCGTATTCTTGCCATATATATCTGTTGGTTCAATTGATAATACCTATGCTAGAGGATAACGGTAATTTGCATATACCCTTATTATAGGGACCCCAAAGGTGAAAACATTTTCTAAAACCGGGAGTCGAGGATCCTGAGTAGATTTTGTATGTACGTATATATATATATATTTATATATATATATGGTTATAGTTTCAAAACTATTAATCGAATAAGGTTTATTCGATAACTTTATTTTATTAATTAATATTATTTCGAATATTCATCCGAGGACTTATGACTCCTTTATTTTATTATTGAATATTATTTGAATATTCATTTGAGGATGTCTGACTCCTTTATTTTATTTAATGAATATTATTTATAATATTCATTCGAGGTATTATGACCTCCGCTTATTACTGAAATATATTCTTTATTTTATTAAAGAATAAGGTGTCAATAATCAAACTTATTTTCGATTATTCAAATAAAGATAGTACTTTTATATAAGTATATCTTTGGTTATTTAATATCCATTTCAAGTATAAGTTTTAATACTTCTACTTCGATTATTTTTATAAGGATTATCTTTATGAGATATTATTTAAATAATAATATTCAGATATTTTCTAATATATCGGGGCTGGTTTACTTCATTAAATCAGCATTACTCCAAACACTCTTTAAAGTGTTTTCGAGTCTTCAAAATGATTTTTAAAAGTTAGAGAGGATCCCAAAACTCATTTTTTATATTAAGATCTTCCTTTTAAAGGGGATTTAAATACTCGCTTCAAAACCTGAGGGATTCGGCTCTATGGTGTATTTTACATTCGCAACAAGGTTGTTGTTTTGAGGAAAACATCTTGATTACTTGCCCATCGTTCGGGAAGTAAGTTCATCTATTTGAAGTCGGCATAAGCAACATGGGCTCAGTGGGCGTCCATGAAAGTGTAAGTGGCTCAGTGGGGAGTCCATCAAATGCGTAAGTTGGCTGAGTGGCAAGTCCAGCATAAGGTCCTATTGCGGCCAGGGTGATGACAAGTGGGGAATTCGTCATCTACTAGTAGAAAATGTTACTATTGGTATCTTTTCCTGATCAGCAAGATATCTGGTTTATGCCAAAATTCTTTTCCTTTCCAAAATTCATTGGATGTTTCAAACTCTGTTCATACTTTACATGACAGAGGTTTTCAGGAAATGTATAAAGAAGATGTATAGTGGATATATATATATATATATCAGAACTTTAATGAAGTATATCATAACTTCATTTCCTTTAATAATATTTTCAAAGATTTAATCTATTCAAATCGTGTCTTGTAGTCTCATCTATGTGATGAACTGTTGAAAGCTCATTATACTTTGAACAGTGGTAGTTCAAGTAGCTTTATAAATGATATAAGTGTAGTGAAGTATCTGGTAACTTCATCCCTTGTTTTTACTTATATCTAGTAAGTAATTATCTTACACATGATAAAAGATTCTAGTAAGTATCCATTTAGATACTGTTACGACCGGCATTTTATGTAATATTATTTGTGGATTGGGTATAATATTAAAGTCAAATGAAAATATATTCAATGATTGTACGCTAGTGTGAGTGAAAGTTTCTGCATTATAAATTTGCTTTGTGTAGTATATGATTTTTCAAAGCAAGAGTTTATTTAATTTCTTTATTTTGATTTATAGGAATATTATAAGCTTTGGAAAAATTTTCTTTTAAAAGGTTATTTTGTTCACAAATTTTGAAAATGATTTTATAAAGTCTCTAAAAATCCAAGTTATTTTATGATATAAATTTTATAATTTTTGAACTTATATTTTATTTTATAAAAATAAATCATTATAAATTTTAGTGTCATATTTATCAAATTACATAAGAGACCATGCATGCAAATCACCCTTCTATTCTCTCAAAGGGCAAACAAGACTTTTCCAACCCCACTAACTCATTGATTATTACCAAATTACTACCTTAGCCTTGCCTGCAAAATGGCCTAACTTTAACCAAGGGACATTTTTGTAAGTTCTCACTTCCACTCATCATTTGTAAACTAAATAGCATAAACAAAGAAATCAAAGTGGGAGAAGTCATTTCTCATTCCACACTCCAACACCCCACAAATTTTCTCTCCTCCCCCTCCCACATTGCTCTCGGCCGAAGGCCAATTCCCCACCCCCCTTTCATTTTCATTCATTCTTCATCTTCCCAAGTGTAAATCTTTTACCTACATTCATCTTATATACTTTCCAGTGTTTTGTGACTTGGAAGTTGAAGTTCCATGGATGCAGGTGTAGTTCTTATGTGATCTCCAAAGAGAAACTCTTGATCTTGTGAATTCAAGAGCTCTCTATGAGATATATTATGTATATGTGCTAACTAAGTGTTTTATGGAGATATCTGCTTTAAAATCCTTTGCAATGCTACTGAAATTTCATTATATATTTATGTTTAGCCATGCAGTTAGTGTAAGACATTTAAAATGATGAATCAACCATGTTTTGCATGCTACTCTTTTCGAAATCATGTAGTTATGTTTAAAATCTATAAATTCGAAATATGTGTGCTTAAAATAGATTGTTTCCATGATAAAATTTCTTATTAATACTAAAAAGAAGTTATATTTCATGATTATTAAGGATGAGTATTAGGTGCAAGTCGATTTGCAAGCATTTACAACTTTATGCCTAGCCGAAACTTTCTTGTTATGTGCTTTCCATGAGTTGGCATGTTAGATATTTAGTTGCATGTTGGTTGTTTTTGGGCATGGATGATTCACCCAAGTTTATTTTGAGAATAAGGGATTTAGTTCAGTAGATTACCATGTATAAGTCTTGGTTTAAGTATTGAGTTGTGTTAGTTGAGTTTGTCAAGTCAAAACCTTGAAAAATGAGAGTTATCGGTTTCTGCAGAAAAATCAGTATAGCACCATGAGATTTAGAGTGAGTTTTGACCATGTCATTGGTGTGCACTTTGAGGCCCAAGCTACCAGAAGTTAGGATTGGGTAGTATATAAAAGGTTTTAGGAGTTGGTTGGAGGCGTGCATGTCATTTGGTTAGGTGCACAAGTAGAATCACAAAATCTGTTCAGCAGGGGACAGTTTTGTTGCAACTTAGAAATAGGGAGATTTGACCATGTCATGGGTAGGCCCTCATTAGGCCAATTGGGCCTTAGTTAGAGGGAGTGTCAGAGAAGTTTTTTTCAACCATAGTTCATAGGATATGAGTTAGAACCATGTGTCACAAGTTAATTCAAGTCAGGGCATTTTCTGCCCAGAAAACAGGGGAACCTTGGACTTTTAGCTTAGGCCCAAGAAGGCCAAGCCAGGCCCTTGCGCCACATCAAGTTTGTGAGATTCCCTTAGGTCAGGAGAGTTTTGTGTAAAAATTTGAAGGAAAACTGTAGTTTAAGAGTGTCTAATGTCCTCAAGAAACCCATAGTTATCATTCTGAAATTTGCAACCAGTGAGCACTTTCACTTATCACATAGTTTTAGAACACTTAGAAGGAGTATTAGGTCGACCACAATAGTTGTAAGTAGATAAGGTCAGTAGAGCAAAAGGCACAAGTGAGGGTCAATAGGTTTTGGATAATTTAGGAAAGGCACATCGAGTTAGGAAGCGAAAATTAGAAGACCTTGTCTAGTTTAGCGACCAAGTGACTTAAGTTGTGAGTCGAGGATCATCCAAGCCTAGTGTTGCATTATGGTATATATGGTGTTATTTGGTGTTAATATATGATATGTGAATATGTGGATATGTGTGTGCAATTATAATTTAAGGAGAATTAAATTAAGTGCATATAGGCCTAAGTGCATCCGTGTTTAATTCGAGTGTAAAAAGGTTAAGGTTGGTGCGAATATATAAATGAGGAGTATTATTATATTGTAGGATCTCGAGACGAGGGAAAACTTGCCATAAAAGTCGAGTGAATCTCCAGTGTTGCTCCTACAGTCAGACCAGACCACCTATCTCAAGGAAAGTGATTCAACTTGACCTCGTATTTACTACAAAGTTCTTATATATTGATGTAAATTATCCTGGGTCATTTTGATATATTTAAATCAGGTATCTTTTGTTTATCTTGAGTTACATAGAGATGCCATGAACCTCGAGTAGTATTGCAAGTAGTCAAAAGTCTTTCATGATAGTTTAAATGACCATGATAAAATGAAGAGTGATATATTACTTGATGGATCCTCTTGAACATGTTGATGTTTCCTAAGTATTCTAATTCTACTGATACTTGAACCCCTATAGAACCTTACTTTGAATTTCTGTCAGCTTACTTACCAGCTTGATTCCTCATTGATTGATACCCTCTTTCTTATCCTAA